>NC_135369.1:82660764-83285764 GCF_049243985.1 Paroedura picta
TGAGATGCTCTTATGCAATGGGGACAGCTAACCTTCCCTCCTTCAGCTGCTTCTCTGCTTTGACACCAGCAGCTGGCATAGCTCCCCCACCTACCTGCAACTCAGAAATATTTCAAGGAGGACTTTCCACACTTGCAGTTTCACCACTTTGGTAGTGGCAAGAACGGTTTCTTTCTTGTCCACCTGCTTCACTGTCTCAGTGTTGATAGCAGGGATTACTTCTCCTCAGAAGTGGTGGTAGGGGTGGGAACAGCTTCTCTATCTCTGTGATGATGACTTGTCTACCTCACTGGTGTCTGGGACTCTACCCCCAGCATTCTGTAGTTTTCTTAGCATGGGCAGTAAGGGAAAATTTGATTCTCACACCCAGGTGCAACTTCACTGCATAGAAGTGTGTCAGAGCACTGTCTGAACGGGGCGGGAGGCTCAGATTTTTCTGCAAGTCCAGGGGAAAATGTTTCAGGATTTTCCTTAAAGACAGTATGATCCCAGTCTGTGGATTTAGATATCTACAGATTAGGCCAGATTTACTATCAGATATAAAATGTCCTGTTATCTAATTCTAGGTAATGGATAATTTGTAAAATATTTGTAGATATTAGGGAACTTTGATCACAGAAAATAAACAGTATTTTAAGTTATTTAAAATAGGAATCCTTGTATAAAAATATAGATAGATATGGGATTATTGTCATTGGTATTCCTTCGTGCGTGGGACGAGGGCAGTAAAACTTAATCAGCAAATACTTCAATTCTGCATCCAGTTAGAAATACTTAGCTAAACTGAAGTCAATGAGCTTAATCATTGTCTGGGCATGTGACTGTATCCCTGTCTAGACATAATTTGAATTATGGTAGTTAAACAAATTGTAATTATATCATAATATCATTTCTTCAAGATGAATAAATATATGTTTCATTTTCTTCTTGCATAAAAATATATCTCTTTCTCGGCTAGTAACATTCTGGATCTAATATAACATTACTTTGAATAGGAAGCCCATGAAGCTGCAATTTCACTAATTATCTTCCATATTTCAAGAGGTTTTTTTCTCCTTGCCTGCATAGCAGGGATCAAAAATCACTTTTTTCTCAAGCATCTACAACCAACTGTAATCCCTAGGACTTGCTATTAAAACAAAAAGATTTGTTATGCAATACTACACTGGAATTAGAGAGGTGGAAGCAAAAAAAAAGAAGAAGTAAGCATTATCTGAATGTTTTGAGATAATTTAAGAAAGTAATATTTTCTAGTTCAGCTCTCTTTCTGACAGGAGGCTTGTAATATCTTCTCAGCAATACTATTGGAAATGCTGTGTCTAGAGATTCATAGAACAGCAATAAATTAGGATTAAAGTATTATCACATTTTGTTCTTAACATTTTATTATTGCTAATTGTCTCCATAATATTTTAACATATAAAGTAATTTGAACATGCAGCAGAAATCAAGAATAATTTTCATGGGTGACTGGAAGTCTAAGACAAAGCTGCATTTTGGCTGTTATCCTTCCCTAGAGTTAAGAGCTGTTGCAAATACCTAAATCCTTATCCTGGGGGAAGACTCTCTAGAAGCCATTTTTCCTTGCGAGTTATCCTTACCTGTCCACAAATCTTCCATATGACAAGCAAGGAATGGGGCTTAACTTGTTTATTCAACATTAAAGCTGTTTGCACAAAAGAAATTTCCTTATAGATATTATTTCTGAACAAGTAATCTCAATACTTTATAAATGTAATGTAACCTGAGTACACACATATATTTGTATACACTGCAAGTTAGGAACCATAGAGGTTAAGCAGCAGAAGAATATGCTAAATATTAAAATGTAAATATTTATTACATTCATGTGCACATTGAAAATTTTAAAACATCAACCTTTGTCTCATACTATTGTTACAAAGCTAGAGCATATTGACAAATGGATAAAAGACCTGACACAAAAGAACCAAACTTGTTTCAGCCCCTTTTGGGGTCTTCCTCAGTGGTCTAATACAGTGGTCCCCAACTTTTTTCTGGCTGGGGACCGGGGAGGAGTAGAGGGAGGCCCGGGGACTGGGTAGGAGAGGGAGACTCAGGTGCCAGCGCACCGGTGACCACAAGCCAGCAGGCGGGCCTCCCTCCCCCACCCCACAATGCAGCACTCGCTGTGCTGGGAGCTATTGGCCACTTCCCAGTGCAGCAAGTGTTGCGTTGTGGGGGGAGGTGCGGGCACCAGCTCACCAGAACTGGCAAACACGCAGGTGCAGTAGATCCGCATTAGCGCGTTTGTGGGCGCTGGTTTGCTGGGGAGGTGCAAACGCGCAGGTGCAGCTGGTCCACACCGGCACCTGCAAATGCCCGCCAGCGCACCCACTGGTGCGCCCACGCCTCCCCCTGCAGCGCAGTGCTTGCTGCCCCGGGAGGCGGCAATCGCTCCCGGTGCAGTGAGTGCTGTGCCACGGGGTTGGGGAGGGAGGGCTGCCTGCTGGTTTGTGGGCACTGGCTTGTCTCCTTCTCTCACCCAGTCCCCGGGCCTCCCTCTACCCCTTTCCCAGGGGTTTTGTTGTCAACCAGTTGGTTTCCCATTTTGATTCCAGATGACTGTGGCAGATGGTAGCAGGATTAACTCAGAGGCAGTGAGTCTTTCTCGGGAGGTAGGGGGCTCTCCTTCTTTGGAAGTTTTAAAGAAGATGTTAGATGTCTAGGTAAGAGCAAAGTTGATTCAGTGACTCTTAGTTCAAGCAGATCATGAGAAGAGAGGGCAGGAAATAATGAGCCAGTGCTGAGCTCTTGTGGTCCTTTTTAATATGCCCAGGATAATGCCAATAGCCACTAGGTCAGAAGGCATTTTCCTTCAGGTCAAATTGGTCCAGGGATCCTGAGTTCTATTCGTTCTTCTGGGGATAGAGCAGAGGCCACAGAGAGAGTGGTGGTAGAGAGTAGCTGTGAATTTCCTGCATTGTGCAAGAAGTAGGAATAGATGATCCTTGGGTCCCTTTCAGCTCTATGCTTCTATGTGTCTTTTAGAGGGTCACAAGACAGGGTGCCTGCCTTGTATTTTTCTTTTGTGCAGCTCCAATGATCACAGATGCTTTATTGCTACTAAATGTCTTAAGAACATTTACCCATGAATAGGTGACAGTGAGCTCAATAAGACCTCTCATGTTCCATGTGAAGGTTTCATATAATAATTAATATAAAGGGTTAATTTAGAATAATGAGGCTGTAAAAAAAATACACAGACAGTTGCTATTTTCTTTGTTTCCGCAGGTAGACAGTTTTTGCGCATATCTTACAGCAGCATGCACAAGGATATAATGTCTAATGCCCTGTCCAGAGTATAATTAATTTCACAATGTTAGCTGATTACATCTGTGAGGCTCACAATCTACACCTTTATGGTGAATAATTTTGTCTGTCAAATATCGCTAGTACCAACAGAGCTTATTGGCTTTCTTTTATATATCAGGTGACTAGTACAAGATTAACATTTAGATTAAATAATTTTATTGACAACTTAAATTCATGACAATGAGGGTAAATATACAACAACAATTAGATAGCTGGAAAGGAAGAAACTGCAGAGGAAAGGACACGCAGTAATGGGTTTAAACTCCAAGTACAACGATATAGGCTAGATATCAGGAAAAAAAATTTCACAGTCAGAGTAGTTCAGCAGTGGAATAGGCTGCCTAAGGAGGTGGTGAGCGCCTCTTCACTGGAAGTCTTCAAGCAAAGGTTGGATACACACTTTTCTTGGATGCTTTATGATGCTTAGGGCTGATCCTGTGTTGAGCAGGGGGTTGGACTAGATTGCCTGTATGGCCCCTTCCAACTCTGATTCTATGATTCTATGATTCTGTACACAAATCATGTGGTCCACAACTAATCTATAGCTCCTCCCAGGTCCAAGAAGCTTTCATCACTGAGAAGTTTGAGATATAGACTTTACATTTCACTTCAGTCTGCTCTTTCACCCAGTCTGCTCTTTCTGCTCTTTCATTCAGTCTGCTCTTTCACCCAGATGCTTGGAGGCATGTATAATTTGTTGAGTACCGGTGGGAATTGTGCATGGGGGGGGAGGAATCAGTCTTTAATAATATTAACACTTTCAAGTGTTAAATTCATTTGCATTCACTTACTTATGCAAAATGCCCAAACATAATAGCAGATGTTTAAGCAATCCTGAGGTAAAATACATAGATACTGGAGTTACTCCGCTCACAGGTCCAACATCTTTTAGGAAGTTACTGGCAGTGCAGTCAAGAGACAAACTCCATCTTTCGGTCTTCAATCATTTGTGCAACTCCATCTTTATTGCTTGTTTCCACCTCAAAATATCTTTCTTATAATCATCCTGTTTTCATATCATGTGTGCAGAAGGCAAAGCTATTTTTGCACATATCCTCAATATATTTGTGAAACAGCCTGTGAGGGTGGAAAGTGTCTGGCTGTCCAAGTTGGAATACAGTCAATCAGGGTGCAGCCAGCGTTGCACCCTGATTGGCCCTGCCCCTACAACTGCTGCTCTCCCTCCCTGGACACTAGCCATGTTCCTCTCAGACACGTCAGAGACTCCCTCTCAGACAAGCCCTCATTCCCTCCTATCACTCTTGCCGTGAGGGAGGCAGAGAGAGACACAGAGAGAGCTGCCCCAAACTGCACACCAGCCCTCCTTCCCTCCTACAAACCAGCCCTCATTACATGCTATGCCTTCTTCTGTGAGGCACACAAGCAGTGAGAGGGAGAGGGAGAGGGAGAGGGAGAGGGAGAGGGAGAGGGAGAGGGAGAGGGAGAGGGAGAGGGAGAGGGAGAGGGAGAGGGAGAGGGAGAGGGAGAGGGAGAGGGAGAGGGAGAGGGAGAGGGAGAGGGAGAGGGAGAGGGAGAGGAAGCCGCAGAAAAAGATCTGAGCCTTCTGGTGTCCCCTGGGTCCTAGCGCCCATCGCAAAGGGCTTTCTTGCTAGTATTAAAAGCAATTTATTGCCAGAGCCTGATTACAAATTCTACAGCTAATTAAATGTAGGGACCTCTTTGGAAATATTACTTGAGATCTTTCAACAAATTTTGGGTTTAATAACTATTTGAATCAAAATTATTATTATTATTATTATTAGATTTATAGCCCGCCACTCCCTTGCGGCTCGTGGCGGGTAACAATATCGCAATTCCCCATTAAAACCCCATAAAACAATAATAACATTGCCAATATTGCCGGCATGGCAAGAATGGCAGCTCAACTCCCCCCCTCCCTCCCACTACTAGCGGGTGGAGAGGAGGTCCTGATGATGTTTTGCTTCGGGTCCAGAACCCGAGTCCCCGGGGGAGGCATAGATCTATTATCAGCCCCGGCCTCAACCATAAACCTGGCGGAAGAGCTCCGTCTTGCAGGCCCTGCGGAATGTTGAAAGATCCCGCAGGGCCCGCAGCTCTCCCGGGAGCTCATTCCACCAGGTCGGGGCCAGGACCGAAAAGGCCCTGGCCCTGGTCGAGGCCAGGCGTGCTTCCCTAGGGCCGGGAACGACCAACAGGTTTTCACCCGCAGAGCGCAAGGCCCTGCGAGGGGCATAGGGCGATAGGCGGTCCCTCAGGTATGTGGGTCCCAACTCGCGTAAAGCCTTGAAGGTTAGAACCAGAACCTTGAACCGGATCCGGGCAGCAATTGGCAACCAGTGCAGCTGCCTCAGCACTGGCTGGATGTGGGCCCTCCAAGATGTGCCAGTAAGGACCCTGGCAGCTGCGTTTTGCATTAGCTGAAGTTTCCGGATCAAGGACAAGGGAAGGCCCGCATAGAGCGAGTTACAGAAATCTATTCTGGAGGTGACCGTTGCATGGATCACTGTGGCTAAGTGTTCGGGGGACAGATAGGGCGCTAATAGTCGGGCCTGGCGAAGGTGGAAAAACGCCTGGCCCGCTACTTTTTTGACCTGCGCCTCCAAAGTCAGGGAGGCATCAATGGCCACACCCAAGTTCCTGGCCTGGGACGTGATGGTGAGTTGCGTCCCTGCCAGGGTGGGTAAGCGTGCTTCCTGGTCCTGCCCCCTACGTCCCAGCCACAGGACCTCCGTCTTGGAGGGGTTGAGTTTCAGGCGACTCTGCTCGAACCATTCTGTCACTGCTTCCAAACATCTGGCGAATGGTTCCGGGGGGGGAGTCCGGGCGGCCGTCCAAGAGGAGATAGAGCTGGGTGTCATCAGCGTACTGGTGGCAACCCAGTCCAAAACTCCATACCAGCTGGGCCAGAGGGCGCATAAAGATGTTGAATAATGTGGGGGAGAGGACCGCACCCTGAGGGACCCCACAAGGGAGTCTATAGGAACGCGAGAACTCATCTCCCACTGCAACCCTCTGGGTCCGGTCCTGGAGAAAGGAGCGTATCCAGGGTAACGCTGTGCCTCGTATCCCCGTGCCGGCAAGGCGGTGGACCAACAGCTTGTGGTCCACGATGTCAAAAGCGGCCGACAGGTCCAGAAGAACCAGCACTGCCGACCCGCCCTTATCCAGCTGGCGACGGAGGTCATCCAACAGGGCGACCAGCACCGTCTCCACCCCGTGGCCAGGTCGAAAGCCAGACTGATATGGTGTATTAAATTAATTCCGTTTTCAAGAGGTTATAAAGGCAGAGCTACATGTCACATGTAGTTCTGTGATTATTTTCCCAAAAGGTTTCTCTTTAATATAGCATCCTTGGGGGCAGGCCAGTTCAGTGGGATCTGAATCTCAGTTAAAGAACTATGAGGAATGGTAATCGGAAAAGCTACTACTTATTACTATTAGAAGCAGAAGGACTGAGCTGAATGTTCAGCATCAAAAGAGAGATGTTCTGTGCTTAAACCTTCCTGTGCTTATACCATTCATGCACGCTTGCAATCTTAAACTGATGACACCCCCACTCACCCAAAAAACACATTGTTCTTCTGTTCAGGGAATATGTGTCCCTGAACAGAAGAACAATTCAGGTTAGGCGATGGCCCAATATTATTGAAAACAAATATGTCTGGCATGAAGATAGATTCAAGTGGATTGCTGTGTTGGTCTAAAGTAGCACAACAAAATTTGAGTCCATGCCTGACATGAAATTAATGAATCCTGGTACCCCGAGTTGGCAGCCAGACCCCTCCTCTTGCAGAGAGGCAGTTTATAGCAGGAATGGCCATAAACACCTTTAAAATAACCCCAAAATTCATACGTGCAGGATATTGCCTGGCCTAAAATGAAACAAAATGGATGCTAGTCAGGAACAAGCCTGGGCAAGTAGTTTAGAATTGTAAGGGTAGCTAACTGTCTACTAGTCCCTCCATGTCCTGGAGTAATGCAAAATTTAGGACAATGGGTCTCTCAGGATGTATTGAATCAACCTGGATTAAATTCATCAAGTCCAACCTTACTTCCTCTTCACCCATTGACTTTGATTAAGTGACAGTTAATTAACTGCCATACCAAAAACATTTCCACAGGGCCTGCAAACTGGAGCTCTTCCACTAGGCTTTCAGTTCAGGTGAATAATCTTCCAACAACTAGAGCCCAGAAGCCACCCACTACCAACTGCACTCATAGAAAAATCTGAAGCAGTAGAATCATAGAATCATAGAATCATAGAGTTGGAAGAGGCCTCATGGGTCATCTAGTCCAACCCCCTGCACTATGCAGGACACTCACATCCCAATTGCTCATCTACTGTAACCTGCCACCCCTTTGTCTTCACAGAATCAGACTCTCTGTCAGATGGATATCTAGCCTCTGTTTAAAAATGTCCAAAGATGGAGAACCCACCACCTCCCGAGGAAGCCTGTTCCACTGAAAAACCGCTCTAACTGTCAGGATGTTCTTCCAGATGTTTAGATGTCCCTCTGGGGCAAGAGAGAACAATTCTGCTCCATCCTCCATATGGCACCCTTTTAGATACTTGATGGTTATCAGATCCCCTCTCAGTCGTCTCCTCTGTAGGCTAAACAGACCAAGCTCCCCCAACCTTTCTTCATATGTCTTGGTCTCCAAACCCCTCACCATCTTTGTTGTCCTCCTCTGGACACGCCCCCCCCCACACACACACACACACATTTCGTAGGATTCTTTTTCTCCCTTGCACAATACAGTACACCAACTGCTTTGCTTTCCAGCTCAGTTATTTTTTGGACTTCTTTAAGATTGGTAACTAACCTGGATAACCCATGCAAACCTGATCCTATCAGATCTCAGAAGCTAAGCAGGAGTAGCCCTGATTAGCATCTGGAAGAGTGACCTCCAAGGAATACCAGGGTCATGATACAGGAGCAGGCAGCTGCAAACTACCTCCAAATATCTTTTGCCTGGCAGCTAAACAATTTTAGGATCTGCTGGCTATATTACACACATGCTAGAAAATAAATAAGAAATAATAAATCAAGACTGGTGATTATCACCCTTTCCCCCAAAAAAAATTCCTTTCCCCTGTTCCAATTTCCTCTTAGTTAGCTTTTATGTGTTTTCAGTGTGTGTATGATTTTCTGCCCACTTCTCTTTTCTTTTAATAAAAATCTTTCTTGCTGAACATGGTTTATTTGAGAGTTATCAGAAAGGGAAAAATTCCTGTATACATAGGTGGAGAATCCCATCTTCCCACTCTTGCTCTTTCTCCTTAGCACAGTCATTCTGAGTGGCAGTAGATTGGTTTGTGGCTGAGCAAAGAGCTGGGAGCTTTCAAACGTTCTCATGGACCAGGGGATCTAATTTCTCCTCCAGCGTCTAAGCAAGCTAAGATTGGCACTACATGTCCCCTGCTAACACCTCTTTTTATAATGCCCCTCACTTCAAATAGTTTTGCAGATTTAGCCGCCACCACCAAGACTTTTTAGCACAATGCTCTGTGTGAGGATCAAAGCTGAAATCCAATCTTCCTCTTAGAGAAAGATGGGGGAAAACACTAGATGTTCCAGCAATATATTGAATGAGCTCTCTTTGTTGACTGCCAAATCAGCGGGAAGTAATTTTGAACAATTAAACTCAGTGCTCTCAGAGCTTGACCATCAACTCAGTTTATAACCAAGCTTAACAACATGGGCTCTACAAAGGTTAGATGTGCTGGGCAGTTTTCTCAATCACTCCAGGGAGATATACCAAGCAGTCATGTGGGTTTCAACTCATCCCAACCTAGCCAAGTGGGTGCTTCTTACCCGCTAATTCTACAGCCTCATAAGATCTGCCTGAACATTTGTTGACTCAATGGGTGTTCCTCCATGTGAACTTACTTTTGTTAGTATGTATGTCTCTGTGTTTTTATTGAACTATATATATTTACTTAATGATAAATGTTGAAATGTTTTAACGTTTGCCTCCTTGAGGACCTTATTTGGTCAGAAGCATAGCACAGAAATATAAATGCCTAGTAGGTCCACAACTTCTGACTCAGTTTACCACCTGTGCTGGTGTGATAGTCCATTTAGGATAGTACCACTGAGAAAATTCATTTATTGAAAACTCCATCTAAGTTCATAAAGATATCTTTCTTCTCAGTGCAGGAACTTCCAAATTGGCAAAGTGGTGATTACAATGGAAATCTCCCTCATAGCTAGCAGGATCAGTAGCATGAGAACTATTTCCATGTGGCAATATTGCATAGTATCCATCTCTTGATAGCATCAACATGAGATCTCAGCTTACATGACACCGATGTTAATGAATGGGTCTTTAAATCTGACATGTAGAAATGTTTTGCTTAAGCAATGCTCTACTAATTCAAGTTCTTTTATGTTTGATTTAATAATTTGAAGGCACTTCTACTCTTTTGCTACATTTCTATTTTTAGTACCTGGTAAGATAAGTGTTATTCACTGGGAATGTCAGCACAATTTATAGATTTTCAATTGGATTTAGGTGATTCTGTCTGTTTGTGAATAAAATACTGGCTGGATAAAGTACCAGCTGGATACATGAATAATCATCACAATAGTTAGTATAATTCAAGGGACATTTTCAAAACAACCAATTTAGAATAAACCAAACTGCTTCAGAATAAGAATTAGGCTTGCAAATGAATTCCTTGCATTCTCAGTTCTGGTCAGATTTTGGAATTTTGTGCAACTAGAATTCCTTGTGAATTGGGGGGAGATGGGGAATTTACTGGAATTCACCAGAGAATCAGTTCCCTCCCCCGAAAAAATCATGCTGGGCAACTGCCGAGAAGTTTTCAGGTAGTAGTATTCCTAAACTCTGGGTGCTTAGGAGGGCCCAAGAAGCCAAGCACCTGCCTCATTCTGTCCTTATATTTTCATCCAGTTATCCATGGAAGCAGATGCACCATGGAAATACAGTGCATATCCTGTAGGCTTTAACAGAATTCCCATTATGAGTTTTTTCATGCCACATATTATAGGGACAATGGGTACAAATAGTCACATGGTATGATTCCGCTCCAGAGGCACCATTCTGGGTTGCTGACAGTACAGTGCTGCAGAACTGCATGCTCTGCAGAGTATGGAATCCCCATGGGGGACACATCTCAGCACATGATCATCTCTGGTGTGGAAATGTGTCCCACGGAGGCCACATTTCAGTGGAACACCGAAAGGGAACATGAAAGAATCTGTGTTCCCTTAACATGGGGCTTCTGGTGTTCAATCTGCACCAGGCCTGGTAGAGCACTAACCTGGTGGCAACATCTTATTGACACAGGGATTTGCCCTGCCTCCATCTGGTTGCCCTTTTGGCTTTTTCCTCCCCTGTGGAATCGACCATGGAGGTATTTCTGTATGATGAGTTCATTAAGCATGTCTTTTAAAAGGACCAAAAAGACCTAATAAGATACATTTTACTATTGGATTGATAATATTTTACTCCTGGATTTGGATGGAAGAATTGCAGAAGGACATTGCTTACAATAATAAGCATAACATTTTATAACTGATCACCTGAATATTAATATCCTTAAAATCCCATGTTCTTGTTGGAAAATCTAGCACAGCTGAGGTCTATAGATTTGCAGTAATAGACAATGAAAGTAGATTGTTAAGGTGTCTAGACAAATACAATTATTTCACTATCTTATGAGAATGCTGATATATCCAGAGACCCAGGTGTTTGCTGCTGACACTCTTCTATTCCCCTTGCAGCAGCTGTCTGGACCAAAAACTCATCTATCTTCTTTTGAACACAGTATAATAAAATTCAGCCTTAAAATATGGCTAGGTCTGCTGCTTCAATTCTATAAGCAGAATATAAAAGAAGATTCATATAGTATGTTTTCTCATCTGAAATTTTAGATATTACAAGATGCTCCTTTGATAAAATTGAAAGTGATTGCTACATATTTGCAAATAACCAAAGTAAAAAAAAATCTATCAGAGCAACTAGAATATATTTTCAGTACATTTTATTTTTTAAGATGGTGATGTGAGTCATTTTACTTTGTATTTGGTTGCTGGGATGCTGTTTCAAGTTTTAGGATTATGGGATGGGAAAGTCTTTGGAAAATGAAAGTAAGATTCACAGCAAGATACAAAATCATAATATTGTTGACTTTTAGAAATGGAGGATTGGAAACAAGACTCCCACTGTGGAAATATTCTTTTCTCCAAGCCAATATTCCTTTGATTGTTAGGATCTCAGAGTATATATGTTTGATCCAGTCTGAGCTCTCCCAAATTCTGTTTCCCTTCTTTCAAAATGTTGTTCCCTTAAAGTTATTTCTTAATAACCAGAGTTCTAATTTAGATTAACAACCAAATTTAAACAGATTTACTCAGAAGATTGTCTCATTCTATTCATGCCCAGAAAAAAATATTTTTGGATTAGCACAGAAGTCACAAGAGTTACAAAAAACTAAGATACAAACCGGGAAAATGCAGTTTGGTTCATGATGTTCCCAGGGTTAACAATGTTTGATGGTGTTGCGTTTTGAAGGTTAATATTGTCACAGCTGGTGGGGCAGCATAGGTGGAGTCACGTTTTGGGGGACTCAGAAGGAACTCCCGGACTTCCAGGATTGGGGCCTCCTAAGAGGCGGTGGGAAGGAGGTATGTGCTCCCTGATGTACCTTGGGTTGGACACTTCCCAGAAAAGGGGAGCTCCTAATAGGAAAAGGAGCCCATGCTCCCAGCTGGGAGATGGGAAGGAACTCCTTGGGCCATTAGGATCTAGGTAGGGGGGGGGGAAGTGGTCGTCTGACCAATCCAAAAAAACTCCTCCCTATGCTGTGACCAACACTCCTTGGTGTAATAAAAAGCTGTGGCTGGTTATGCCAAAACACAAAAAGTTGTCTTGTTTGGGGCATAATGCACGACTACCTGTCAAATGACTTTAAAGGTTTAGTGTTTTCAGAGACATCATTCAGTGCTTTAGGGGCTTAGCTTATGTGGCAATCAAGTGAGTCAAGTTGCAAGAAATTATTATGATGACCGCAAATACGATTGTTTTTAGACCTCCTGTGAAAGACATGCAGCATTAAGCCTTATAGTTGTGCCAAAGATACTCCCATATTTTTTGAGGAAACCTAAACTGAGATTTGCAGAACTTTAGTAAAAGCACAAACGACACTATCATGAAATAAGAAAAGCCTGTAAGCACCTGGGATAAAAGTGGGATTCTGCATACAGAGACCACACCTACGCATCTGTCACAGTCATTCCAAGGAGGATCAATGGAGAACTCCCACTAGTCCAATTCTGTATCCCTCCTACTTCCTTTGCATTTCATACTGTGAGTATTGTGTACAAATTGTATACATTATAGAATCATAGAAACATAGAATCATAGAATTATAGAGTTGGAAAGGGCCATACAGGCCATCTAGTCCAACCCCCTGCTCAACGCTGGATCTCCCCAAAGCATCCTAAAGCATCTAAGAAAAGTGTGTATCCAACCTTTGCTTAAAGACTGCCAGTGAGGGAGAGCTCACCACCTCCTTAGGCAGCCTATTCCACTGCTGAACTACTCTGACTGTGAATTTTTTTCCTGATATCTAGCCTATATCGTTGTACTTGTAGTTTAAATCCATTACTGTGTGTCCTTTTCTCTGCAGCCAACGGGAACAGCAACCTGCCCTCCTCCAAGTGACCTTTCAAATACTTAAAGAGGGCTAATGTCCCCTCTCAACCTCATTTTCTCCAGGCTGAACATTCCCAAGTTCCTCAACCTATCTTAATAGGGCTTGGTCCCTTGGCCCCAGATCATCCTCGTCGCGCTCCTCTGTACCCTTTCAATTTTATCTACATCCTTCTTGAAGTGAGGCCTCCAGAACTGCACACAGTACTCCAGGTGTGGTCTGACCAGTGCCGTATACAATGGGACTATGATATCTTGTGATTTTGATGTGATGCCCCTGTTGATACAGCCCAAAATGGCATTTGCCTTTTTTACCGCTACATCACACTGCCTGCTCATGTTTAGTTTACAATCCACAAGTACCCCAAGGTCTCGTTCACACACAGTGTTACCTAGAATCGTATCCCCCCATCCAGTAGGTATGCTTTTCATTTTTCTGACCCAGATACAGAACACTTATCTTTATTAAATTGCATTTTGTTCTCATTTGCCCATTTTTCCATTGTGTTCAGATCTCGTTGAACTCTGTCTCTATCTTCTGGAGTATTTGCCAGTCCTCCCAATTTGGTGTCATCTGCAAACCTGATGAGTAGTCCTTCCACCCCCTCATCTAGATCATTAATAAATATGTTAAAAAGTACCGGGCCGAGCACCAAGCCCTGAAGTACCTTGCTACTCACCTCCCTCCAGTCTGATGAAACACCATTGACAACAACTCTTTGAGTGCGGTTCTCTAACCAATTCTCTATCCACCTAAATATCTGAAAAAGCAGATTGCAGTCCTTCAATTTATCCATTAGAACATCATGGGGAACCTTATCAAAAGCTTTACTAAAATCCAAGTAAACGTCAACCGAATTTCCATGTTCCAGCAAACTTGTTACTTGGTCAAAAAAGGAAACCAGGTTGGTCTGACAGGACCTGTTGGAGACAAATCCATGCTGACTTCTTTGGATCACCAAATTGTCCTCCAGATGTTTGCAGATCGCTCCCTTTAATATCTGCTCCATTATCTTACCCACAACAGAGGTCAGACTCACTGGTCTGTAGTTTCCCGGGTCATCCCTCCTCCCTTTTTTGAAGATCGGAATAACATTTGCTCTCTTCCATGTCCTTTAAGGACATCTCCAGCCCCTAAAGAGGTCCTGAAGATGATGGACAAGGGCTGTGCAAGTTCTCCGGAAAGTTCTTTGAGCACTCTCTGGTGAATTTCATCCGGCCCATGGGATTTGAACTCATCCAGTACAGCTAAATGCCTCTCGACAACCTTTCTGTCCATGTCAACCTGCCACCCAGTCACTATCCTTTGGCTACTGCCATCTCTAGATGTGCCTAAACCCTTTCACCTGTTGAAAAAAAACAGATGTAAAATAGGTGCTGAGCCTTTCTGCTTTCTCTGCATCCTCCGTTAGAGTTTGTCCATCCGCACCCAACAGTGGGCCTATTGCCTCCTTTACTTTATGTTTGCTCCTCGCATAACTGGAAAATCTTTTCTTGTTATAGTGGGCTTCCTTGGCCAATCTTAGCTCACTCTCAGCTTTGGCCTTTCTGATGATTGATCTACAGTGCCTAGTAACCTGTAGGTACTCTTCTTTAGAGCTCTGTCCTTCCCTCCATTTACTGAACATTTCCTTTTTCTTTCTTAGTTCCTCATAAAGTTCTCTGTTCATCCAAATAGGCTTCTTTGTAAGAAGAGCCTACTGCAGACATGGAATAGATATAAAGTTAGGTTAGAGAGGTATACCCCACTTTGTATTTCTCCTAAAGAGATAGTTAAAAGACCAGAGAAGAATATGAGAGATCAGTGGATTAGATACAGAGATATTTTGACTAACTCAAAAGAAGGTACTAAAATGTTGAGGTGGGAAGAAACGTCTGAGGCAGTGGATGGATGGTTTCAGTACCATCAGTTGTATGAATGTTTTAAGAGAGACAAAGCAACGGGCTTTAGTTTTGAGAAATCCAGATTTGAGTTAGAGATATTAGACAAGGATGAGAAACTTATATCAAAGGCTTATAAAATGCTACTAGAGTGGGACACAGAAACGGAAAGTGTTAAATTAGTCATGGTTAAGTGGGCCAAGGATCTAGGCTATCCAATAGATATGGAGACTTGGGAACATTTATGGAAGAAAAAAATTAAGTTCTCAGATAGTTATGATTTGAGGGAAAATTTTTATAAAATGTACTTTAGGTGGTACTTAACTCCATCAAAATTGGCAAAATGGTCTCAGGATATTGACAAGAGATGTTGGAAATGTAAGATAAATGAAGGCCACTTTTTCCATATGTGGTGGAGCTGCCCCAGGATGGTTAAATTTTGGAACAAAATATATGTAGAACTTAAGAAAATGCTGGGTGTTAACTTCAAAAAGAAACCAGGACTATTTCTATTAGGTATAACGAGAGATGAAATACCTAAAGAATTGAATATATTGTTATTGTATGCCATAACAGCAGCCAGAATGGTGGTAGCAAAAGTTTGGAAAACAAAGGAGACCCCGTCGCTGGAGGATTGGAAAATGAAATTATTGGATTTTTCAAAAATGGCTAGACTCACAGCATTGTTTAAGGACACAGACTTAGAAAAGTATAAAAATCAGTGGAGACCATTTTGGAATTATATGGGGGAAACATATATAAATTTGGAGTGGGAATTCTCAGTTGAGATTTAAATAGGAGGTTCAGAATTTGTTTATTTGCATCTGTCTCAGTGTACAAAAATTATACAATATGTTGTATAAAGTGTTACTGGAAGTTTAACCATGTTATATTGGAAGACTACAAGATTTATGTTATTATGGAAAGGTATTATTAAAAAAATTACTAATAAAATTTAAAAAAAACAAAAAAACAAATAGGCTTCTTAGAGCTCCTGCAGTGTTTTCGTCTTTCTGGGATAGTCATTGATTGAGCATGCAATAGCTCTTGTTTGAGTAGCGCCCACCCTTCACATGCTCCCTTCCCTTCCAGCATTCTCGTCCATGGTATGACACTCATCATGTCTCTGAGTTTATTAAAGTTTGCCCTATGAAAATCCAACATCCGTGTCTGGCTACAAGCTTCCTTGGCTCCCCATCTCAAAAGGAATTCTATGAGGACATGGTCACTCCCCCTAGGGTCCCCACTTCCTTCTCCTCATCTACCAACTCTTGCCTGTTGGTCAGTATTAAATCCAGTGGAAGCGTAGAAGCGTATCCCCCATCCAGTAGGTATTATCCTGTAGGAATAATTGTTTGACCCTTTCTTCCTTTGGGGGGAGATTTAGTTGAGCACCCCAGTTTCTGACCGTTGAAATCTGGGGTAGTAAGAAGCAAGCCTTTGTCATTGTTTTTCCATGCTATTCTCCAAACATCCACTATAGCAGTGGTCCCCAACCTTTCTGAGGTTGGGGACCGGCAGGGCATCGGGGCGTGGCCCGCGGCCCACGCGGGCCACGGCCACGCATCGGCCGCGCCCGTGCACCGGGCCGCGCCCGCGGGCCGCGCCCACGCATCAGGCCGCGCCCGCGGGCCGCGCCCACGCATCGGGCCACACCCGCGGGCCGTGCTCACGCATTGGGCCGCACCCGCGTGGGCGCAGCCAGGCCCTGATTCCCTCTCCCCACCCTCCCGCAGTAAGAAGGTTCCCGGGCCGCAAGCTTGCAGCCTGGGAAGTTTCTTACTGTGGGGGGGGCGGGGAGAGGGAGCCGCGGCCCGGCGCCATGGCCTTCGCGGCCCGGCACCGGGCCGCGGCCCGCAGGTTGGGGACCACTGCACTATAGGAAACATAACCTGTCTCTGAGGGAAGGCATCTCATAAGTGTTAAGACAGCAAGAAGCTGTGTTTTTATTTTTACTGTCTATATTCTATATCTTGATCTCTTAGATTTCCCTATTAGCTTAATTGTTGTTTATAGAATAAAGCATTTTTTTCGGTGTATGCTTTGATTCTGTGATAATCTGTTTATTATGTCCCCTCATGAACCTGCTGTTCAAGCACAATATACCAACTAAAACAGAAAAGGAAGACATGGGAAGCTGCTTCATACAAGAGCACAGACAACCAATGGCCTCTTAATATACTTAAAATATTTAGGAAGTAGCAGAATCTTCTGAGGGATGTTTGTGTCCAAGAGGCTAATCTGTCCATATAACTATTTTTTTATTAACAGAAACCAAATCTTGAATACTGGCAATATTGTTGTGGTTGCCTAACAACAGCCACTGAAAGCATTTGTTTCTTAAAGGTATAGGCAAGGCTTCTATTATAGAGAATGGGGCTAATGTATTTTATTTTATTATTTCAATTTTCTTAAAACCTGGGGCTTTCATCAATTTTGTAGAAAGATCTGTCTTGGTGGTTCATGGTTCTAGCCTCTGGATTTAAATATATGCAGATTTGGTTGCGGTGAGATTTAGATATGTTGATGAGTCCAACAAGTGCTGGTATTATATTATTATCTAGTTTCTACTTTATCTTGGAAGGCACTGGCAAACCACCCCGTATTGAGTCTGCCATGAAAACGCTAGAGGGCGTCACCCCAAGGGTCAGACATGACTCGGTGCTTGTGTGCTGCCCTCACCGGGCACACGCAAGGTTAGTGCAAGCGCAAGCATGGTTACCGAGTCAAGCAAGTTCAAAGTGCATACCAGAGAGTAGTCAAAAGTCCAGTCCGGGTCTTATTAGGAATTGTTAGCTGACGAAGTCCAAAGGAGAACCAAAAGAGTTGTCATTTATCTTTACCAAGATCAAGCCGGGAATCAGTCAAATAGAGCTTCGCCGAAGCGTTGGGGAGCAGGAAACCAGTCAAGGCAACAGGTGGACATGTACACAAGGTTGCAGCCACACTGGGAAGCACTTCTGCTGTCACACCAAGTGGCTGCACCTGGCACTCAGCCTTCCTTCGATGAATGAGGCCCACCTGAGCCCAACCTAGCCTGTTGCTGTAGTCTAAGCCAAGCACTTTGCCTGCGTGTTGCCAACGTTGTCCTCCTGCATTCCCTCCTGCGCTCTGGAGATGAGTCTGGGCTGTTGCTGCAGGCTGAGGTAATGCTGGTGCAGAGGGCATGGTGCTTGTCTGGCTGGGACCTGGTTGTGGCTCCCTATCGGGACTTGCCTCTCTAAGCAGCACCCTGCTGCTTTGCTCCAGCTCCTCCACTTCTTCCTCCGAGGGAGCTGGCAGAATGGTGGTGCAGAGGCAGTGGTGCAGAGGCACCCTTTGGAGATGGGGCCATGACACCTTGCACAGGGGATACCTTTACCTTTACCTTACTTTATCCTAGCCAAGTAAGTCAATACAATTTACTTATGTTCTGTTTTCCTGTTTCATCTAAAAATTCTGCAATTGGTAGACACTTTGGCTCAGCCTGTCAGGTGGAAGTTTGGGTAAAGACAATATTGCAAATTTCACATCATATTACCTCTATTTTAAATCATGTCCTTCATACTACCTCTCAGGGTTCTTTTCAGGATAAACAGAGGAGGAGAGAATGAAGCAAGCACAAGATAAAAATGCACAATATTTTCCATGCATGACTAGCATATGCATGGAAAGTTCTGTACATTATTTTTATAGATTAACATTTTCATTGAAGCTCTTGATGTTCTTGCAAACAATAACTACTAATTATGGCCACTCCCCTCAATATAGGACTGAGGAGGAAGCTAAAAATGACTGAATCAAGGTTAGGCTGCAGTATGTTCCTTTAACTGTTGGGCAGTTCTAACTAAGATTGCTTTGAAGTTAACACAGAACTAAAAGTTTTAAAGGTGCATCCTTTCTACAGTTATTTGGGGTATGCAGTTATACTTCCTGCCTAATGCCTAATGCCATTCTTAGTTCCAGTACATACCAGACAATGGATTCAGTCTCAATCAGAAGAACACTGTGCTTTGAAGACACCCCACATTAAAATGTGGCTTCCTGTTGTTCTTTTTCAAGTTACAAGTTCCTTGTTTCAAAATATATTTCTTTTGATCTCTAAATTTACCACATACCATTATTTGGAACTTATCTAGGCCTGGGAAACATTGTTTAGGGTCTATGGGTAGTATAATGCATTATTCTTGAAGATGTCTCAGTGTGTGAAATATTTTCGCTTGAGGTATTTAAATATATTTGAGTTTCACAGAAAATAGAAATCTGAGGATGTTACCCAAATCAGTCCTTGTATCAAATCTGTTACACTAGAGTTCCCCTTTATATGTGTTCAGTAAGAGCACAAAACATTGTAGCCAAAATTGGCCAGTCCATGTCTATACAGATCTATGCCATCATATTTTAGATGACAAAAGATTAAAATACATACAAAGTGCTCAACCATCAAGTTATTTTTTCATTCTAACAATGTTTAGAAACAAAGAACTATGAAGGAAAATCAAGGTACTGAACAATGTAACAAGACCAATCCTGGTATCTGTGTTACTTTTAGATTTAAAATATTAAATTAATGTTACTTAATACATTGTGTTCTTCCCAGTTGGCTAATCCACAGCAGTCCTGGCTAGAGATGGGAGGTAGATGATGGGTTGCCCAAGATGAGACCAAAAGATGTGGTGGAGAAAATGGGATGATATTTCATAAGGACGAAAGGGTTCCTTGACCAGGTGGCTATGGGGAGTGACTTGTTGGCTGGAGGGCAGACCAATCCTGAAAGGAGAAGGAGAAGCTTAGAAAAGGGTGAGTAGGGTAAAAAGTTAGAAAAGGATAAAATAGGGAATGGAACAAAAATGGAATCAAATTAATCATACTGTGCTTGTCCTGAAGAACTGAGAGCCCAGGGACCCAGTGTTGTAATAGTGAAGTCTGAAGTTTCATTTATTATGGTTGAAGACCAGCAGAATCAGAGATGCAAAATCAAATAAGTAGACATACCAACAAGATCATTCTAAAAGTACACATATAAACATACACAATGGAGAATACTATAAAAATGCAAAACTAGAAAATATGGTGCACTAAACTAGCACTGTACCTCAGTAGACTGTGGTGGCTGCACAGAATCTTACAGCTATGTCTGAGGTTCGAGACCTAAGATCAGCTAGAAAAAGGAAGTATACCATTCCTCTGATCTTTATGGAAGTTTATGGAGGATAGGCCGAATAAAAGTGTATCTTAGATCATCATAAAATGGGTGTTGCAGCAATGCATGTTCAACTGCTTCAACTTGCTTAGTAGCACAGGAGTATAAATGTGTGTGAAATGGAATATTATAGTACCTCCCTTCTAGTAAGGCAAAAAGTACTCTATGTTTGGGCATCAGTATATTAGCCAAGTAATTTGACAGCCCTAATTTCTTGTTCCTAAGAACAAGTTCCTAGGTGGAACTTAAGTGGTGTTGGAGTTTGATTTACATAACAATCACCAATTCTCATATAGCGATGTGGTTTTCTCTATTTCTTTGGTTGTACTTAAATTCTTTTTGGGGTGTCTAGGTTTTCAGCAGATTTCCTATAAAAACAATGGTGTTTTTAGCAACTTGAAATGAAGAAACAACCTGGTATGTTTCCCTATGATGATACTTTTGGTTTTGAGGGGAAATTGCATTTTGTTTCCATACCTCAACATGATTCTTTCAGACTGATAATTGAAATACAGCAAAAATCAGACGTGTTGGGGGATTTCTTATATATAATAGACAGAAATACAATTGATGATGCCTCTCTTTCACTGCCTCTTGGGACCATTTTATTTATAACTAGAGGCAAAGCCCATTGCACCCAGGAAAACAAAGGGTGCTAGGATGCACACCTGCACTATGGCCTTCCTCGGGACTGGCCACATGGCAAAATCTCTTGCCCACCCCTGGACTCTTGAAGCCCTGCCTCCAGACCTCAAGGAAAATTCCTGACCCAGGGGTCACCAACCTCCATGTGCAGCCTAGAAATCTTTTGTAATTGGAGGTCATCTGCAGACTATAGAAATCAGCTTCCAAGGGGAAATGGCTGTGTTGGAGGGGGGACTCTACAATGACAACTCATCTCCCGGCTCCTGGAAATGAAAGGGCTTGATTGGTAGGGGGAATACTGTGGCACTGTGCCCCAGACAGGTTGCAGAATGAAAATCTTCAGTTGGAACCTGGGGCTTTAAGAAATTTAAGATCATTTCCAGCCTATGTCAGATTTTCTCAACTTTTTTTACCATTAAGAAACCCCTGAAACGTTCTTTATGCTTCCAGAAACCTCAGAAGTAGGATCTTCAGGTCCCAGCTGGAGGCTGGCATCCCTGTCACTGTTCATGGGTGCCATCCTCTAGAGGAACCTGGAGAACCCCCCGAATGAAAACTCCCCCCAGACTGTAGAGATCAGTTCCCCTGGAGGAAAGGGCCACTTGGAACAGGGTCGGGGGCTGTTTGGCACTGCCAGAGAGAGAGAGAGAACACAGAAGACAAAAGTATTCCTCTCTTCTGAAATTGCAAACCTTATGAACCACACAGTCACCTCTCCAAGTAGGAAATACCTGAGTGTCGCCCTCCTTGGATTGCTCTGAGAAGCCATTGACTAGAAGGGCCAGATTTAAAGGAAAGGATCCCATAACAGTCAATGAGCAAGTCAAAAAAAGAATTACGTGATCCTCCTGCAACAGCATCTTCTGCTTGTGCTTTAGCTACATCTCTTTCAGACAATGGCAATTTGTACAGCTTGGTGTAATGGTTAAGAGCAGCTGCTTCTAGTGTGGTGAACTGGATTTGACTCTCTGCTCCTCCACCTGTGGGGTGATCTTGGGCTAGTCACAGTCCTGTTAGAAACTGTTCTCTCAGAGCAATTTTTCTCAGAGCTGTCTTAGTTTCACCTACCTCACAGGGTGTCAGTCAGTTTGGATTTTATAAGGTTTACTGATGTTGACATTTCCCAACCTGCTCTTTGCTACAGTCTCCTGGCTTCTCCTGGAACGGGTGGCATCAGGCCATGAGAAGTACAATTGCAGGATTTGGCTGTGAGGAGCCATACCTGGGCCAGTTTCCTGGGGTGAACACTGATCTTCTGGGTACCTTCCTCACCTTGATGCAGTTGCAGAGAGGAACTGCATGACAGATGCTGGCTGAGAACTTTAGAGGAAAGGCACCTCTGATATGGAGGGTGACATGCCCCTTCAGAGAAGTGGGCATGGATGTAAGATGAGGGAGCCAACCAATCAATCAGTTTATTCAATATAGTATTAGTATTAGTATTAGTATTAGTATTAGTATTAGTATTAGTATTAGTATTAGTATTAGTATTAGTATTAGTATTAGTATTAGTATTAGTATTAGTATCATCATCATTATTTATTGCCTACCTCTCCCTGAAGGCTCGAGACAGATTACAACATCTGGATAAAACCTCCAATAAAACCCCTTAAAGCATACATAAAATCAGAACAAAATACAATCAAACCCCATAGGAATAGAGATGCTGTGGCAAAAACTCTGTCCTGAAATCCTCCCAATAGTACATCCTGGAGGGGAAGGGTGACAGAAGGTGCAGATGGAATTCGCTACTGCCACTCCTGAAGATAGATGCCATGACCTTGAGATATTGGGGTGGTGAAGGAATGCTTATAATTATGGGAGGAATTTCCTATCTTTGGTTCAGGATATGGTGAACAACTGCTATTTTAGTTGTGTTTGTGCAACATATCAGAAATCAAAACAGGCAATATTGCTGTATTTATTGTAATAACACATATCTCTACACTAACAGAATTTTAAAAATTATTCTTCCTGTTGAAAGCTTTTTGTTACTGCCATTTACATTAGTAATATTTGTTCTGAACAAATCTCGCAAAGAACAATAACGAGTTGTCAAAACCAAGACATGAAGTTCAAACTGCAGGTGCGTGGAATGACAAATCAAGATAGAACGTAGAAGTAGAAATCAAGAATTTTAATATACATATTCTGACATGGCTTATGTCAAGAATGGTTTTATTTGCAGTTTCAACTGAAGTTTTCTGTGTTGAATTCTGTTGTCAGAATTCTGTTTACTACTTAATTCATGCTGTTGCCAAGCTAAATAATTTTGTGAAAAAAACTGAATATTTTTGTTCTAAACTAAAGTGCAGTATTTGCCTTTATTGATTTACGTTTACATGAATCAAGATGTTTGTGGTATAGCAAATTTTATTCATGAAGTGAACACAATCGACTCTGTAGCTGCCAGTAGATATATCTGCCAGTGAGCATTGATTCTGTACCACATATTGCCCTATTGCAGAGCTCTGGCATTTTAGCCAGGCCATAATTTGCAGTGTTCTGAAACAAGGACATGGTAATATGGAAATATTTCAAGACACAGACACAGACTTAGCCTGCAATTGCTTAGTGGTTTATTGGTTTCTCATAGCAGTATGTGAGCCATGTCCCTACCAGAGTTAGAGCTAAGGACTAATATTTGCCATAACAGACAGATCAAGTATTTGGCACAAGATAATAAGACTTAGCGTATATTCAGCAAAGACTGCCTAAAGGAAAGATTCTGTGTCATAACATGAGTGACACATTCACAAAAAGAGAGTAAATATACATCAACAACCAGCCATTACTTTCTACCACACTGTAGATACATGGAGGATGTGCTGAAAGGAGAAGTCTGGTTTTTGTGAATGTATCATATAGATAACACCTGTCACAATGACACCAACCAACCACATATGGATCTTTCATGTAAATTTGAGTAGCGCAGGAGGTCATATGAAGGTGGATGATTAATGTGCATAGTGTGCTGCCTACGTCATTGTAAGACTATAAACTCTGGGGTCAACATTTGCAGCATGCCACCATGCTCAAGTTCCTTTGAAGGGGTGGACCCTGGTCAAATGAAGAGGCTGGAACTAGTTAGAGTGTCTGTGATCCCTATATGTATATGTATATTATCCCAGTCTGTGTCTCTTGGTAGCTGTTTTAGTTTTTAATACTATAACCTATATTTAGATGAGAACAGTAAAATTAGTATCATCCTCAAGCCCAACGTGAGCATTCCAGAAGCATCTGGCTGGCCCCTATTGGTAGACAGAATACTACGGCAGCATGGAGAGGCTGCACTATTAATACTGAGTGGCTGCTAAGTAGAAAATTCCAGAGGGATAGCTGCATTAATCTTCAGCAATCAAAATAACAGAGGTGTGTGAGAGAGAATTTTAAAAATCTTCAAGTGTAACAATTGTGTTGAAACCAAATTAACCAAGCTACTTAGTTCTTTTAAGAAAACAAAGTGGGTTTTTCATGTAGAATAACTGATGTTTCATTGCACCTTAAAATTTATTGAATAAATCAGAGCTTGACAAATTCAAGCTACCAAGTCACCATGGTCCCAAGAGGCAGTGAACTGCAAAGGGGCAATGGCTCCTTTCCTCTAAGGAATATGGAGGCAAAGAACACACAAATTATGAAGAAAAACAGATTTTATTTGGTAGCTTAAGTAGTCTACAGAAGAAAACTATATCAATAGTATAATCAATGCAAGAAAATAATATGCTTAGGGAACCCAGCAGACTACATCCATCCCTTTCCTGAACTCCCTTTTTCCACTGGGGAGTTGTGAGGGAACTCACATCAGTAAATGTGAGTACATCAGTAAATGTGAGTACCCTTGAGGCTTGACAAGTAAATGTGAACTTGCTTCCAGAAGAAAAACATTCAAGGTGTTATGGTCTTCAAAGTAGCAAACATTTATCAAAAACCCAACAACTTTACAACTAAAGGAAAAACGTAAATCATAATAACTATGTACATAGCAACATCTGCAGGAACAGGATCTTCAGTTCACTTCAGAAAGGGCACTCAGAACAAAAACAAATCCTAGCAAACAGTGTCCAGTAATATATGAAACAGAGAAAGTCCAAAACATTAACTTAAAGCAGTGCAACGTTGCTTCCTCCCTATATGTTCCTTCAGTGGCTCATGCTACAAGGGCTCTGGATGTTTTCCCTTGCTTGGGCCTGCAAAGAAATTAGCAGTTCCTTCAGCCAAGCCCTAGGCCTTCTCTCTCCTGCTGAAGGCCAAACTGAATCATAGGAATTTTTTTAAAAAATTCTAACAGCTTGCCAAACCCTTCTTTTATAATATTACCTAGAAGGGAAATTCTAACATACAATAGTTCCCTGGTTAACTGCATCACATATCTGCAAAGAAATTAGCAGTTCCCTCAGCCAAGCTCTAAGGCTTCTCTCTCCTGCTGGAGGCCAGACAGACTAAGGAGGAGAGGCTCTTGCAGTAGTTAAAATATGAATAGATTTACTAATTGCTCACAGTCTATGAATTTTTTAAATAAGATTTTTATTTTTATTTTCCAGGATTAAAGATAATGAAATACAGGCAATCTACATTGTTAGTACAGAAAAAGAAAGGTTATACTCTTCATTTAATACATTTAGTTCCCCGTTTCAATCCCCTTTTGTAATATTTAAAGATAATACAATGCAAGTAATCTACATTATTGATACAGAAAGAAAAAGATTATGCTCTTCGTTTGATACACTTGATACCCCGTTTCAATCCCCTTTTAACTTATTTTCTTAGGTAAATCAGATAAGGGCCCCATTGTTCTTGAAAACCCTCTTCTCTTCATTTAAGATTATAAGACTCCACATGGCTACAGTATTATGGACTTTTACCCAAAGCTTATAAACTTTTTCACGTTTCCACCACATTTAAAAAGAGAAGTCTACTTTGTTACCATCGTTTCAACATTTGTTTGCATAGTTTTTAACAATTTTAACAATCATAAACAATTTATACTTAACGTGGTCTTAGAGCCATCCACATTTCCATTAGGGAAAAGGAAAAAGGAAAAAATAAAAGCCTACTTAGTTGTACGGAAAGAAATATATATATATAGGTTGTTAAGTTATATAAGTGTACATTATTAATACAAAAATGATAAAATAGAGTCTTCATTAGTTAGTAAAATAAAGTCGTCGTTAGTTACATTTACACCTCCTCAGTTAGGTGCCTCCTTTTAGTTATGCTTTAAGTTTAAGCTGAGAGTCACTACAGAGATATGTTAAATAATTCAAATTCAGCTAACATAGGAAATCTAAGACCCCACACTTACATGGTAGTATAAACCCATTCCATTAAGTGTCTCCTTTTAATTAAGCTTTAATTTTGGGCTGGTAGACACTACGAAGTTAGATTTAATAATACAAATTCAGCTTACTTAGAAGATCTTAGACCCCAGATTAACTTCTTAACTAGTTATATTGCCTATATGGCTACGGAAAAAAGGAAAAGGAGGAAAAGAATTTCAACCACTGTGTCTCATTTCCGTTCCCCAAGCTTCTTAAGGGGGTCTTATATCGAGGCTTGTTGCATCTTGTTGTTCCCATTGACTTATGTTCTGTCCAGTTGGCCTTTGGCTTAGAAAGTGCAGTTGTAGTCTTTCCCTCGGAGTATACATCGGTGAATCTTGAAACAGTTGTACCTCCTGGGCTCCAATATCAGTACAGTTTTTTTTCCCAAGAAGCTCCTTTCAATCAATTACTTTCACAGCAGATCCATATATCTTTTGATTGGTTCTTGTGTACTGTTGCTTTGGAGTGGCTGTATGTCTTCTTAGGTAGGGTGTCCTTATCTAGGCTGCAAAGCTCCGACATCCCCTTTTCCATCTCCATAGTTTCAAATTTCTCTTCTGCTGTTAATTTTCCACCTTGTTTAGAGCTATCATCAACCACTGTTATTGATTCATCATTCCTGTTAGAGACTTCTTCCTTGACGAACTCCTTGAGCATATTTTTAAGCAAGCCATCTGTAAATGCTTTCAGATCTTGAGTTTGTTTCTCTATTAGATGAGCATTTTTTTTTAGCATAGACATGTTCTAGGCTTAGAATTTTGTTAGTCTTAGGCAATTTTGCAAAAAACCAGTAGAGGTCCTACAGAGTCCTAACGAAAGCAACAGTCTGTTTTGATATTAAAGCAATGTCTCGTACTGGAACAGAATTCTCCCGAGATCTTCCCATCCACGGCTCTTATCTCTTATCTCCGAAAACCGAAACAAATGCAGTAAGAGCTATTACTAATTAGTTTGAGTTAATTTAAGTCCTTCTTCTACTTAGAAAAGAGAATTAGCCTGCCTCATATCGACGTGGCTTCAAGCAGAGCCAGAGACAGGGGAAAAATGAGAAACGGAGAAACGGAAAAGTACTTGCATCTCTGTGCATTGATTGATGTCTTAATGTCTTGGAATTTAGCAGATGTTCTCCCCTCAGTTCACAGCATTCATTTGCAGTAAATCGTAGTAGAGGATCAAAGTAGATTCACTTATCTTCCTGTCACTCTAGCTTACTTAAATTAAAGAAAGCAGCTTTCCACGCCGAGAGTTTGTTCCAGGGGAGAAGGTGCCGGGGGAAACCCTACTCACTGTTTATAGGCTCGATCTGATGTCTGCCAGTTGTTTTCACTCCGGAGTTGTGATGAGTTGAAAGTCTTGCAGGGAAGTATCCAATTAGCTTTGTAGATTAAAATAAGAGCTTTGTAGATTGCAGAGTTGAAAGAAAAGAAAAAAGTTTTAAAATGGCGGACGGCACTTACTGGACCCTGTGCACACTGAGCTTGCGTTCTATGGGATATTAATTTCCCTGCGGAACAGAGAGGCCCCAGAGATTCACAAGGAATTCCTGAGTAGATGGTGGGTGGGCTGGCGTACCCAAAACCCGATTCTGTCAATCACAGCAGCGATTGACCCTCAGTGGAACAGGAGCTCGAAGTATTCGAGCTATCCAAGTGCCATGTCTCCCCACAGTCTATGAATTTTTGCTCATTCAGCCCTAAATTTTAAACATTTTATAATGAAAATAAAGCGTTGCGGTAAAAAAGGGTGATGAGCTAACACCAGTTCCTCTGGCTGAAACAATGAGGGACCAGTTCTCTAGCCTTATGGGGTGCTAATCCCATGAGGTCAGCCATGTAAGATAAAATGAGTTTCCAAAACTATTACTTTAGTAGCTGTAGCCAAAGTAGGCCAAGACACTGGGCTTAGATTGAAGCCCAAAAACCTAAATAACATCACCAGAATATAATTAGCATGGCTTATTAAATGAAATGTGCAAAAGGTTACAAATATAAGAGCACTTATGAGCCATGCCTTGCATCTACTCTCCCACAAGAAAATGTGTATAAAGAACATTTAGCAGATGTGTGCCACCCACTGCCATCATGTGCATCCACTTTCTCCCACCTGAAACTTATGGAGCTAGCAGCCAGCTCCATAGGTTTTGGGGGGGGGGGGGCATTTATATGTGAAGGCAGCATGCAAGCTTCAGGTGGAGTGTGCATGTGTATACAAGGGTGGTAGGTGGTGTGTGTGTGCATGGCAGAGCAGCAAACACCTGCTCCCTGAGTTTTAGGGAAGAGTAGGCATGTACAATGGCCAGCACTTGCAGCAAAGTCACAAATGCTGCCCCTAAGTTTCAGGTGGGGAGATTGGAGAGATTCCCCTTCCTTATTAATGCCTAAAGTGGGGTGAAGTTGCCAAAGCACAGGTTCCCCCAGCTCTCACTTCTGCTCAGGGCTCCTTGTGATATGGAGATGGAATGTGAGTGCAAACTCTCTCTTAGTCTCAACATCGAAGCCCCCATGATCTCATTTGTACTGGTGTCTCTCTCACACACACATCATTTACAGGTCATCATGACATTAGTTGCCAGAGAGGGCTTTCTGTAACTTACTAGGCCCAAAAGCCTGAACCCAAGATTTTGAATGGCCAAGAAATTGCCAGGACAAGGCTAGTTACTTGACAGCAAGCATTCAAAATAGATCACTATGGTATGTTCCCACTACTCCCTTTACCAGGTATATAAGTTATCAACAGCATACTGTTCATCAATTACAGATGTATGCAAAGCAGGAACAAGCATTTGGGTAAGCAAGTTTCCAGTTTTGCAAAGCAATTCAGGAACAATTAGAGAGATGGAGGTCTCCGTGACTCTTGGATATAACAAAAGCCTTCCACAGTTCCATCACAAAAGGTTCATATTTTCAGCAATGAACACTGTAGCATCTGTCAGAATCACTCACTGGAAGCACTGGAATCCAACTAGTTTTTTCAATGGCAAAGAAAGGAGGAAGTCATCTCCTTCGAGCACCAAAAAGCTATGCTTAGGGTCATGGGACCTGCTTGGATAAAAGATATGTAGAACTAGGGCAGTAAAAAAAGAGGGGAGTTGCTGAGAGTGAATGAAAAAGCTGGCTGAATCCTACCCAATTCTCATTTATCATTTTGCATCAGGACATTTTGTTGTGTGACATAAAAATAATTGTGTGTGTAGTTCCTGCCATTGTTTGTGTTGCACTATTCAGTAGTGGTGGATGAATTCATTTTTGTAACTGTTTTCTATATTAGCTCAACATTCAGTTAAATTGAGCTTTTCACAGCATAACATAATTTTGACAATATGAACCAAAATTAGGTTAGCTCTTTTTGTAGTGATCAACCAGGTCTGCCTGTCTGTCTGTCTATCATCTATCATCTTTTTTGTATTAGCTTTAATAAAATAATGAGAAAGTTTGAATAGGTTAGAATAAGATTTTTGACAGCAGTTATTAGAAAATTTGGTAATTAAAATATGAAGGCCTGAAGGCTGAAAAATGAATCTAGCTTGTAAAATTTTGGGCTAGCTCCTAGAGCCAAAGAAAATTCATTGGATGCCTGAAAGGGGGGGGGGTTGCGGGATTATATTGATAACTAGGGGCAAAGCCCGTTGTATCTAAGAATACAATGGGTGCTACAGCTTGGCAGTGGGAAGAGGAAGGGGAGGAGTTGTCCAGTCTGTAAGGGCATGGGGTTGAATGTGTGTGTTGTGTGGGAGGTTGTGGTGGCATGGTGGAAAATGAGGATATGGGTGTGGAGATATGAGTGTCAAGATCCTGTGGTTTGGAATGCTCATTGCGTGTGGGAGAAGACTGACCTTTGGGAATTGTGGCATAGTGGTTACAGATGAGCTTTCCAGAGCCATGTCTTCAGATATGTGAAGGGAAAATCAGACTGGAGACTCTTCTTAGGGGAAGATTACATGGCAACCAATTCCCCCCAGTTCTGCGTCATTTCCCTTCTTGTGTAAATTTGGCCACGGACACCGAAATGCCCCTCTGCCCTAATACACATGGGGTAGTCACAGTACACAGCTGTCCACCCTGTGCCTTCTTTTCCATTTTTTCACTGTTGATAAAATGTTATGTGCCCACATGCTTCTTTCATGGTTGCTCCTTAGAAGAATGGATTTTAGTACCCTATTGCTTACTACCCAAAGGAGTCTCAAAGCGGTTCACAAACACCTTTTCCATTTGTCTCTCCACAACAGTCAACCTGTGAGGTATGTGGGGTTGTGAGAGGTCTGAGAGAACTCGGAATGGGCCGCAGTGACCCAACAGGCCTCAGGTGTCTTAAAGCATTTTCCAGTCCTCTTCCCTTCTTCTCCCTCTCACTATTTACAGTTTCAGGCTGTAAGTATTTATTTAGATCTTCCTGCACTTTCCAGACTCACAGGACTGATGCTGGTCTGCCTGCCTGCGCCCCAGAATACAAACAGTTGTGGTAAGGGCTGGCCATAACCCATAGGCCAGGAGGGACACTCCTGCACCACTCCCTACCAACTGCAGGCAAAAATGGCTCATTTGAAGGCTGGACTCTGAGGCATTGTACGATTTTGAAGTCCCACCTCCAAACCTCCAGGAATATTTCCAACCCAGGGGTAGCCAACCTCCAGGTGTGGCCTGGAGAGCTCCTGGAATTACAGCTCACCTGCAGAGTATAAAGATCAGCTCCCCAGGCAGAAAGGGCTACTTTGGACAGGGTTGTGGTAGAGAAGAAACATTTAAGGCCTCCCACACAGGTTGTTGTTGAATTGAAAGATTTGAGGCCTACTGCACAGGGTTGTTGTGCAGATGAAACAGGAGACAAAAGAGCCAGCTTCCTCTGCAGAATAACGCTGTGCAGTGACCTCAAATCTGCAGAGAGTTGCAAAGAAGAAAGACACATGGCTTGGCTGTGTCTAACCCCCGGCCAGAGCAGTATTTTAAGTGAGAAGGGGCTTTTCTGTGGCCTCCCTGTCAGCCAACTGTTTGGCAGAAGGGGAAAGTCCCCCCCCCCTTCAAAAGGAAGGCCCTCAGTCTCCCCTGCGTTGCTCTTGGAAAGGCCTCCCTCCCCTCAGTCAGGGCCTGTCAGAGGCTCCTTCGCAGCAGGCCTGAAGGGGGGGAGGGGGAGCTCTCTGCAGCCTCCTGCCAGCTCTGTCAGGGCTCTGAGGCAATTTGCAGTTGGACATGGCAGTTAGGACAGCCTTGGGGCGAAAAGGGCTGGCCCAGCCTCTGTTCTCATCCCCGTTGGCAGCTCTTCTGACCTCCCCTCCCTACGGTGGTCAGGAGCAGACTGGCAGCCATGTCTCCTGATTGCCCCTGGCTCGCTGGAATTCTGGTCTGTCCTGGTAAGGGGCCAATCCGATTGGCCCCTCCGCTTGTCAGTCCAGGGCCATGGGACCAATTGTTGCCCTTCTTCATCACGGACTGAGCCTACCCCAACACCCCTTACTGTTTTATTAAGAGGGAAAAGATGAGTGGCCAAACTGTAGATCTCCAGATGTCCATGGAGTATAATTACCTGGCACGGGTTCATGGTTATTGTAATTCATGGACATCTTGGAGAGCCACAGTGTGGTCACCCCTGATATAGATAAACCTGAAGTTCCATTTACCAGGTCACAGCTGTGTTACATTACATTGTACAGCACAGGTATACGGAACAGAAGATCAAAAAATTACATTAGAACTGATAGGAGTCAAGGTAGGTCACCTACACCAGGAATATGGCATTTCTACAGATAAACAGTAATACGATAGACATACAAACGCTGGAAACCTTATGTTCAGTGCAAACATTTCCATGCTTACAGATTACAATTTATTGTTTACAGATGCAATTCAATATGGAGATCAGAGTGCAGAGTTCTATATTTGGATCACAAAAATGAGATTCATGCATACTAAAAGTGAGACCCTCTGGGTAGCAGTGTGTATGAACAAGATCTTGGGGTACTTGTGGACTGTATGCTAAATATAAGCATATACTGTGAAGCAGCAGTAAAGAAGACAAATGCAGTCTTGGACTGTATCAATACAGTCATCACATCAAACACAAGATTCATAGTCCCACTGTATACTGCATTGGTCAGACCACACCTGGAGTCCTTTGTGCAGTTCTGCAGGCCTCACTTCAAAAAGGACATTGTTGTGTATTGCAGGACCCTGCCCAACTGAATGACACGCTGTCCCCAATAACCAGTGGTGCTCCCCAATAGTCTAGGCTTAAGCCAAAGCCAGACACTTTCAAAGTCTGCTAAGACCCTGTTGGGCCAGACTCCTTCCTTTTCTTAGCCAGAGATTCAACATGATAGCTGTAACCTGAAAGAGATCTTACTCACTTCTCCCCCACCCCCCACCCCATTGTATTGCTGTTTAAGTGACCAAACAAAGTTCAGTTTGTCAAAAAGCTTTTTAGGTGATCCCTTTTTCTATTCTAAGCCTATCTGCCAGGGGAAATGACTCCCCCAAACTAACTGCTAGACCCAGGGAGGCATGATTATTTACCTATTAACACCCATCTCCTAACCTGGATAAGACATTTTTCAATATCCTGCCCTATACCAAATCCCATTATGTGCCCATCTGGCTTAAGTCACGTCCAGAAATTGACCCCCTTGCCCAAAAACATGTATAAACAGTAATTTTGCCAAGCCAAAGTGTGCATCTGATTTGGATCCATTCAGATCACCCTACATGCTAGACATGTCGCCCTCTTTGCTTCTGCCCTCTCCAGGACTGGTAAATATACTGATTTCCTTTCCCCCACTTTATTTTCCTATCTACTCAAATGCTAGTGTGCTAGATATATTTCTTCCAGGCCAAACTGACCAGGAATTTTTGTTTTGTTGAGGGGGGGGGGTGTCATCATTTGGGCATGGAATTCTGGTTCACTGTGGGTATGCAGGTAGTTGTGAATTTCCTTCATTGTGCAGGGGGTTGGACTAGATGGAGGAACCTTCCAACTCTATTATTTTATGATTCTAAGTATTAGCTCGATCTTCATGTCTCCTCCGGTGATAACTATTGGAGAGCCTAACAATAAATCAAGATAGGCAGCTATGTTAGTCTGTCTGTAATTGTAGAAAAGAGTAAAAGTCCAGTAGAACATTAAAGACTAATAAGCTAAATGGTGCTTGCAGTGACATGGACTTTTGAGGCAGAAAAGTAAACAGACGGGATGAACGGTCATAACCTCCCTGAAGTTGAAAGAGAGTGGGAGGAGTGTTGGGGGCGTCGCAAGAGAGGAGCCGCAGTTGCCACAGCAGCAGCAGCCAATTGATTGCATCCTGATTGGCCCTATTCCTGCTCGGACAGCCGAACTTGCTCCACCCCAGGGCCAGTTTCATAAATATTAAGAGGCACCACATGGATAAGATATGCAAAGAGCTAGCAAACATGGAGAAATCAGCATTGGTAATGAGGCAGGAAACCTAGGTCTCAATTCAGATCAGGTGTCTTGAGCTTTGTTATCAGTTGCAATGCAGCAGTCTCTCTTTCTAGTTTCCATTTGAAATTCCTTTGAAAGAGAACAGCTACTTTTAAATCAGCAACTGAATGCTCTGGAAGATTAATATGTTTCCCCACTGGTTTTTTAATGTTGTGGTTTCTGATGTCAGACTTATGTCCATTAATTCTTTGTCAAAGGGATTGGCCTGTTTGTCCAGTGCAGAGGATGGAAGGGCATTGCTGACACATGATGGCATAAATCACATTAGAGGATGGACAGGAGCATGAACCTGAGATGAGATGGCTGACGTTGATGCATCCACTGCTAAGATCTATTGGCATCTTGATTTGTTGCAGGCCTTACTGTTGCAGGTGAGAAGTTATTTTAGCTTAACAGGTGGTCTTTAAGGTTCCCCCCTCCCCGCCCTACCATCTCAGGTTCATACTCCTGCTCATTCTCAAGCTGTTCATAGCTTGGATGTATATGCCTTGGCCTAGAGAATGTAATAAACAATTCATGAGTCTGGTGAGGCGGGCTCTCTGGCTCACAAAAGCTTATGTGACAATTGATATGTCAGTCTTTAAAGCATTCTTCCTCTCTGTGCTATTTTCAGTGAAAAGGGCAACCTTTGATTTCTTGAAACCTCAGTGGCTTATTTCCCTGCTGTCTGAAAAGAATTGTTAAATTGGAAGGAAATGAAGATGAAACAAAATACCATTTCTTTTTCACCTGCCTCTTATAGATTTTTTAAACAAATTCTAAACACAATGCTTACAATAAATCTAGGAGTATCGCAAAGATGGATTCAGGCCAAGGTTGTCCTGCTTATACATTTTGCCATTCTAAATTGAAGCAACAAAATACAATGATAAAAAATTCTCTTGTGGGGCATCAAGCAAAATATTCAATTGCATAACTAGCCAGTACTTGACTTGCAGGGCCCCTGTAGTGTTTATGAGCTGGGATTCCTAGGAAGCCATTACTCAGCTGTAGCTTCTATTTGTACTTGTTTGAATTCCTTGCAGACGAGTTCTAAACTCTTCCATTCTCAATACTCTCCATGTGTAGTAATGATGGGGTTAGCTCATAGAATGAAAACTGCCAAATAATCTCCCAGGAAAGATTAAGAGACTCAATTCTTATTTTCAGGTGTAAGCTGTTAACAGTTCACAACATTTTCATTTTCACACCTCAAATAAGAACTAAGGGCCATTTCGCACGGCTTCAAAGTAGCAGAATGGTTGCTATTTGGAAACGCTACTAATTTGCCATAACCCACGACGTCGTAGACAATCTGCAACAATCCTGAAACCAATCAGCAAAAAGCGCTTCGTTGTGGCGCTTTCAGGGGAATCCAGAAAAGTGGATTCACCCTCCGGATAGCGATACACTCCTGCAACCAATCTGCAACAGTAGCGCTAAAGACCTGTGCGTTACCATTGTTGCTGGTTCTTCAAAGTCCCTCCCCCTGGCTCTCTCCTCCAAACTTCCGGCGAAGCGATCGCCATTTTTTTTTCTCCGAGCGAGCGGGGATAAACGCACCAGCGAGCCTCTTTCTGTTTAGAGGCTTCCCTGGCTTCAGTCCTTCACCATTAGTCACTAAGCACAAACCACTGAAAAGCCCGTTTGCTGAAATAAAGTCCCTTTATTTTTTACAAATAAATTCAGCCGAAAATCGGGCCCGTGAGAGGGGGGGGGGATTTTTTTTTTATCACTCGAGGCAGCGTGCAAACGATCATACAATCAAACGACAGCTCACATTAGGCAGCTGGATGGGTCTCTCCGTAGCAACGAATCTACCTAGATTCGTTGCTATGGGTCGTTTTTTTTTTTTTAAAAACCTTTCTTAAAGGGAAAGGGGCTGTTTGGGAGCATGCTAACGGCTGCCCATTGGCTGCTTGACGGCCAGGGGCGGGACGAGCTTGGCAATAGCGCTTCCTTTCTAGCGATTTCTGCCGAGACCGGAAGCCTGTGGGAAACGCTAAAAAACGCAACTGATTCCACTACAAAGGCAGGTATGCATAACGACGAATTCCACTATTTTAAATGGCGATTTTTCATTCCGCAAACAATTTGCAACAAAGATCCCTGTGCGAAAAGGCCCTAAGTCTTAACTACTCACACTTTTTCTTAAATGTTTTCAGCTATGCCACCTTTTGAAGGCTAATTTTTTGTATTGTTTGGCAGGAAGGCAGATGTAGCCCGTCAGAAGACACCACACCAAATATTTTGGAAAAATAAGGCCACAGCTACAAGGGGCACTCAGTACAGGAACAAACATTTTATATTTAGAGAGAAACATTTTCTTCAGTTTGGGGAATTGTACAGAGCTATTTTATGGACATTTTTTAACTCCTCAATTTTGTGAGGATGGGAGATTGAAGCTGAGAACAGGGATTTACCCACCTAAATATATGGCTGGTGATTATGTTGCCCAGATATAATAGATTTTTTTTAAATTGTAGAACAGCTTTATAAAAGATGAAATGATACATGGTTTTGAATTTAAAAATATAATACTATGGTATCTCTTCAGAGCACATAAATCTTTCACCATTTGAATTTAAAAATATATATTGACTATATATCAGAACTGTCTGAAAGATAACACTCAAAATAAAATCTGATTTAAATGCTCGAAAGACCATTTACTGAAGGTTTAAGAGCAGCTTAAGACAGGCCTGATTAAAATATGGCAAGCATTTCACTTAACCTAGGCACTTCACTGCTAAATGTAATGTTAGCACATCATTGCAATTTTTGCCTGGGCTTTGGATCGCTGGCATGGACCAAATAAGGATGATTTTAGATTTCTCTCTCCTGCTGTTTCCATCCAAAAATCTCCATTTCAATTTTGCTTCTCCTTTGTATGAATTTATTTTATTATTCATTATTTTCACACTGTTTTCTGCTTCTTTGCACTACATTTCCCCCACAAAATATAGGCATTTGCGCATCAATATAAGTTATTTGCGCATCAAAAAATTAAACGTATACATGATTATATGTAATAAAATGTAAACTAGATGGATAAATACCATGTACATCACATCTGAAAACAACTAATCCATAAAATCAGCAGTGAAAAGCAGAATATTAAAAGGGAAAATACCAATAAACATACAAAAAGAAATGAGACAGGAAAATTTGCTCATGCTTAGTGGTAACCATTGTGCAGGCAGAGAAGGCACCACTATTTTAAACCTTTGTAATTCTGCAAGTTATTTCTTCCTGTCCTCCTGCTACCAGTTTTTCACAAGGCCTTTCAGAATCAAGGAAAACCTTCCTGTCAGAGATGTGTGATGAGGTGCAATCAGGCAGAGTGGAAGTGGCTTTGTTTCTGTTTGTTTAGTTTCTCTCACTGAAAAGGCTAATTAAAAGTGATCAATGTTATTAATAATAAAGCATCCCTTCTGCTTATTATTGTCTGACAAGAAATTATAAAAGCAATTCTTGGTTAGCTCTATTAATTGTTTAATTTCCTGAAATATATTGGAATAGGAAACACTGGGGATGAATGGCAAATACACCCTTCTACTTGCACGAAGATTATATTCCAAATCCTGTACTTTTCGAAGATACACAGCCACATTAAAAAAACTTCAGAGGAAAGTCCTATCATAGTTTGATTATATTGTCACATATCTTGTTTCCGAAAAACCTTGTGAGTAAATAATTTAATTTGAAAATTGATTAGATTATTAATGGATTTCCCCCCCCCCCTATTTGGGGTACTTTGGTGTTCCTTCTCCCAACTTCTGCAAGTAGCTGTTCTATCAAATTTATGACACGTATTTCATGCTCAATTGTCATTACCTTCAAGGCCATATGCGGTCAGGGCCCAGTGTACCTGAGGGACCGCCTCCCTGCCTATGCCCCTCAAAAACTCTGCCCTCTGCCACTACCAACCAGCTAATGGTCCTGGCCTAAAGAAGCCCACCTGGCCTCAACCAGGGCCAGGGGCATTTTCTGTCCTGGCCCCCACCTGGTGGAATGAGCTCCTGGAGGATCAGGGCCCTGACAGAGCTAAAGCAGTTCTGCAGGGCCTGCAAAAGAGAGCTCTTCCACCAGGCATTTGGTTGAGACCAGGCATAACCAACAACATCTGAAGGGCCCCTGCTCCCTCCCTCCCAGAATTCCATCAATGTGCTCTGCTCCTAAGCCTGTTTACACTGTTTGCACTGTTACAATTATCAGTTAGTAGTATTAATGTTATGGTTATTTATATGTTATGAATTGTTTCTTGTATTGTTTATACGTTTCATGTAAACCACCCTGAGCCTCTGGGGAAGGTGGTATATAAATATAATAAATACATATAAATAATAACTAATTTTTTATCTTTTAGTACCCATACTCATGTTTATAATTTAGCACCTTAGTAATTGGGAGGGGTGGGGGATCAGTGGCACAGCATCCGCTTAGCATGCAGAAGTTCCCAGGTTCAGTCCCATCTCCAGTAAAGCCTGAGACCATGGACAGTCACTGGCAGTCTGAATAAACAACACTGACTTTGATAAAGCAATGGTCCAATTCAGTTTACAATAGCTTCATGTGAGTTCATGTTGCAGAATTATTGGGTGGGTGGGTTGAGGGGAAAAAAATGAGAGCTGACTTTAAATCCACTCCCTCTTCCAAACTGGAGGAGGAGGAAGAAGAAGAGTTGGTTCTTATATGCCGCTTTTCCCTACCCGAAGGAGGCTCAAAGCGGCTTACAGTCACCTTCCCATTCCTCTCCCCACAACAGACACCCTGTGAGGTGGGTGAGGCTGAGAGAGCCCTGATATTACTGCTCAGTCAGAACAGCTTTATTAGTGCCGTGGCGAGCCCAAGGTCACCCAGCTGGTTGCATGTGGGGGAGTGCAGAATCGAACCCGGCTCGCCAGATTAGAAGTCCGCACTCCTAACCACTAAACTGGCTCTGGAATGTGTCCTGGAAATTGTATCTACCACCAAATGACAGTTGTTCAGAGGGAAAGTAACTTCAACCCCTGACTAACAAATATTCATGCTGGAATAATGTTGTTAGTCTTTAAGGTGCCACTGGACTTCTTTTTTACTTTGCCAACAGTCTTCAGCATCACAGAAGAATGATTATAAGCCACCGATAGTACAGTCAAGTACAGATCTACAGGTTGGGTGAGAGGGAATAACTCAATATCAAAAGCCTGACTAACTAGCATCATTTGGGATGAGATATTCTATTTAGATTTTCTTTAACAAGGAATGAATACTAAAAGAGAATGGGGGGCATATGCACCAATAGTTTGAAAATGTTAGAATTCATGAACATTGTATATTGATTCATGAGAATTCAGGTTCTGCCAGTGTTTCTCTGCATCTGGAACAAAATTGTGTTCCTCTTTTTTCGTGGCACTAGTAATAAAATTAGATATAAATATTGCTGTTAACATCAATGCCTGCTCTTGCGTCAGTTGTTTATAAAGGTATATGAATGTGTGTGTGTGTTTGACAGCATTTTTACACCATCCAGATACAGAATACTTGCAATGCTGAAAAACTGGTGAAAAAGAAAGCATCACCACCACAACACATGAAACAAAAGGAAACATCAAAAGACATATTTATACATTTCTAAAGCAAAGCTACAAAAATAACTTTATGCTGAGATGAGTAGGTTAAAAGCAAGGTGTACTCACAAGGATGTGCAATTAGAATCTGGAAATATTCAGAAGCTCCAAATATCACTACATTTGGAACAATGATGAATAATTCCGAATCCAAATTTTATACCTCTGACTAATTCCTAATATTGAAAGTCTTGTTAAGTTCTATAGAAAGCAGACTTGGAAACTTGTAAGTGGAGAAAAGTAAAAAATATATACTTACATATAAGGCTTTAAAAAAGGTCAGCTCTCCATCTCCAACTTCCTGTCAGTTTCAGAAGTTTGCTTGGTTGAAGTGGAGCCAGCCTCAGAGCTGGCTCAGACTTTCCCTTTCCATATGGATCCCACCTTGGTCTTACTACAGTCTTTCCAAGACCATCACAAGAAAGCAAATTAGAGACCAATGGCATGGAAGATGGGGAATGTGTTGACTGGGCACAGAAGCACCATGAGGCAATGGGGATGTGTGGAGAAGGGAGACAATGTTTCCCAGTAACAACTTCCCAGTAGAAGAAGAGTTGTTTTTAAACCCTGTTTTTCACTGGCCAAAGGAGTCTCACTTATAATTGCACTCCCTTCCTCTCCCAACCACAGACACTGTGTGAGGCTGAGAAAGCTCTGGGATAAACTGCACTGAGAGAACAGTTTCTAACAGGACTGTGACAAGCCCAAGGTCACCACACACATAGAAGAGCAAGGAATCAAATCCAGTTCACCACATTAGAAGCTTAACCACTACAACAAGCTGTACAAATTGCCATTGCCTTAAAGAGAGGTAGCTAGAACACAAGCAAAACAGCTGCTGCAGAAGGATGGTGTAAAACTTTTTTGACTTGCTCATTGACTATGGGATTCATTTTCTTTATATTTGGACCTTCTGATGAATGGCTTCTCAGAGCAATCAAAGGAGGGAGACACTCAGGTCTTTCCTACATGAAGAGGTGATTGTGTGATTAATAAGGTTTGCAATTTCAGAAGAAAGAGTACATTTGTCTTCTGTGTTCTCTCTGTGTGTCTGTTTGTGGGCGGAGAGGAATGCCACAAAGCCCCCATCCCTGTCCCAAGCAGCCGTTTCCTCCAGGGGAACTGATCTCTACAATCTGGAGAAAAGCTTTTATTCTGGGGGTTCTCCAGCCTCCAGCTGGGACCTGGGGATCCCATTTATGGGGTTTCTGGAAGCCTAAAAAAATGTTTCAGGGGTTTCTCAATGATAAAAAAGTTGAAAAAAGTTGACATAGAGGCAGTAATTGAGAAACCCACTGTAAGTTCTTTGCCAACCAATGTTTTCATATTTTGGTTAAAATGTACAATTGTTTTTGATTTACTTTGAATTTGAACTGAACTGAAGAACATGCAGACTGAAAGGTTTTCAGTTTTTCAAATTAATTAAATATTTTCATTGAAGGATTAAACAGTGACAAGTTTCTAAATTATTTTATGTAAATTGTCATTAACAATTACTGCCACATACTAGTTCTCATTGTTTCCCACTTGGAGCCTGGCATCCCTGCATCTCCATAGGATTCAAAGCCAGATAGTCCCCCCCCCTCCCAAGTAGTTCTTTTCCCCAGGGGGACTGATCTCTGCAACCTGAAAATATCCTGCATTTTCAACAAAACCTCATATCCCAACTGGAGATTTGCATCCCACAACCTCTCGCAAAGTGCCACAGAGTTCCCCACTCCCAATCAGACATTTCCTCTCCAGGAGCCTGGAGATGAGTTGTCATTGCAAAGTCCCCCCTCCAAAACAGCCATTTTCCCCTTGGAAGCTAATCTCTGTAGTCTGCAGATGACCTCCAATTCCAGGAGATTTCCAGGCCACAGCTTGAAGTTGACAACCCCTGGGTTAGGAATGTTCCTTGAGGTTTGAAGGCAGGACCTCAAGGGTCAGAGGGGCAGGAGAATGAGTAAAGACTGTACACCAGCCCCATGGGACCCACAAGATGTCATAGTCCCATTGTATACAGCACTGGTCAGACCACACCTGGAGTACTGTGTGCAGTTCTACGACCTAATCAAGAAGGTCGTAGATAAAATTGAAAGGGTACAGAGGAGAGCGACGAGGATGATCTGGGGCCAAGGGACCAAGTGCTATGAAGATAGGTTGAGGGACTTGGGAATGTTCAGCCTGGAGAAAAGGAGGTTGAGAGGGTACATGTTAGCCCTCTTTAAGTATTTGAAAGTTTTCCATTTGGAGGAGGGCAGGATGCTGTTCCCATTGGCTGCAGAGGAAAGGACACGCAGTAATGAGTTTAAACTACAAGTACAACGATATAGACTAGATATCAGGAAAAAAATTTTCACAGTCAGACTAGTTCAGCAGTGGAATAGGCTGCCTAAGGAGGTGGTGAGCTCCCCCTCACTGGCAGTCTTCAAACAAAGGTTGGATACACATTTTTCTTGGATGCTTTAGGATGCTTTGGGCTGATCCTGCATTGAGCAGGGGGTTGGACTAGATGGCCTGTATGGATCCTTCCAACTCTATGATTCTATGATTCTAAGATGTGACAAGGCCTTGAGCACAATATGGCATTTGAGTAGGACATCAAACAATACTGAGGTAATCCAGAAGGAGGGATCAATTTGTGTGCATGTGTGAAGTTCAGCCATGGTTAATTCAGCTGTCAATTGTGTTCATAGTGAAATTTTCAACATGTCTGACTAAAATCAAAGGAATAAAAACTTAAATAAGCAGAGACAGATAACATATTGTAAGAATTTAAGATCACAGTGACAGAGCTACAAATAAATAGCAAGAATTTTAGAAGGAAAGCTGCCCAGTCTCAGATCTCCAACTCTGGGGGTTATATTTGTATGGGAGACCACCAAGGAATGCTCTGCAGAGGAAGACAATGGTTCTGACTTGGTTTAAAATCTTCCCACTTGTTATGTATGGCTGAACCCCTCTCAATAGACTGGCATACTGTATCCAACAACAGTGGCACTAGTGTTGTGTAAGGGGGTCATGATTTGGTTCAATTTGGGTTTGGATGAACCTGATTTGGACTGATTTGGATCTGAATCACGCCAATTTGGATCGATGCAAATCAATCTGGATCAATCCAAATCAATTTGGATCGATTTGGAGACATCTGAAACAATTTGGAGCCATTGCATGTCTATGGAGCCATTGACTTGCATTGGAAATACTTCCCCTGCCTTTTCCCGGGGGTTGGGGGGAGGGGGTGTAAGTTGTACCCTTTAAACTCTTGGGGAGCTCAGGCAAGGTCTTTCCTGACTGCCCCTGCAAGTTTCAAGAAGATTGGACCAAGAGGTCCAATCTTAGGGGCTCCCAAAGAGGGTATCCCTATCCACTCCATTGGATATAATGGAGAGTTATATTCTTTGGTTTTAACTTGATTCTCCATAGACTTCTATGGGGAATGGTATTTGGAAGCCCCTAGGATGGAACCCCCTTGTGCAATATTTCTGAAACTTGCACGGGACTGAAGAAAGTCTCTCCCTGAGCTCCCCTGCAAGTTTCAAGAAGATTGGACCAAGGGGTCCCATCCTTTGTTGCTGTTATGTGCAAAGTCATGTCCGACCCATCGCGACCCCATGGACAGTGATCCTCCAGGCCTTCCTGTCCTCTACCATTCCCCGGAGTCCATTTAAGTTTGCACCTACTGCTTCAGTGACTCCATCCAGCCACCTCATTCTCTGTCGTCCCCTTCTTCTTTTGCCCTCGATCGCTCCCAGCATTAGGCTCTTCTCCAGGGAGTCCTTCCTTCTCATGAGGTGGCCAAAGTATTTGAGTTTCATCTTCAGGATCTGGCCTTCTAAAGAGCAGTCAGGGTTGATCTCCTCTAGGACTGACCGGTTTGTTCGCCTTGCAGTCCAAGGGACTCGCAAGAGTCTTCTCCAGCACCAGAGTTCAAAAGCCTCAATTCTTTGACGCTCAGCCTTCCTTGTGGTCCAACTTTCGCAGCCATACATTGCAACTGGGAATACCATAGCCTTGACTAAACGCACTTTTGTTGGCAGGGTGATGTCTCTGCTTTTTAGGATGCTGTCTAGATTTGCCATAGCTTTCCTCCCCAGGAGCAAGCGTCTTTTAATTTCTTTGCTGCAGTCCCCATCTGCAGTGATCTTGGAGCCCAGGAAAATAAAATCTGTCACTATCTCAATTTTTTCCCCATCTATTTGCCAGGAATTGAGAGGGCCGGATGCCATGATCTTTGTTTTCTTGATGTTGAGTTTCAAGCCAACTTTTGCACTCTCCTCCTTCACCCGCATCAACAGGCTCTTTTGCAAGTTTCAAGAAGATTGGACCAAGGGGTCCCATCCTAGGAGCTCCCAAAGAGGGAGTTGTGGGACCCTCTTTGGGAGCAGCACCCCCTGGTGCAATCTTCCTGAAACTTGCAGGGGACTCAGGGAAGACTGTCCCTGAGCTCCCCTGCAAGTTTCAAGAAGATTGAACCAAGGGGCTTCCAAAGAGGTTGTCACCTTTTCCCATAGACTTTGATGGTGAGGAAAAAACCTGCTGAAATTATTTTTTCCCACCATTAAAGTCTATGGGAAATGGTGTCACCCTCTTTCTGAGCCCCTAGGATGGGACCCCTTGATCCAATCTTCTTGAAACTTGCAGGGGAGTCAGGGAAGACCCTCCCTGAACTCCCTAAGATGTTTCAGGGGTGCAACATAACCTCCTCCCCCCCCCAGCCTCCGGAAAAGGCGGAAAAAAATGAAAAAACCCCAGAAGCAGCCACGAGCTTGCAGCAGCCACGAGGCTGCCAACCGCTTGGCGATTCAGCCAAATCAATTCAATTTGGCCGTGATTCAGCTGAATCTCTTTGATACGGCCATTTTAAAAGTAGTGACAGTCTGTTTTGGACCGTTTTTTATTTGGAAATGTCCGAATCGGCCCCGATTCGGCCATTTCCAAATCCGAACCGCACATCCCTAAGTGGCACCCCTCAACTGCCTAGGCTTATGACAAATCCAGACACCATGTTAATATTCTACCAAGACCCAGTTAAGCCAGACTATATCTTCTCTCCAGCTTGCTCTAATACGCTGCAATATATATCTATTTGCCATCTATTTGCCAGGAACTCAGAGGGCCTGATGCCATGATCTTCGTTTTCTTGATGTTGAATTTTAAGCCAGCTTTTGCACTCTCCTCCTTCACCCGCATCAAGAGGCTCTTTAGTTCCTCTTCGCTTTCTGCCATTAGAGTGGTATCATCTGCATATCTGAGGTTGTTGCTATTTCTCCCTGCGATTTTAATCCCAATTTGTGACTCATATAACCCCGCCTTTCTCATGATGTGCTCTGCATACATGTTAAATAGGCAAGGGGACAGTATACAGAAATGAAATAAGTTTTATGAATTCACAGCTTTTACTTAACAAAACCTCTAGCCCTTTCCATTATGGTGGTATGCCTTTACCCTTATATCTCTATCACAGGAGGGGTTAGAGACTTGTTTTTTGATAACATATTTGAATTCTGTGAACCCATCATCATTATTTTTATAGCAGTATATCAATATAAGGATATGAAATTGCTAATTTTTAAAAACACCCTCCCATCAGGTTGGAGGATGAAACAGCTACTACAGAGACAGGATCATGGAAAATGGCTAACGTGATCAGGAAACTGCAAACCTTCCTGCTCACACAACATCCATCCGATGTTTACTGTAATGTTTCCCAAAAATTTACAGCATAGCAGGTATGAGAAAGATTGGAGAAAACTGAGGGAAAACCAGGAGATGCACAAATGCATCATGATGCTGTGGGAAACCAGGGAAAACCTCACTTTATAGCAGCATTGAACCTGGGACAGATAACCCATGTGGAAATGGCCTTAGTTGCCTGACAAAACTCTTGCTATGTCAAAAGAGGTGGAGATGAAGCTTGGAAGCAGAGCAATGAAGCAACAGTGTGTGCTGCAGCAGGCCTTTCTTATAGCCTGATGTTCTTTCCTCCCTTCCTGGGCTTCCTGGACCAGTGGTGAACCATCCCACTTGACCCAAGTAAGAAGTTTTTTTAAGGATTGGGTAAAATGGTGACATTACAGCCATTACTTAAAGAAACCTCTCTGAGCCTTTGAGGAGGGTGGTATATAAATAAATAAATAAACAAACAAACAAGAATTATTCTCATTGGTAGTGGTAACGGGGGTGGGATTTTTAGAACAAGTACAAATAATGAAAGCTTATTTTTAGGAGATAAACATTTTTTACTTTAAAATAATGTCTAACTGGGGATAAGCCCACATACATCTATCTGACATGCCCAGCTGTGCCCATCCAAAATCTCTGTCTCTTGGATGATTCTTCTCCCACCCTCGGGACCACCACTACCTCTATCATTCTTACATAATCCTCTATTCAATGTTATGCTTTTGAATGAGGTAGGCTGCTTACAAGAAGAGGAGTATCTTAAAGGAGCTATTGTTTTACAGAGGAAAGCATTGATTGCACATTAGTTAAAGCTTTTATTTAATCAAATTTATTTGTCTGAATTTCCAGCTGGAAATATGGCAGGTTTAGCCAGCAAGGAAAGCTGGCTAAAGGCCTGTTTCATATTCAGCAGGAAGAGCTCTTTGTAGGGGGGGATCTGGATCCTGGCAATGATAGGAAATCACAGCCCACTAACTAACATCAGGACGGCTTACTTGATTGTAATAGGATCAGGATGCTAAATGGATCCAGTTTGTTTTTTACTAGGCTTCCCAGCCTGGTGTAGGGAACAACTGTCAAATTCTCTGTCTTTCCTACCATAATCTTCTGCAGTGCAGCTGCTGGGAACAACAAAGCCTACACTGCTCTCAGAGGTGGCAGCCATTTGCTGTGTGCCAGTCATCTGTTTGTTTCACACACTGGGTTCCCCCCCCCCTCCACACTTCTGAGCAACAGAGGCATATGTTTCCTGCCAGTGATTAACATACAGCATCAATAAGAAGTTTCCTGGAAAATGTAATGTTTGTCATGTTAAAGAAGGCACTATTGATGGATATTCAAGTAAGAGACAATAGTGCTGAAGTCAAGTAGGGCAGGGAAGGAATTCTCCTTGAATATATCTCCAGGCAGACCATGGTTAACACTTGTGAGATTATTTTAATAAAACCAGAATTTCTGTGCTGTCTTCACAATTGGCAGCATATAGTCTTGAAAGTCACATATCAGAATCTGTGGTTTAACCTTGAATTCAAAAACTGCCATTTCTAACATTTGCCTTCCACTTATACACAAAAGAATGACATATTAGAGTTTTGGATGAGGACAACTTTCCATGTAAAGAAACAAGGAGAATATATTGCATGGTTCATGGTCTTGGCACTATTTGTACAACAAATTGGGGTATGGAGAGGAGCCTTTGTCTGACAGCATTCATCTCTGTCTTGTAGTGATGGACTCAGCTGTTACCATGACAACATGTACCCACAGAGTATGTAGAGCTATAGATGTGCCCACATAGGAGAGAAGAGTTGTGGTGCCACATCATACACTTACAAAAATTTGTTGCTGATTATGATTGGTTGCAACTGCAAAAAGCCTTTTTCCCTTACTCTAGAGCAAGTGGATTAAGGAAAACATCTTGTGAACATTGTTTCTTTATTTCACATGAGTTCTGAACTCTAATTCTTCAGGAAGCAGTTGTTAGAAAGCTTCACTTAGTCTTGTCTTTGGATAATAGCCTGGTTGACGTATATAACTTTGGTTATAGTTGCCTAGATTTTGAGATAAGAAAACATAAGGGGCAGAAGAAAGACAATGGAAAGGGGGCAGAAAAAAAAGGGCAAGAATGAAAACCAGCAAGTGATTTGGGAAGGCAATAGATATCTGATAATATGATATGGTACAGAAGAAAACAGGATTAAGATGGATTGCAAACAGTTAAAACAACATAAAAGTTTACATATTTTGGGCTGTAAACCCCTGCCCTCTACATATTTTGGAAGCAAACATTGCCTTGGGTGTTCCTGTTTTGCTATTAGATCCTGATCCAGGAAGTGGATGAAGGGGATGGGGTTGAACTCCCCCTAAAACACCAGGTTTGCAGCATGGGGTGCTGCTGGACCTTGTTCTTCTGTTGGGTAAAGAGATAGCAGCAATGGCTAGAGGTGCCTTTCACCAGTCATTACTGATGAGTCAGCTGCAGCCATTACTGGGTGGAAAAGATCTTGTCACTGCTGCATACACTGGTAACATCTAGATCAGATTTCTGTAATGCACTTGAATACTGCCTGGAAACTGCAATTGGTACAGAATTCTGTAGCCTGGAGTGGATTGTATGGACCATATAACTCCAGTTTTGTTCCATCTGCATGGGCTTCCAATGTGCTTCCAGGTTCAACTCACAGTGCTGGGCACCCTCTATGGGACTGCCTTCTCCCATATGAACCTTCCCATTCACTACAGTCACCTTTGGAGGTCCTTTTTTGGTTTTCCCTGCCATCTGAGGCTAGATAGGTAGCAGACTGAGAAAGGACTCCATTGGTCATGGTACCCACAATTTTGACACTTTTCCCCAGGGAAATTTGCCCTGTTTTCTGGTTCTGGGTTGTTAGTATTTTTATTGAATAATTTTATCATTTCAAATGCTGTTTAAATATTTTTATGTGTATTGCCTTGGGGTCTCTGAGTGAAAAAGTGGCATTAAAATGTTTTTAAATAGGTAGATCAGTGGGAAAGAAGGAAAGGTGATGACTGCAGGGACTACCAGATGGATGAAAAAATTAAAATCAAAAAGGTGATATGGAATATGGAGATGAGACATCCCCTGAGAGTCCTTACGGGTACCCCCACTTTCGGAGCTCTCTCAGCCTCTCCTACCTCACAGAGTAGCTCCTGTGGGGAGAGGAAGGGAAGGTGATTGTAAGCCGTTTTGAGACTCCTTCAAGCAGTACAAAGTGGGGTATAAAAACCAACTCTTATTTTTCTTCTATATACTCAGTATTGTTTTAATGTTTTTCATGAACCATTTTTCCTTAAATCACCAACTCATCTTGATTGCTATGTAAGTTGTTTTTTTTACTATTACTAAACACTAGGAGACTGGCTTATCTTAGCTTTCTAAAGATGAAATCGGGATCTACTTCCCTCGTGTCAATTTTCCGCTGGGAGTCAAGTGGGTTACTAGATTGGATTGATATGTTAACCTCATGTCAGGAAAATGGGTGTTCATTATCCAATTATGAGAATATCCACAAATCACAGAAGAAGGGACTGCCTATTGAAGTATGCAGCCCTTTAAGTGAAAGGTCCTGACTTCTACTCTATACAGCTAGGCAGCCTTGAGTATGTCTTGCATATCTTAGTTCCTCCATTTTATGCCACAGGAAGATAAACATGAAAGTATTCCCTCCCCCAAGGGGTGCAACTTGTCAAGTAGTTTCTGCTTCAGAAACAAAGGGTGTAATAAATTCATGTTTCATTGTTTCAGAGAATAAATGGGATTTATTTTTAGAGGCCAATGAGAATGATGTGATTTCCCACTTTGGAAAATGTTTAAGGACAGGGGTTAGAGAGAGAAACTTGAATTAAATAATCATTGTGGAGTCTGTTTTAATAATGACATATAATGTTAAGAATTCTCTGCTCATTAATATTTCATTGCAGATTTCAAAATTAGCTGAGTTGTTTCTGGGAAAAGGTATTACTTCAGCTTAGTAGCTCATGTTCATTTCGGTGAGATGGAATGATGGTGATTTCCCCTATGACAAGCTCTTCAGAGCAGAAGACCATTGATATTGCTGTTACTTGACCTCCTCTAGGGAAAGAATAAAGATAAATTTTATTATCAAGTGTATTCTCCCAAATATTTTCCATTGCTGATATTCTCATTTATTTGTCAACTTTATCCATATCCCACCTTTCTCCCCAATGGGAACCAAAAATAGCTTACCTCATTCTCCTCTCCTCCAAGGTTACCCAACAAGCAGAGGCTAGATAGTCATCAGACAGAAATGCTGATTTTATGAAGGCAGGTATGCATAACGCTGAATTGCACTATTAAAAATAGTATTTCCTCTTTCAGGAACCAATTGGCAACATTGGTCCTTGTGTGCAATGGGCCCCAGGAATTGCTGATTACCACTGTGGGATGGTAGGTGAATTTCCTCCAAGCCAGGCTGGATTCTGGAGATTTTTGGTGAACAGGGGAATCACTTGCGGGATTTTTGCACGGCTTCAAAATAGCACAATGGTTGCTAATTGAAAACGCTACTAATTTGCCTTAACGCACGACGTCGTAGACAATCTGCAACACTCCTGAAACCGACCAGCAAAAAGCGCTTCGTTGTAGCGCTTTCAGGGGAATCCCAAAAAGTGGATTCACCCTCCGGAAAGCGATACACTCCTGCAACCAATCTGCAACAATAGCGATAAAGACCTGTGCGTTAACATTGTTGCGGTTTCTTCAAAGTCCCTCCTCCTGAGCCTGTCCTCCAAACTTCCGGCGAAGCGATTGCCATTTTTTTTTCCCTGAGCGAGTGGAGATCAACGCACCGGCGAGCCTCCGTTTAGCCAGTGAGGCTTCCCAGGCTGCAGTCCCTCCTCAGAGCTGTTTACAGTCACTAAGCACAAGAAGCCCGCAGAAACCCGTTTGCTGATGTATTTTCCCTTTATTTTTCACACTGTTTCGGCTGAAAATCGCGCCCGTGAGGGGGGGGGAGGGGGGATTTTTTTTCCCCACTCGGAGGCAGCGTGGCCACGATCAAATGACAGCTCAAACAGAGGCTTCCCGGCTTCAGTCCCTCCCCTTCAGTCACTAAGCACACACATTTCACACATTCCATTCAGCCAAAAATCGGGCCCGTGAGAGGGGGGGGGGATTTTTTTTTTCACTCTGAGGCAGCGTGTTAACGATCAAACGATCAAACGACAGCTCAAACACTCCAGGCAGCTGGATGGGTCTCTCCGTTGCAACAAATCTACCCAGATTCGTTACAATGGGTCTGTTTTTTTTTTAAAAAAAAAACCTTCCTTAAAGGGAAAGGGGCTGTTTGGGAGCATGCTAACGGCTGCCCATTGGCTGCTTGACGGCCAGGGGCGGGACGAGCTTGGCAATAGCGCTTCCTTTCTAGCGATTTCTGCCGAGACCGGAAGCCTGTGGGAAACGCTAAAAAACGCAACTGATTCCACTACAAAGGCAGGTATGCATAACGACGAATTCCACTATTTTAAATGGCGATTTTTCATTCAGTGACCAATTTGCAACAAAGATCCCCGTGCAAAAAGGCCCTTGGTCATGAAATTGGGGTCACCATGGGTGGGTGGATAGTCCAGGGGGCTGGACTAGATGACCCTGGACGTCTCTTCCAACTCTATGATTCTATTATATCTAAGCCCCCATGCCAGAGTGGCAATTCAAACCTGAGTTTCCCAGATCCAAGTCTGACACTTTCAACACTACACAACAATGTTTCTCTTTTGGTTTCTGGGACCATGGGATAGGCTTTCTTGAGGAAGGCCTACTAGCACCTGATGGACTGCACTTATCGAAACTGGGGAAGAATGTGTTTGGCAGGACCCTGGGGAGATTCATCAGGAGAGCTTTAAACTAAAGCCACTAGGGGAAGGAGACGATCAACATAGGGAGTGTATGGAAGGAAAACCATCGGAGGCAGCCCAACCGGCAAGGCCAATTCAGAGGGAACAAAAAGTAAAAGGATTCAGTTGTCTTTATACTAATGCCCGAAGCATGGGCAATAAAAAGGAAGAGCTGGAACTTCTCATGCTGATGGAAAGGTATGATCTAGTAGGCATCACAGAAACTTGGTGGAATGATTCTCATGACTGGAATGTAATGGTGGATGGATATGAACTGTTCAGAAAAAACAGAATAGATCAAAGAGGTGGAGGAGTGGCACTGTATGTGAGGAAAGGGCTTACCTGTCAGGAAATGCTAGTGAAGGAGAGCATATCTGCAGTGGAAAGCATCTGGGTGAAAATAAGCGAGGGGAAAACAAACAGTGTGGTGGTTGGTGTCTGCTACCGACCGCCTGACCAACGAGAGGATGTGGATGCTGCACTTTGTGAGCAGCTTGAGAAAATATCCAAATGGCAGGACCTTGTCATCATGGGTGACTTCAATTTCGAGATGTGTGCTGGGAAACTAACTCTGCGAAGCGTCCTCAGTCATGCAAGTTTCTGACCTGCCTGGCTGACAATTTCATTTATCAAATGGTAGATGAACCCACAAGAGGTTCAGCCATACTGGACTTAATACTGACCAACAGGCAAGAGTTGGTGGATGAGGTGAAGGAGGTGGGGACCCTAGGGGGAAGTGAACATGTCCTCATAGAATTCCTTTTGAGATGGGGAGCCAAGGAAGCTTGTAGCCAGACGCGGATGTTGGATTTTCGTAGGGCAAACTTTAATAAACTCAGAGACATGATGAGTGTCATACCATGGACGAGAATGCTGGAAAGGAAGGGAGCATGTGAAGGGTGGGCGCTATTCAAAAAAGAGCTATTGCATGCTCAATCAATGACTATTCCAGAAATATGAAAACACTGCAGGAGCTCTAAGAAGCCTATTTGGATAAACAGAGAACTTCAAGAGGAACTAAGAAAGAAAAGGAAAATGTTCAGGAAATGGAAGGAAGGACAGAGCTCTAAAGAAGAGTACCTACAGGTTACTAGGCACTGTAGATCAATCATCAGAAAGGCTAAAGCTTAGAGTGAGCTAAGATTGGCCAGGGAAGCCCATTGTAACAAGAAAAGATTTTTCAGTTATGTGAGGAGCAAACGTAAAGTCAAGGAGGCAATAGGCCCACTGTTGGGTGCAGATGGACAAACTCTAACGAAAGATGCAGAGAAAGCAGAAAGGCTTAGTGCCTATTTTACATCAGTTTTTTCCCACAGGTCAAAGTGTTTAGGCACATCTAGAGATGGCTGTAGCCAAAGGATAGTGTCTGGGTGGCAGGTTAACATGGATAGAGAGGTTGTCGAGAGGCATTTAGCTGCACTGGATGAGTTCAAATCCCCTGGTCCAGATGAAATGCACCCGAGAGTACTCAAAGAACTTTCCATAGAACTTGCACAGCCCTTGTCCATCATCTTCGGAACCTCTTTAAGGACTGGAGATGTCCCGGAGGACTGGAAAAGAGCAAACGTTATTCCGATCTTCAAAAAAGGGAGGAAGGATGACCCAGGAACCTACAGACCAGTGAGTCTGACCTCTGTTGTGGGGAAGATAATGCAGCAGATATTAAAGGGAGTGATCTGCAAACATCTGGAGGACAATTTGGTGATCCAAGGAAGTCAGCATGGATTTGTCTCCAACAGGTCCTGCCAGACCAACCTAGTTTCTTTTTTTGACCAAGTAACAGGTTTGCTGGATCGAGGAAATTCGGTTGATGTTTACTTGGATTTTAGTAAAGCTTTTGACAAGGTTCCCCATGATGTTCTGATGGATAAGTTGAAGGACTGCAATCTGGATTTTCAGATAGTTAGGTGGATAGGGAATTGGTTAGAGAACCGCACTCAAAGAGTTGTTGTCAATGGTGTTTCATCAGACTGGAGAGAGGTGAGTAGCGGGGTACCTCAGGGCTCGGTGCTCGGCCCGGTACTTTTTAACATATTTATTAATGTTCTAGATGAGGGGGTGGAGGGACTACTCATCAAGTTTGCAGATGACACCAAATTGGGAGGACTGGCAAATACTCCGGAAGATAGAGACAGAGTTCAACGAGATCTGAACACAATGGAAAAATGGGCAAATGAGAAAAAGATGCAATTTAATAAAGATAAGTGTAAAGTTCTGCATCTGGGTCAGAAAAATGAAAAGCATGCCTACTGGATGGGGGATACGCTTCTAGGTAGCACTGTGTGTGAACGAGACCTTGGGGTACTTGTGGATTGTAAACTAAACATGAGCAGGCAGTGTGATGCAGCGGTAAAAAAGGCAAATGCCATTTTGGGCTGTATCAACAGAGGCATCACATCAAAATCACAAGATGTCATAGTCCCATTGTATACGGCACTTGTCAGACCACACTTGGAGTACTGTGTGCAGTTCTGGAGGCCTCACTTCAAGAAGGACGTAGATAAAATTGAAAGGGTACAGAGGAGAGCGACGAAGATGATCTGGGGCCAAGGTTGAGGGACTTGGGAATGTTCAGCCTGGAGAAAAGGAGGTTGAGAGGGGACATGATAGCCCTCTTTAAGTATTGGAAAGGTTGTCACTTGGAGGAGGGCAGGATGCTGTTTCTGCTGGCTGCAGAGGAGAGGACACGCAGTAATGGCTTTCAACTTCAAGTACAGCGATATAGGCTAGATATCAGGAAAAAGTTTTTCACAGTCAGAGTAGTTCAGCAGTGGAATAGGCTGCCTAAGGAGGTGGTGAGCTCCCCCTCACTGGAAGTCTTCAAGCAAAGGTTGGATACACACTTTTCTTGGATGCTTTAGGATGCTTAGGGCTAATCCTGCGTTGAGCAGGGGGTTGGACTAGATGGCCTGTATGGCCCCTTCCAACTCTATGATTCTATGATTCTATGATTCTATGATTCTTTTTGAAAATAATATGTTAAATGAAACCACAAATGTTACCAGATCAATTCTTTACTACATCACACATTATCATAGTTTTGATATTCTTTGACAACCTTTGTTGTTGTTTCCATTATACTATTTTCCTTCTTGTTTACTGAAAACTGTCCTCAGTCTCATTTTCCATGCTGCTATTTAATCTGATTGGTTTAGGTGACACAGATCATCTTTAATGTTATCATGTTAGACTTTGCTTGATGATATTGACAGTCATGTGGGTTCTCACATCCAGTAGGGCTGTGCAGTCTGTTATGACTGAGTGAATGAAAAGTCAAATATTTCCATTGCTGGATTCGGTTGGCCTTAACCTCTTAATGGTTTCCCAGCTCTGATAGTTTTCCTTTGATAATTATCAGGAAGATCTAGAATTGGGCTTCAAGTTTGATTTTGTTCCCTGTGAAACATGAGGGAGGGGGGGAAAGGCTAGAATTAGAAGAGCTCCCATGATCAATCAAGCTATTTCCCTTCCTTTGTTCTTTTCTGATGCTGGCTGCAAAAAGCCTTGGATTATTTTGGAACCCCTACTTGGAGTATGCAGGTTCTGACCTGGGCCTTGCATTCTAAACTATCTCTTGGATTACAGACTGGTTTGGTTGTGTGTGTGTGTCTTAACAGTAGTAGCTAACTTTTTCTTTTTCTAGGTAAATGAACATTTACATAATGGACACACATTTTCTCTGGGTAGGGGGAAGCAGGAGTTGCTTTATCATTATTAATATACTGTTCTCATTTTTCTATTTATTAATTTGTTTGCTTGTTTATTTATTTTAAAATTTATATACTGCTACTCTCAGACCCAATTAGCTTGTGGTGGTTTACAGAAAAATCTTTAAAAACCCTATAGAATACATACAATAAAATGCAAATACAGTACAACTGATGATAAAACCAATTTATGAAACTCCCCCTCTCCCACCCATCCATGCCATACAATAACAACTTCCACTACCCCAGGGAGGCCTTTTGGCTATGTTTGGCCCATGGATCCATATTGGGAGGGTCCCAATCTTCCTAGCCTGGCCTCAACCAAATGCCTGGCAGAGGAACTCCATTTTGCAGGAGCTACGAAACTGTGCTAGCTCCATCAGGGCCCTCAGTTTTTCCAAGAGCTCATTCCACCAGGTTGGGGTGAGCACTGAAAAGGCCTTGGTCCTGGTTGAGGCCAGGCATACCTCCTGGGGATTGGGGACAACCAACAGATTCGAACCCGCAGAGCCGAGAGCACTGTGGGGGGTATAAGGAGACAAGCGGTCCCTCAGACATCCGGAGCCCAGGTCACAGCTGGCCTTAAAGGTAAGAACCAAAACCTTAAACCTGATCCGGAAGCTAACTGGCAACCAATGAAACTGCCTCAGCACAGGCTGGATGTGGGTCCTTCTGGATGACCTCATAAGGACTCTAGCAGCCACATTTTGAACCAATTACAATTTCCAGGTCAGAGATAATGGTGTAGAACAAGTTACAGAAGTCTAATCTGGAAATGACCATTGCCTGGATCACTGTGTTCAAGGGTTCTGGGGACAGGTAGGGTACTAGTAGTCTTACTTGGCACAGATGGTAAAAAGCCATAGCTAACCTATGATCTGAGCCTCCATGGACAAGGAGGCATCAAAGATCACCCCCAAATTCCTGGCACTAGATACAACCATAAGCTGTACTCCATCCAGGATGGGAAGGCGCGCTTCCTGGTCCTGCCACCGTCTACCCAATCATAGGACCTTTGTCTTGGAGGAGCTGAGCTTCAGGTGACTCTGCCTGAGCCTCCCAGCTGTTTATTAAATGTTTTCCAGGCTAAAACAAAAGTGCTTGAGGAAGGAAGGAATTTTAAAATAGCTTGTACTTCATTCAAATGTCATTTAACTAATAACAACAGTCGCCAACTCCTCATATATTTGCAAAAGGATGCATCAGTATAAATCTTATTTGTACAAAAAAATGGTATAAAACAAACAGAAAAAACTTGCTGCACTATTGATTTCTACCCAAAAGACTTCTCTTTCTTGCATGACCTGGAACTGCACTTTACATGTACTTGAAAAGTAACATTTCCCCCCAAGAACCAGCAGTGCTTTTGTACTTCCTTTTGCTTCTTTCAATATCATTAATCTAAATATAGCTAAATACCTGCCACCTGTGCCTTTTTGTTAAAATGCTGATGTCACATGAATAACTTAATAGTCCCTGATTATATGTTTCAGGGAATGAAAACAATGCATGAAAAGGAAGTGGCACATTAGAGGAAGTAAGCCGGTGATGTACTTTTACCGGAAACATACAAAAAGTCGCAAATCTGATAAAAAATAGCATAGGTGACATTTCAAATACAAATTATTCAGGTGGGGGTTCATGTAAATAATTCTATTATGGAAGGAACAATGTACATTTGCTTCTAGATACTGAAGAGAAAATGAAGAAGAGAGAGCATACGAGACCCCCCTTGCCATCCCAGGAGCGGATTAAAAGCCCCTCCGTCCACCCTGAGGGTTTTAGGATGTTTTTCGTCGCCGATTGGAGGATTTTAAGGAGATGGTTGAGGTGTTTTATAATGTTATGGGTTTTATGGGGTTTTATGTATTGGGGTTTTTATAATTGTTAGCCGCCACGAGCCACCACGAGTGGCGGGATAGAAATGCAATGATAAATAAATAAATAAAAATCTACTTTTAAATAAAACAATTTTAGAAGAAAAAATAACACCCCTTTTGTTCCTACAAGAGACTTTCAATAGGCTAGAAATCTCTTGGGAAAAGAGCAGCGTAATGCAGTTTCTGCCAGTCTCATGTCATTGTGTGTAAGGAGAGGGAGACTTTTACATTTGAAATAATTCTCTCTCTCTCTCTCTCTCTCTCTCTCTCTCTCTCTCTCTCTCTCTCTCTCTCTCTCTCTCTCTCTCTCTCCTGGGAATATCAAAACCTCTGTGTTTTCCCTTATCTCCAAGGGGAAAGGGTTATAAAAGTTATGTTGCTCTGCTGTTTTGGTATGTGGTGTGAACTCACAGCACCTGGGTCTTGTCACAGCTATAGTAGATTATGTCAATTTTGCCCATCTAACTGTCTGTTCAGTATCTCCAATCAATCCTTTGATTAGTGGACCGGAACTCTTCAGGGTATATCTGGTCTCCTGCTGAAACATCAGGGCACTCTCTCTCCTCAGAAATGTCACTCTGTTGGATTAGATCTCTATTAAATGACAAAGCTTTGTTGGTAAGATTTCTTTCAGCCAAGCTTTTAGGGTATGGGTTGTTCAGCGTTAGGGGCCAACCCTCATAACAAACATTTACTTTAATTTTCTCTCACTCTTTGCCTATAAGTATGAACCAAGGAAGTGTGCATGCGCACAAGAGCTCATATCTTGAATAAAACTTTGTTGGTCTTAAAGGTGCTACTGGACTCTAAATTTGTTCTGCTGCTTCAAACCAACATGGCTACCCACTTGAATAGATTTACTCTGTGTTACTTAAGAGTCATTACTGTAATATATTTTATGCCTTCTGCGTAACTGTGAAGTTTTGCTACCTTGCTTCTATATAAACTAGCTTTTATAAAGAAATTGGTGTTTTGTCCTTTTTACTTACCATATCCAAAGGAACCTTAGAAGGGTAATCTGAGCCAGCCTAGATGTGTTGGGTTCTTACATTGTGATTTAGAAGAAGAAGAAGAAGAAGAAGAAGAAGAAGAAGAAGAAGAAGAAGAAGAAGAAGAAGAAGAAGAAGAAGAAGAAGAAGAAGAAGAAGAAGAAGAAGAAGAAGAAGAAGAAGAAGAAGAAGAAGAAGGTTGGTTCTTATATGCCGCTTTTCTCTACTCGAAGGAGGCTCAAAACGGCTTACAGTCGCCTTCCCTTTCCTCTCCCCACAACAGACACCCTGTGAGGTGGATGAGGCTGAGAGAGCCTGATATCACTGCTCGGTCAGAACAGTTTTATCAGTGCTGTGGTGAGTTCAAGGTCACCCAGCTGGCTGCATGTGGGGGAGTGCAGAATTGAACCCGGTATGCCAGATTAGAAGTCCACACTCCTAACCAGTACACTAACCTGGCTCTCTCTGATAAGGGAAATCTTGTTGAATTAGGCTACATGACCCATGTAGGCTATAGTTGCCAGTTGGATGACTCTAGGAAGTCTGCAAGGAGTGCAAGAAAGCAACAGTCTCCTGCCCTTGTATGTCCTTAAGCATTGGGTATTCAGTGTCTAAACACATTCAGGTTTATTTATTTACCTACATTATTTATAGTTTGCCTTTCTCCCTAGCACTCAAGGAGTAATAAACAGTGCAAGTGAATATGATCAACACGAAATCTAAAATCAAGTAGAAAACTGAAACAGAGATGAAACAAAGCATAGGCATTGAAATATAACATATAAAACAATGCAGATTGTACAGAAGGAATGTCAGACAGACAGTACAACAGACATTATGTACAATAAACAGTAGTATAGTCTACCACCTTTTTCCAAAACATCTGTCTGAACTATTTCATTACAGTACAGCCCTATTACTTGTGTAAATAAGTCTTCCAAAGTAATTCAGTTTTGCATTTAAAAAATTGAGTCCAATATCACTTTTAAGACCAACAATGATTTATTCAAGGCATGAGCTTTCACGTGCAGGCGCACTTCCTCAGACAAAATAGAACAAGGATCATGAGAGTACAGATATATAGAAGAGGTAAATCAGTGGCAAATTAGTATGTGTCATAGTATCCAAATTATGTCATATTATGCCATATGATAATTATTTGCATAGTTCTGCATAGTTTGTGGGAAATGAAGAAAGTGAGAGTTTTCCTGACCTCATTAGGCATTCTTGAAGATGGGGACCACAATAGGGAATTCACTTATATGGGCAATTGTTGATTTTGCTCATTTGCAGGATAGCTCCTGCAGAAGGCACAGTTCAGTTGAGAAAAGCTGTTAGGGTAGAGCACAGGAAGAGAAGTGATCCTGCAGATTTGAGAAACCAAGGCCACAAAGGGCTTTGTGTGTGATAGCCAGTACCTAATGGGTAGTCTAATGGGTAACTAATGGGTAGTCAGTGGAGTGACTGCAAAATTGTAGTCATATTAATGATCCATTGTTGTTGTTGTTAGGTGTGAAGTCGTGCCCGACCCATCGTGACCCCATGGACAATGATCCTCCAGGCCTTCCGGTCCTCTATGATCCATTAGCTCCTAATAATAACCGAGTTGCAGTGTTCTGTACAAACTGAAGTATTTGAATTTAATTCAACAGGATTATAGAGTTCATTATAGTTGTCTAGTCTTAATATACTGTGGAGTGGATCTAAGTGACCAGATGAGCTGTGTCAAGGAAGATGGCCATCTGGTAGGCTAGACTGAACAGAAAGAAAGTTTTGTAGCTGCATTAGCTTGCTTCTTCATTCTGTATCCATCATAACCCCTAAACCTTATCAAAGCAATGGCAATCTAATAATATGTGCAGACAATTGGCAGGCATTGTGTGGTCAACATTAGCTGGAATATAGCTGGGATGGGCACTAGAATTTGTAATAAGGGAACTAAGATCTTCCTTTCCTCCTTTGACTTCATATGTTTGCAGGAAACTTGGCTTACAGAAGATCTTTTCCTCCCCTGGGCTTACTACTTTTCTTCAGAAAGCCTCTGTAGCTCCATATGAGGGTAGTCCAAGAGGTGGCCTTGCTTTTTTATTATCTACTGCACTGCATATCACGATATGTGAATTTTTCACCATAAACAGTCTTTTTATAGATATTTTGTGGAAAAAATAATGATTTTTCTTTATTCTGTTTTCTGCCTCTATCTCTCCTTTGAAGATTTTGTTGACTGTTCAGAACTGAGAATACTCGGTGCCATCTATGATGAAATAAAAATCACTTTTCTATCCATTCCTATAATTATCATAGGCATCTTTAATGCAAAAATATGTAGTGATGAATGTTTTCATTTTGGTAGTATTTTAGGACCTCATTATGAAGATGTTCTAAGTCATGTCTGATGTAACAGGTCAAAAGATTATGGGATCAATACAGAAAAGTTAGAATTGTCAAAAATTGCCTTTTGGAGAAATTTTACTCCACTAAACAGCCTTCAAGGAACTGATAATAGCAGTGATTTCTAAAACTTTGGCCAGCCATTTTCCTTCATCTAATGTGACCAGTATTTGGCCAACCTGTCCAGGAATCTTGAATAATTCAATATTTCAAGGATATTCTACTGAATCAGAGGAAGAAAGCAAATCGAAACATGGGGATCAACAAATATTGTAGATTACTTAAAAGTCAGATCCAGTGAAAATATCAAGACTATAAAAGAAATATCTTAATTATGAGGGAGCTGCTAAACCTGCTATGTGGGAGCAACAAACATTTAATTAAAATAATAAAACAGAAATATCTGGCTAGAGAATGGAGTTAATACACTTTCCAACATTTTGCTCAAATGCATTATGTCTGTGACTCTCAGGAAACCCTATATTATGCCCTTATTTGTCAGACGTTGCAAGGACTCACAACCAACTTCTTAGAAATAGAAAGTTTTATTGAGAAGCACTTCATACATCCAGACTAGCGAAGTCAAATCTGCCTGAGGACAGATTTGCCTCTCCTTATCAATACAATTCTCCCGCCCAAAACTTGAAAGTTCCCAAGGGAGGGGAGGCAGAGAGAGGAGACAAATGCAATTAAAAACAGTGTTACTTTCACATGTCCTTGGCTGTCTACAGGCTTAGATAAGATGTTATGTTTAGCAGAACCAGACCCAGCCGAGAGACCTCGCGAAAAAGCACATTCAGAGATAATGGCTACAATAACATAGTTTCGCTTTTAACTAGTTAGCATGATATAGGACCTGGAGCTCCCAGGCACCAAGCAATCAAACTGTCATGGAGGAACTCAGGCTAATTTATGACAGGTTTTTCTAACAATCCTGACATTATTAAGTAACCACTTACCCCCAATTTGTCAGAAACTCTTTTAACTCAAAAGTAATAACTTGAAAATTACATTAGTTGTGGCTAAATATGTATGTTCTTTTAACGCCAAATAGAATACCTAGAAATTTTGTGCTGCTCAAGATTATATATCTCTGAGCTAGTCCATCAACAGTGAAGAATAACCAAGTCAGCAAGGGCAAACTGAATCCCCTCGAAACTGGGATGCAGAATATCCATGAAGCTCTTTGTCATCCCAACCAGCATCACATATGTGTTGTCTGGGTTCAGTTTCAATTTGTTCATTTTCAGATATTTGATGGCAGCATTCAGACTTGGGACCTCTAGGGCAATGGTCCCCAACCTTTTTATCACTGGGGACCGGTCAATGCTTGACAATTTTACTGAGGCCCAGGGGGGTAGTCTTTTGCTGAGGGACTTTGCCACTGCTGCCTGACCCTCTGCTTTGCTTGCTTTCCTGCCAGCCACTGCCCACTGTGGGGTGCTGCCAGCAGCAGCTGTGCAGTGCCACACCGAGGGGAAGCCCCAGACATGGCAGCCACCGAAGAACACCTGCGGCAGAGTAGCAGGTCAGCCCCTGAGGAGGAGCTGTGGCCTGGTACAGACTGATTGGTCCCAGTCCCCGGACTGGGGGTTGGGGACAGCTGCTCTAGGGAATTTGGATAGAAAGATAACAGCTTGGTGTCATTAGCATACTGGTGACATCTAGTTCCAAATTTATGAAAGGTTTTTCATAAAGGTTTTACACTGAGGTTAAATAACATGGTTGATAAGAGTGCATCCTGTGCACCCCACAAGACCACTCAATCAAGGATGGCATTCAAGTGGTTAATTTGCCCTCCACCATGTTTCAAGAGCTATCTTGACTCACCCAACTTATAAGAGCTATCTTTCAAGAGCTATCTTGACTCACCCAACAGATATGTCCCTGCATATCTGTTCCAGAGAAAGTAAATGTTCAAATGCATAAGTCAGCAGTCACAACTGGACCATTGTGAACTAGCTGAACTAGCTTGCAGTGAAATAATGGTTCTTTGCTGCTATTTCTAACACTTTAATGGGCTCTATAGCATGTTTTGTCATAGTCAATACAAGTTTTTCACTACTGTCTTTCTAGACATTTTTCCAGCCATCATGGGAAAGCATGGAGCTGGCTTCTGTCATGAGGCCAAGAGAAGTTGATGAGGAACAATCTTGACCATTATTAGCCCATTATTATTTTAGAGGAACATTTGACAATTGTTCTAACTTGTATTAATATGATGTTTATTCACCCAAAGGAAAACATATAAGCTATTGTGGAGGCTTGAAATAGATGGAAATGTGTGTTATATATATTTTAAATGTATTAAAATATACAGAACCTCGGTATATAGTATGTATATCGTGCGATTCATGTTTCAAAGAGTGTCAAAGCAGTACTTTTCCTGTCAGCTTCAATAGATTTGCTAAAAGATGTTGGACTGATAATTGCCTCAGCTTTTTAAATTAGTTCACCAAAGACTTCCTCAGCTACAGCGTTTCATCCAAGAACAGACTGGTATAATCAACACTACTATTATATTTTGGAATTGCTTCTAAACTAGCATGGCTTCTCCATTGTCATCCCACAAAAGTATTTTGGGTTGTTGTTGCTTACACACTTTTTCCTTTTGAAAACCCATACAGCTACTACTAGTGCCCTACCTGAGAAATGTTTGGTGGATTAAATCACTGTCATATATCCAACTACCCCATTCCTGTGATAGGATGGTATATCCATTTAAAGAGCGGGGCACACATTTCAGCCGATTCCTCCTTCCTCTGCAGACCCTCAGTTTGCCCCTCCTATGAACAATAAAGTTGCAGAAGAGTGAAACAAGGAAGTCTTGATTTCTACCATCAGTGGATGATTGGATCCATGCCACAGTCACTTGGATGCCTCACTGAGTTCATAGTCTGTATTGACAGCTCCTTGGTCTTATGCTAGTCAGAGTTTCTTGGATGAGTTTTTTAAAAATTCACCAAAGAATGCAGACAATGTGCTGCTATTAGATATTCCTTGAAGACAGTTTGAAAGCTACACTTGATATGGAATGCTACTACATATTAGTTGGCAAGTACTTGTTGAAAACATATTACATCTGTCCTAAACAGCTATATTTTACCAGTTTTTTAAAGAGACATTTCAAGGTGCTTATTTAGAACTTTAAAGCCCTGCACATCTGGACAAAAAAAACCCTGTTTCTACATTTCCCCTCATATCTCCACAACCAAATAGGTTAGAAATACTGTTAAAAATGAAAGCCAGCAATGCAGGGAGATAGTATGCCATGTTTCTGGTAGGGCATTACCCAATAGACAGACAGAACCTTAATGTTTGTTTTTCCATAAATGAAGCCCGGATTCTAATACAGAAGAATTGGACACAGTGGAGTTATTCTTACTGTGATGGATATAAGTCTGCAGAATAGTCATGATACAGTTAGCTTTGCAGCATAAAGCTGAACAGACTCTTCCATGAAGTTCACAAATAAGAATGTAGGAAGACCATACTACAATTACATTTCTTTTCTTCTTAATTAAGCACATGCAGAAGACATGGTTCATTAGTGTACCCTTCACAAAAGCCACCATTTCTCCAAAACTCAGAGGCAAACATTGTGATAACCCAATTAAATAGAGAAACAAATTAACCCTCTAGCACATACATAATTACACTGTGGGATATCCTATCCTATCCTTACCCTTGGTTAGAACTAAAGAGTAATGATAACTCTTGGGCCCTGTTTATTTCCATTCCAGCTAGATAAATGGTAGCTTAGCTGTGCCTTATATTGTTTTATGTAGAGAATCAGAAAGTACTGGGGGGTGTTAATAGATATGTAAAGACAATTAACACATCAAAGCATTGAGTGTTGTACAGTTTGTTTTCACTATCACTGATTCACATTATAAAGTAAGATTATATGAAAAGGAGAGTACTGATAGGAAAAAGTGTCTTGTTATTAAGAACGCAGATAAGAATTGTCAATGAACAGATTCTTATCTTATTCTTTCCCATGTAATGAATGTCAGCTGTAAATCAAACTATCTCCCCATGAAACAAGTGCCTGAGACTTACTAGAAAAAGAAGAAGAGTTGGTTCTTAGATGCTGCTTTTCTCTACCCGAAGGAGGCTCAAAGCGGCTTACAGTCGCCTTCCATTTCCTCTCCCCACAACAGTCACATTTGTGAAATGGGTGAGGCTGAGAGAGCCCTGGTATCAATGCTCGGTCAGAACAGCTTTATCAGTACCATGGCGAGCCCAGGGCCACCCAGCTGGCTGCATGTGTGTGTGGGGGGGGGTGCAGAATCAAACCCGGCATGCCAGATTAGAAATCCACATTCCTAACCAATGCACCAAACTGGCTACTAGATACTTATTTACATTTTACACTTCACAATTTTATGCCAATAAAGTTATTCTTATTCATATTTACATGGAAATAAGATTTTAATGATTTTTTTAATGTAGAAAATGCACTTAGAATCACAGTCACTATTTTCAGTAGATGGTTTGAATCCAGTAACACCTTTAAGAACAACAACGTTTAATTCTAGGGATAAGCTTTTGTGTACGTGTGCACTTCAGCAGAAACACTGGAACAGTTTCCCTCAAACTTTACAAGTTGGGCAGGGGATAGGGTTGCCAGATGGAAGTGGTCTGGCAGGGGGGGATTTGGGGGCAGTTTACATGCATTTAAACTATAGCTATCTTGTGGACCCCCACAAATCCCAAATGTTGCGCTCCCAAATGCATAAGTATAGGATGGGGGAAGACATGTCCTGGCATGTGAAAAGGATCTAGGGGTCTTAGTAGACCATACATAAGTCAGCAGTGAACAAAAGCTAAAAAGATTAATGTAACTTTGCATCACGCAAACTGATATCGCTTTAATCTGTTCTGGTTATTTATTTGTTTATTTATTTATATTTATATACCACCCTCCCCTGACAGGACCACCATTTTGAAGAGCTTCAGAGGACTCTGCTTGAGCCATCTCGTCGCTGCTTCCAGGCAGCTGGCTAATGCTTCTGGGGGAGAGTCAGGACGGCCATCCATCAGGACGAAGATCTGGGTGTCGTCTGCATATTGATGACAACCCAGCCCAAACGTCCATACCAGTTGGGCAAGAGGGCGCATAAATATGTTGAATAAGATGGGAGAGAGGACTGCTCCCTATGGGATGTTCTCTTTCCTATTGCGACCGTCTGTCCACGACCCTGGAGGAAGGAGATCAGCCATTGAAGGGCTGTCCCTTGTATTCTGGCACTGGCAAAGCGGTGAGTTAAGAGCTCATGATAGACTGTATTGAATGCTGCTGAGAGGTCTAGTAATATCAGTAGCGCCAACCCACTTTGGTCCAACTGGCAACAGAGGTTGTCCATCAGGGTGACTAGTGCTGTCTCTACCCTATGGCCAGGCCGGAAACCTGAGTGATATGGGTCTAGGACTGAAGCTTCTTCCAGGAATGCCGTTAATTGATTTGTGACAGCCCTTTCTACCATCTTCCCCAGAAACGCTAGGTGCAAGACAGGTAGGTAGTTATCAGGCTCTCGTGGGTCTAAAGATGTTTTTTCAGTAGCGGGCGTACCACTGTCTCTTTCAGTCCTTCTGGGAATTCTCCCATTGTGAGAGATAGGTTGATTATCTCTTGGAGGGGGCCCCACATCCTTATATCAGATGTTTTTAGGAGCCACGATGGGCAGGGGTCTAGTGGACATGTGGTTGGCCTCGTTGCTGTTAGCATCCTGTCCACTTCAGTCAAGATGAGTCGTCTGAAGTTACTCAGTGTCTTCTCCAAAGACAGCCAAGGTGCCTCTAATTCATTTTCTGTATCTAAGGATGGAGGGAGGTCATGGTAGAGATTTTGTCTGCAAAATGACTTGCAAATGCCTCACAGCTGATATCCAATTGGCTACTGTTTTGTTGCCCGTCTATCAGGGTAGTGAGAGATCAAACTATCCTAAACAATTGAGCTGGGCATGAGTCTGCAGACGTGATGGTAGCCAAGTAAAAATTGTGTTTTACTGACTTTGCCTCCATCACATAGGCCTTCATCTGCAGTTCACTGTGTTCAGTTTTTGGCACCGCAATTTAAGAAGGATGTTGACAAGCTGGAATGTATCCAGAGAAGGGCAATGAAAATAATGAGGGGTCTGGAGACCAAGTGTTATGAGGAGAGATTGAAGTAGCTGAGTATGTTTCCCTTGGAGAAAAGACAACTGAGAGGTGTTGTGATAGCCATCTTCAAGTTTTTTGAAGGTTGTCATATAGAAGTTGGAGCTGAACTGTTCTCTGTTGCCCCAGAAGGTCAGATCAGAAACAATGAATCGAAATTAAATCATAAGAACTTTTGGCTTAACATTATAAAGAACTTCCTGACAGTCAGAGCAATTTATCAATGAATCAGGTTTCCTTGGGAGGCGGTGGGCTCTATTTCTTTGATGTTCTTTGGCCATCTGAAAGCAGTGCTGAACTTAGGCAGATCATGAAAGAGAGTAGGAAGACATGAGTCAGTGCTCAGCTCTTGTGCACTTTTCTTATATGCTCAGGGTAATGCTGATCACCACTTTAGGGTCAAGAAAGGAATTTTCCTCCAGGTCAGATTGACCTAGAGATCCTGGAGGTTATTTGCTTTCCTCTGGCCATAGAGCAGGAATTACTGAGGGGGGAGGTGGATGTGAATTTCATCCATTGTGCAGGTGGTTGGCCTAGGTGACCCAAGAACTCTGGATATGCTCAAGCATCAATAAAATATGATAGGGTGACAGTAAGAACAACAGATGAGGTGAAGAACTTACTCCTACTGTTTTCCTGTTGTATTTTATTGCTGTTTGAGCATATCTAGAAGTTGTTGGGTATTTATTTTTTGTAAGCCACATTGGTCCTTCTTTGAGGGATGTTTTTTTCTGTCTCCTGTTGTTCAGAGGAGCATAAGACCCTCACCTTCATTCTTCAATCCATGCAATATACTGCTGTACAATACACAACAAACTGCTCTGCAATATGCCTGTTTCATTATAACGTATTACCATTCAACATCTCACTCCTCTGAGGCATCTGGTATACTGCATACCAGCATACCTATGTTTTCTGCCAGAGTTGTTTGGGGCATGTTGAGAAGGATTTGCCTGTAGCATCTGTCACATACAATTAACACAGGAATGGAAAAAAACTTAACAGACAGGATATGAGAATCTCCATGTGTGCAGTCATGGATACAAAGGGAAGGATATTGCCCAACAATATCTTGTGTGATGTAGTAAACAATTCATATGCTTCTAAAATATTTCTCATCACTTCATCCTTGTAGCAAGTTTGATAGGTTGCTATGCCTTGAGTTAGAGCAATTGTATATTGGTGATTAAATGCGTTATTAGGTTGAGAAGATTGTCATGTTATCTGAATTGCACTGAACTTTGTTCACAGGGGTTGTTTACTAAACTGGCTGCTCAAATGCACAGTTGATAAATAAGACTGCTGTTACACATGGAAATCTGGGTTTGTTACTATTATCCAAAATGACACAATAAGTAATGCTATTCATTTGTACGAAATGGAATTTCACTCCTTTATTAAGAATGGAATGCAAATGCAGTAGAATTTTCAAGAAAGATAATGAAACAGTTCACAGATGATCATCATGGACTTGGCAATTAATTTATTCTCTGCTTCTAGAAATAACAGTACTGAATAAGGATTCTCGGCCACACTGGTATTCAGTTTTTACCAATGAATACTGAATTGCTTGTCAGAAACACAGAAGAGAAAAGCTGTGAAATTACAAAGGGAAAGGTTAACAGTTATTTTCAGTTCATTCAGCAGTTGTTTGATCAGTACAATTTTTTGACAAAAATTTAAAAAAGCTTATCTTCTGATCTGGAACACAGAAAGCAAATGCAGTCAAACATGAAGTGTCAAAACCAAGAAGGTCAAGGAGACATGAAAGTTTAGGATAGAGCGGTATGAATGGTGGCTCATGGGTTTCATCTGTGCCCCCTCCTTTTTTGTTACTGTAATTAGTTGGATCTGTGTAATGTTTTTATGTCTGGGGGGTTTAATGGGGTTTTACTGGGAGTTTATGCAGACTACTGTGTAACCTGCCACGAGCCAATTCGGAGTGGCAGGTAATAAATTGAAATAATAATGATAACAACAACAACAATAATAATAAGTATGCCCTGTGAATTGAGATGGAGTACAATACAATTCTTGGGCATTCTCCATCCACTGCAAAAAATGAGACCACACATGGCCATATATTATATGTCATTTTGCTGAACCAGTTGGAGCCACTGTGGTATAGTGATTAAAGAGAGGCAAACTGTAATCTTGAGAGCCTGGTTTGATTTCTCACCCATCCACACACAGCCAGCTGAGTGATCTTGGACTTGTCACAATTCTCTTAGGACTGTTCTCATAGACCAGTTCTCTTAGAAACCTCTCAGCCCTGCCTACCTCATAGGGCAGCAGTTCTCAACTGCCATAAGTCTACAACCCCAGCGGCAGGAGCGGAGCATGCAAGTGCACGAAGTCGCACAACAATCTTGAGGTGGCGTGGAGGTGGCAGCGGCCAGGGATGAAGCAAAGTGCCCTTGTCAGGCCCTCGGGAGGTGAGCGAGCACCAGCAGAAGCCCCTGCAGGAGGACTTGGGCAGCAGCAGTGGTGGTTTGTCCATCTTGGGCACACTCACCATCAACAGCCAGAGCCTGCAGGTGTGCTTCAAGAACAGCTTTCTCAGCCTCAGTGGCCCCGTGCAGCCCCAGCCCCCCAGCACTTCCACAGAGCCCTCCACGCCTCCTGCCACAGAGGGCAGCCAGTCTCGCTCTGCCACTGCCTACTCGTGTCTGGAGCCCCACTGCACAGAGACCTTCTACTGCAGCTGCACCACCTGTTGTCCACCCCCCCCCACCTGCTACCACCTGACGCCACCTGCCACTCCCCCAGCTGCTACTGCTGCCGGCCGCTTCTGCCCACCACTGCCACGGAGGCGGCACCCAACCTGGCGACCCCGTGGAAGGATCCAAGTGTCCCCAATTGGGGTTGTGACCCTAAGGATGAGAACCACTGTCATAGGGTATCTGTTGTTGGGAAAGAAAGAGAATGGTGTTTGTAAGCCACTCTGGGTCTCCTTCAGGTAATGAAATGAAGAGTATAAAAAAACAGCTCTTCTTCTTTAATAATCCAGCATCCAGAACAATGATCTAGCCATCACAACTAAGGGTTGGTTCTTTCTTTCTGCTGTTCCATTTTGTACAGGTCTGTATGTCGCCATCATCTGGTGCTCTATACCCTGTTCGTTTAGGTCCTGCTCCACTTCTTTACTTGTAACCCCCTACCCAATTGCATGTGCAGAATATTTGTGCTTTCCTTTGGGACTTATTCCTGGCTGCTGCCACAGATTCCCAAGCATTTCACTTCTTTGTTTCAGGAGATATGTGACAGTGTACCTGGAATACACTGGAATATACCTGGAATATAGTCACTGGCAGTCTTCAAGCAAAGGTTGGATGCACACTTTTCTTGGATGCTTTAGGATGCTTAGGGCTGATCCTGCGTAGAGCAGGGGGTTGGACTAGATGGCCTGTATGGCCCCTTCCAACTCTATGATTCTATGATTCTATGATTCTAAGATGTGACAACATATTTTGTTGTTGTTTTTCTAAGTTATTTATGTTTGTATTTATTTCCCACCCCCTTTCTAGAATCTCGGGGTAGGTTACAGCATAACAGAATAAAAGAAATGTAATTAAGTTGTATAATTTTAATTAATTATATTAATGAATATTGAGCAGAAAAAATATTTGGTTGTTCTGTTTTCTCATATGCAATAAAAACCTATAGTAAGGCAGAGATGTCATAATCACCACTTTATTAACGAAGATCCACCTCCTTATATAATATCCAGCCTACCAGTTAAGATTTTCCTCATAGACTTGTTCTCTGCACTTCCACCTGTATAGTTGAGGTAGGTGGCAATCAGAGACAAAGCTCCCTGTGGTGGAGGGCCTTTCCTTTGATTCTCATCTACAAAACCATCTCTTTTTACCCAGGCTTTTAATATGTGTGTGTGGTGGTGGTTGGGGGGGGGGGGTGATCTTTTTACTGTGTGCTTCTAGCCAAAGGAATGTTTTATTAGAATTTTGGAGTTCTACAAATTCCTGTGCTATTGAAAGAAACATAGTTCATTATGAGCTAATGATACATATCTTTCACCAGAGATTATTCCAAATTCTCCATTTGAACTGCTCTTCCTAAGTAAAAAGAATCTGTTTTCTACTCCTAAAAATCCCATAGTTTAAAAAATCACCTTCTTTATACTCTGATGAATATATAGACCTTCCTTCTGTGACTGAAGCTTTCATGCCCTGCTACTATTAGAATAATTTGAGTCAAGAGAAGGATTTTATAATAGTAAAATATTGGACTGGATAGTTGGGAAATCATATTTGAAGATGGCCATTCTAAAAAGGGTTGCTTAAACTCTCATTTACTGATGCTGAGAATTTAACAGTTTATGTGGTTACTAGCAAGAAAGCCCATTGCAACCAGGAATGCAATGGGCACTAGGACCGAGGGGACACTGGCAGTTGCAGACCTCTCTCTCTCTTGCAGCAAGAGCTTCCTTCTGGCAGGGAAGCAAGGCTCATTTGCAGTTTGGGGCTCATTTGCAGTTTGTCTCTGTCTGTGTGTGTCTCTCTCTCACAGCTGGAGCCATAGTAGGTAATCAGGGGTCATTTGCGGTTTGGCAGGGCTGTCTGTGTCTCTGTGTATCTCTCTCAGGCGCCTGAGAGCAAAGTGGCTAGCGTCCAGGGAAGGAGGGCGGGAGCTAGAAAGGGAGGGCCAATCAGGGTGCAAAGCTGGCCACACCCTGATTGGCCCTATTCCATCTCGGACAGCCAGGACACTCTCCACACCCAGGGCTATTTCACAAATATTAAGAGGAACAATGGATAAGGATTTATCTCTGGGATTCTTTGATCTTTCTTATTACAAAGAATGTACATTGGAACAAGTAGGGGGGTGGATTTGTACTGATTGCATCTTTACAGGAACACTCAGAATTTTGTGATCATTCATGTTAATATAAATCTAGATCATCCCCCCCCCCCCAATTGTCTCTATTTATATTTATGGTTGAAAAATGTATTCCGAGTGTGTGTTTCTATTGACTTGTATATAAAAAGTACAACTATAATAAACTTGTCAAGAAATAAGTAGAAAACACAAAAACGGTTTAAAGCTCCAAATCATATGCACACATAGAGGCAAATCTGATTTATTATTTATTTATTTATTTATTTATTTAGATTTATATACCGCCCTCCCCGAAGGCTCAGGGCGGTTTACATTAAAACTAATCAACGATACATAAAACAGTCTTCGTTAAAATATACAGTAAATAATAACAGTGGTTGTAACCATATAACAGAATAATATAACAGTATAACAGTATAATAAAATAATATAACGATGGACCTTACTTCTAAGAAGACAGTTTTAGAGGGTAGCCATATTGGTCTTCAGCTATTGGATTTGAATCTGTTTTACTTCTAAGAAATTATCCATTGAACTAGGCTGCACAATTATTTATGGTACATTTGTGCATATATCAGGGTAAATACAACCCAAAAAGGATTGCAGGATAATTCAGGTGGAAAATTAGAATGAAATATCCAGGTGTTTTAACTTTTTCCAGAGCTGAATCACAAAGTCCATTTGCTTCTAACAACAACAAAAAAAAAAAAAAAACAGAGGGGGGGAGAAAGGATAAGAAATCCTCACAAAAAGGCATGCATGGATGTCCTAAAAGTGAAACATTTTAAATTCATCTCCAATTGAACAGGTCTAGACACTTAAAACAGCATACAATATTGTTCTTCAGCAATAAGAGATGAGAATGACTTTCACTGCAACATCATCCTACAAGGAAATGTCATTATTTTCATTAGAAATTAAGTGGAAGACACACTGATTGTTCCCTCCCTGTCATCCTAGATGCAGAAAGCCTTGAGTGGATGCATTTTTAACAGTCATGTCCTGTCAATGACAACAGCATTTTTGCAAGGTCTGCTTAGCCTGGCTGAGCATTTTTGTCATTAATTCCACACACACACACACGTCATATGAAATGAAATGGTACAAAAAAAGGCTGTGAGCTGCACCAGGTTGAACTCATTAATTCATTCACTTTCTGTAGATAAAGGTAATTATTTTGCATGCGTTTCAAAGCCCAATTTAGAAACGTGCTCTAGGAAGAGGTGGTGGGCTGGAGGGCTCCTGCAGAGTGGGGTGAGCTGGGCCACCCGGGCCAGTGTGGAGTGAGGTCAGCCAGGCTCCTCCACTCCCTGGTGGGCAGAGGACCTGGGGGCACAATGGCCCAGCCAAGCAAGATGGGCTGCCAGGGTCAGTGCTGCATCTGCAGCACCACAGAGCATGACCAGTCAGCCTACCCTGCTCCCTGGCAGGCAGGAGAACTGGGAGCACGGTGGCCCAGCTAGGCAAGGTGGGCTGATAGGCCTGGTGGTAGGGCACATGGCAGAGTATGACCAGCCAGTCACCTCCCCACCCTGGCTGACTGTCTTTTCCCTTATATTCCACCAAGAGCATTAAGATCTGCAGAATAACATCTGCTAAGGATACCAAGCCCAGAGGAAGTGAGATTGTCTTCATCCAGAACCATGGCCTTTTTGGACCCAGCTTTGTGGAATGCACTCCTGACAGAGATTAGGGCCCTGCTGAGTCCAAGAGTCCAATAGCACCTTTAAGAACAACAAAGATTTATTCAAAGTGTGAGCTTTCAAGTGCATCCATTCTTCCTCAGGCTAAATGAATGACCATCATAACTGTGGAGATATAAGGCAAAAGCAAATTGTGGCAAATTAGAAAACTGTGTCATAATATCCAAATTAAGCCATGTGATAATCCTTTGCTAAAACAGCTAATCAGTTCTTTTGAGTTCAGTTGTAGTTCACAAAAACATTGGAGAAATAAAGCTGTCTGTGTTAGTAATTAATGTCAGACACTTTCCCAGTTGTGAAATGAAATAATTAAAAGAGACTAGTTGTGGGCCCCCAGACCAACATGGCTAGCCATTTGAATTTGTATTAGAAGCTGTCACTCTTAATGGCTATGCCATACTGGCTCTCAGAAATAAGAAATAAGATAAACCAATGGGAACATCCAAAAGAAAAAAAAGACCACATTGGCTCATCCCTAGGACAAATGTTGCACCTAGCCCAGTGGCATTTTTCTTTTCATGCCCCCCCCCCCTTAAAGAGGTTCTGTGGGAGCACCTTCAGAACAAGAAAATGCAAAAAAGTTAGAATAGAACTATAGAGTTGGAAGGGGCCATACAGGCCATCTAGTCCAACCCCCTGCTCAACGCAGGATCAGCCCTAAGCATCCTAAAGCATCCAAGAAAAGTGTGTATCCAACCTTTGCTTGAAGGCTGCCACCACCTCCTTTGGCAGCCTATTCCACTGCTGAACTACTCTGTGAAAAAAAATTTCCTGATATCTAGCCTATATCGTTGTACTTGTAATTATTATGTTTATGTACTCCTCTGGATGGCAATTAGAGCGCGGAAGCTCAAGAAGAGTTTGGCAGGCTAGCTGGAGTTTGCAGGATACAATAAAAGATCTGAGGCTGATCCTGTTGAACAGGAGGTTGGTCTAGAAGCCTTTTATGGCCCCTTCCAGCTCAAGGATTATATCTGGAAAGATGCAGAACAGGAAAGGAAAATGGGAGAAATAGCAGAATTGTCAGTGGATCTGCCACAAACATTAACTTTCCAAATTAAAGCCTTCTAGAAACTCTCCCCTCTATAAGGTGTCAAGGAAACGACTTGTCTGGCACAACAGGCTAACAGTAAGCAAGTGTGCATTTTGTGCTAAAGGGAGGGAAAGGTTATTTGTAAAAGAGAAAAAACTGAACAAGCCTTCTGTTGTGCACCAGTCTTTTCAATCATGTCAGAAATTTCTTTCAATACCATAAAACTTCTCATGGCCTCTGATTCCTTGGGGTCTGCATTAAAACTCTGCACTGTGTGCAAACCACACACTATGGTTTTCAGAAGGTGCAAACATATTTTGAAAAAATGGCCCTTAGGGATGTGTGAAATAATGATTTATCTGGAAGGAGTCTTCCGAAATAGTCAAGAAGGCTGTTAAAGAATACGTGCCCTTTCAGCAGTATTTATTCAGCTTCGGAATGCTATTTCTCCGGGATGAGTGAGAAAAATCTTCAGAATGCACCATTCATTTCTCTTACACAGCGAATTCATTTGGGGGGGGGGGCAGTGTTATTCCCGTGGTTCTTCCCATCCCTTTCTTTAAGAGACATTTTTTTTCAACTATTTCTCAGAAATGTAATGTCATATAATCTACATATTCCAGAGAAAGAAAGATAGCTTAATGGTTCCTTTATCACATTGCAACCCAACTGGCCGCATATGGAGGAGGAGTCAGGAATCAAGCCCAGCTCTTGGTATTATACTTTGCCACTCACCACGCTGGATCTCAAGACTGAGCAAGGAGCTGGGGGGCGGAAGGGGGAAGAGAACCCAGGAAGGTCACAGTACAGGAGTATATACTTGTGCCCATTGAATTCGTGGGTGCAACAGGCTTTGCCTCTAGCTGCTATATAAAGAACAAACTTGATTACAATGAAATAACATTCCACAATGAAACCATCCTGCAAAATCTTGCCTTTGCTATTCTTTCTCTTGATTTTTCTCGCATAAATGGAGTATCTAGTTTTTGCCTGAACAATAGATTTGTTTTCATAATTGCTTTTTCCAAATGTGGACAACCACAACTTATCCCAAGATAAGTTTTTTCCCCCAGCAACTGCATGTGGAAAAAAAATAATGTGAGCTAGACTATCTATGCTTAAAGCCAGCAACAGATTCTGCAGTTCTACCAGAACCTTTTCAGGTTCTTATATCTATGCACAACTATCACAAAATTTCCCCAGAGCAACTGTTTTTGAGAGTTGAAGACTATTCAGATTCAAGAAAGAATGAACCAGCGCAACATCTCCAGGAATTAGAAATGTCTAAATGTAGAATAAGGGAAATGTTCTCTTTGGTTCTCTTCAGATTATTTTTGTTACTGGTATTGATTCTCTATATTGTGCTGTTGGGTTTGTAGATTCAATCATACTGTGCATGCCTGGGTAGGCGTGCCCCAGAGGGAGCGCTATAACTCCCAGCTCTTGATGGGGTCCAGTTAACAACTTTGACCACCATTAGGAACCTGGGTGTGACCCTAAACTCCTCCCTATTGGTGAAGGTCCAGGTCATGAATGCTGCCTGCCAGGTGTGGCAGGTAGTGAAACATCTATCTCAGTTGGCCATCGTATCTTCTAATTTGCCCAAAATGAGTTGAAAACAAGATCATGCTGGTATGGACATAGGAAATACAGGCAGTTCATGAAAGAACAAGAGCAAAATGATGGATGTGGAAAAGAGAAAGAGAAAATAGAGGGAAAGATTGTTTTCTTTGTTGCAACACACTAACTACTGCTTTGCAAAATATTTCTGGGCTGACAAAACTATAGAATTAGGAGCAGGAAAGCAAGAAGGAAAGGCTAGACTGATGGAAGCATAAACCTATGAGCAAGTTTCAGCCTGGCAATGACTGTAGCTGCCCTCGCCTGCTCTGTCTTGTCTTGCTCCAATGCTGGCTTGGATGATCCTGTTAGGCAAGGATTTACTTCAGCCTTGCAGAAATGTGAATCAGAGTACCTTTCACTTTGCTCTGATTTCTCTCATCAGAATGGCTTTTGCAGTGCTCAGACTTCCCTTAGTTATTGTAACCAAAACTTCCTTAGGAGTAAAATTAATGGAAATGCATTTGGCCAAGTGCAGCATGACCCCAGTGAGAAGTGTCATGACCTGCTCTGTGTTCAGAAACCTCCCCTCCCCATGTCTCTTGTTTGGTTTTTGTCTGCCTGTGTCCCTATTGGCAAAAAAGGAGTGATAAAAAGTTAAATAAATATGCACTGTATAACTTTGCAAGTGCAAAAAATATAGAGATAGAAGAAAGTTTGAGTCCAGTGGCACCTTTAACACCAATCAAGTTTTATTCAAGGTACTAGAGGCAAAGCCCATTGTACCCAGGAATACAGCAGGTGCTAGGATGCAAACCTGCACTGTGGCCTTCCTGGGGGCTGGCTATATGGCAAAAGCTCCTGCCCACCCCTGGAGTCTTGAGGCCCTGCCTCCAGACCTCAAGGAAAATTCCTGACCTAGGGGTCACCAACCCCCAGCTGTGGCATGGAAATCTCCTGGAACTGGACTATAGACACCAGCTCCCCAAGGGAAAAATGGCTTATTTGGAGGGGGGGGGGGGACTCTACAACAACAACTCATCTCCAGGCTCCTGGAGATGAAAGGGCTTGCTTGGGTGGGGGAACTCTGTGGCAGAGGTGTTGCAGGATGGGAGAGGTTGGGACCTGGGGATGTGCTGGAATTGCAGGTCATTTCCAGGCAATAGAGAACAGTCCCCTTGGAGAAAAGTCCTGGCTTTAGATCCCATGGAGGTACAGGGATGCCCAGCTCCAGGTGGGAAACAAAGAGAAATGATGGGTAGCAGTAATTGTTAATAACAATAAACAAAAAATAATTCATAAACTTATCACAGTTTCTTCCTTTTATGAAAGTATTTAATTGATAGCAAAATCTGCTTAAAGAAGGCACCAATTTACTGGTGCCAGCAACTGATGAGCCGTGGAGCAGACTCCAGAAGAAGAGGCGCAAAGAGATTACATGCCTTCAGGCATGTCAATGATGGCCGGACGGCCCGCATCAATGCATGGAGCGATGAGACGGGCTATAAATAGCCCTGCGTGCGCTAGCCTTGCCTCGTTAGCTCCTGGGACCTGACAGCTAACAGTGAATCCCAGTGACCAAGGAGTGAACACGTGAGCTGTCGGGCTCTCTGCCCACTCACCCTCCCTCTTGCTCAGCCATTCATAAGGCAGGAGCATCATTGGAGCAGCAGTTCAGCAGCCAGGGCAGGAGTGAGTGAGGCGTGGGCTATCTGTTTGCCCTCCTTCCTCCCCCTCCTGCTTTCTCGAGGCAGGAGCCACTTGGTGGTGGCGGTCACATGGACAGGGCAGGAGTGAATGAGGCATGAGCTCTTTGCTCACCCTTCTTCCTCCCTCCTCCTGCTTATGGAGGTCACAGCTACATGGAATGGTGGCCATGTGGCTGCAGCCGCAGGCAGGGCGAGAGTGCGGGGAGGCTTAGTCCTCGGAGGGAAGGGGTGCTGGGGTGTGTGATGGCACTGAAAAAAGGAGTCCAGCAGAAATCAGCAGGGGGGAGGCCTCCGAGCACATGGTTCCTTGGTCTCACAGTGGGGCTGTGGAGCTAGAGGTGAAACCCGGATTGTTGCAGCAGGCTAGTGCCCTGTGCATGAGGGAGGCATGGGCAGCTGCTGTACCGTGCAGGTGGTGGGCCTTGCTGCATGGGGCCCAAGATGACAGGGCGAGCCAGGATTCCTCTCAAGGTTACCCACAGACATGGCTGGACATAAAATGCTGAGAATGTGGTTTACAGAGGGAAAGCGATGCAAGGAACAGAAAATAATGATAGATAGATAGATAGATAGATAGATAGATAGATAGATAGATAGATAGATAGATAGATAGATAGATAGATAGGTAGGTAGGTAGGTAGGTAGGTAGGTAGGTAGGTAGGTAGGTAGGTAGGTAGGTAGGTAGGTAGGTAGGTAGGTAGGTAGGTAGGTAGGTAGGTCTGTTCATACAATGAAGAAACAAAATCGAAATGGAGTTTTCAGGATGAAACTGCAGGACTTTGACATTGTTCCTAGTAAACTAACATCAATGGCATAGCATCCAAGCTAGATGGTACTAGTCAACTATGGAAACCGTAAGGCAAAATTGCTATTAAAAAGCTTCCAGGAAGGCCATGTGGCTAATTTTCTTTTCCTTTCCTTTTGAGGAGCAGGATTTATGACTGATTAATTTATTTGACTGTCAGACAATGAAGTTCTGAGCTTTCTGAAGCAAATTACTAAGAAAGAATGAGACACCTGTGTGCAGGCAGAGGGAGGTCTAATTTTAAAATAGTGAAATTCCAGATTAGATGAAGTAAACATGGACTGTAGCAAAAGTCATCCGTTGTAAATCTTTTTTTGGCAGCTTGGACATCTGTTGTCTTTTGAAATAGCAGCTGCCCAGCCTGAACTTTAAAGCAGATGGGAACATCATGCATCTTTGCTATCTTACTGAAGCTAATTTATACAATATATATTTTTCTTTCTTTTCCATAACTACAAAACAAAATAATTATGAAGTGCTTAATATGCTGTCAACAGCATACAGCACTTAGGTGTTAATTTATTTGGAATAATTGGCTACCATTTGCAAATGCAGGCAAAGCTAAACTTTAGACTATTTCTCCAGTTACCTATCTTATGCTATTACCAGAGGCAGCCAATAAATGGGCTTGCAAAAATAAAACAATGTGTAATTCTTTGCTATCCAGTTCACTACAGAATTTGGTTTGCTTCCTTAGCTACTCTGTTTTTTGGCCAGCATCACCACTATTCATGCAAGCCTCTATCCCATACGTATGCATCCCCTCTTGATCATTTCTTGCCCCCCCCCAGGCTCTCTTGCCTCAGTACTTTGTCTCCTCCAGCCTCCTTCTCTATCCCTTCAAGATCTTGTTTATTAGTCCACTGTGTACCCTGTACTCTTTCTCCAGTCACTTTGCCTCTAGCCTTGCTGCCCATAAAAGTATATCAGCTCCATCCCATCCTCTGTTCCCTTCCAATACCCGTCTTGACTCTGGGGGCCTTTTCGCACAGGGATCTTTGTTGCAAATTGTTTGCGGAATGAAAAATCGCCATTTAAAATAGTGGAATTCGTCGTTATGCATACCTGCCTTTGTAGTGGAATCAGTTGCGTTTTTTAGCGTTTCCCACAGGCTTCCGGTCTCGGCAGAAATCGCTAGAAAGGAAGCGCTATTGCCAAGCTCGTCCCGCCCCTGGCCGTCAAGCAGCCAATGGGCAGCCGTTAGCATGCTCCCAAACAGCCCCTTTCCCTTTAAGAAAGGTTTAAAAAAAAAAAACGACCCATAGCAACGAATCTAGGTAGATTCGTTGCTACGGAGAGACCCATCCAGCTGCCTAATGTGAGCTGTCGTTTGATTGTATGATCGTTTGCACGCTGCCTCGAGTGATAAAAAAAAAATCCCCCCCCCCCTCTCACGGTCCCGATTTTCGGCTGAATTTATTTGTAAAAAATAAAGGGACTTTATTTTAGCAAACGGGCTTTTCAGTGGTTTGTGCTTAGTGACTAAAGGTGAAGGACTGAAGCCAGGGAAGCCTCTAAACAGAAAGAGGCTCGCCGGTGCGTTTATCCCCGCTCGCTCGGAGAAAAAAAATGGCGATCGCTTCGCCGGAAGTTTGGAGGAGAGAGCCAGGGGGAGGGACTTTGAAGAACCAGCAACAATGGTAACGCACAGGTCTTTAGCGCTACTGTTGCAGATTGGTTGCAGGAGTGTATCGCTATCCGGAGGGTGAATCCACTTTTCTGGATTCCCCTGAAAGCGCCACAACGAAGCGCTTTTTGCTGATTGGTTTCAGGATTGTTGCAGATTGTCTACGACGTCGTGGGTTATGGCAAATTAGTAGCGTTTCCAAATAGCAACCATTGTGCTACTTTGAAGCCGTGCGAAATGGCCCTGGGAGTCCTGCCAGCTCAAGCCTAACTTGCTAGTTGGGCTGTCACATTTCCAAGCAGGTCTTCAAAACAAGGAAAGAAAGGGCAGTGATTTCCTCTTAGCAGAGACATATACATTCCTATAGCCAAGAGCATCAGAATTGTACAACTTGAAAAAGACCCATTGTTTTCAAATGCAGAACCTTCTACCTGCTAAATGTGCATGTTGCCTAGTTCGGTACAAAGAATTATGGAAGTGGTAACATCATATTGTCCATCTCTTCTCTTGCAGAAACTTACTTAGATCCAGTGAGAGATTTCTGTGAAGAGAGGGGAGGTGATTTTCACCATTTCTCCCTTCTGTTTCAGAACAGTAACTTTTGCTGTTCACGGGTTCTGCAGGATGCATATGGCTGCGGAAGTCACTCCACTAATGAAATGACCACTGGATCCAAGCTCTTGTTCCTGGCCCACCCCTTGGCTCCAATGCACTCAGAGAGTGGAGTATGATGGAGGTACAAGCATCCAGCTCCAATGTACTCAGAGAGTGGAGTATGAAGGAAGTGCAAGCATCCTTCATACTAAACACTTGGTTTAAATGTAGCCCCAGTCAATCAAGTCAAAATGTCATGCGTCATAGGGGCCCATTATGCACGGCTGCCGAAACGGTGATTTCGGGTCACATGGAAAACGTGGAGGGGGAAGACACGAAGCACACCGGTTATGCACGGGAGGGGGCGTGATGTCGGCAAACCCCAGAGTAACCAATTATGCACGTGGCGATCCCGGCGCCGCTTCTGGTTGTGCCCCGGTCACCCGGAAGCTGCTCTTTCTTCAGTGTTTCACTGACGCGGCTTTTTTGGCAGCATGCACCGAAGCTGCGGCCGGTCGCAGCCGGCTCCGTGTGTTATCGGTGATTTTAGTCGCCGCCATTCCACCCTGAATGTGCGCTAAAACCCCCGTGCATAATGGGTCAATGAGCTGCATCATTATGACTTACCAGACCACCGCCCAAACAATTTTTGGTGCAATTTTTACAGGGTTGTGGAATATTTAAATATTATGTACCTTTTCATCAGTTATTGGGAATTAGACATTGCGGAGAGACCAATATAGATGTATATGTGATAGGTAAGTACAGTCAAACAGGCACAGGCATGAACAAATACCTCCCTTGCCCTTCCTGGGTTAGTACAATCCCCAACAGCTTTGACATGGTTCCTCCTTTCTCTCTCAGGGGGTCTTTTCTGTGGTCCAGCTAGTTTTTGTAGAAAGCTGGTGCATAACAGAATGCATTTGTTCATTTTGTCCTCCTCACTATCTATTTTTTACCATTCTTTGAAAACAGCAGGGAACAGCATCCCCAGTCAAAGCTAACCAGCCCCACACTATCACCAGACTTTCCCCCTTCCTGCTTGGCTTGAAACTTATTGGCACTTGCCACTGCTCTCACTTCCATGCTGCAAGAACCATTTCCAGACTGAAAGAACTATTCAATGATTAGTAATCAAGCCCACTGTAGTCAAAATACAGCGGGCGCTAGGCAAGTGACCCCCCGGCAGCCACGCTGTGCGCGGCTGGCGGGGGCTCCCTTGCCGGCGCCCTGATGCGTCGGAGGCGCTTTGCGCCTCCCGACGCGTCAGGCCACCCGCAAGGGAGCAACTGCGAGCCGCGCTACGCATGGCTCGCAGTTGCTCCCTTGTCGCCAGGGCGGGAATCGGAGAGGCCAATTGGCAGGCGCTTTGTGCCTGCCGATTGGCCCCGCCAATGGTCTGTCCGGAGGAAGGGGCCAATCGGCACCCTTCCTCATCCCGGACAGAGCCCGCCCTAACTCCTCCTCCTAAGCCCTTACGGCTTTATTTATTCCGCGGCGCCGCGGGCGAGGTTAGGATAACACACCATGGATAACACACCATGGATAACACACCATGAATGCATACCACTATGTGTCCTATGTTTCCCTCTGTTTTGCAGAGAGTTACCACAACTGTTTGTTTCAAAATTTCAGATCCAGATGTGACTAGCCTTACCTTGCCTTATTGGAAGCTAGAAAATATTTTATTGAAACAGGGGAACTTACAAGGATAAATTGGGAGAACTGATGTTGAGGATGTTTGTCATTAGACAAAAGTCATGAAAGGCATGTCATTTCTTGTGAATAAATCAGCTCCATGTGGGAATGCAAGAGACAATTAACGTGAAGCAAATAGCATGCTGCTCTCTTGATTGCAAAGAAATCTGAATGAATGCATTTGAAAATCTCCTTATGAGATACAGCAGGAAACTTGTTATGAAAATACATCTGATCACATTTTAGCAAGGTTTCTACATTCCCAGTGAATAAGTAATACTGGAACAACATGTTTCTTTGCAGAAATCACAGTGCTGTTGTGTGAGATATTCTACAATGAACAACTCACTTAGGGGCTATTCAGCAAATAAATATCACAAAAAAGGAAGAGGCATCGCTAAGACTATTTCGTTCTCCACTTCTGCAGCCATGTGCTTAATGAGGCTCTTGTGTGTCAGCCACTGTAGGATCCATGATTCCAGATATCCTCCAGAGTTCCCAGGTTTAGCCATAGGCATGTGTTTCTTATCTATTGATTGTGAGCTTAGTCACAATAACATGATAAGGAAGATAAAATGTACCATTACTTTTTGAGCTATAGTGATCCACTGAAGGAGATTGGAAATGCTGGAATTTGGAAGATATTTAGTGTGCATGATTGAAAATATCTGAAGACTACTCTACAAGGGACACCCAAGGAGAGGTGCATTTAATGATAGTTCAATTAGGCGTTTCCTAATTGGCTCATTTGAAACTTCCTGCTCCTTTGAGCACATTTCCTCCTGCTTACTACCAGAACAGAAAATAAGACTGACGCAAGAACACAGTTAGATAGTTAGTAAGGACTCTCTCGTCTCTTTATATATAGTTGTTTCTCATAGTAAATAAGCCACTTGGTTCTGCACACCTTCACATATTTAAACTCTGCCAACAGGAAAATAGGTTAATAAAGAAATATCATGGGTAACAATATAGCACACCATGAATCTGCATTCTCTGTTAAGAGGAATAAAGGTGATTTGGAACTAAGGTTCTAGTGGGAGGTGCAGTTCTAAATGCTAAGGACAGACAGATGCACTCTGAGGGCCTGTCTTTTCTCCCCAACCATTGCAGGTATAGCAAGTATAGGGACAACTACTATAGAAATGTTGTGAGGCCTAAGGTGCAATCCAAGTTAGGCTCCTTCAAGCCTTTTTTTAAAGGTATTTAACAAACAAACAAAAAACCCTCTTTGAAACATCCAATAATAGGTTGGCCATATAATTCATGAAGCTATCTTTTAGTGACATAAGAAGGTACTTTTTAATTAATCTTTCCCCACTCAGTTGTGGACTCAAAGCAAAGTGAATGTAATCTGATCTGAATGGTAGCAGCCCTCTGGGATTGTAGGTAAAAGGATCAGGTGGAAAGTGATGGAAAGTTGCCTACTACTTGACCTATTTAAATTGGATATGCTGGAGATTGAACCTGGGTCTTTCTGGATGGAAAGCAGATACTCTGGTATCCAGCCACAGCCCTTTCAAAGAAATATGTACTTTGGCTCTCAGTCTCTGAGCATGGTTTACTGAGAAGTGATATTTGTACGTCACACTGATTTCAGACACAGAGTGTCATAACAAAATCAACTTTAAAAGGCTTACAGGTGGGGGAGGGATAGTGCCCACTACAATACTATAGGAGAATAACGCATAAGTGTAAAACATACCAAAAAATGTTGATTTTTGTCTGGCAGTACTGAGCAAACCTGTAAAGTGAAAACAAAGCCTAAAGGATCAGGGGGGAGATGCTATATTTTATGGACCATTTCATTCCTTTTCTAGTAAGAACGTTTAACAAAACAGTAGGGTAATTTTACTAGAGAAGATACTGTTATTGTATTATTGTTGCCACATGGCAATTGGATAGCAAGATAAAAAGGAGATGAAGTTGAGGATAAACACAGCTAGGAAAAAGGAATTTTTAACATTGCTTTGACACAAAACAATAACAATCTCCTGTTATTGATGGTCTGGGCACTGTATTTTCCCTCGAGGCTATTACTGCCATAATGGACTATACATTTTACTTCTGCTTCAGTTACTTGAACAATATATCACTGTTTGCTGTGAATGCCAAGAGGGAGTTTATGGGCGGGGAGAAAAATAGAGATAGCAATGACTTTTACAAAATCTCACATTAAAAACATATTCTGGGATAAAATCAGAATGTCCCCCCCCCCTCCCCTGATGCTCTTGATTTCAAAATTGAGCACAGCTTCTCTGGATAACCTAAATATGTTCAACTGAAAGTATCCAAAATGAAAACAATGGTAATTTGATTCATTAATTTGCTTGTTTAATATTACTTTATCTCAGTTTCTGGGAAGCTCAAGGGACTCTAGTAACAATACATAATCATAAAAATATCTATATACAAAAAGAGTGATTCATATTTCTCACAATATACTGAAGGTTCCAAAGACTCCTATTGACTAGCAGTGGCCTAAGACCAATGAAGATGCGAGTCAGTTACTTTGGCATCAAAAAGGCCACAGCTTTATTAACTAACTGAGGCCTGGCACGAAATGTAGAGTAACCCCCCATGCAGGTGTCCGGCTGGTAACATGGGTCACCCTTCCTCCCAGCTGGGAGGAAAGATCCCTTGCCCCTTGATACCCTCTTCAGGGAGGAGGCCAGTTAAATGGTTGTCGGGCATCCACCTAATCCCACCATCCCTACCTCCGAGCCCCTGACCTTCCCAGCCAGGCAAGGCTGTGCTCAGTATTAGCCAGTCTCTTATTTAGACCCCAAACCTAGTACATAGACTGGTCCCTGAACAAAATGCACCACCTCGTGCCCCTATTCCGCAGCTGTGACATTAAATTAAGCCATACGTGTTTCTTCTCCACAACTCTCTGAACATTTGAGGCCTACCACGTAAGGTTATTGTGCAGATGAAACTGGATGCTATTGTGGAGGTTCTTTTGCCTACTGTTTCATCTGCTCAACAACCCTGTTCAGTAGGCCTCAAGTGTTTCATCTCCACAACAACCTGCATGGGAGGCCTTAAATGTTTCTTCTGTACAACAACCCTGCCCACCCGCCAAAGCAGCCATTTCTGCCTGGCTAGCTCATCTTTATAGTCTGGTGATACACTATAATTCCAGGAGCTCTCCAGGCCCTACCTGGAGGTTGGCCACCCCTGGGTTGGAAATATTTCTGGAAGTTTGGAAGAGATCCTTAAAATGCCTCAGAGTCTACCCTCCAAAGTAGCCATTTTTGTCTTCAGAGCTGATCATTATGCTCTAGAGATGAGCAGCGACAGTAGAGACAATGGTAGAAGCTTGCAGGCTGAGTTTGGAGTGCAGTGGTGCAGGTGTGTCCCACCTGGGCTATGGGCTTTGGCCTCAAAAGTGTATAATGCTTCCATAGCCACCTAACCAGCCACATAGCAACCCCTGACCTACCATATCTCAAGTCAAGAAAACATTGCATAGAGGAGATAAGGTTGCCAGGTTGGTGTAGGTTCATGTTCTGGAATTCCACACGACCTAGGTGTACATAAACCTGACTAAGATCAAGACTGCTATGCACAGAGAGACCTCTTCTTAGGGTTGCCATCTTCCAAGTGAAGCACTAAGCCCACACCAAACCATGAACTAGTCCCCATTGCATTATAGAAAGTAACAGGCTTTACTATTAGTCATGATATAATACAAAACTATCTCCATAAGAACTAAAGATCCCTGCTCAATCAGACAATAGTCCATCTAGCCCAGCATCCTATCTAACAGAATGGCCAACCAGTTCCTCTGGATGGTGAACAAGAGGACATAAAGGCCAAGGTCTTCCCCTGATGTTGCCACCTGGCTCTGGGATTCAGAGGCTTAGTGTGGCTGGACCCCCTCCATATGCTATAGCGGGAGCAGGTGTTTGCCCCTGCCAGCTCCACAGCTCTGCAGAGCCCGCAGGGGCATGCAGTGTCCCTGTAGGGACACCATAGGTCAGGGTAGGGTGGGCCGAAAGGCCTGGCGCTGTCCATTATTCACAGCGCCAGGCCGCCTCAGCCCCTGCCGCCTCCTGGCATATCCAGGAAGCTGCAGAAGTTCCCGCATTTGCATAACGCAGACCTCCCTGGGCTGGGATACGCCTGCACTGGCAGCGGCAGCGAGCATTATCAGGGATTTTCCCCAAAGCACTGCTGCCGCCAGTGCTGGTGTTCTGCCCCGTGCATAATGGGTCTTAGAGAATTATTTCCAGGACCTCTTCTCACAGCCCTCCCCAAGAATTGCTGATACATTGTTTACAAAAAGTTCATTGTTTACAGAACAAAAAGTACATTCCTTTATCTGGGACCTTGGTGCAGGGAAGTGGCTTGGCCCAATCTTTAATATAAACATTCTGCATCCTTCATTATCTCTAAGTAATTTTCGAGGCCACCAGCAGGCAGACACAGGCCCTCCCTCTCTTAATATTCCACCATGCAATTTCATCGATACCTAATAGGTACTCATTCAATACGAAGGTTGTAATCCTTTCTTTAAATGTCACTTCATCACAAGGAGTGTAATTGGCACAAGAGATTGTACTAGGGATGTGCAACAGTAGAAAAATTCAGACCTCTGGTGAGAATGTATAGAGAATCTATTTTTCCCTTCATTATAGGAAATAATGGAGATCCGATGGACACCAGGTTCAATCTTTTTGCAAATTAGGGGTTCTTTTGAGGAGAGGCTCCTGCAGCTACACTGCAAGTTTGGTACCTCAAACCCCCAGGCCCCTATAGCCAGGAATAGACAAATAGGGGAACTCCCTCCCCGCTTCTCTTTCCTTTTAAAGTTTAATTGACTGCTTGTTTGAATAGCTGAATCACGGCAAATCACAGTTTGGTGATTTGAACAGCATTGATTTGGCCATTTAAACATATAGGAAAATGATGATTCAGGTGATTCAGATATCCAGAATTGAATTGTATGTATTTGAAGGAATCTGTTATAAATGTATCTGAATGCTGTCACTCAGTTTTCACTTATACCGAGAAGTGACCTTTATTGGTCTCGAATATGCCGCTGGTCTCAAACGTAGTTCTCACATCTGTTTGTTAACGCTTGTATTTGTATGTTATTTTGCCATCATTCAAAGTTCATGCCAACTGCTTTAATCCAATCTCAACTATACTTACCACCCAATTATTTATGCATCTGGATTCTACCTGGCCCGTTCTGGCACTTAAACCCCTCATCCTCTCTCTCTCTCTCTCTCCCCCCCCCCCATATGTAGGGTTTGAGGGAAACTGTTTAATTGTATCTGAAGAAGTGTGAATGTATACAAAAGCTTACACCCAGAATTAAACTTTGTTAGTATCAAAGGTACTAGTGGGCTCAACCTTTGTTCTGTTGCTTCAGACCACTTGAATCAGATCCCATAACTGTACACCAACTTTGCTCGAATTAATTTGAAGTAATGTGCAAAATATGCATCACAATCCACAGATCTGTGTGGTGCCAGTGCATACATTGATGAATGTCAGGGCTGCTGTCTGCATCTTTTTATTTAATTCTAATGGAGTAGTGTCATTCTGAATTTAGTTATTCCCTTCTATTAGGTATTAAACATTTATTTTAGAGCCAGTTTGGTGTAGTAGTTAGGAGTGCGGACTTCTAATCTGGCAATCCGGGTTTGAATCTGCGCTCCCCCACATGCAACCAGCTGGGTGACCTTGGGCACACCGCAGCACTGAGAAAACTGCTCTGACCAAGCAGGAATATCAGGGCTCTCTCAGCCTCACCCACCTTACAGGATGTCTGTTGTGGGGAGAGGAAAGGGAAGGTGATTGTAAGCCGCTTTGAGACTCCTTCCGGTAGGAAAAAGCAGCATATAAGAACCAACTCTTCTTCTTCTTCTTCTTCTTCTTCTTCCTCTGAGAGCTGGTTGGGCACTATACAACAGTAGTTCCTGCCCAGTGGAACTGTAATTTACATAGTGAGGGGTGGGGAAGAAGACAGACCTTGAGGAAGGAGACAAAAAGATGAGGGATAAGGAGGTTAACTTGTCCCTGACTGTACTAAGTAGGTGAACTGTCATTTATACATGCTTCATCCCACAAGATTATATAAAAGATTATATAAAAACATTAAGAGCTGATGTATGCATATTTTATAGGAAAGACTGTAGAATCAGTTCAATCAACATATGATGTGTTATGGAAAAGTGATCAATGTGGATGACTAAAACCTGGTTGAGGGTTTTATAAACGTATCTAATACTACTTGCTTGTTGCATTGAAAGTGAGACAGGGTCAGCACTGGTTCATGCTTGCATAAAAGACCATGAAGGAAGTCTAGGTAGGCGATGGTGAAACACCTCTGAATGTCTTTTGTTTTGAAAACCCTATAGCATTACTATAAACCAGCTGCAACTTGATGGCACTTTCCACCACTAATACCACAACCTAATCAAGTGCTTTAACAAGGATAGCCCCCACCCCAAATAGTATAGATCTCTAAAAAATATCATTTCAGCCATGCATCAAGGTACCCACCATGCTGTGACTTTTGTGCCTGAATAGCATTTCATACACAAGAATGCTTATACCAGGCAATGTTACTTGGCGTTAGAATTCTGGAAGGGGGGGGGGGGTGCCGCACCTGAGGTTTTGTTTTGAGCAATTATGTAGGACTTGTTTGTATTTATTCCTCGGAACAATACTAATTGACATGCACTGTAAATTCTCAGTAAGGACATCTCAGAAATCGGAATTTGCTTCATTAGGGCTGTAAATTACCGCCCAACTGATGAATCACTAATTAACATATAATTGAAACTGTCATCAGCCGCAATCAACAACTGACTTGAGTGTAATGGATAGCAGCATGCTGAAATATAAACTCTGTAGCCTAGTGGTATATGCTGGTGCTCATGTAAAATATAGCCATCGCAGAATCCTCAAATAAGGCCAGGGACTAATCATGTTTCACTGGTGGAGCACAAATCTGCAGACGGGCCCCGATTCAGATCTTGATATTGACAGTTTAGGCCTATGTCAGGTATCATGTGCTAAAATGGAAGTTTCTCTGCAGGAGATCCTGGTGATTTGCCAGCTCTTTAGATAGGACTGAGCTAGATGGACCAATGGCCCAACTCAATATAAGGTAGCTTCATATATTCAATATTGTTTTAGTCAAAATATCTTTTTAAGGAGTACTGAACAGAATGCACCTTTCAGGGAGCACCAAATATTCTAGCTGTTTCTAGCGCCAAATATTCTTGCTCCCCTCCCTTTTGATTGTGCAAACCCCTCTTTTCTGTATTCAATTTAGTGATCATAGTTGTTCCAGCAACACTCTCCCCCCACTGAAGACACAAGACAACATTTGTGTGGGCCTTTTTAATTAACTGGCTGATCTGAAAGATAAACAACACATTTCATTTTTAAAGGCAGGTTGCAACTTGATAGCCTCCTGACCAGTCTTCCATGTCTCCATACTTAGCTCTTCCACTAGCTTGTTTCATCCATACTCACACACATTGACTGTGCTGAGAGGTACCAAGGCTAATATGCCTCCTGCCACATGCTAATATCTCCTCCAGTGTCCTTATTGGCTCATTTGGAGACTTCCTGATCCTCCCAGCTTGTCTCCAGAACAGAATGAATTAATGCAGAACAGTTGGATAGTTTAGAATTTCTCTTTCCTCTTTCCATGCAAAGTTTGCTTCTACTCACAATAAAACTATTTTATTTTAAGCAGCTTGATGCTCCTCACTCTCTCTATATTTAAACTCTGCCAACAGTAGCCCCTCAGCCTTTGTTTTATCCTTACAACTACCCTAAAAATCATTGTGGTAAGAAAAAGACTAGTTCAGTGACCTGGGTGGGAATTTGAACCTTGGTCTTCCCAATTCTAGTGAGATGTTCTGTACACAGGCAAACATCAGCAAATTCTCACCACTCTCATAATAATAGTCCCTCCTTTGTTCTTGGCATATTGACAACAAATAACTGTCAATATTGACAGCTTTCCCTGGCTGAAATTGCCTTTTCTGAGTAAGTGAGTCCTTTTGTAATGGCCACTCCCAATGGGGGTTTTATTTAATAACTTCAGAACATTTATGTTGGCATATGTAGCCAGCCATGCAATTCCAAAGGCCTAATGGTGCTTAAGCCTTCAAAAGAGGGAGGGAAAATGATTTCTACTGCAGATTGTTAGTATGCTCCGTCTGCTATTCCTGAAGCTCTCCTCAGTGGACTGCAGGAAGAAGGGAAAGTGGGATTTCTTTTCTTTTCAAAAAATCATCTTGCAAACTTCACAGAGGTTTTAATACACACCACTGTGTTTTTTGTGGATTCTTCACACTCTTGCTAGTAATTGCTACCAATGCTGGAGATGACTCTGCACAGCCATCACTTTATAATGAATGCAATTTGGGAAACATAACAAACTTTGCTAGTATTCTAGTTTTGAAATGTTGTTCTAGCCTCTCAACCCATTCCTCTGAGGAACTCCTTATCTAATCTTCTGTCTATCCACTCCTAAAGTACAGACGATACTGGGCCCTAAAAGGATCTGCCTCACCCAGGGATGGTACAAAACATTCTAACAGACTGCTTAGCAATGGGGAATCTCCCCTCCGAGAGGCAAATAGAGTCTACTAACTTCTGCAACATTGGTGTTGCCTGAGTAGGACTGATCAAAGGTATAAGAATCTGCCCCCTTTTAGTCATGGACCACAGTTACATAGTGGGCAGCAAGCCAAACACAGCTAGCCTCTGGCTCTTCTTAAGTCACTCTGATGGTGGGGAAATGGCACTTTCTGATAAACCAAACTGTGGATGGATGATGAGTGACATAACTTTCTAAATCCTGTGGCTGGACACTTGTTCCAGTGATTATGTCTAAGAGCTTTTGGGTATTAACTAGCTCAAGTAACTCCTAAACAGAAATCACTGTCAGATGTCAAGCAGGCTCTGCTGCCAATGCCCTCTTAGTAATCCTAGGAGACTGTAATTCTTACCGATCCTTTTAATGGAGATTAAATGCAAGATAACACCATGTTGCCGTAATTGATCAACTGGACATCCTGCTAATGAGTGCCACCCCCTCCCTACATCCCTGCTCTTCCACAATGTCTCTAGACGGGCAAAATTAAAGCCATGGTGCAAGTGTTCACATGTAAGATTAGTATACATTCCAGCCACTACCTTTCTATGTCAAGGAGACAGCACTTTTACCAATAGAAATCTTTACATCATTAACTTGTACATAGTGGCTTTCTTGAACCTTGTTACTTGGAAATAAGCCGCTTTGATCACATGGGCATTAAATTCTGCATAATTAGACTTGCCATCCTTTAAAAAAAGTATTTAATAAATGTACTATCTCTGTCACAAATCCTAAATTAAATATGAAAATTAAATAAGCAGATGAGTACATTTATTCATTACTCTTGTTTTAATTAACAATTTTTGAGGGAGGGAAGAGTGGTAGTAGACAGCGTGGTGTAGTTCAGGTCACCACCTTTCCATCCAGTTAACTGAAGAAGGAGGAGGAGGAGGAGGAGGAGGAGGAGGAGAGTGGGTTCTAATGTGCCGCTATTCTCTACCCAAAGGAGTCTCAAAGTGGCCTTCCCTTTCCTCTCCCCACAACAGACACCCTGTGAGGTGGGTGAGGCTGAGAAAGCCCTGATATCACTGCTCAGTCAGAACTGCTTTATCAGTGCTGTGGCGAGCTCAAGGTCACCCAGCTGGCTGCATGTGGGGGAGCATGGAATCAAACCTGGCTACACCAGGTTCATCTTTAGCTAGACTTAGCCAAGCCTACCTCGCAGGGCTTTGGTGAGCAAACTATAGGAGGGGAGAATGCTATAAGCCGTACAGAGCCCCTTTGAAGGAAGTGACACATCAATGAAGCTACCCCCAGAAGTGATCTGAGGCACAGAACATCTGGGAGAGCTGTCCTGGGCTGCAGGATCCCTGACTGTGAACATCCCTGCCTCCCCAATAAAGGGTGATGGCCAGGGAAATCAGGATCCCACCATCACTGACGCTCATCCCTCCCAAGGCTCAGGCAGGCTGACTTAGCAGAGCTGCATGTGCCTATACTCTCTAGAGCTCAAGCAGTGGGGGCCTCCCTGTGGCTGTGCATGCTGTCCCCTCTAGGGCTCAGGCAGCTGGCTCAGTGTGTGGGGGGGGGAGGGAGGGGGCTGCCTGCCCATTCCTGAGCTTCAACAAGCTGGGTTCTTTCAGGCACTGAAAAAATGGGAGTAGAAAACTCCAGGTGCATTATGATATTAACAAAGGTTGTCAATTAGAATGGCCTCCTGCCTAGAGCCCATAGAGCAACTTGTTTTTCTAAGTAATGAAGATCGAACAGAACTACTGATTTGCTACTCTGTCAAAGGCTTGCCTCTTGCTCCATCGGCTCAGCAAGCTGACTGTGAGGCAGCCTTGCCCAGTTCAAGGACTGCCCGTTACATGGGCCTGAGGTGACCCTGGCAGGGGAGACCAGCGGGGATAGTGACTTTGGGCTCTCATCTTGAATTTTGCCCCTGGAGTTTAGACTGCCCCTGGGTAACGCTACTAGTTCTATTGAGGGGGGAAAGAAGGAAATATGTAGGTAACGTCAGAAGGAAGAGCTGAGTAAGCAGAAAGAAGTCAGAGGAACAGTGTCTGTACTTGAAGGTGGTGCTGTCGGACTGCTGCTTCAGTCCTTGGCTCTTGTGCTATGCAGTTCTCCAGGACTCTCTTGCATGCTGTTTAGCATTGACAGGAACCAATGAGATGAGCCATCTGGATATTTGCAGGAAATGTCATCAGTGTATCAGTGACACATAATTCTGCCTGCCTTTTTCAGCAGAGTCTGATGAGAGAGCAGATGTTTGGAACAGGCATCTGGAAGTAATGGGCCAGATGAAAACTAATAAACCTAAACTGCTGGTTACTAGTATAGCTAATCAGTTACTAAAGAGTGAACCTTTCCTGTATGGCGGTGCCTTCCCCTGAAGGACTACATTCACCCAGGGATGCTTCAAACTCCATGATAAATGTGTTTGACAGAACAGATTGCTGTATTCCTCCCAACTTCAGGCATCTTTCTGCCTCAGGAGCTGGGGGGGGGGGGCAACGCTCCATCACTGCAAGCTGGGAACATAGCCAGCCACTAGGGAGAACAGAAGGTGTCTTTGAGTGGAGTGATGAACTGAGAATCAGCCTTGAATCTTTGCAAGGCTGAGATGCGGCCTGGAGTTTCGCATTTGTGTCAAACAGGTATGAAAAGCCAAATAGTTTTTCTTTTTTATCATCCACCTAATAACCAATGGGGATCAGAATGTGAGTTCAGCCTGCGAGTCATTGAGCATTCCTAGAGTCACAACATGAGCATAGTATTAGATCCATGGTTGCAGACTGGCATGCAGGTGACATCCGTAGCACATGAAGCTTTTTAATCAAACATGGCTCATGCCCCAGCGGCAGCCTTTCCTTAAATAGTGAGACATCGCCACAGTCCCCGATGCTATAATCAGATGGAAGTTAGTTTATGACAATCTGCTTTCTGTTTGCCATTCAAACTACAGCAGTGGTATTGCTATGTGGTATAGATGAAAGCACTGTTGTACCTCACCCCATCATTCTCTCATTGACATAATGAATCCCCGTATAAGACTTTCATACCTAAAGCTACTGCTGAGTCTAACCCTGTAACCTCCAGTCTTTCCTATAGATAGAAACCACTCATAGAGAAGAAACAGCATGAAGAATACAATGCACTAAGAAATCAATTCAGAAACTCTTAGGAAGAGAGATAAATTCTGACAAATGCACACACTTCTGTTCCAACTCATGTAATCTTGCACTCCTGAGTGCACTTACTTGATATCAAGTCCCATGAAATTGAAAAGGGGAAGGGCAGGAAGAGCTGAGGAACCACTGAACCTTGCAGAAGATGAATCTTTCTCGATATCTGTTCATTTACTTAATGCATTATTCTGCTTTTCTCCCTGATAGGGATCCAAAACTGCTTACAACAACACTTTAAACAAATAAATGGCAGCCCATTTGTTTCCAGGCACAATGCTGGAATGCTGATTCTTAGTTTGAAAGCCCTAAAAGGCTCAGGGCCAGGGTACTTCCTCCCATAAGTTATCTTTATAACCTCTGTTTGAGAGAGAAGGCAGGACGCAACCCAAGACAGGGCTCTTTCAGGAGTGGCATCTTGCTTGTGTAATGCCCTTCCACTTGAGTCTCACTAGGCACATTGCTCTCTTTTAGGTGCTGGGTGATAATATTTCTGTTTACTTCAGTTTGTTTTTTCTTGTTGGCAGTTTGGTGGGCTCTGGTTTTCTTGGGGTGGCTTGAAGATCTGGTTTTTTGAAGTTTGGTTGCTGTTGATTAGGGACTGTTGTTAAATCTGTGTTTCTTGTTGGCAGTTTGGTGGGCTCTGGTTTTCTTGGGGGGGGGGGGGTTTAGGGATCTTGTTTTTTGAATTTTGGTTGCAAATTTGGTTCCTCTTGCTGTTGCCAATAAGGATAGCCAGCTTGGTATAGTGGTTAGGAGTGCGTACTTCTAATCTGGCTTTCCCAGGGCAAAGTGATTGTCTTCCTGCACATCCTGGTGTGCTGCCAGATCCCCCCCCCCTCCAACTTGCTAGTGACAGCAGGCATCATCTTCTCCACTTTCCCTGCTGTGGTGTTTGGCAGGCCTCCAGGTAAGAACTGGAGGGGGGGGGAGGTTGAGTTAGAAGCTCCAAAACTTCAGGGTATCTGCCAGAGGCTCTTCTCTGAAGATCCCCCAAGTTTCAAGTAGTTTGAACTAGTGGGACCAAGGGGCACCCAAAGAGGGTGCCCCTATCCAGCCCCATTATAAGAAGAGGGAAATGCCAGTAGCAAGAATGGGCAACCAGAACTTCCTTCCTTCCAGCTGACTCTTTCTCTTCCAACTTCTCTTCCTAACTACCCTGATGGCAATACATGCTCTCCACAGTCTCTCTCCATCCTAGCTTAGACAGCTAGTGAAAACTCTTGCTTCTCTAGTATGGAACTCTATCACAATAAAGCACTTTCCCATTTTTTCTAAAGTAACATGGCTTGTGTAGACATCCATAAGTAAAAATCCCCCTTCCACAGCACAAATCAAGCTCTATGCTAATAGGTTTCACCCTTCTAATCCAATGCACCCCTTTTGTCATCATAGAAGTACCTCTATTGTAGCATCAACCAGGCTTCCTCATAAACTTTGGCATATCCTAGAATAAAATTGTGATAGTCTTGAAAGTGCTACCCATTTACCTCTAAACAACCATTACAGAACCCAAAGAATCTTGAATAATCCTAAACACTCTTATTAAAGCATAAGTACCACTGAACTCAATGGGACCAAAGTATACATTATGAGAATTTCACTATTATTGTAGCATAAGATGTCTTGGCAGAAAGTGGTAAATGCACAGGAATATTTCCCCCCATACTAATTCTAACAAATTAACACAAATCAGGCTGTTCTCAATTCTGTCTTCGTACTGGAGAAAAGTCTCTGTAATAAACAGCAAACAAAGGTGTTTGTGCTGTGATCTATGGAGTTGTGGGTACTCGCTACACCTGCAGTAGGCCCCTTCCTACCCCTTCCTACCTTCATCAGACAGGATTCCCAATAGGGCAGAGAGCTTGCCTTGGCTTGCAGTGGGATTTTGGGATAGAAGGCCATTCCAGGGTCTGGAAGCACCTGCCCCACGAGCATTGGCACCTTCCAACGAAGGGGGTAGGAACAGGCCTGCCATGGGTACAGTGGATATCCCCTACTCCCTGGACTGCCAGAGCACAGCACAGAAGCATGGCAGTGGGGTCAGGCAAGAGGAACAGTATGGGGAAAAAGCAAGGGAGGTCCCAGTACAGGGCCACCCACCCCACAAGTATTGGCATCCCGCTCAACCTTCCTGGCTGCAGTGGCCTCTGACAGCCTGTGAAACATCTGTGGTGCCAAGGAATGTCTGGGAATGATGGTATGAGAACCCTCCATTCCAGGACATGGCTTCCTGAACCTGGTCATTATCCAGCCATTCTTTTCATTTTACAATCACAGTGGATGAAGCAATTGCTGGGACTTGTACAAATCCCCTGGAAAGGGGGGGGGAGGAGACTGGGGTGGGATTTCATTATACTAGGGTTGCATTGTAACAGAGAAAGCAGAATGATATCAGCTTTGGAAGGGGGTGCTCAAATGTGACATAATGCCACTGGAAGATGATTGGTAGTTTTCACCATGTGACAACTGTTGGCACATAAAACAGGAAGTTTCCACTTCCTGTCCATCGGCTACCTCGTGTGAGAAAAAAACTCCAGGGAGGACAGGGGAAGTAGGCCAAATGCTCACCTGTTTGGTAGTGGGAAGAACTGGGGCAACTAGCCCTGGGCAAAATATGAGGGGGCAGAATGACATAAGGTCCTTCATGTTGTAACGGTCTGAGAGAACACTTCTATATGCTTGCACAAATTATAAGCTGGTTAACTATCCATTACTTTTCTTGTTGCTTTTATACCACCATCTTGTCTTTTACTTCAGGCAACATTAACAGCTGCATGTGGGTTTGCTTTTACAAAAGTAGCCCACTTCAACTTTAACTCTACTCCTTCAATAGCAATAGCTTCAATAGCAAGACCCAGTTTGGTGTAATGGTTAGGAGTGCGGACTTCTAATCTGGCAAGTCAGGTTCAATTCTGCGCTCCCCCACATGCAGCCACCTGGGTGACCTTGGGCTCGCCATGGCACTGATAAAACTGTTCTGACCCCACAGTGATATCAGAGCTCTCTCAGCCTCACCCACCTCACAGTGTGTCTGTTGTGGGGAGAGAGAAGGGAAGGCGACTGTAAGACGCTTTGAGACTCCTTCGGGTAGAGAAAAGCGGCATATAAGAACCAACTCTTCTTCTTCTTGTGTTTGGTCACATTGTTCCAAGGATTACTTTTCCTGACCCTGTCCTCCTAAAGAGCCAAGCTTTGCAATGCATGTTTAATGTGCACATGTAATGCCATTCATTTCTAGATCACATCCAACAAAATACCAAAGTTTCCAAGTGTGCTAGAAAAACACTGACTTTCTTTCTGGTATGATGTGATCAGGTGATATTTCATAAAGATATACAGACTTATATGTAAACACTGCAGGGAAAAAAAGGAGATTTTGTAATTTTTGCATCCATTCATATGAAGTCTCCATCTTTCTTCTTTCCTGAAGTTGCCACTGCACTCTTTGCAAACCTATCTATGGTATCTAATAGTAGTTTGCTTTTTCTTTCATTCTTTGAATGTATATGCCATCAAACATTTCATTAAAAATATCAAATGTATCAGTAAACTACACAAAGAAAATATTTAAAAAACCCTCAGTAGCATATAAAGATATATTTGTATACTTTAAATACTCTACTTGTCACAGCAAGGATCAGCCTATTGCTGAAGGCTCTTCTTCACCTGCTATACATCAAACTGACCATAACTAGAGATGGCTCCTTGCTGAGTTCACACTGTGCTCCACATCACTAGCGGGTAGACAAAGACAGCCAGAGGGGGAGAAATCAATCAGGTTTGATTGCAGGTTTATAACATTTTTGTATCAAAAGAGCCAAAGTAGTTTTTAAAATGGGATTTTAACTTAAGTTTTCCCAACTAAAAGCTTAAAACAGGTACAAAAAATACATAGAAATTAATATAAACAGTCACAGAGTGACCAGGGAAATATTCAGAGTAAATAAAAAGCCATCATAATAGAAACAAATGAAGTTTTTGGAAGCTCTTGTTTAAAATTACTAATTTTTACTGCACTTTTCCTTCAGGTGGTGGTTGTGGTTTCAAGAACCGCTTCCAACTGCCTGCTGATCCCAAAGAAGTCCAGTGCATTCTCCATCCTGGTCCCTACCTGGTGGAACGAGCTCCCCTAGGAGATCAGGGCCTTGAGGGAACTTGAACTCCTCCCCCAAGCATTTCGTTTTGGGTCAACCAGAACCACCGCTTCCAATTGCCTCCCCCCCAAGCCTCCCACCTACTACCATCACTGCAGACTAGACCACCCAACTAGGCCATCAATAAGCATTTACTTATTGTTCTCATCAATGTTCTGTTGTTCATAATGCCATTATTGTTATTTTTGTATTATTATAAACTGAGTTATTTGTACTGTTCCTGTTTGATGTAAACCACCCTCAGCCTTTAAGGAGGGTGGTAAATAAACAAACAAACAAACAAACAAAGTCTGGGCCCTGAAACTAGGATGTAAACTACACGGAGCTTTTATTCCAACCCCAGATCGATTCAGTCCCTGCCCTCTACACAGAATTCGATTTCAGTTTGGATTTTGCGCAATTTAAATTTTCCTTTTGCAGCAAGAAGGATTGATCCGGAGTGACCCTACCTTTATTGTGCCATATCTGAGACTGCTTTTAATCCTGAATATATTCAGAAAATCGCATTGTTTTGAATCTTTATTATTATTATTATTATTATTATTATTATTATTAGATTTATTTCCCGCCTCTCCCGATAGGCTCGAGGCGGGTCACAACAACCAATCCCATTAAAATTCCCATTAAAACATCAATCTACTAACAATCTACTAATCTGGGCTCTCCTCCGTGGTAGAGGACCCGTGATTGGCTACAGGTGGTCATGTGACAAGCCTGCCTCAAAAAAGAAGCCCCTAATTTCTCTCAACTTCTGTCAGCCTTGTATTTTTTTTGTGCCTTCTTCGTCCCCCCCCCCTTCTAGAAAAGAAAGGATTTTTTTCCTCCCTCCTCTGACTTCTTGGATCCTCTCCCCCCATTCAAGAAAACAAAGAAAGAGTCTTCATTTGCCTCCCCCCGTCTTCTGAGCCTCCCTAACCACGTGCAGAAGACTTTCCTGTTTCAATGGGGGGGGGGGAAGAGGAAGACCCGAGTTCAAAGCGATCTGAATTCAACAGCATTGACAATGGAATAAAAAAAGTAGACTCTGCCAAGCTTTAATGTGCTGGTGAGAATCGCCAGCACATTAAACCAAATGAGAATCAGTGCTTAGATCACAAAGGAGGTTTGAATAGAGGTCACCAGTGGGAGTAGTGTCAGATGTTTTACTACTGATTGAAGTAATAGCATGTGCCTTTAAGATGCCACCTTTGGATATGGTGGCCACCTTTGGATGTGCTGTTTGATGGCTTCAGAAGGCTCTCTTTATCCGAAGTGGACAGGTTGCTGGGGAGGGTGCGGGTGACCACTTGTCCTCTCGATCCCTGCCCTTCTTGGCTCCTCAAGGATGGGGGGCCACGGGTAAGTGAGCAGCTTCTGGATATTGTTAACTGCTCCCTTCAGTCGGGGGAGTTCTCGGAGCTGCTGAAGGAGGCAGTGGTCTGCCTGCTCCTTAAAAAAACATTGCTGAACCCGCGGGACCTGGCCAGCACTTAGCGTTCCTGGGGAAAGTAGTTGAAAGGGCCGTGGCAGACCAGCTCCTGGTGTTCCTGGAGGACACTTTGGCCTTTGATCCATACCAGTCTGACTTCCGTCCTGGCCACGGGGTGGAGACAGTGCTGGTCGCTTCGACAGATGATATCTGTTGCTAGCTGGATTGAGGTGGTTCTGCTGTGTTAGTTCTTTTAGATCTGTTGGTCACATCTGAAGTGGTCGACCATGAACTACTAGCATGCCGCCTCACCGGGACAGGGATAAGGGGTACAGCATTACACTGGATATGCTCCTTCCTCCTAAACCAGATCCAGAGGGTGGTTTTTGGGGATGGGATGTCGAGTCTGTTTGGGCTCCCCTGTGGAGTCCCACAGGGCTCAGGGCTCTCTCCCACGCTTTTCAATATCTTTATGCACCCTTTGGCCCAGCTGGTGAGGAGTTACGGCTTGGGTTGTCATCTGTATGCGGATGACACCCAGCTGTATCTCCTGATGGATGGCTGTCCAGACTCCCCCCCCCCAGATCCATTTGCCAGATGTTTGGAAGCCAATGGCAGTGCCTCTTCCAATATCTAGCTTATTTTCCTCTAATTTCTCCTAGCAGTCCCTTCAACTAGAAAGTCACATATGGCACTGAACCAAAACTGAACTTTTCCTCTAGCACTTTGGAACAGACTTCAGTTGGAGGAATCGACAGATCATTCCTTGTCTTGTTTTAGAAGGCCGACAGAAGAGTTTAGTCTGACACAATGCCACCCTAGTCCATACCAGAACCTGGGCTGATTCTGCACTTTGTTTATTCTGTTGTATATTTTGCTGAATTCAGATCAATTTGAACTTGTGTCTTCCTCTATCCCCCCCCCCCACTGAAACAGAAAAGTGTTCTGCACAGAAGGGGGAAGCTCAGAAGGGGGGAGCCAAGTGCAGCAGGAGCCTCTTTCTTTTCTTGAAGGGGGGGGGAGTGGATTGGAGACAGCAGAGAAGGGGGAATAAATCCAAGTGGCAAATCTCTACCGAGAGAAGTTAGGGCTTCTGGAGCCTCTGCTGAGAGAAGTTAGGGCTTCCCCTTTAAGGGAAACCTTGCAGCCTGGGAACAAGGAAGACTTTGAACTGGCGCCCTGGCCAATCAGGGCTTTTCTACAGCATTGGAGGCTCAAGGCAGCTAGTTAGTTTGGGGCAAACAGAGAGCTGCACCTTTAGTCATACCGATTCTTCAAAAACTGAGAGTTATACACACTTCAGGATATTGCAGGGGAGAGGTAGTGTCACTGTGGATGAATCCTGTTTGTTGCAGAGGGAAAATTTAAATCACCCAAAATTAAAATGCAAATTGCATTGAGTGTAGACTGCAGGGACTGAATTGACATGGGATTGGAATAAAAGCTCCATGCAGATTCAGCAGCCCTGGTGTTGGAAGAATGGAGGTGGGGGAGCTTTTGTTACTGCAACTCCACACTTGGCTTCTTAAGTTGTGTTCCTAGCTAAAACCATAGTCTTTATTCTGATGCCTAGCATTAAAGATGCAACAAACTCTCTGAAAGGGAACTTTACAAGGCTTTTGGTTTTGATCAGGCCATTATTACTATTGACAGTTTGTGGGTTTAACCAATTTCCTGATGTTGTTCTTTGTAAAAGAAGCAGTGCACAGACATGTTCATTTACATGGATGTACACTACAATCAAGAGGCCCCTACTTAGAAAGTATATTTATTTAAAATATGTATATGCCCACCTTGTATATGCTTTGCTCCTGAGATTTTAGTTCCTTCAGAGTACATCTTCCCCAAAAGAAAAACAGAGGGAGTGTATTATCAAGGACACCCATGAAAATAAGGATAATCTCTAAAATAGAGATGTTTCAAGTATAAGCAAGTGTATAACAACAGTTACCCCAAAATTGTAAGCCTGATTTACACACCCAGGTCAGAACAAGTGAAAGTGATTCTGTATAGCAGACCATCTGAGTGCAATGAAGGAGTCTTACCCTGATGGGAAATACTTCCTGTGTCGAAACAAGATGCCTCCTTGTTTAGAGGAAAGGAATGGGATTATCCAATCACTTTTTCTGACCTTTCTACAACAATAATGAGCCCTGTTTTTAGAAGGAAATGCTACAAGTTCAGCAGAAATAGCAATAAGACCTTAATAAATATTTGCAATGAACATGGCTCCAAAATGATATTGCCAACTTAATCTAACTTTCACCAATGAATTCTTACATAGTGGAAAACAAAAAGTCCTGTAAATATTTAAACAACTTCCCCCCCAGATGTTGCTGCCACCGTACACAGCAACATTTCTTGCTGTGATATTGCTGCGTACGGTGGCAACAAAATGAATACATTTTAAAATATGTGGTGGGAAATAAAGCATACAAATGTAATTTTCTGAGTGGTAACTTAGAATATTAGAAAATCTCATAAAATCTTCCCAGAACACAAATCTTCTGAGATAAGCACATTTTGAAGAGGCCCTATGAAATAATCCCATGCAGTGCAGGCTGTCCTGTCTCTGGTCTCCTTCATTGCCAGCATTACTATCATTTTGTTCAGTATTCTCTATGGGAAGCTAGTACAGAAGGCAAGTTGCAGCAAACCATCTGGCTCAAGTTTTATTTGAACTCTTTTCCCTAACACACCACATAATGGTTGAAACACACTCACAAAGACTAGGCAGGGCGAAAGATTTATGCGATCTGAAGAGAAACCAGAGCAAAATTCCCCTTGATTGAAATACTGCTTGCAGGAGATTTCAATGCAAGGATAGGCAAAGATGGCTCTGCACTTTCAAGGGCATTGGGCTTGGACCCAGATGAATCCCTACCCAATTGTCTTTCTGATACAAGATATTCCAAAGACTCTAATATAAATAATGCCAGAATCTCATTGGCCAAATTTTGCATACGTTTTGACAGATTGATACTAAACGGGTCGTCCCACTGAGATCATCCTGGGGAATTCACATTTGCCTCTAGGAGAGATAGCAGTGTGATTGACTATATATTGTTTCCCCCTGCTTTGAAAGACCAATTAGAGGTATTTTGTATTGGAGACCGCACTGATAGCGATCACCTCCCACTGATATTGACCATCAAGACGTCTTCTCCCCTAAGGTCATCTCCACCAATGGGCTCTGAAAATGTCCAAGGTACCCTATGTAGGATCCCGTGGTCACAAAGCACTGCTGGAAAGTTCAAACATCTATTTAGTGCCAGTACTCTAACAACATTTAACTCCATATCCAACATCAATGATAATATTTCTGAGGTTATAAAAAATTACAATACAATCACTCGCATTCATCAGCTATTTAGCCCCCAATCAAACTCACAGAAAATAACCCAAAGAAGAACCCTAAATCCCTGGTTTGATGATGAATGCTGCAAATTAAAATCTCAGATCTGCGCCATTTATCGTGATTATAGGGAATCCAGTGCTAAGCTTATGCCTGCAGAATATTTTCATTTGAAAAATCAATTATATCAACTAACAAAGAAAAAGCAAAGTGATTATATTAAAAAACAATGGGAACAACTTGTGCAGGCTACAATTACCAACAATACAAGAAAATTCTGGGTCCTAGTTTCAGGAGCTTTTCATGAGAAATCTTCTTTAACAAACTTCATCCCCTCCTTTACTAGGTATGAATATTTCTTAAACCTATTCCATGAGGACAGAGTAAGTTCCTGTAGCCTCCCGAGATCAACCTGTCAGATATCCCAGACTGGGCCCCAGTGATGCCAATACAAGGCTTGTATTGATCAACTAAAGCCTAGAAAAGCACCAGGACCTGATGCAATCCCTCCTGAGCTGCTTAAAACCTTCCCAGATTGGTGGGCTTAAAACATTCCCAGACTCTTGGCTGCTCTCTTTACTGTAATTAACAAAACAGGCTTAATGCCTGACTCATGGACAAATGCAATCCTTGTTCCAGTATTTAAAAAGGGTGACCACTCACTCCCAACCAATTATAGACCCATCAGCCTTCTCTTTATTGTTGGGAAGCTATATGCCAAACTCCTATCAAATAAACTTTCCTTGTTGTTGACTAAGGAAAAGATTCTAGGCCCTGAGCAGGTTGGATTCTGTCAAGGGAAATCCTCCCTTGATCACTGCACCATCCATGCCCGCCTTGTCAATAAATATAGTAAGAAAGAGGGTCCAAAGGTCTTTGCAGCTTTTCTGGACCTTAAGGGGGCCTTTGATTCTATCCCTAGAGATCTTCTCTGGAATAAGCTGTTAAAGATGAAGATAGATAAAAGGCTCCTATATCTTATAAGGAAACTCTATTCTTCTACCTGTTGCCAAGTCAAACTCACCCCCCTTGGGAGTCTTACTCCTAAAATACCAATCAACAAAGGGTAAAACAAGGATGCATTTTGGCTCCCCTCCTATTTAACCTTTTTATAAAAGACCTTGCTCCGTCCCTATCCCCCAATTCTGGCCATTGCCCAAAAATTGGTTCTCTTCACATCTCACTGCTTTTATACGCAGATGATGCGATAGTGCTGTCCCATTCACAAATTGGCATAAAACGCTTACTGGTTCAATTCCTGGACTTCTGTGAAGTAAACAAACTTGCTCTGAACTTTGAGAAGTCAAAAATTGTGGTTTTTGGAAAGCCCTGGAAGCCTCTTAAATGGAATGTAAGAGGTAACAACATTGAACAAGTTAAAAGCTTCAATACTTGGGAATATTTTTTCACCATAATGCAAATTGGGCAACACAGAGGAAATAGCAATCACATCTGCAAAAACTAGTGCCCTGGCAATTACACGTTTCTTCTACACCAGTGGTAACCAGTACGTGCCAGCAGCCCTCAAAGTATTCAATGGGAAACTAAGTGTTCAACTGTTCTATGGCATCCCTATTTGGATCAACACTTTTAACCAAGCAGTCGAAAGTCTCCAATCTGTCTTCCTTCGTAAAATCCTTGGGACCCCAAACTGTGTCTCTTACGCAGTCCTATGTCTAGAAACCAGCCAAAGACTATTGGAAACCAGAGCACAGTTGTTAACAATCAAGGTCTGGCTTCACATTCATTTTAGATCTGACCCCAATAGTCTAATTTCCCTCATGCTATCTGAACATGAGTCATCTACTTGGTTAAGACACATTGAGGGAAAAATTAAATCTATAGGGATATCTTTAGACTCCTTGTATCTGATATCTGAAAAGACTGCATTTAATTCAATTAAACGCAGACTGTTAGACATAGAACTGCAGGAACTTAGCAGTAAAGCTAGAAATGTTTGCTCGCCATTGAGCTTGGGGATCTCACCAAGCTCTCAGCCCCTAGCTGCATACTTCTACCATCTAATCATCCCACAACAGCGTAGAGCATTCATGTTAGCTAGAAATAATGCTCTACCTTCTGCTGTTCTATATGGGAGATTTCAACAGATCCCATATTCAGCTAGGTTGTGCCCATGTGGACAATGCTGTATAGAATCAATTACACGTTTTCTTCCATTGTCCATTTTAGTCTTCGATCCGAGCTAAATTTCTTAACTCACTGCTGTGTAAAAGAGAACTGCATTCGGATGAACAAAAGACTCAGTTTCTTTTGACATCCCAGAACCCTGATATAATTGAACCAGTTGCAAAGTTTTTATATCTTGCCATGAGAAATCGTGAATGTATTATGTCCTACCCTAAAGCATGATCTTTGCCTTTTTTTTCACTAGCAGTGGATCCTTTTTCACTTTCCCTTCTTATATTGTACTTTTATATGCTATTAAAGGCTTGTTGTTGTTCACTAGGCAGGGGAGTTGTTAATCTTAATATGAAAAGGAAGTATGACTACCAACAATTGGTTGGACTACAATTCCCAGTACAGCAGGCTTTTTTGTGGAACAAAAGGCTTTGTTATTTCCTTAATGATGGGACTTGCCATTTCAGTGTCAATCTGAGTATGTTTAATGTGTGTGCTGGGTGTGCTGGGTGTTTCCCAGATGTGTGCTGGGAAACAAACTCTGCAAAGCGTCCTCAGTCATGCAACTTTCTGACCTGCCTGGCTGACAATTTCATTTATCAAATGGTAGATGAACCCACAAGAGGTTCAGCCATACTGGACTTAATACTGACCAACAGGCAAGAGTTGGTGGATGAGGTGAAGGAGGTGGGGACCCTAGGGGGAAGTGACCATGTCCTCATAGAATTCCTTTTGAGATGGGGAGCCAAGGAAGCTTGTAGGCTGACATAAATGTTGGATTTTCGTACGGCAAACTTTAATAAATTCAGAGACATGATGAGTGTCATACCATGGACAAGAATGCTGGAAGTGAAGGGAGCATGTGAAGGGTGGGCGCTACTCAAACAAGAGCTATTGCAAGCTCAATCAATGACTATTCCAGAAAGACAAAAACACTGCAGGAGCTCTAAGAAGCCTATTTGGATAAACAGAGAACTTCAAGAGGAACTAAGAAAGAAAAGGAAAATGTTCAGTAAATGGAGGGAAGGACAGAGCTCTAAAGAAGAGTACCTACAGGTTACTAGGCACTGTAGATCAATCATCAGAAAGGCCAAAGCTGAGAGTGAGCTAAGATTGGCCAGGGAAGCCCATTGTAACAAGAAAAGATTTTTCAGTTATGTGAGGACCAAACGTAAAGTAAAGGAGGCAATAGGCACACTGTTGGGTGCGGATGGACAAACTCTAACGGAAGATGCAGAGAAAGCAGAAAAGCTTAGTGCCTATTTTACATCTGTTTTTTCCCACAGGTCAAAGGGTTTAGGCACATCTAGAGATGGCAGTAGCCAAAGGATAGTGTCTGGGTGGCAGGTTAACATGGATAGAGAGGTTGTCAAGAGGCATTTAGCTGCACTGGATGAGTTCAAATCCCCTGGGCCGGATGAAATGCACCCGACAGTGCTCAAGGAACTTTCCAGAGAACTTGCACAGCCCTTATCCATCATCTTCGGGACCTCTTTAAGGACTGGAGATGTCCCAGAGGACTCGAAGAGAGCAAACGTTATTCCGATCTTCAAAAAAGGGAGGAAGGATGACCTGGGAAACTACAGACCAGTGAGTCTGACCTCTGTTGTGGGGAAGATAATGGATCAGATATTAAAGGGAGCAATCTGCAAACATCTAGAGGACAATTTGGTGATCCAAGGAAGTCAGCATGGATTTGTCTCCAACAGGTCTTGCCAGACCAACCTGATTTCCTTTTTTGACCATGTAACAGGTTTGCTGTATTGTGGAAATTCGGTTGATGTCATTTACTTGGATTTTAGTAAAGCTTTTGACAAGGTTCCCATGATGTTCTGAAGAATAAGTTGAAGGACTGCAATCTGGATTTTCAGATAGTCAGGTGGATAGGGCATTGGTTAGAGAACCGCACTCAAAGAGTTGTTGTCAATGGTTTCATCAGACTGGAGAGAGGTGAGTAGCGGGGTACCGCAGGGCTCGGTGCTCGGCCCGGTACTTTTTAAATTATTTATTAATGATCTAGATGAGGGGGTGGAGGGACTACTCATCAAGTTTGCAGATGACACCAAATTGGGAGGACTGGCAAATACTCCGGAAGATAGAGACAGAGTTCAATGAGATCTGAACACAATGGAAAAATGGGCAAATGAGAACAAGATGCAGTTTAATAAAGATAAGTGTAAAGTTCTGCATCTGGGTCAGAAAAATGAAAAGCATGCCTACTGGATGGGGGATACGCTTCTAGGTAACACTGTGTGTGAACGAGACCTTGGGGTACCTGTGGATTATAAACTAAACATGAGCAGGCAGTGTGATGCAGCGGTAAAAAAAGGTGAATGCCATTTTGGACTGTATCAACAGGGGCATCACATCAAAATCACAAGATGTCATAGTCCCATTGTATACGGCACTGGTCAGACCACACCTGGAGTACTGTGTGCAGTTCTGGAGGCTTCACTTCAAGAAGGACGTAGATAAAATTGAAAGGGTACAGAGGAGAGCGACGAAGATGATATGGGGCCAAGGGACCAAGCCCTATGAAGATAGGTTAAGGGACTTGGGAATGTTCAGCCTGGAGAAAAGTAGGTTGAGAGGTGACATGATAGCCCTCTTTAAGTATTTGAAAGGTTGTCACTTGGAGGATGGCAGGATGCTGTTTCTGTTGGCTGTAGAGGAGAGGACACGCAGTAATGGGTTTAAACTTCAAGTGCAACCGCATAGGATAGATATCACGCAAAAAAATTTCACAGTCAGAGTAGTTCAGCAGTGGAATAGGCTGCCTAAGGAGGTGATGAGCTCCCCCTCACTGGCAGTCTTCAAGCAAAAGCTGGATACATACTTTTCTTGGATGCTTTAGGATGCTTTGGGCTGATCCTGCATTGAGCAGGGGGTTGGACTAGATGGCCTGTATGGCCCTTCCAACTCTATGATTCTATGATTCTATGATTCTAATGTATGTGTTGCACAATGCAAAATACCAGGCTTCTCACTACTTTGTAAACAAACTCATTTCCTCCAGATATCCAGCTGTGGAAACAACCAACATAGTATCTATCAAGATTACCCACATTTTGAAATATCATTCTACAATAATATTTATTGGAAATGTCTCTTCACCTGTGTTTGTTCTAGTTACAGTTATAAATAGTAAAAATGTTGAACCACCCATCTTACCTTTAAAGAAGAAGAAGAAGAAGGAGAAGAAGAAGAAGAGTTGGTTCTTATATGCCGCTTTTCCCTACCTGAAGGAGGCTCAAAGTGGCTTACAGTCACCTTCCCATTCCTCTCCCCACAACAGACACCCTGTGGGGTGCGTGAGGCTGAGAGAGCCTTGATATCACTGCCCGGTCAGAATAGTTTTATCAGTGCCATGGTGAGCCCAAAGTCACCCAGCTGGTTGCATGTGGGGGAGCGCAGAATCGAACCTGGCATGCCAGATTAGAAGTCCGCACTCCTAACCACTACACCAAACTGGCTCTCTGAAAGGACATCTGAAAATGTTTTTTATTCTTTCAGAGTACGTTGAAAGAAAACGCTGCATTAGTTCCTTTCAGAGTACGCTGCATTAGTTCCTCCTTAGTATTTCTTTTCCCATGTGTAAATTAGTTTTTATTTTTTTATTTTATCCTACATCAATTATATATGTATACTTTTGGGGTGCGTTGTATGAAATGTTAATGTTTTACTGCCACATCTTTGTATTTTGTAATATGTATTGGCAGGTAAGAGGGCAGAGTTGGCGGAATAAGGACGCGACACTGTTTAGTTTGGCTTAAATAGGCCACAGCTTTTTATTTCAACCTGCCTCCTTGAGGAGGGTTGGCACTGCCTGGAACAATGAGCCACCTAAGCAGCCAGCCGGCTGCTGCCCCACGAACCAGCAATAAGGAGCCCATCGCTAATCCCCGCTGGGATACGGGTCTCCTTATGTGGCCCTGCTAAATGGGAGGCGACCCTGATGGGGGAGCCAAAGGGCGCAAACCTCCTTGGCATCCCCCGGAGTTGCCCGGTCAATAACGAGCCGCATTAACCTACCCCGCCGGGCAGGCCTGCTCGTGACTTACCACCCCTTTAAAGGGGTCCCAACCCTTGTGGGGAGACCGATCGCACACCGGCTCCCCACTAAACAGGCTCATTATCCAGTGCAGACCCCGCTGTGACGAAAACATATATAAAACCAACAATCAATTATATAACAAGGGAGGGAGGGTGGGCAACTCGTCGCCGTCTTGGCAAGAGGCGGGAAAGACACCCAGGCAGCGTCCTAAATCAGACACTCCTGGCCCCGCCTCCTGCCGCGCGCGCTGCGTTGCAGCGCGCGCGAGAAGCCTCCAGCTGGGCCCGCCCGTGCCGCCTCCTTACCCGCTCGCCCTCCACCCGCCAAATGGCGACCCGGGTAAGTCCCGGCCTCCTATTGTGTTTGTAATGTGTATAGGGTTTTATTGAGGCTTTTAATATTGTAACTTGCCTCGAGCCTTCAGGGAGAGGTGAGTAAGAAATGTGAATACTACTACTACTACTACTACTACTACTACTACTACTAATAATAATAATAATAATAATAATAATAATAATAATAATAATAATAATAATAATATGTTGGTATCTAGGGATTCCAGCAGCAAGTCTCCTGCGGCTCAGCTCTCATTGGTTCATTACTCCCTGACAGGACTATTGGCAAGCCTCAGGAAGAAAAAGGGGAAGGGGATGTGTATCTCACCCAGTTACTTTCCCCCTGTTCACATCAGGGTATAAACTTCACAGAGCTTTTATTCCAACCCCAGATCGATTCAGTCCCTGCCCTCTACACAGAATGCGATTTCCGTTTGCATTTTGGGTGATTTAAATTTTCCTTCTGCAGCAAGAAGGATTGATCCGGAGTGACCCTAGCTTTATTGTGTGATATCTTGGAGTGCTTTTAATGCTCAATATATTTTAAAATCCAGATTGGGAAACCAAGCTCTGTGGTAGAGAACCTCTGATAGGCCACACCTAGTCATGTGACAAGCTTGCCTTAAAGGAGAAGCCCCTAATTTCTCTCAACTTCTCTCCTTCCTCCTCAGTCTGCCTCCTCACCACTTTTACAACATGGGAGGGGGGAGACTAGAGTTCACTCTCCGGGTTCACTCAACCTCCCTTCTTGGGAGGCAAGGTTCACCTGACTGGCATGTTTCTGGACCCACGAGAAGCTAGCTTAGGGTCCCTTCAGCTTCTGCTCACCCCACTCTAGGTCTTTAACGGTCTGAGCTTCAAGCACAGCTCTCTTCCTCTTGCCCTCACACTCTTCCATGCATGCCCAGTTCATCCTCCCAAAAGCCCACCCATTTCCTCCTCTTCCCTGCCTTCTGTGTGCTGGGTGACTGCGCTCAATTCTATGCCACTTCTGGTATTGACGCTGTTTGCCCTGCTATATCCTGCAGTAATGTCAGGCTCAATTGCCTCTTCATTGCTCCTTGCTCTACTCAGATCTCTTGGGGCTTCACCTCAGACCTGGGCCACCTGGCACTCCCATCAACTCACAGACAACATGTAGTGGTAGAGCCAAGTTTGATTCGCCACTCCTCCACAAGCCTGCTGGGTGACCTTGGGCTAGTCACAGTTCTCTCAGCCTTACTACCTTAAAAGTGGCTGTTGTGGACAGAGGCAGGGAAGGGGATTGTAAGCTAATTTAAGACATCTTAGGGTAGAGACAAGGTGGATAAAATAACTCATCTTCTTTTTCTCAGGGAAGAATCATGTGCTTTTGCTCCAGTGGTGGTAAGTAAAAGGGGGAGTGGCAATATGCCTCGGGGCAATATGTAAAAGAAAAAAGAAAAAAAACCTCTCAGAAACCAATGAAGTATGGTTGTTAGAGTGATTGAGCTAGATTCAATTTTCCATTGTGCCATGGCATTATTTATGATCATGGACCATTGATTCTCTTCAGCCTGATTTATGACATATGTGAGAGTAAAATGGAAGAGGGGAGAACCATGTATCTTGCCATGAGCTCACACATGAACATATGAAGCTACCTTATACTCAATCAGGCCTATTGTCTACTTAGACTGGCAATGGCTTTCCATGGTCTCCGAGGTCCTTCACATTACCGACTGCCAGTTCTTTCAAGTAGAGGTGCTGGGTGCTGAACCTGGAACTTCTTGCATTCCAAGCAGATGTTGTGCCAAACAGATGTTGTCCCTCCCCAGCACCTTTAGAGTTCAAGTAGTATAAAATGAAATTAAAAATTAAAGTTTATTTATTTATTTACATATTTATTACAGACTAGCCGGATGTTTTATCATCTGTTTTATTCTTGGTAGTTTGAATAATTACTCCACTCAGGGTCGCCAGGAAGCAGAAAAACAATAAATGGGCAGTTCTCACAATGAAGGGAAGTGAGCAGCAGGGTCCCACAAGGATTAATACCGGGACCAGTATGACATGATCCAATCCAATCACTGTTCCTTCAGCCATTGTCTTGAACAGAAGCACAATCAGGTAAAATGAACTAGGTAAATGGCTCTTTAAATATACCGTGCCACCACCAAATAGTTGGCTTCCTCCTGTACTATATAATTGATTTATAAGTGATTTGGCATTGGGCCTGTGCAATGTAGTGGCCAAGTTTGCAAATGATATCAAATTATTCAGGATGCTAAAAACCAAAGTGGATTGTGAAGAACTACAGGAGGATTTATTCACATTGAGTAAGTGGACAACAGTGCACCATGTGGAGTTAATTTTTGATAAGTGTAAGTGATGCACATTATAGTAATTACCCCCACAGACACTTTAAATATATACAGATGGGTTTTGAACTGCCTGAGGCCCAAGGTTCATGGGGTATAATGAATAGCTCAATGAAAACCCAGGGTACTGCAGCAATGAAGGCAAACTCCATGTTTGAGATTACTCGGAAAAGGTTTGAGAATGAAACAGCAAATACTGTAATATCTTGTGCACACCATAGTGAGAGCTCATTTGGAATCCACTGTGCAGTTCTGGTTGACATATCACAAAAAGAATATTGCAGAGCTGGAAAAAGGACAGTGAAGAGCAACCAAGGTGATCAAGGGCTTGATCACCTTTGCTATGGGAAAAGCCAAGGACTTTTCATTAAAAAAATTACTTAAAGGGAGCTTTTTCTCCCTCTCACATAATACTATTACTCAAGGACACCCAATGAAGTTTATGACAGAAGGCTTTGGCCTTCCAAGGCAACTGGATGGCTGCTGTGTGAGGCATGATGTTGACCTAGATGGGACACTGGTCTGATCCAGTAGTGTTCTTATGTTCAACCAGTGCCAGTATCCAAAGCTAGAAGGGGCCATGAGCCTGGAAAATGAAGTTCAGTTTGTGCTGTGCCTGTTTTGCATACCACGAATTGGCATGAATTTTTAGTTGCCAAATGAACTGATTCAGTTTATGAAGTTTATGACATGGCAGAAGGATACCTCAGAATGCCACAGAGCTCACAGAGGATCTCCAGCTGATCCCAATTCTACCTGCCCTCCAAGTTTGGTGATGGTTAGATATATGGGGTTCAAGTTACAGCCCCACAAAGAGTGCCCTCAGGAAAGTGCTTTCTGGAAAAATGACAGGTGGAGGTTCAGAAGTGTATACAATGGACTAGGCTTGTGCACCAGGGGCCTGATCCAGACTGATTCGGCTTCAGTGTCCATTAGAGTCAATGGTGCCATTGACTTTAATGGGAATTCCGGCATTCTTGCTTTTCCCGGGACCTGGGGGTTCCAGTTATAGCCTCCAAACTTTCAGGGTAGCTACAGGAGGCTCTTTCCCAACCCCCCTATGCATTTTCACAACAATTGGACCATGAGGTCCACATCCAGGAGTTCTGAAAGAGGGTGCCCCCATCCACTCCATTCTGTCTAATAGGATGGACTCTATTGTGTCTATTGTGAGGAGAGGAGAGGGAAGGCGATTGTATGAGACTCCTTCTCGTAGAGAAAAGTGGCATATAAGAACCAACTCCTCCTCCTCCTATCATGAACTTTATTTCACAAACCTTGAGCCACCTAAAATTCTTTCATTCATGAGTCAGTTCATGCCCATCCTTATCCAGAGCCTCTTTCTGTACATACTAGTTGTTTATAAATATTTTGCTTACTTGGCGGGTCTGGAGAAAAGCTTTTTTGTGTTGCATTGCCTAAAAACAATGTTTTCCTAAGTTGTGCATCAGTTCATTTGGATCAGTTGTATTAATTGTGCACAGTTTCCAGGCATACTTTAGGCTAAGAGAACTACTTTTCCCCTCCTTCATTCTTAGTATTATATGAGAGAGGAATGGCAGTATTTTCTTCAGTATTTGTTTCAATTTTCTGATCAACAAGATTTTATTTACTCAGTTGTACTACTGCATGGTGTATTATAATTAATTCGTCCCCCTGAAAGGTATAATCATTATTCTCAAGAATTGGGTCAGAACACTACTGGAGTAAAGGGGCATTTCTGAACTGATTAGCTGGTACTGCATAAAGTATACATTAGTAGTAGCTATATTAATTTTTCAGATGCCTAGTTGCTGCAGAGACCTGAAAAGCCTTATTTAATTATTAACTTGTTCATACAACAGCAAGAATTGGTTCACGTAACACCCAATCCACACTTTATTGGGTTTTTCAACATATGCCCATGTTTTACAATAGCATTATCAAATTGTTTTCCAGTACTCTTTGCAGGAACATAGTAGAATGTGGGTATGATATGAGCTGACTATATTTGAGGTGAGCTCAAGAGAAAGTGATAACATGCACCAGTTCAGCTTAGAAATGTCTGGAACATAAGGATATGTGAATCAATGTTTTTAGAATTGAGTTTGGGAACAAATACAGTTGTTGTTTTCCTGATCAGAAGCTTGTGCTGTGCTTCTGGCCTTTTATAATGGTGTGGCAGAAATAGAATTAAGTACCAAAATGGGATTTAGATGCAATAACTTTGTATTGATCCATCACATTGGTTGTGTGGCACTTTTTTCCAAAGTTCTAAAATATGGCATCTTAGTCTAAGTATCCAAAGGGAAATGTTATACAGTGTAAAGGAATAAAATAATAACAATACCTGAAGTGGTCAACCCCCAAGAATGTTTCAGCTTAGGAAAATGATTTGGAGGAAAGGGAAAAGGTAGGGCTGCCAACACCAGACTGGAAAATTCCTGGAGCTTTGGGTGGAGCTGGCGGGGGGGGGGGGGGCTTCCGCATGGTATAATGCTATAGCGCCCACTATCCAAAGCAGCCATTTTCTCCAGGGAAACAGATGGCTGTAATCTGGAAAGTAATGGTCGTTCTGGGAGAACGGGCTGTACCTGGAGGCTGTAAATCCTAGCAGAAGGCTCCTCAGACACCACGGTTCTTATCTGAACTGAGTCCCATCCATATTTTAAAAATCATTTCCCACAGCTGCCATGTGGCTGTGGGGAAAGTGAGTTAGGTCCAGAGAACCCAGCAACAACTAACTTGAAAATGTCACATCTAGTTTGTCCCTGAGCAAGAGAGAACAGAACTGAAATCTATGGAAGAAAAATAATTTGAGGCCTTTTAGGCAGTTAGAAATAGACTTAACATCACAAAAAACAAAACATTCCTATTGTGAAAATATATTTGCAAGTGTCTATCCATACATACTTTCTCTCCTTATTTGCAGTTCCATTTTTAAACTCTATCAATCTATCAGTTTTCTCACAAATATGATGTGCATAAAATATTTATTTTTATCTGAGTGTGCTATATTATAGAGGAACTTCTTTAATCCAGGGAGATAGAACTGAACAGTTATTAGAATTACATAGTTCTGTTGAAATATTTATTGCTCAAAGCTATATATTTCTTTTTAAAATGTTGGTTTATTTCCTTATCTCAACTTTTCTTTAAAGTTTCACTTTTATTTGACATTAAAATACAAAACACACCCGGGACTCACCGCAACCACTTATTGACGCTGATGAGGGCCAGCTGGAGGCTAACGCGACTGCCTCATTGGCCTGTTTGTGGTACATGCTGCATACAGGCAGCGCACACACCATCAAGGGGAAAGTCAGGACCTGTAGTGGCTATAAAGGTTCCACATGCGTAGGTCCAGGCCTCTTTGCCTGGGACGCTGTGGGAGCAGCTTCCCTCCCTCCCACCCTGTGTCGATGTGGAAACAGCCTTGTTGCAGAGTTTGAAGTGAATGTGTCAGAGTTAATATTTTGTCACAGCTGTGGATTTGCATGGGATGGAGCCTGTTGGCAGGGAATCTGGTTTGCAATTGGGCTCCCTTGGGTTCGGGGCCTCCCTAAGAGGCAGCATGTAAATGAGCATGGCTTACCCAGTGGGGATTCCAGGGGCTTGTTTTGCCAGGTAGCCTGAGGGCAGTCAACTGAGGTTTGCATCCTTTGGCTCCCCCACATAGGTCGCTTCCCTTAGCAGTGGACTTCAGTAGGCAAGGGCAGTGGTCCCCGACCCCCGGGCCGCAGCCCGGTGCCGGGCCATGAAGGCCTCGGCGCTGGGCCGCGGCTCCCTCTTCCAGCCCCCCCCCACAGCAAGAAGCTCGCCAGGCTGCGAGCAAATCAGCTGCCAAAGCGGCCCATCAGCTTGCGGCCCGGCAAGCTTCTTGCTTTGGGAGGGGGCGGGAAGAGAAGCTTGCCGGTCTGCAAGCTAATCGGCCGCTTCGGCGGCCGATTTCCTTGCGGCCTGGAGGGGTGAGGAGAGGGAGCCGCGGCCACTGGCATGCTGGCGGCGCAAACACGTACACGCAGACTTGCCGCGCATGCCCGTTTGCGTCCGGCGGGGCGCAAACACGCACGCACGGCAAGTCCGCGCATGTGCGTTTGCGCCGGGCTGCCCCGCACACACGGGGCCCCAGGTTGCCCTCTCCCCACACCCCGGCGCAGCGGTCCGCAGCCTAACAAAGGTTGCGGACCACTGGGCAAGAGGATCTGCTTCCCCAGTGGGGAATGGTGTAGATCCCAGGGGCGCCTCTGAACTCCATAGGTTTTTGGTGTAGTTTGCTGACTGCTAGGTCAGGCTCCCTCTCCCATGTTGCACCAAGCCACCCATGGGGAGGTGATAAACCTGTGGCCTTGTTTATCCCCAACATTGGTGTGTTGCATCCAGCCCATAATGTCCTCCTACAAGTCAAACAGGCAGCAGGGGTCCTAGCAATACAGAAAGGGGGAACAATTTACTGTCTTTTCCTCATAACTCTTACAGTTAATCTGAAAGCTGTGAGATTAAAAGAAAGTGTTAAAGATGTTAGTGAGGGGTTACCTTGGAAAGATACTCAAAGGACCCCTTTGAATCAAAAAGTTTTTTTTAAAGAGAAATGCAGGATCCAAATGGTTGATTAGTGATTGTTTGTCTGAAGAAATGAGGCAATAAAAAGCATAAAGCTCAGTACTCAGCATATAGCTCAGCAATAGAGGATATGGAAGACAGCTTAGTTCAATATAATGTTGGATCATATCAATTGCACAGCATTTCATAGAACATGGGTCTCCAATGGGATGCACACCAAGAGTTTTTAGAAAATAAATGGGTCCAAAGGAGGCATTTGCCCAACAGTGCTTTTGATTGGCTGTCCATTATTTTTAAGTTGCTTTCGCAGCAGGTGCCACTACAGCATAAGAATATTCATCAGGTGACTGAATCTGAGTGTATGCAAGAAAATATTTTAGGACAATACATTCTTAGAACAACAATACAAATGGAGTTTCTGCCTGAAATGATGAAGAACAGAAATGAGTATGACCTCATTTCTGACCTTTTGCAGTTGGTTCTGCCTCATGTGGCAGCCAAGATACAGTTGTGCCCACCACTGTGTGTCAGAATTCCAAAGGCACCTTGCAGGCTCAGAAAGGTTGGGGACCCATGTCACAGAGAACTACAGGTTGTTATAATTTTCATTTCAACTGTTCATTCTAATAGATGTCCAGAAATTGTACTGCAAAAATAAAACCTGAAATGCGGCAGCAAGTAATTGGCTCCAATTATCAATACTCAAGGCAAGAACAGATATTGTTTTAATGTGAAACAAAATCAAACAGCTTCCAGGTTTCTTTACAACTAAATTTCTTCCAGGACAGGAATAAGATAAATGTTAATAGGAATAATCCTAATATTTCAAAAGGGAACAAAACAGTATCTCCGCTTACAGGAATGATGCTGAATTGTTATTGTAATTCTGCAGTATACAAATCCAACATCTTTAAACTGCTCCTGTGGAGCGGATTAAATAAAAGGGTAAGGGCTGTATGGGAGGAGTTAGGGCAGGCCCTGTCTGGGATAAAAACTCAAAGGGCTGAATCAGGAGCCGGGAAGCCCAGCTCCCCATTGGCTGCTTCGCCCGGCCAGGGACTCACCGCACAGACTGAACTGCCAGCCCGCGCGGTGAGTCCTCTGACCGGGGTGCTCCTCCTCCTGCTTCTCCTGGTCGCAGGAGCGGCCTTGCCGTGTGTCATGGCCCCGTCTCCAGAGGGTGCCTCTGCACCACTGCCTGAGTTCATTCTGCCAGCTCCCTCGGAGGAAGAAGTGGAGGAGCTGGAGCAAAGCAGCAGGGTGCTGCTTAGAGAGGCAAGTCCCGATAGGGAGCCACAACCAGGTCCCAGCCAGACAAGCACCATGCCCTCTGCACCAGCATTACCTCAGCCTGCAGCAACACCCCTGAACAGCCCAAACTCATCTCCAGAGCTCAGGAGGGAATGCAGGAGGACAACGTTGGCAACACGCAGGCAAAGTGCTCGGCTTAGACTACAGCAACAGGCTAGGTTGGGCTCAGGTGGAGCTCATTCATTGGAGGAAGGCTGAGTGCCAGGTGCAGCCATTTGGTGTGACAGCTCAGCTTGTTCTTAAGCACAGCCGAAGTGCTTCCCAGTGTGGCTGCAACTTTGTGCACATGTCCACCCATTGCCTTGACTGGTTTCCTGCTCCCCGATGCATCGGCGAAGCTCTGCATTACTGATTCCCGGCTTGACCCTGCTTCACCCGACTAGACTACGCTTTGATTGAATGCTCCACAGATTCCCGGCTTGACCTTGGTAAAGATAAATGACAACTCTTTCAGTTCTCCTTTGGACTTCTTCCACTGGCAATTCCTGATAAGACCCGGACTGGACTTTTGACTACTCTCTGGTACGCGCTTTGAACTTGCTTGACTCTGTAACTGTGCTTGCCCTTGCACTAACCCTGCGTGTGCCCGGCTATGGCAGCACACTGCATTGGAGACACGGCGAGGCCGCTCCTGCAGACGGTAGAAGCCCCAGCCATGCTCCGGGGTGTGGTGGAGGGCTCTCTGGCTTCTCCCGGCCGCAGGAGGCAATATCAAACTGAAGAATCACATCAGACTCATGGGAAAATGAAGCAAGCACAACACAGCTCGTGTCAATTGAGAGAATCCAAGCCAAACTAATCTGGCAAGCTAGTGCCGAGGCAGACAGCAAAGCAGACAAAAAACTGAAACAGACACACACATGCTAACACCATCCCAGGTATGGCTGTAGGGGTATCCTGCCCAGAAGGGAGTGCAAGATGGAGCAAAAAGCTGCTTTCTCCCTCCTCCTCCTCTCCTGGAAGTGGTGTTCCACTCTTGGCCTGTGAATGCCTCACCCAGTGATGAGCATGTTTCTCAAGTGAATGAGCTACTTAGCTTGTTGGTGAGGCTGCCCTTGATACAAGGAGGGCACCCTTGGTTGCCAACATGTGACAATTCTGCTTCTGTCTAGTTATGCCAATATGTGTTGTCCAGGATCCTGATTGATGAAACACAATCTCTAGAGATTTAACAAAAGTCACCTGTTCTAAGAAATTGCCTATGTCTCAGTATCTGCTTGCTGAAAACCCTAATTTTTGTCTTTGCTTAGTTGACCTGAGCCTCTTTTGCATGATGGAAAAGCTGATGAAAACTCACTAAAAACATTGCGGTTTGTCTGATCTCTGCACAGGAGAATGAATGTATTAGTCATGCAGAGCTTCAAATGTTTTATTCAACTCCTCCTATGTCTTGATGCACAGCAATAGACGGTGCCCCCCCCATTCCATTCCCTGCCAATGAGAAAAAAGGGTAACTGCTTTTCACTCTATATACACACTTTGATTCATTCAAACAAGAAAACAGCCTCAGGGACTGAGTTGAATGCCTACCCTTGGTGGGATAGTGTGATTGAAGCCTGATCCTGTGCTCTGTCTAACCTTTGGTGTTTTTTTATGTTTTCAATGTTTTCCCTTCACCAGTCTCACTGGCAAAAACTCTGTTGTCACTGGGTAAGGAAGAGAGATTCCTGCTGTGCTGCAGGAGAGCTCCTTGGTTATGCAGATTAGTGACTGCATTAGAAAACAAGGCATTTCACTGAGTTTCTAATAGAGTCTAGCAAGTAGAATTGGCAAATCTACAGTGGGCAGGGCTATGAATTGTTGCATGCAGAAATAATTGCAGTGTAGTTTTTCAACATAGTATATTCAATGCAGAACAACAATTGTAGTATAATAAAGCGTTCTAAACTGGTTGTTTTTAAAACTGTTTTATTTGGCTCTGTACAAAATACCTCCTGGTCAATCACCCATTTCTCTAGTATCATCCAGAGATGGCTGTCATATTATTTTCCTGTGACATCAAGGAGATAAATTGGTATAAATAGATGGATAATTTATTCACCCCCCTCTTGTATATAGGTACAATAACAGATGTTGTTCAGAAATCTTACCAGTTCTAGCAATATGTGGTAATAAATGAGCAAGAATTAGTATCCACCATTCTTGAACGATCTTAAGGATACCAAGGGGGATAAAATCTGCTCTTGATCATAGCTATTAGAGATTTTATTTAATTGAGAGTAGCAGATGACCATGCAGACACAGGTCTAATAAGTTTGTCATAGGCATTTCTCTTCATTGTGCCCCATGCCCATAGGAATGCAAAACAAAAAAATAACGCTTCAGGATCCCTGGACCAATCTGACGAGGGCAGAAATTCTTTCCTGACCCCCTAAGTGGCAATCAGTATTACCCTGGGTATATAAGAAAGGGCCACAAGATCCAAGCACGGGCTCATCCCTTCTTGCCCTACTTTTCATAATCTGACTATATTTATAGAATCAGCATTACTATCAGATGAATATCCAGCCTCTACTTAAAATCCTCCAAAAGAAAGCCAAACACCTCCAGAAGAAGCCTGCTCCGCTGAGAAACAGCTTTGTCAAGACGTTTTTCCTGATGCTTAGCTGAAAACTCTACAGATTTCAATCAATTGGTTCTGGTCCAACCTTCTGGGGAAACAGAAAACAACTCCATTCCATCCTGGAGAAAAAAATATTTCCTAATGCAGTGGTCCCCAACCTTTTTATCACCAGGGACCACTCAACGCCTTTTACTGAGGCCCGGTGGGGGGGGGTAGTTTACTCCTCTACTCTCAACCACTGCCCTAGCGCTCTCTGATCGCTATGGTAATGTTTAAACACCCCTTCAAAATAAGATCCAGACACGCTACAACAATGAAGTGTGTTGTAAAGGGCCAGGGGGGATGAAGTAAAGGGCCGGTGGGGGGGTGAGAAGGCGTCCACCTCCAATTAGTCGAAGGACCACATGTGGTCCGCAGCCTACAGGTTGGGGATCGCTATCCTAATGGACTTGCTAATGAACTCTAACAAGGCAAAGGAAAAGCACTTCCTAGTTCCAGCCCACCCCTTGGAGACTCCCAGATAAAACGAATATAATGCTTAAAAAATCCCACCACACACACACACACAAAGCAAATAAAATACTGAGAAACTGTTCATACATTCCACTGGCATGGGCCCATTATGCACGGGGGGGGGGGAGATAGCGCACATTCGGGGTGGAATGGCGGCGACTAAAATCACCGATAACGCATGGAGCCAGCTGCAACCGGATTCAGTGCATGCCGCCGAAAAAGCCGCATTAGCGAAACATGGAAGAAAGTGCAGCTTCCGGGTGACCGGGGTGCAACCAGAAGCGGCGCCAGGGTCGCTGTATGCATAATCAGTTACTCTGGGTTTTGCCGCCGTTGCGTTCCATCCCGTGCATATGCGGTTTTCTTCGCTTCTTCCCCCTCCGCGTTTTCCATGTGACCCGAAATTGCCGTTTTGGCGGCCGTGCATAATGGGTCATGGAGAGAATCCCAACTTGTCCTGTCCTACCTCTGAAGATACCAGCCATCAGGGACTAAAATTACCAAACCATGGCCACATGGCCTAGAAAACCCACAACAACCTTTTGAATACATTTTCAAATTTATCTTTAGTACCTGAGTACTCTTTACAGAAAGCAATAGCAATTCATGACCTTGGAATCTTATACTGGCCTATCTGTCCCCCCCCCCCCAAAAAAAACAAGAGCTAAGTAAGATTAACAGTGCATATATGCACCATAACATCATCCACATCAGGCACTGTGCTGTCAGTTTGATAGATGAGCATACTTAAGAATGCAATTATAATATCGATTCCATATGACAAGCTACAAAACAATAATGATCTCACTCAGGGCTCGCCTTTAAGCAGCCATAGGTTTGCTTCATGTTTGTTTGATTTGGGATTATTAATGAACGGCTCCAGTTTATCAAGCGATGCTAGATAAAATGAACAAAACAAGCCCTTTCCCCCCTACTAATGGACTTCATCCCCTACGCTGGAAACCTCTTTGATAGATGAAGTAAATTGGTTATGTTTTAAAGAAGCCTTTCCCTTGATTCATACCTTCCTGTTACTCCAATGACCTCATGGAGTGGGATCTTCCATTTCTCTATTTTGTCAGTCCTAAGCCTTCTCCTGTTTTCCAGGATTCAGTTTTCTATGCCCTACTGGAGTGTATCCTTGGTTCTTAGAGAATACTTAACATCATTCCAAATGCTGCTCACAAAGTGGAACTAATCAGACACGTTCTTTATGGCCAAGGACCACATATCTAAAGACCATCTCCTATGTCCCATGTACCAACTCAAGTCTTCAGGATGCTACCTACTAACAGTTCCCTTGCTTAAGGTAGCCTGCCTGGCATCAATCAGAACCCTTGGTTTTTCTGTAGTAGCTGGCGCCCTATAATGCAAACTCCCTGACAAGCTGGGGGAGTGGTGGGGGGTTGTGATATCTCTGGATGTTTTTAGGCAGTGCTGCAAGGCCATTTAATTTTAGTTTTTTTTTTATGGAAGTAGAGAAAAGATATTTGGGAAGGAGTTATTTGGGATATATAAAACTTTATAGGGAGACCAGGGTGTAAACTGCACGGAGCTTTTATTCCAACCCCAGATCGATTCAGTCCCTGCCCTCTGCACAGAATGTGATTTCCGTTTGGATTTGGGGCAATTTTAATTTTCCTTCTGCAGCAAGAAGGATTGATCCGGAGTGACCCTACCTTTATTGTGGGATATCTCAGACTGCTGCTAATCCTGAATATATTCAGAAAATCGCATTGTTTTGAATCTGGGCTCTCCTCCGTGGTAGAGAACCCGTGATTGGCTACAGGTGGTCATGTGACAAGCCTGCCTCAAAGGAGAAGCCCCTAATTTCTCTCAACTTCTATCGGCCTTGGTTTTTTTTTTTTGTGCCTTCTTCGTTCCCCCCCCCCTTCAAGAAAAGAAAGGATTTTTTTCCTCCCTCCTCTGACTTCTTGGATCCTCCCCCCCCCTTCAAGAAAACAAAGAAAGAGTCTCCATTTGCCTCCCCCCCTCTTTGGAGCCTCCCTAACCACGTGCAGAAGACTTTCCTATTTCAATGGGGAGGGGGGGGGAGAGGAAGACCCGAGTTCAAAGTGATCTGAATTCAACAGGATTGACAATGGAATAAAAAAAGTAAGTGCAGACTCTGCCCAGGTCTCCTGCTTCAGAGGTGTTACCGTATCTGGACCTAGATAAGGGGAAATTACATTGTTATGGGGTCTCCAGCCAGATAAACAAGGAGTTTTATGCCCATGTATACAGGGATTTTATTCCTAGCAAATATTCCCAAGAAAAAGTGTATCAGGGACTAACCAATTCAAACTAAATGAAATATTTACTAGAATTCAGACACACAACTCAAGATAGACCAAGGCAAACCCTTTAAAAGCACAACTACAACTACATTTGTAAAACTCAGAATAAAATCGCACTCTCTTCCAATAAATGTACACAAACCAGAGAAGGGGGGCAGAATGAGTGGAAGAGGCTCTGATGTTACCTGATCCAAGGTGTATGAGAAACTAAAGAATCACAGTGAATCCAGGCAGCAGTTTGCAGGGGTATCCAGCTAGTTGTTGGATTCATGTATACCTTTCACTAGTTCTTTTATGGGGGGAAATTCTAGAAATCGTCATGGAACATGACTTTCCCAGGATCAGTATTGGTCCAAGACATAAAGTGTGAGGATAACTGGAGCTGAAATCCGGTGGGAAGGTTGGAAAATGACACCTGCCATTCCAAGGTGAGGCAAATGATGGGTGTTTTTAGCAAATAGACAAAGAACCAGGAGGTAAAATATCCTCTTGATTTCCCAGGCTGGATGGATTGGATATTGTGTGGTTTTTGCTGAATCGCTGAATTGGAAGTGACACTTCTCCCATCAACTGGAAATGGGCTGTATTGCTGTGATGAAAGCAGGGAATATGGTTGTATTATGCATGCCTTAGAGTTGCTTAGAGATGTTTTAGTGACATCTTGCTTCTGTGATGAAATGCACTCTTGACATGACAGACTGAATGAGATCTCAAAGACCCTGTACTGCACTTAGGCTTTCAAGGAGATGCCCTTCAAAAGAAGAGATTGGGGATAAAATTAGGGTATCTCAGCTGAGGAGGGGACAGGGGCCTTGCAGAGGGAGACCTCTACTTCAAATCACTTCAGTGCGATACCTCCTACTCTCCCTGTTCATTGTACACTGTCCCACTGAATGCTGGTGGGAAATTTTAAAAAAAATGGCCCCACACTGGGAGTGCAATCTCACTTCTGGAAGATAAAACAAACATATATTGTGCAGTAATAAGTGCAAGTAAACAAATAGACATCAATTAATTGTAGAACTTCTCAGTTTCTTCACTAAAAATATTTAATGGATTGCAGAATTTGCTTGAAGGACTGAAAAAAATTGGGTTATACCTTTATCAGTTCAGCATTACTGTGACTCAGTTAACAAATAATTCATAAATTAGCAAGTTATACAACATAGGGGAAATTTTACATGACTTTGAGAGGATGAGCAAAAAAACACACCATTGAGCTTAATAAAGTACAAACCATCTACTATATTTTCCTGTAACATGAGGAAAAATCCCCCCCCCAACACGAGAATACATTAAGAAGTCATCAGAATAATCTGAAAACATCACCATTTTATTTCAGGATCTGTTCAGGTCTTTCTCTTTCCCCACCAGTTCAGCCTTCTTCATTGAGGACACATTCTGTTATATAGCCCATGACCCCTCCCATCTTATTTGTTTTATTTTTTATTAAATTTAGTAGAAAACCACCTGCCAGCTTCCAGAAGTCCCTGCTGCTTTCACTGATTAGTACAGCTAGAGTGAGGGCATGGAAGAGTCTTTGTCCTTTTGGGTATCATCATCTGCAACTCTTTTGCCTGTTGGTAAAGGCAGTTTTATGTCTCTATTTGCTTCGTCATAAAGTGCAAATTCAACACTTAACAGACTTGTACATTTTACACAGAAACATGGAATGAAGTGCAGTTTTGCCATTTGGAAAAGAAACTATATATGCACTTCTGTTAATAGTAAAGTATTTTCCTGGGGAAAAAACACAGTAAAATAAAAAATCCAGGTTTCATCATCTGAACCATATTATGCCATGTCACCAAGAGTCTTGATTTTTCCTAACAGCTCAGCAGTGGCGAAAGGGTGCACCAGGACAGTCTAGATGAGAAAGAAGGGTTTTTTAAATAGCAAATTTTACTCAGTACAGGTCTTTTTATTGCTTTCCAGCAGAAACATTTGTGGTACCCCTGAGTATTCTTAAACTTTTAATGGTGGGCTCTGTAGAAGTCAGGTGAGGTCAGGTCTCATTTAAAGAGAGATGCATCAGTCAGAGGCAAACTGGGTATTATTTTTACTTAACAGAGTTGTGCTTTGTCTATTGGGACACAATCCACTTGAGGCTGGAGCTCCTTAAGGGAAAGAAAGTGCTGAGTATTTTTGACTATTTTGATATCTTGCCTTTGGGATCACAAAACTAAAGTGAAAGGCTTTTACTAATAAGAGTATCAAGTTCAAAGAATATACAAAAAAGGGCCCACAGCAGGCAGCAGTATGTATCTTGCCACATGTTTTAAATAATAATATAGGTCAGGCCCAATTAGGCTTCAGTCTTTCTACCTAGAATTTACACATCCAATCCCAGAGTTCCCATGTCCATTGCAATAGAATTTAGGGTGCCTTGGAGCCATGTCTGTCATGTCAAGCATTAGGCTTCTCTGGGGAGATCTTGGGAGTTGCAAGTCCTCCAAGCCTGTTCTACTTTTTGACCTGAGCAAGGCATTATGGGCAGCTCATATGTGCTAACGGGACAAAACCATTTTCTAACCTGAGCACAATTGTTCTTCCATGCCCTTTCTCTTTTCTTTTATGTTCTGTCAACCATATCCAAACAGTTGGATATGTTACTAGTAAAGTCCCATTCAGCATATTTCTGTTGTGCATCAGCCTATTTCTCCCCAGAATCTGTACAATAATGTAGAATACTTTGAACTCATCCTACAATTAAGTATCAGAGAGCAAAAGTCATAGGAGTATGTACATAGACACACACACATTGTTATTGTGCTCTTATACACACATACACACACCAAATATTATGTCTACAAGATCTGGGGATTTTATTTCTTTAATGTCAGAAAATTTTAAGAGGCTTTCAAAAAATATCCCAAAAATTTGGATATCTGAGAGAAATTTTAATTTATTATTTTAAATATGTCCTTGCTATTCTCATGTTATTATTGTATATATCTCTGTTTTTTGGCCTGAACTAATTAGCCCAAGCTAACACACTCTCTTCAGATCTCAGAAGCTAAGCAGAGTCAGCCTGGTTCATACCTGATATTCAGAGTCTCTAGACAGAGGCAAGCAATGGCAAACCACTGCCTTGAAAACCCAATAGGGTCATGATAATTTGACTGCAACTTGATGGCAAAAGCGGAGTCACTACATTATTGCTTTATTATAAATCACTACAGAAAGCAATTCCTCATTTTCACTATGCTGGTGTGGTATCTGCTAGATAAAACTGGGTCTTAGTGTTTCCTGAGAGCCATTCTACCTTGCAGGTGTAACCTGAGTGGGTAATTCCACCAGTTAACATTACAATCCAAGGGGAACATGTTCAAAGGCCAAAATACACAGCTTACTCTGCTGTGGTGAGTGAGATCAGTCCTCAACCCAACAGGATAGAACTGTGCTCTACTGGAGAGATCCTTACTCACCCTTTCATCCCAGTAAATATGGAGACAAGTTCACAGTTGAAACATAGTTTATTGATCAACACCAAGATAGACAAAGCGGTATAGCAAATTTCTCATTTTTTAAAAAGGCATTCCTTTTCCAAAGAGCAAATTCCTTCCATCCCTTGATGAAGAAAAGCATCTGCCACAGAGAAATACACACAGAAAGAGAAGCCAGGTATACCTTTCCAGTTAGTGCATGGATTCTCCTAGGCCAGTCAGCAGTACCTTCCCCTATAAATAGGGAGGGTGGTTGACCTTGAGCTGCTCTATTGTGTCTGCCTTTTACGGGGTGTCCAAATTAACCTCCCCACACCTAAATCACATGAACTTGATTCTGCTGATCACATTTGCATCTGACCAATCTGGTATACAGCAGGACAACACCAAGAGCCAACTTGGTGTAGTGGTTAGGAGTGTGGACTTTCAAACTGGCAAGCCAGGTTTGATTCCACGCTCCCCCACATGCAGCCAACTGGGTGACCTTGGACTCACCACAGCACTGATACAGCTTTTTTGACAGAACATATCAGGGCTCTCTCAGCCTCACCCACCTCACAGGGTGTCTGTTGTGTGGAGAAGAAAGGGAAGGCAAATGTAAGCTGCTTTGAGACTCCTTCGGGTAGAGTGGCATGTAAAAACCAACTCATCTTCTTTTCTTCTTCTTCTAATGACATCTTGCAGTTTTGATGTGATGTCTCTATTGATACAGCCCAAGACTGCATTTGCCTTCTTTAAGCATTGAATCACACTGTATGCTCATATTTAGCTTATAGTTCACAAGTACCCCAAGATCTCATTCACACACACTGCTACCCAGAAGTGTATCATCCATCCAGTATGTGTGCTTTTCATTTTAAGGCTTTGACTCTTGCCCTTCAACTCATGCCTCTGGCAAGGAGGAACTTTAACTTACAAGGTCACATCCTAGCACAAGGTGGGTCGTGTAATCCCTCTGCTAAACACCATCCACAGCTCATCCTCTCTCAATCAGTCACAAACAAAAACGCTTAAGAGTGCTTAACAGAAACCTCTCCTCACACATGCAGCAGCCTCAGAATCTTGCCAGCTACTCTCTACTTACCTGAATTCTCCCCAGTTGCCCTGCTCAGACTCTTCTCTTAAAGCTGTTTCACTTATTGGAAATGCCTCCTAACTACTTAAAGACCTGATGTTGGGGGGACAAGTGCTACAGGTACTTATCTCCTCAAAAAAAAAAAACTGCGTTTGAAACAGCATCATTTTTTTATTGGGAAAATGCTCTTAAATCTATACCCCACCCCAAACATTGTGAGAAGCCAGTCATGGCTCTCCAGTGTCACAAGAAGTTAAATGTGGCACAGCATACAAAATGCATACCATTATGTTTCAACCTTCAGTTAATTGTTATTAGTGCATGGCAGACCTGTCTTGAACCAGTTGTTTTTAAGAAAAGAAAATGAGCATTCCTCATCCCAGGAAAAATGAATACTTTTGCAAAAATGAGCCCAGCAGCATCCTTCCTCAGTAATCACAGAGAAATGTATTAAAGCCTTTTCTTTTTTGCTGCCTGTTCAGCACTCATCTTGGCTGTTATGACAGCACCTGGAGGGGGAGAGCGAGGCACTCCAAGGAGTGGATAAATAGCCTTTCTTTGGGCCAAACTTCTTTTGATTTGATTGAGGAAGTAAAAGGCTCAGCTTGGAATTAAAAAAACCCTCCAGAGTTTTGACAGTATGGCCTTTTTCCATTTTTAAAAAAAGTACATATTTAGTTAGGAACTGCTCTTCTGGTATGCCAGCTTCTAAGTTTTTGTAGTACAAAAGTTAATATTGCTCCACCTGTTCCCATTTACAAAGGACAGTGCAATTTCATGCTACCTTTTCCCTGGCAAATCAATATACCTGTTTTGCCTTTGGGGAAATTGAGAGGTGGCGTTAACAATTTGACTGTGAATTGCTAACACAGCCATTCTTTAGGTTTCACCTACTTTGGCAGAGTCTCCAGAAATGAAGTTCCCCGAGGGGGTAATGGATACATCTTTGTCTTGAGTGTAATATATGGGAAAGCACATGCATGAGATCTGAAGCATTATCTAGTGTGTGGCCTGCCATTGAACACAGGACAGCTGGTGATGCTCATTTTGGCCTCTTCAGTAGGATCAAACTTTACAAAACAATTATGTTTCTTTAGCATACATGAAACAATAAACACCCACTTTGCTTTTAAACCAGAGCCAAGCAGACTACTGCAGAGCAAACAAATACAGGAACTAGCATCAAACAGAAGAGCTTTCAGCAGTGTGTGAGAAGAGGTTTGGGGAGAGATTCTTTGTGTTAGAGTCAACCATGAAAATGTGTTTTCACTTTCATATGCTGGAGAGCAACTACACACAATTAATTATACAGATAACTGCCAACACAGTGCATGGTGATTGGACACATTGGGCTGAATCCAGCAGTAATTTGCAATGACTAAAGATATTTCTATCACCATAATGGGACTTTCTCAGCTCCCCCATCCTGCTGCAGCCAGAAATGCTCCCCAGATTGCTTTGAGGGAGGGGGGGGTAAGAGACCCGAGGAATGGAGGTAGTCAGGTCTGCTGTGGGAGGAGGGAATTGGCAGAAAAGATGGCAGGATCCTATTCAGTATTAGATGTGCAATAATCTTGCACATGTTTTTCAGTGCCTGGCAGAGTGCATTCCCAGTCCAAATATCACCCATTATGTTTTAAAGGATGTTGTTGTTGTCAGCCATTCAGTCATGTCTGACTTTTGGCAATCTCATGGCACAGCCACTGCCACAATCCCAAATCCTGCACTGCTTCCCTCAGTCATGCAATATTCTGGCCGGTGTCCACCCTGATCGCATCCAATCATCATACTCTCTGTCAGCCTAATTTCCTTTTTCCACTGACCAATGGACTCTGGGGAATGGTAGAGGACAGGAAGGCCTGGAGGATCATTGTCCATGGGGTCGAGATGGGTCGGACATAACTTTGCAACTAACAACAACAACAAATCCTAGCATAATCACTTTCTCCACTGACTTGGATCACATGATATGGCCAGAGTTTTGTGATGATAATGATATTAGACTTTATTTACTGTAGTATTTCCACAGAATCCTTCTCTAATACCAGAGTTCAAATGAAGAGATTCTTCTTTTGTCCTATTTTTTCATTGTCCAACTTTCCCAGCAATAAGTGGATATTGGAAATATGATAGATCTAACTCATCTACATTTGGTAGTCAGGCTTATGTCCTTACTCTTCCATGTTCGGTTCAAACTCATCATTGCTGAGCTACCCAGAGTAGTTTGCCATTTCACTTCCATACTGCAAGCGCCACTCACATTGATAAATGCTCAAGAATACAAAAAATGTATACTTTACTGCTGATATTTTCTGCTCTGTTCATCATGCATTAATTGAAAAAATATTACACATAGAGTTGTTGCTTAGTAAGGCTGTCTGTTGTTTTGATCCTTGAACCTTGAGAGCCAGCTTGGTGCAGTAGTTAAGAGCGGAGGACTCTAATCTGGAGAACCAAGGCTGATTTCCCCCTCCTCTACATGTAGAAGAAGAAGAGTTGGTTCTTATATGCCGCTTTTCTCTACCTGAAGGAGGCTCAAAGCAGATTACAGTCGCCTTCCCATTCCTCTCCCCACAACAGAGACACCCTGTGAGGTGGGTGAGGCTGAGAGAGCCCTGATATCATTGCCCGGTCAGAACAGCTTTATCAGTGCTGTGGCTAGCCCAAGGTCACCCAGCTGGCTGCATGTGGGGGAGCGCAGAATCGAACCTGGCATGCCAGATTAGAAGTCCACACTCCTAACCACTACACCAAACTGAGTAACCTTGGCCAGTCACAGTTTCTCTCAGCCTCACCTGACAGGGTCTCTGTTATGAGGAGTGGAAGGATAGGCTATTGTAAGCCACTTTGTGACTCTTTGGGGTAGTAAAAAGTAGAGTACATAAAGCCAATATTTCTCCAGCTGCTACAACTGGAACTATTCTCCACAGCATGTGGCTAATGTAAATATAAAGGGCCAGGCCGGAAGAAAAGTTCTGCTTTGAAGAATGAATAAATTTTATTGTGTATAGATCTGATACAAATACCTAATTTCTTCTTTGCTTGAAGCTGTTAACATTTTATTGAACAAGTCTCATTAGCAGCCTCCTTTCTCATACAAGGTTGTTTGATTTTAATGGAAATCCATACTGTAATGCAAGCAGTATGCTTAATTAGTTCATGTGAGAAATTCTTAATTATTTCAGAATATAAACAAGGTTATTTGAAAGAACTTATGAAAATCCATTGAGCCTTTCTCCTCCTAAAAACTCTCAAAATGTATTGTATATTTGGGTGCATGTATACTTTTACTTTTAAGTTTTGTGAGAAAGCATAACACACGTTCAGCATCCCCAGAGATTTTCCATGTCAGTCAACTTGTTCATCTGATAGCAAATGTCCAGGTATATTGCACATACTATCTTAGCATGAAAATAAAACGCCACACTAATCACAGGACATAAAATTAAGACCAAAGCTAATGGCAGAAAATCATATAAAATATATCTTATTACTCAGTAATTGCAATTGGATTCCACAATATAGTAAAGTTCTTCCAGTGACAATTAGCCACTGATCTTTTACTCTTTTTGAAGAATTGCTGCAACATTTGTAACATTTATTTTGGCACAGAAAAAAAGTTTTTTTTTAATTTTGATCCCAAAATTTTGGGGTGCCTTCTCTAATCTTATTTCTCTTCATTACAAGGAATTTCTTTTCCTCATGCAAAACAGAATAAGATGTAGTAGTTTCGTATGTGACTGATACTTTAGAATCTGATTTTTACCTTTTAATATAATATCATCTTAACACCGCCCGTGGCGCCGCGGGCGCCACGGACTAAATAAAACCGTAAGGTGTTGTGAGGCGGGATGTGTCCGGGATGAGGAAGGGTCCGGATTGGACCCTTCCTCTGGACAGACAATCGGAGGGACCAATCGGCAGGCGCAAAGCGCCTGCCGATTGGTCCCTCCAATTCCCAGCCCCGAGCAACTGCGAGCCGCGCGCAGCGCGGCTCGCAGTTGCTTCTTTGCTGCCCTCAAGGGAGCCCCGGCAGCCGCGCAGAGCGCGGCTGCCGGGCCTCCCTGGCCGGCGGCTTGACGCGGCGAGAGGCGCGAAGCGCCTCTCACCGCGTCAAGCTGCCAGCTGGGGAACCCCTGGCAGCCGCGCGGAGCGCGGCTGCCAGGGGCTCCATGACCTCAGACCTCTGAGGAGCAACCGAAAGGGGGGGGCGAAAACATCCTACAAGCGCCGACGAGGAGCCACCGGAAAAAAAAAAACAACAACCCCCGACAAGCGCGCAACATACCTCCGAGGAGCCACCGGAAAAAAAAAAAAACCCGGCAAGCGCGCGTGCGCACAGCGCGGCTGCCGGGCCCTCCCTGCCCTCATCACAGAGAGACACAGCTCCCAGGAGCCACCGACAAAAAAAAAAAAAAAAAAGACCGACAAGCGCGCGTGCGCACAGCGCGGCTGCCGGCCGGCACAGAAAGACACAGGTCCCAGGAGCCACCGACAGAAAGAAAAAAAAAAACAACCCATGAAAAGCGCGCGTGCGCACACCGCGGCTGCCGGGCCCTCCCTGCCCTTATCGGCACAGAAAGACACACCCCTCCGAGGAGCCACCGAAAGAGAAAAACAACCCCGCCAAGCGCCGCCGAGCCACTAAGGAGCACCCGTCAGGAGCCGCTGGCAGCCTCCTCTAACAGGTAGCCTTCCGCCCCTCGCCTGCCCCCGTCTGCTAGCGCCCATTGTCTCCTTTATACAATGGGCTATTTTACTAGTATTTATATAATTTTAATTTGTGCATACTGTGTTGTTATATACTATAGATTCCCCCAACGAAGTCTGTTGGCAAAATATATAAGATGATTTTTAGAAATCCGAGTAATAAATTATATCTGTATCTAATTTGCCACCATTGACCTTACCTTACTTTTTATCTCACATACTATTTTAATACAATGCACTTTATCATCCTTCTGAAATTATATTTTCAGTAACCTTCTGCAGACCTGACATTTCAGTAGGAACAACTGCTTGTGAAGGAAAGAAATTTGGGGAACCCCACATTTTGTAATAAGCAGCCCTTCTATATTACTTTCTTTGTGTCTTATCCTTTTGCCATCATGGTGGTAAAAAATGTCAAGGACCTCGTGGCAAAACAGAGATAGTTCAGCTTTAAAAAACAAAGGAAAAGAATTAAGAGGTAATGTCCTATGTGGGTCAATATTATTGTTCAACACTTTAGCTTCATATTTGACCCAAAGTACATCACTCTTCAATCAAGACAAGAGAGAAATTTTAGTATTTCTTCAGGATAATAATAATAATCCTTATACATATAATCTGTATGGTCCTCCCGATTACATGTCCCTCTGATTGGCCCTCACTGTGTGAGAAGTCCCCCACTGAGGGCCAATTAGAGGGTCTTCTCTGCCACCATCCTCTTCCTCCTTCTCCTGGCACTTTCCATGAGGATGAGAGCCAGCAGGAGGTATGCCACAGGGCTCTGGGCAGCTGTCCTCGTGTACTCCACCCTACTTCACCACAGCTGTGCAGTGCTGCCTGCCTCCTTGCTCACCAGGAGACTGGGGAAGGCCCTCCAGCTGCATTCTGCACCAGATAGAATCATAGAAGCATAGAAGCATAGATGCCTTGCTCTCCCCAAACTCCCTGCCCACCTGGCCACCAGGGGAGGGCAGGGAGGACTGGCCACCCATGCTCCGTGAAACCTGTGCTGGCCTCCTGGATATTGAGGGAGGGCAGGAGAGGCTAAGCAGCCATGCTCCACACCAGCCCTGCCACTCTCACCAGCCTTCTGGGTGCTGGGGGAGGGAGCAGATGACTAATAGGGCATGCTGTGTGATGGCCACACCACTCTTGTTCACCTCCTGGACACCAGAGGGGGTTGGAAAGGCTGGCTGGGTGTGTTGCATGTTGGTCGCACCACTCTTTCCAGTCTCCTGGCTACCAGGACACCTGGGAGGGTCTCCACAGCCCCCTACCCATTTTTAAAATAGGCTTATCCATTAGTAACCATGATAATTTTATGCTTGGAACCCACCCTTTGTTAAGTATAGCAGGATCCCTGCCTCTCAGACTGGCATATTATCTTCCACAATCAGTGGCACCCCTTAATAGTCTAGGCTTGGGCCAAAGCCAGACACTGTTACAGTCTGCCAAGCCAGGTCAGACTCCATCTTAAAAGCTTGCTCTTAGCCAGAGGTTCAGAATGGCAGCTTCTGCCTGACACATGTATTGCTTTTCTTCCTCTCCCCCAACCCATTGTGTGGCTGATTCAGTGGCCTGGCTCAAGTCTGTTTGTCCAGGGGTTCCTAGGCAAACCCGGTTGTCTTTCAAATATGACTCATACTTGGCCCTCTGCCAGGGGAAATCTCTTCCCCAACCTCAGCAGCTAGACCTATTGAGACATGATGGTTCCTTTTCTTATTAATGCCCTTGTCTAAGCCCATCAATGTCCATCTCTGGACCCAGCCAGAACATTTCCCAACATCCTGCTCCCTGGAAAATTCCATCATATGCTCACCTTGGATACATCATGTAGCCCCCTCCCCCAAAACATATATAAGCAATGGCCTCCCAAAGCCACCTCAAGTGCTTTCCAATTTGGGACCCATTGGAAGCTCCTTTCACACTGGTCCATGTTGCAGCTCTCTGCCTATCCACTCTTCAAAATCAGTAATTATACTGAAACCTCTTTTCCGCTCTATTTTCCCCTATACGACAGCTTGCTAGTGTATTAGATATATTTTTATTTTCCTACTAATAAAGACTTACTATTTTTATTATATACCTGTTGTCTGTCTTGAGTTCTTAAGGATGTGAAACATTGGTAAACAATCCATTTCGCTATATTACCACTCCACAGTAAGCTAATTCCCCAATGCTGAATATACATGTGTCTCAGGACACATGGGTAAGTGTGTTTCTGGTAGGCTCAGGACAGGTAACAACAAAATTAAAATGCTCAATACAATACATAAGAAATAAACAGGACAAGTTTTAAAATTAATAAATAAGTTAAAAGCTGTCTCCCCAATGAAACTAAAGCCTTCTAGTAGGAGGGACTTGTTCTATGTTGGTCAGTTTCATACAAGATGTTTTTCAACTTTCAATTTCAGGTAGGGTGACCAGCACTTTTCTGGTGTTGGGTTTTTGGCCTCAACTGTGGGTCTGGTAGAATAGTTCTGTCTTACAGACCCTCCAGAATTGCTTAAGATCCCAGAGGGCCCTGGTGTCACTAGGCATGGCATTCCAACCAGCTGGAGTTAGGGCTGAGAAAACCCTGGCCCTGGTCGAGGCTATTTTTAGTTAGATATATGGTTTGCAATGAAAAATGTTAATGTAAGAGGTTTGTTTAATCACCTACTGAGCAATTCTCCTCTGGCATACACAAATATGGGTTCAATCTCAACTGCACTGGAACACCTATCGTTGTTAGATATGGTGCACAAGTGGTGTGCCAACCATAATTAACACATAAAATTGACTGCATGGGGCTGTTACTTGGTCCACAAGTGAAGACATTCCATACCTACACATGGACTTTCCATTCAATTTCCTTCAATTGTTTTTAAAAAAAACTTGGAGGAAATTTTTCAAACGTGCTCTCCTATTTCAAATGTTGTAGTAAAATTTAAAATATTTATTATAATTTGACTTCTCAACCTTATCAGATCTTTGATGATGCTTAATCTTTGGGGTTGGGAAAAATGCTACTTTAGAATAGACTGGGTCCAGATAACTACGGGTTGAAATAAAATAGCTAACATCACTGCTTGCACTTGTATGAATTTGCCCAAGGATTAAGATTTTCTATGGAGGACTTGCTTTGCGTGAAGCAATCACGCAAGAAAATGTATTTTCTATGTAGTGGAAAACAGTCTGTGGTTGATTCTGCACTGGTAGAAAGGGCTGAGATGGCGCTCATATGGGATATAATCCCCACTTTCATATGATGCATCTTCCAGGCCAGCCCCATCCTAGCCCTGCCGTGAATTGGGCCCTCATTTGCCCTGGGCTGAGGGAATCCAGAAGAATCCACATTCCCTTAGCCTGCTACAGGGGCCAATGGGGTCTGTCCCACAGTAAGCTTGTGTGGACAGAGAAGAGCTGGGTCTTCCAGGCCTGGCTCCTCCTTGTTCTACAGTGGGCCAGAGAGGTCAAAAATTGTCCCAATCTTCTTTGCAGTGCCTTGCCACATGTCAGGGTGGATTTGGTCTTTAAAAAAAAAAACACTCCACTGCCTCCCCATATAGCAGAGCCTACCCCTGTGGTGTTTCCTGATGTATGTGGGGGGAGGGGACAGAAAGTTGCAGAGCATAAAGCTCCGTAGCACCATACCATTGGTGGCCCGGTGCAGCTGCCACCATGCGGAATTGGACTGAAGAATGATCTCCCCACTGCTATTCAACTACGGTTGAACTTTCCAACCTAGAAAACTCATGGAGACTGGGAGAATTCCTTGGAAAGTGTACTCAGTGGAATATGGTCTCAGAGTCCACCCTCTGTGACTGCCATGTGTTCCAGGGGAACTGATCTCTGTGGTCTGCAGATAAGTTGAAATCCCAGGAAAACTCCAGGTTCCATCTAGAGCTTGGTGAGTTTAGGTCATACTGGAAAATGATAGTTTTATTATCAGGTGCTAGGTCAAAATTTTCCTGTGTAATTCCAGTTTCTTTCAATTGTTTATTTTATTTTGGTTGATATATATTGTGTATTAATTTATCTTGTGTTCTGGTATCCTATGGTCTGAATGATCTATGAATTCTTGGATTGTAATTTTATGTATTTTATTTGGAAACAAATTGGCAGCATGTGGCTCAGAGGTTAATAAGTTTACAATAGTTCTCATGTTTCTGCTTGCAGAAGAGTTTCATACATTTATACACCAGCAGAAGAGTATTTTAAAATTTCATTTCACTTTTCTTGCAATGTTCTAGTGCAAGGTTATCTAACAATTTTCCATGAATGAAAGATGCCTTGAACACCTTTGACCCAAACTCTAAAATAGTCTAAGATTGAAATCAAGTGTTTGGTGCTTTAAACACCATATGTGACCACTTAAATACATTTTTATTTGCATTTTTAGTCATCATTCACTCAAAGGATCTCACAGCAACTTACAACAATATAATCAATAAGTTAAAAACTACAGTAAAGCAGAAAGCAGTTATTTATATATAAACACTAAGTTGTTAAGCTATTAAAATATGTGCTAGCTAAGAAAAACAATCTAAATGTGAATTACACTCCAAAGTCTAACTTAAAGAATTCTGCCTTACATTCCCTATGAAAACTAAACAAGAGCAGCACAACACAGGAATTGTCCATGTGTGCATTCCCCAGGTAGGGACCACAACTGAGAAGGCCCTTCTCCTGGTAACAACTACCCAAGTCATTCTAGGACTGGACACTTGCAAGACGCCTCTGATCACCAAAGCGAATGTTGGCTGCAATGCTGCTAGCAGTAATACGTTTGAGTCCTAAAGAAAACAAAACATTCCATGGTCAGTTTGATTTTCTCAGACAAAACCAATTTCATGTCTTTAAGTTATTGGACGACTTGTGGAAAAGGAAGTTTGCAAGTAATATTTTTAAATTTCTCTTTAATTTGCTTCCATTAAACAGCACTGTGTTTTAACACTTGTGCTGTCACAAGCTAAAAATGCCTTTACCTTGAACTGAATTTAAACTGAACATTTCCCCCTTTCTTTCAACATACAAATCAGTGTATCCTTCCGGCAAAACTTGGGGTCATTTTTGTTTGATATAATTTACTACACCCCCCTATCAGATCTTCTTTCAAAAACACACATATCCCTTGAGAACAATCAGGGACTATTTTTTTTAATGCAGCTGTAGGATATAATAAGAGTTTAAAAAGAGAAGATCCTGGTTACTTCAGTGGCTGAACTACAGAGCATTTATGTCCAAACCAGAAGGTTTTTTTTTTTTTTAATGTCAGAAATGCAGCCCTGACTTTCCTTGCAAGATAGTAGCATGCCCATTTTCTTCCTTGGCATCAAACCAAGAGAACAGGTGTAATTCCCTTCAAAAGCATCCCTGTGAAAATTGCAGCAACATAACATCTTGGTAACATATCCAATACTGCTGAGTTGTATCCATTGCTGATGTTCATACAGAACAGCTGAACTGTTGTGTCTGTAGACCTTAAGCTTGGGAGCTGAGACTGGGATCCTGAACCCTTGCCAGGGATTTGCCATCCTCAGGGATTTAGCCAATCATTGGTCAGGCTTTATGAACCAACCATGGGCCTCTGGTGGTGAGTCTTGACAGGAGGCTCAAGAATATATATAAGTTCAACAGTTCTGGTTATCGGTGTTCATTGTTCTCTTCTTCCAGTAAAGTTCTTGGTTGTTTGGAGCTGAGTGTCCATGTCTGGCTGAGCCCATGGATATTGAATATCATGACTAATGGGTGATATTTTGAAATCACCTGATCTCGCATTGTTCTGGAATCTTGCTGTTTGGATTAGAATTCATGGAGGTCAGAGGAAATGAGTAAATCAGTAGGTAATACTGCTAACAGCCTTTTCCCAGTCAGCAAAAAATTAAGGGACCAGTAGCACCTTTCCCTGACATTGGAAGAGATTCCAATGGGGCTGAAGGAGGCACTGGGCCACCCCCTGCTGAAGGAACCATGCTGGGTCTGTGGGATTCAATCTAGGAGATGATTCATGCTAGGAGCTGGTCCACAGAGAGGGCTGCTGTGGACCAGCTCCTAGCATTCTTGGACAAATATTGGTGCCTGATCTGTTCCAGTCTGGATCAAGTTGTTAGCCCACCACCTTGCCAGGGCCAGAATACAGGGGGCAGTTTTGCAATGGCTGATCTGCTTTCCCCAGAACTGAACACACAGGATTGCCATGGGAGAGAAGCAATTGCAGTTACCAACTGTTGTGTGGAGTCCCTCAAGGGGAGTTACTCTCCCCACATTATTCAACATTTATATGCATCCTGTGGCCCAGCTGCAGGAGGCACTGCATGAGTGCCACCCAAGCACTGTGCACATGAGGCCCTCACTTGCAGTTCTGTTAGCTGGGCATGGATAAAGTAATCAAGGACTGGGTCACATGCTGAGAGACCTGCCAGGCAAGGAGAACAGAGATACCTGAAGCTCCAGTGCAGCCCTGGGAGTTGAAACAGTCACCATGGTCAAGGCTCCAAATTGACTTTGTGGGACCATTCCATGGCCAGACCTTTCTCATCATGGAGGACTTGCACTCCAAATGGCTGCAGGTAGTACCACTTGCCACAATGTCTTTGTGGGTCATCATCAAGACCTTCACCAGACTCTTTGCAACTCACAGCCTGCCAAACACCATTCTTTCAGACAATGGGGCACATTTCACATCAATAGAATTTAAGAAACTCATGGACGCTTACTTGTTCCGGCATGTCCAATAAGTGTCCTTCCTCCCCTCAACCAATGGCCAAGACAAATGCACGATCTGTCCAACAAAACGGGTGCCGATCCTGATTAATGGTCACAGAGACTGGTCCAGAGATTGGTCACAGAGATTAGCAGATTTCCTTTTTTGGCAGCATGTCACTCTCAGCTTGGCAACCAACTAGAGCACTGCTGAATTGTTGATGGGCTGCTGGCTGGCCACAACCCTGAATAGGATCCATTCCAATCTCAAATCAGACAGGACAGCAAAGAGCCATAGAAGATTATGTCTCTGTATAACAAAACCTCTTACCCATAGAAATTTCTTCACCTGGCTGTTTTCATAGCATGTTGCTCACAAGGGCTGCATCTTCATAGAATCACTAAATCATAGAGTTGGAAGGGGCCATACAGGCCATCTAGTCCAACCCCCTGCTCTACGCAGGATCAGCCCAAAGCATCCAAGAAAAGTGTGTATCCAACTTTTGCTTGAAGACTGCCAGTGAGGTTGGGCTGAAAAGTGTCTTGGTTAGGCTGAAAAGTGTCTCCCTGCCATCATATTATTTCCAGAAAGCAGTTGGGAGGAATTTGTTATTTGCTTCTATTCCCCCATTCTGAAACTTCACTAAAAACATAGTGACTACTTAGGCTTCAACATTCCTCTTGGGTCAGAACTTCTTCCCCTCTTTTCTTTCCCTTCCCCCAGCATTTTGTATTAGGCAATTAAAACTAATCTTTGGTTCTGATAGGAATCACTGCCAATGAACTTATTTTACAAAGCTTGATAGGAAAGGAAGTGTGGAAAGGGCATCAATTATGAGGATTAAAGATTCTTAGTTGAGACCAAGGGAATTCATTTCAAAAGGCACAATGACGGGGAATGCTATGAAGAATGAAATAGAAGAGTCGATTACTGTATGGTTAGCTTTCTAAAGTGAACATAAAGGACTATTTGATGAGGTAGATAAGTTTGGCTGGTCTGGCTGGACAAAATCTCAAAACTTCACACTGGTTTTTATTTTTCAGTCAATTCAGCGGCAGGAAAAATAAGCCTGATTCATTTCAGTATAACTTCGTTTAAATGGATTGGCAGGAAAAGAGTAAAACACCTGTAGCAACCAGTTCACAATAGCAGCTCCAAATCCTTCAATCTCTGTATTTGTAAATACACACTAAAAATCTGTTTAGTGTACATGTAAAAAACAAACAAAAAATAGTGGGTTATTTAACATGAGCATACCTATGCCACTGGAACCTGAATTAGAAATTAAAATATTTTAAGAAATAATGAAAGAAATCTTTCTCTTTTCTTTAACCATAATAAAGTTCAAGTTGCATGATAAACAACTCATACTCTACCTGATTGGCCCTCAGGAATGTCCACTATTTCATGGCAGGCCAATGGTGGGTCTGTCCCGCCCCTGGCCTCCTCCTCCTCCTCCTCCTCCTCCTCCTCCTCCTCTATCCTACTGCAAAAAGAGCCAGCCCCCACTGCTAGCCCACTTCCCAAAGGTAAGCTGGGCCACAGAGTGGGGAGGCTGAAAGAGAGGAAGAAGCTCAACCTGCCAACCAGCCCCAGGACACTGAGTACAGCCTCTATACCTGCCTGAGATCTTGGGAGTGGGAGAAGAGGTCCAGCCCCCCCACAAGACCCATGGGACCGAGTGCAGCCTTTGTGCTCTCCTGACTCAGGGTGCGTGGGTGGGAGATGCAGGAAAGGTCACCCACCAGCCCCACAGGGGGTAGCATGGTCTTTTGGCACTCCTCTGAATTATTTAATTTATACTGCCTTGAGAATATGTCATGTGCCTTAGTGTTCTAAGTCCACCAGCTTCATTCTAGATCCTTTTTAATATGTCAGAGAATATGGAAATAACTCAACAAACCCACAGTCAGAGTGAATGCAGCATTCTTTAACCTGTTAAGTTTTTAATTAACCTATGTCACAAGCCACTGAAAGGATTATCACTGCTGAAGAGCCTTATAGTTATAGTCCTTCATAAAACAAATCTACTTTCTGGCAAAAACGCAAGGCGTGCACAGGAAAAAATTTTGACTAAAGAAACTGCTGTACAGTTTCCTGATATATTGTAACATATCTACGAATGAAATTGCACATGTGGTTTGACTCACTTGAGTCAAATCACCAGTTTAGTTTCACATAACTAAAATCTATTTAATTTGTCCAAACTAGCACAAAAGTACAATTCTCATGGCAAATCTTAAATCCTGTCTCAAAAGACTTTGCAATGGCTGCTAATTCCTCAGTCAGGAGATGTGCATGGGAGTTTGTTTCATTGCTTTGGGGGGTTTTATTAACTCCAAGGAAGAAATTCTTATTAATTCTTTCTGTTTCACATGTTTGTTGATTATTTTTATAATTCTGTTTCATTCTTATTTCCCATTGGTTTCAACAGAAAATATACAACCCTTTCAGTTTTCCATCCAAATTGGACAAAGAAAGGATTGTAGTATTTCCCAAGGAAATGCACAATGCCAAAATGCAGACAGGTAAAATAAAGGACTCTTCCCTTTGAAGGAATGAAAGGCATCTATATTAATAGACACCAATGTGTCTACTTCTCAATTTGACCAAATCTGTGGATTCCTAAATCAAAAGACTGGGACCATAGGCAGATAAGGCAGATTGTTCTACATATCTGAAATAGCCCGCATTTGAAGAAAAATCAGAAAGTTAAAAAATACATTGGGAAGTTAACACCCTAACTAATAGAAGCAATTCCTATGGCTTAAAGAAATTAATGCTACCAATGCCTATTGCTAGGCAACCACAACAGTATTCCCAGCCTTCAATCCTTGGTTTCTGTGAGTAAAAATCAAGAGGAAGAGTCAGGGCCCTTTCCAGAGCTTTTTCGGGGCTTTGAGGGAGGACTCAATTGGAGCTAGGCAGCAACTGCTAAATGACTTTCTACCACAAACAGTTGTTTGGCCTTGCCTAGTTGGTTGGTGGATGGGTGGGAAGGAGGAAAGAAAGCAGGTAATGAGGATGATAAAAGATTGCTAAGAGAAGAAAACGGTGCAGGGGGGTTGGACTAGATGACCCGTGAGGTCTCTTCCAACTCTATTATTCTATGATTCTAAATGGTGTGGGGAGTTTCACAAATTCTTGCATGCCTCCCAATTGTTAAAGTCTACAGGAGAAACAATAGGAAATATTCCAAAGAGTAACAGACAGCACTTTGGCCACTTAGCTTGAAGGACAGTAGCGCATTAACAAGGCAGACTGACAAGGCAAAGGTATTTGGTAGCACGAGAGTAAGTCATCTGGGCAGGCAGGTTATGGGCAGTAGAGCCTTGGCATGGATTTACTTGAGAAAAGAGCAATGTTTGGAAAACCACAAGCAAGAAGGAGAGTACAGACTTCAAGGGGAAGTTCTGCATTTAAGTAGGAAAAAATCAAATGCATTGTTATAGGATGGGGGAGACTTGTCTTGGCAGTAGTGTGTGCAAAAAAAGGGGTCTTACCAAGCCATAAACTGAATATGAGTCAGCAGTGTGATTAACAAACTAATGGGATTTGGGGCTGCCTCAAAAGAAGTATAGTGTCTAGATTGCATGAGGTGCAACTTTGCTCTGGTTAGGCCTCACAGAGTATTATGTTCAGTTTTGGGAACCATAATTGAAGAAGGATGTAGACAAATTGGAAGAAGAAGAAGAATTGGTTCTTATATGCCACTTTTCTCTACCCGAAGGAGTCTCAAAACGGCTTACAATCACCTTCTCTTTCCTCTCCCCACAACAGACACTCTGTGAGGTGGGTGAGGCTCAGAGAGCCCTAATATTACTGCTTGGTCAGAACAGCTTTATCAGTGCTGTGGTGAGCCCAAGGTCACCCAGTTGGTTGCATGTGGGGGAGCGCGAAAGCAAACCTGACAGAAATGCTGATTCTGTGAACTTGTGAGTAGGTGGACAGAAGGGATCATGTTTGTGCTTGGTTGTTATGTCCTTTTCTTGCATGCTCAGGGAAATGCTAATCACCACTTTGGTGTTGGGAGACAAATTTCTTCCAGGTCAGACTGGTCATGGGTCATTCCACACAAAGGACAATGTGGCTAAATCTATGCGCTATTGAAAAGCGCTGCAGGCAAAAGTGGCAGATCGCGGTAATGCACACAGCTGTTTCTAGCGAAAAAAAGGCTCTCCCACTAGTGCTGTTCTCGTAACGCACAAGTTTCCGGTCTCTCCGAAATCGCAATAGGGGAGGCGATATTTTTCCAAGCTTCCTCCTGCCCCTTAACAGCCAATTAACTGTTGTGTTCGTGTTTCCCTTTAAGAACTCTTTTTTAAAAAACCCAAAAACACCTGTAGCAACGCATATTCGTTCCTTCAATGTATCAGAAAGACCTTTTCCGCAGGCGTAGGAGCTGGCGCTTAATCGTTTACAGGCTCCTCAAGTTAAAAAAAAAATCCCTCCCCCCATGGGCAAGATTTGTGGGCAGTGTCAAAATTATGGGCAGTGTTGAACAAGGGGCTGTATTCTGCTTGGGAACTTTAAAGACACTTGCAGTAGCGAGCTTTGTTTAACTTTTATTCACTTCTGTGGAGGGACTTTAGCCGGAGAAGCCTCTGAGAAGCCTCACTCATTTGTTGCTTTCCCCGTCTAAGGAAAAAAAATGGCATTCGCTTAGCCAGAAATTTGGCAGTGAGAGCAGGGGAGGGACTTTCTTTCTACCGCTACATTAAGAACGCACATGTCTTTAGCTGGTTTGTTGCAGCTTGTATGCAAAAGTGTAGCGGTTTTCTCAGGGGGAATCCACTTTTCCTGATTTCCCAAAAAGCGCTACAACGAAGCGCTTTTTGCGGGAGTGTTGCAGATTGGGTGCGACGTCATGCAGAACCTTGAATTAGTAGTGTTTACCAAAGGTAAGACTTTTGCTACATTAAAGCCATGCGGAATGGCCCATACTCTTGCCCTTTTCTTGCAGCAGTTCATAGCCAATTTGAACAATGGTTATCTCAAAGAATAAAAGTGGTAAGTCCCTGTGTGTTACAGTTTAGTTTTAACCAGTAAGTGGTTATTGGAAACTGCATGCATTCCTCAAGTGAGAACATCACTGCCTCCAGCCTGAGAAGAGCATTTGGTATACATTGAGGGACTCCAAATATTGATCGCAGAAACTTGGATTGCACTGTTTCCATGGACTTATAAAGACAGAACTGGGAGCCATACACTAATTGGACAACCACCTTTCCCTCAAAACCCTTGATTGCTGCAAGGATATGGGAAGCAAGGCTTTCCTTGCATGCAAAATCAAAATACCAGATTCCTTCAATTGCTCTGCAGGCTCAACTTCATCTGTGCCTTTTGACACCCATTAAGTAGTTTAATGTATCTTACCTGGCTCTGTTTTCTGTAGCTTTCACCGTACATTCCTGTCAGGTTTTCTTTTTCATTTTGCATGGATTTTCCTCCCGTCAGTGCTCATTTCATTTTTTGTTCACCATTTCTCCACATTTTGTGAGAGTGGTTTTGTGGCATTTCACCCCCTAGCAAAGACCCCCAAGGCAAAGGTAATTCAAAAGCATCATGATTCCCTCAAATATCCCCCACCCCCATGCAGTTTTTTCCCACCCCTAGGAGACTGCTCCTTTCCTACTGCACATTGTGCAGCATGGTTGATCTCTCCTTACTGGTCAGTTTCATGGTGGACACATTTTTTTGAAATTGTAAGAAGAGATTCTTCAAGCTGCATTTACTACTTGGTGGCCATCTTATGTACAAACTCCAGTACTGCTTAATATTCCCATCTAGTCAATTTCATTTTTTTAAAAAAAATGGAATAATTCCAGTGATATTTGGGTGCCTCTAGTAAGATTCAGATCTTTGGTGAAAAATATTTTCAAAGAAAGTTGTATGTGGTGTGTATGTGTGTGCATGCACACTCTTTAAAATTTAAAAGAGACGTGTGTCCTGTGTTAAAAATGCTTTTTGCAAGAGGGGCAATTTACAAGAGGGGAGAGGCTGAGGTAGGAATCTTTCCTCAGCAAGTATCTTGGTGGCAGCATGGAAGAACACTTTAAAAATTACCTGCAATTGGATGCCTGCATGCCAGCCTCAGGTAGAGGCTTCCCCTCAGAAAAGCCATTCCAATGGCAGGGAGCCTGAGTAGGCCTTTGGGCTGGCTTTGAGGCTTGCACACATGAAAAAGCAACAATCCAGCCCACAATAGGTGCCTGGACTCCAGCTGTTTATGCTCAAAGAGCCCCATTCCACCCCCAGCCAAGGAAACTTTGGATGCCCTCACTGTGGAGCAAAGCTGCCTTGGCTAGGGTGAGAGGGCTTCTCTGAGAATAAGCAGCCTGAGCCCAGGAGAATTTCTTTGGAGCAAAACCTTCTGCTAGAGGCACTTGGGACTGACTCCCAAGGAGACACACCTGGGTTTAATCTGTTTAATGCTCTTAGAAGCCCCCTTTCCCCAACCAAGACAGCTTTGCTCTGCAGTGAAGGCAGCCAGAGTCCAGGCACCTCTTGTGGGCTAGATCGTAGCTCATTCACGCATGCAAGCCTAGGAACTGGCTCAAGCATCAACATCCAAGCCAAGGAGAAATATCAAGCATTAACACAGTTTCCCCCGCACATACATAACTAATATATAAATACACACATATATAAGGTGTATACATATTAGATAGATAGATAGATAGATAGATAGATAGATAGATAGATAGATAGATAGATAGATAGATAGATAGATAGATAGATAGATAGATAGATAGATAGATAGATAGATAGATAGATAGATAGATAGATAGATAGATAGACTTGCACTAATGAGAAAATCAACATGCTTACAGGATACTCTTTGCCAGTGACCTCTGGTACATTTTGACACAGGAGAGACCAGAGAACAAAAACTCATTAGTGATGGTTCTGATTATCTGTAGCCTTTGAAATTAATAAGCTTCATAGCAAAACTACTGCATCTGTTCTTGGTCATAGTTTGGAACATCTGTTATTTCCCCCTTTTGAGATCTTATTGTCCACTTGGCTTGCCAAGCTATAGTGTCCTTATTTGGATGCAATTGAACAGTGGACAGAGGCTTCAATATCTGACACAGAATCCTTGATGATTCTCCTTTGTTACAGAGTCATATCTTTTGGCATTTTTCAGTCAATAACTGTCTTGTTTGTCTGTATGCTGATAGTAAATCAAGATGATACATTCAAGCGACATGAGAAGAAAATAAAGTCTTGTTTTATTCATTTCAGTTGTAGCTTGTCAAGGACTTAGTAATGCTGATCACTCACTTTAGTTGACTTCCCTTGATTTTCTTCAGAATACCTATATTTCATACTGTTTTGGAAATCACACTGCAGGTTGCCATCTGTCTTTTAAAAGTAACATCATTCCCTGGTTCTCAAATACTCTAGGGTTTCTGTTGCCTTCAAGAAAAGTGCACAGTAGTTCAGCCTCCTTTAATGTTGCTGATGATGCAAAAGTTTAGAAAAAGAACCTTGCATCTTGATAATTCTAGTGATGCTATGAACTTTGTGGCAAGCAGGTTCGGCAGGCAAAACTATGCTTGAATAGCACAATTGCATGTAGGCAGACTCATGGACCTCCCCGCTTTGCTGCTGTCAGCCATGGGCTGACTCAGAAGAACAGACCAATGGTTTATCTCCATCAGACCAATGGTATATCTAGTAAAACATTCTGTTTCAAACAGTGGCTAACCAGATACCCTAGAGCAGTAGTCCCCAACCTGCGGGCCGCGGCCCGGTGCCGGGCCGGAAGGCCATGGCGCCCGGCCGCGGCTCCCTCTCCCCGCCCCCCCCCCGCAGTAAAAAACTTCCCAGGCCGCAAGCTTGCGGCCCGGGAAGCTTCTTACTGCGGGAGAGCGGGGAAAGGGAATCGGGGCCGGGCCGCGCCCATGCGGGCGCGGCCCGATGTGCGGGCGCGGCTCGTGGGGCGCGGCCAATGCGAGGCGTGGCCCGATGTGCGGGCGCGGCCCGCGGGGGCAACCCGGGCGCCGCCCGATGAGCGGGCGTTGCCCGATGCGCGGGCACAGCCCGGTGCGTGGGCGTGGCCCGCGCAGGCGCGGGCCACGGGCCACGCCCCAATGCCCTGCCGGTCCCCAACCTCAGAAAGGTTGGGGACCACTGCCCTAGAGGGATAACAGAAAGAGCATAGAGATGAAAGCCTTCCCTTGGTATTGCAACCTAGTACTGGTATTCAGAAATTCACTGCCTTCAGATGTGAAGGTTCCCTTTAGTCATCACAGCTTACAGCCATTGATGTACCTGTCCTCCACAATTGTGCCTAATGACTTTTCAATGCCATCTATGTTCATGGTCATCATTATATCCACTGGCTATGAATTCCCCATTACTACTACTACTACTACTACTACTACTACTATTGTAAAACTGTGGGTTTTACTACTACTACTACTATTGGGATTTATTGCCCACCACTCTCAGCAAGAGAGATCCCCCTTCAAGGATCGCTGCCTTGTTGTGCAAAGGGGGCTTGCGTAGTTCAGTGAAGCTATGAGCTATACCGTGCAGGGCCACCCAAGACGGACAGGTCATAGCTGAGAGCTCTGACAAAAGGTGATCCACTGGAGAAGGAAATGGCAAACCACTCTAGTATCTTTGCCATGAAAACTCTATGGACAGTTCCAATAGGCATAACGATATGACGCCGGAAGATGAGCCCCTCAGGTCGGAAGGTGTCCAATATGCTACTGGGGATGAGCAGACGGCTAGTACGAGTAGCGCCAGAATGAATGAAGCGACTGGGCCAAAGCCGAAAGGACGCTCAGTTGTGGAAGTAACTGGTGGCGAAAAGACAGTCCGATGCTGTAAAGATTTTTATTCCATAGGAACCTGGAACGTCAGATCCATGAATCAAGGCAAGCTGGACGTGGTCAAACAAGAAATGACAAGACTGAACATCGACATTTTAGGAATCAGTGAACTAAAATGGACAGGAATGGGTGAATTCAATTCAGATGACCATCAGGTATACTACTGTGGACAAGAATCTCGCAGAAGAAATGGAGTAGCTTTCATAATCAATAAGAGAGTAGGAAAAGCAGTCTTGGGATACAATCCCCAAAACGACAGAATGATCTCAGTTCGAATCCAAGGCAAACCATTCAACATCACAGTGATCCAGGTCTATGCCCCAACCACTGCTGCTGAAGAGGATGAAGTTGATCAGTTCTATGAAGCCCTACAACACCTTCTAGAAGCAACGCCAAAAAATGATGTGCTTATCATCATGGGGGATTGGAATGCTAAAGTAGGAAGCCAAAAGATAACCGGGATAACAGGCAAGTTTGGCCTTGGAGTACAAAATGAAGCAGGGCACAGGCTGGTAGAATTTTGTCAAGAGAATACAATGGTCATAGCAAACACTCTTTTCCAACAACCCAAGAGACGACTCTACACATGGACATCACCAGACGGTCAACACAGAAATCAGATTGACTATGTGCTCTGCAGCCAAAGATGGAAAAGTTCTATCCAGTCAATAAAAACAAGACCAGGAGCTGATTGTGGTTCAGATCATGAGCTTCTTGTTGCAAAATTTAGGCTTAAATTGAAGAAAGTAGGGAAAAGCACTAGGCCACTCAGGTATGAACTAAATCATATCCCCGACGAATACACAGTAGAGGTGACAAATAGATTTAAGGAATTAGATCTGATAGACAGAGTGCCTGAAGAACTATGGACGGAGGTTCGCAACATTGTACAAGAGGTAGCAACTAAAACCATCCCAAAGAAAAAGAAATGCAAGAAATCAAAATGGCTGTCTGAGGAAGCTTTACAAATAGCTAAGGAGAGAAGGGAAGTGAAAGGCAAGGGAGAAAGAGAAAGATACACCCAATTGAATGCAGAATTCCAGAGAAAAGCTAGAAGAGATAAGAATGCCTTCTTAAATGAACAGTGCAAACAAATAGAAGAAAACAATAGAATGGGGAGGACCAGAGATCTTTTCAAGAAAATTGGGGATATGAAGAGAACGTTTCATGCAAAGTTGGGTATGATAAGGGACCAAAATGGTAGGGACTTCACAGAAGCAGAAGAGATTAAACAAAGGTGGCAAAATTATACAGAACAACTATACAAGAGCGAGCTTAACATCCCTGATGACCACAGTGGGGTAGTTACTGACCTGGAGCCAGACATCCTGGAATGTGAAGTCAAATGAGCCTTAGGAAGTCTGAGCAACAATAAAGCTAGTGGTGGTGACAGCATTCCAGTTGAACTATTCAAAATCTTAAAGGACGATGCAGTAAAAGTGCTACACTCAATATGCCAGCAAATTTGGAAAACTCAACAATGGCCACAGGATTGGAAAAGGTCAGTTTACATTCCAATCCCAAAGAAGGGCAATGCCAAAGAATGTTCAAACTACCACACCGTTGCACTAATTTCTCATGCTAGCAAAGTTATGCTCAAAATCCTACAAGCTGGGCTCCAGCAATATGTGGACCGAGAACTTCCAGAAGTACAGGCAGGATTTCGAAGAGGCAGAGGAACTAGAGATCAAATTGCCAACATACGCAGGATCATGGAGAAAGCTAGGGAGTACCAGAAGAACGTCTACTTCTGCTTCATTGACTATGCTAAAGCCTTTGATTGTGTAAAGGTAAAGGTAAAGGTATCCCCTGTGCAAGCACCGAGTCATGTCTGACCCTTGGGGTGACGCCCTCTAGCGTTTTCATGGCAGACTCAATACGGGGTGGTTTGCCAGTGCCTTCCCCAGTCATTACCGTTTACCCCCCAGCAAGCTGGGTACTCATTTTACCGACCTCGGAAGGATGGAAGGCTGAGTCAACCTTGAGCCGGCTGCTGGGATTGAACTCCCAACCTTATGGGCAGACAGCTTCAGACAGCATATCGCTGCCTTACCACTCTGCGCCACAAGAGGCTCATTGATTGTGTAGAGCACAACAAATTGTGGCAAGTTCTTAAAGAGATGGGAATACCAGAGCATCTTATTTGTCTCTTGAGAAATTTATATGCAGGTCAAGAAGCAACAGTGAGAACTGAACATGGAATCACTGACTGGTTCAAAATTGAGAAAGGAGTTCGGCAAGGCTGTATACTGTCGCCTTGCCTATTTAACTTGTATGCAGAGCACATCATGAGAAATGCGGAATTAGAGGAGTCACAAATTGGGATCAAGATTGCAGGGAGAAATATCAACAACCTCAGATATGCAGATGATACCACTCTAATGGCAGAAAATGAAGAGGAACTAAAGAGCCTGTTGATGCGGGTGAAGGAGGAGAGTGCAAAAGTTGGCTTGAAACTCAACATCAAGAAAACAAAGATCATGGCATCCGGCCCTCTCAATTCCTGGCAAATAGATGGGGAAGAAATGGAGATAGTGACAGATTTTATTTTCCTGGGCTCCAAGATCACTGCAGATGGGGACTGCAGCAAAGAAATTAAAAGACGCTTGCTCCTGGGGAGGAAAGCTATGGCAAATCTAGACAGCATCCTAAAAGGCAGAGACATCACCCTGCCAACAAAAGTGCGTTTAGTCAAGGCTATGGTCTTCCCAGTTGCAATGTATGGCTGCGAAAGTTGGACCATAAGGAAGGCCGAGCGTCAAAGAATTGAGGCTTTTGAACTCTGGTGCTGGAGAAGACTTTTGCGAGTCCCTTGGACTGCAAGGCGAACAAACCGGTCAGTCCTAGAGGAGATCAACCCTGACTGCTCTTTAGAAGGCCAGATCCTGAAGATGAACCTCAAATACTTTGGCCACCTCATGAGAAGGAAGGAATCCCTGGAGAAGAGCCTAATGCTGGGAGCGATCAAGGGCAAAAGAAGAAGGGGACGACAGAGAATGAGGTGGCTGGATGGAGTCACTGAAGCAGTAGGTGCAAACTTAAATGGACTCCGGGGAATGGTCGAGGACAGGAAGGCCTGGAGGATCATTGTCCATGGGTTCGCGATGGGTCGGACACGAGTTTGCACATAACAACAACAACTCTCAGCAAAGCCGGCTCATTCAATAAAGAAATTGCTTTTTCAGTAAAGCAATATGGAAATATTTCCTGTAGTGTGTTTTGAATCTATTGTCCATCAGCTTCACTTTTAGCATTATGGAAGAGGGACAAAAAGTTTTATCCATTTTCTTCATCCCAGGCATAATTTTATACTTCTTGTGATGACATCTTTTTTCCTAGATGAAAAAGCCCCAGAACAGTAGCCCTTCCTCAACTTGGTTGCTCCCTTTGATACTTCTTTGGTTACCCTGCATAGGGTATAGCTAGCAAACAATCAGTGGAAGGGAGAGGTGCAAGTTATGGCTTCCAAACAGTGATGCTGTGGAGGGTGGGGGGGGGGTTGGGATTAGTGGGACCTAATGTCAGTATCTGAATTTCTGTACAGGAGAAAAAGGCCCAACAAAAAATCCTTAATGGTATTGTTCTACCTCTGGCTTAGAGACACTTTGTACTATGTCGACAGTCAACACTGTAATGACTCTACACATCAGCGCAAATTATGTACAATCACTGCTTTGTAGAAATTACAATTTGATCCCCCGTCTGTAGAGACCAGTACAGCTCATAAAACAGCAAGAATGGTAAATAAGAATGTACTGTGGGTTTTTAACATGGTGTTTGCAATGAGGTTTGCTTCACTGTCGGCATACTCATCAAATCTACTCCAATGATAAAGTTCCAGTTTCCCTGCTAAAAGACAGAATTTTTTAAAAGACTGAGACTGGAATAATTTCGACAAGAATACCCTCAAATATAAAATCAGATTTATCTCGACAAATCACAGGGGATGATCTGGCAATAATAATAAAGGGAGGAATAAATGCAGCAGTCTGCCTCTAAATAAGCGATTAGCAGTCTCACCCACAAATTTCATTAGAATACTACAGTTGTTTCCCCCAAATTGGGCAATTAAAAATGCTAAGGGAATTTTGTTAGATAGAAAAAGAACAAATACATCATTTTTTTCATCATTAGGAGAAGATTATTGCAATGGGTATTCAATCATAATATGAAACATGCCTTAAAATGTCTACTGTTATCTTTAATTCATAGAAAGCAGCAATGATTAGGTCAAAGAAAGTAATCCATAGAATTATCATATTAGCATAGAACACATCATATAAACCTTTTCATTGTCCTTATTCAAAACTAACATTTTCTTACTATGTAGATATACAGCAGAAGTAGCCAAACTGACTCTCCAGATATCCATGGACTACAATTCCTATGAGCCATGGTAATTGCAGTCCATGGACATCTGGAAACCCACAGTTTGGCCATCCCTGATTTAAAGAATACAGAACTTGGACAGTGGGACAGGAAGAGAAATGGGTTGTTCTTGCTATCTGCATCAATTTATGAATTGATATGCTGTTACCTCTGCAGAGCACAAGCCTGACAGAAAAACAATCTGTAACCTTTTGAGTACTCATTCAATATTCATCTTGCAAAGCCGTAAACTTTTAAACAGGTCCGTGGAGTGACGTGTCAAGAACCTCCACGAGCCAGTTTGCTGGGAGCAGCAGTATACAACTCCAATTCATAAATAATAATAAATAATTTTAGGTCATGGATCGTCCAACCCAAAGAGCAAACAGAGTCTAGCTGGAAAGCCATTCAACATATCCTGCAGCTCAAAGTATATGTACATGTCTAATCCTCGTACATGGGGCTAAATTCCAAGGGGTTGTCACAATTGTGCTTCCATCTTCTATGAGATCAGGTGGTGGTTCTTACAATTCTAGCAATTGACAGCAGTAGGACAGCTCCTAAAAGAGATTTCAAAATAAGAATGCAAGAAAGCGATGTATTATATGTATTAGTATATTATCACTGCTTCATTTGAATAGAGTGCTGTAGTAATGTATTAAACAAATTGCTTTTTGCCTTTATGGAATATTTCCGCTTTCCCACATGCATTTCTGTAATAAATGAATAAGGAATGGTTCATGGAAATAAGGAATAGATAGGAAGCCTAGATAGCATGTAGACAGAATGCAAATCAAATATGGTGGCTCCACAGATTCCCTCAAAAGCCACCCTTCCAGAAGATATGGCTAATATAGAATGAATTTTACAGGGCTCAATACTGGGTCCCTTACTTTACAACATTTTTATCAATGATTTGGATAAGAGGGTAGAGGGACTCATCATTACATTCGTGGATGACACCAAATTGGGAGGAGTAGCAAACAACCCAAAAGATAGAGATAGGTTGATTCCGCACCAGCAATGCCACTTCAGGTTGCCGCCAGTGCATTGCTGCAGAGCTGCATGCTCTTCCTGCCCTGATGGGCCTGATGTGAGACAGGCCCTGTTGACCACCACAGTGCCAAAATGGAATACAGAAGAATCCACATTCCCTTAGTGCGGTGTTTCTGGGGCCTGATCCATGCCAGGCCCGGGAGGGCATTGGCCTGGTGGCAACATCATGTGCATTGGCCCAGGCACAAGTAATTCAGCTTCCTAAAATCTAGAGCCTCTTTTGGCGCAGAGTGGTAAGGCAGCAGACCTGCAGTTTGAAGCTCTGTCCATGAGTCAGGGAGTTCGATCCTAGCAGCCAGCTCAAGGTTGACTCAGCCTTCCATCCTTCTGAGGTCGGTAAAATGAGTACCCAGCTTGCTGGGGGGTAAACGGTAATGACTGGGGAAGGCATTGGAAAACCACCCCGTATTGAGTCTGCCATGAAAACGCTGGAGGGCGTCACCCCAAGGGTCAGACATGACTCGGTGCTTGCACAGGGGATACCTTTACCTTTACCTTTAAAATCTAGAAAGAAATTTGACAGAGAATAACTGTAAATAACTGTGTACATTTCCTTTATTTAAACATGGTAATTCCCAAAGAGAGTGTGATACATTCTGCTGAACATTTATTTGGCCATACTGATAGTGCTTCAGCTCTCAAAATGATTAAGACTGTTACCTGTGCACTTCAATAGCTCTGTGATTCACAATGGGATGTGTATTTTCAATTGCTTGAAGATAACCTGTTAATTGAGGTTACAGAGAGTTCATTATAGCACCAGTTCATAAAGCACAGAAATGATGGATAGCAGAAAACACAAATGTCTCTTTTTCTGCATCTGGAGTGATAGCCCTTGCCTGTTTACCTTGTGATAATTAGAAATATGCATGCTTCCAAATCCAGCCCTTAATACTGTGACAAATGTCAGTGTCAACTGCCACCGCTTCAGGATTTTATTTCATTTACCTGAAGTCAATTAAACTTTAATTTAAAAAAAAACATGTTAATTTGATAGCACTTTATTATTAGGCATAGGTGTTAATTTAGGACAATTTATTTTGCCAATCTGAACACCTAAACCAAGGAAAGTAAGAGAAGAAAAACGCACTTCTTATTCTAAGTTATCACCACGGTCCCTTTGCTTACAATATCAAGCCTAGAAAAATTCTATCCGTTTTAGTGACTAGATATGTGTGTTTAGTTATTAATTAAAATAATTATAAAAATGAGGTGTTTCATAATTGTCAAAATTAATAATAATATGAGGATGAAAGAAATTCCTTATCTGAACAGCCCATAATGGGGAAAACGTTTTGTTTTATTCTGGTTTCTTTGATCACTGCAGTCTCTACTTTTATTGGTGTCCCTTTTACAAGGCAGCCAACATTTGTCTAATAAGGACAGAGAGTGAACTTAGCATTTCTGGGGGGGGGGGGTCATCAGGCTCTGGGGTTTCAATATTAACTGCAAACTGCAGCTACTAGAATTACTAGTGTGGCATTTAAATCCTGAAGAAGGGTAGGACTGCCTTGATAAGTGAAGTAAATCCCTGCTCTAATCACTACACCACACTAGTCCTTATGGGAAAGCTGAAATTTTACAATTGTTATAATTGAAACAGTAATCAAGACATGGTGGACTAGTATGACAAAACCAGAGCAGATTTTCAGGCATCTAACCCAGCTTCAAAGCAAATAGCTTGAAGCATTGCATTGTACCTATAGAATTATATCTTATTATCTACATTTCTATGATTTGGTCCTAGGGTTGCTAGTTCTGGTTTGGGAAATCCCTGGAGATTTGGGGTTTGGAGCCAGGAGTGGATGGGATTTGGGACAGAGAGGGACCTCAGTGGTGCACAATACTATGGAGTCCACCCTCCAAATCAGACATTCGTGGTATGCCAAGAATCTGGCCTTCTGAAGGTAGAAACCCGTGCCTGGCTGACAACCATAAATTACTGGTTAAAAATTTACCTCCATCCTAAGGAACTAATCCTGAATTTTTTAGCAGTCTCCTCACAATTCCCATGGAATGGTAAAATCATTGAAAAAAATCCAAACTCTGGGCCTCGATCCAAACCATCAAATAGAATATGGCCTTAAAACAGCCAAAGCCGTCGTATGGCAACGTCTTTTTGATAAAAATTCTCAGGAGGAATTCTCAATTCTTCCTTGAATCTATAGCACTCTGAAAGGATCGTCAGGAAATACTCCAGCTCCATATCTCACAAATATCTCGATAGTAAAATAAGGTTGGGCCTTCTCAAGAGCACGTTTTAACTCATTCCCCTCAGCCGCCCTCAAGGGCAGGTTTCTCAATCGTCTGCTGGATCTAAGTGTATGCCCCTGTGATAATGTCCAGCCTTAGACAATTTCACATATCTTACTATATTGTCCTTTTTATGAAAGCTTCCGAAAATATCTAATCCTAACTTTACTATCCCACTACACTAGACATTCATCCTTATCATCCCATAATAGTGACACTCTAGTTAAATTTTTGCTAATGGATAAAGACCCACTTATTTCTAACATGGTAGCAAAATTCCTTTACATCTCTACTAGAATTAGATCGAAAAGAATGTCCAAACAATAGTAATGGATAGGTAATGGATAGGCCATCTTATCACTTGGGTTAATGGACTGTTCTAGAAGACGTATTGATTCCTTGCCCCTGCAGTTAACCTCCTTGAGGTTTCTTCCCCCTTCTTCTTTACATGTTATAACCCTTCCCCCTACGTACAATAACATATTATTTGTTTCCAACAATACATTTTTTTAATATTGTTTTATCTTAATATTTTTATGTAGCTATACTTTTTGTATTTTTTCACTACACATATCAATTCACTTTTATAATTGATTGCAGTTTCTATTGATGCATTATTTATGTGGGTCAATCGACCGAATAAACCTACTGTACTGTACTGACATTGGTGGGCGGAGGGCAATTTCCAGATCATTGGCCCATCAGGACATTTCCCTGTGGCCTTAATGGCCAATGTGCCACTGCTTCAGACCTTATAACATCTGAGGTTGCCAGCCAGCAACTGGCACCAAATGAGAGACTGCGGGTGGGGGGGAGAGAACATGGTGGACACTGTCATACTATCAGCATGACTTCCTGGGATTGATTAGAAACTCATAGTTTCCATTGAATCCTAATGTGTTGCATCACTTTGGAATTATCCCTCTCCCCAATCCTACCAAGCAATTGTTGGAAGAGACCGGGGAACCCTAATACCAACACTGCATAAAAAAAAGGAGCCAACTATGTTTAAAGTTTTTTCCAACACAGTACAAAAGAATGCATTTCATTTTAAATAGTCTTGCTCAAGAGAGCTATCTTAAACCATATAGAAATAATTCAATTAAATAGAAAGAAAAGGGTATCTTTCTTGTTAATGACCTCTGTCTTCTCATTTTATTCCCTCTATTCGCACTATGTTTTTGCTGTGAGGAATAGATGTGGCCATGGCAACTGCAACATGAGAACCAGATTCTGTTCCCAACACTCCTTCCTTTGTTTGTCCTCTATTTTTCAATATGTAGTATTTCTAAATGGCCAAGACTCATTGGTTTTGACTATGAAGAGAGATGAGAGAGGTTTATATAGTGCAGAAATTGCTCTATGCATAGGGACACATTTCCCCACAACTTGTAGGAAAATATGCCTATGGTTCACCACACCTCAAGAGTGAAAAACAGATGGAGATTGGGGCCATTTCTGCATGAGGAGTATTTTCCTAGACAGCATCCGAATGTTGGCAACTTTTAGAGCACCCTCCTCATGATGTCGCCAACATGCTGAGGCTACCCAGTTGACAGGTCAAGATTCTGCCAGTTTTAAAGTGTGATGCAGTAAATCCAGGAAAGTGGGTTTACCACATTCTATCATGTGCCCCAGCGGTGAGCAAGCACTGAGCAAAAGGGGATAGGAACATACTGAGGGGGGAATGCACTATAGTCTCTTGAGCATTGTCCTGCCCTTGCACCTGCCCTCCCCTCTCCATTTCCATTTCTAATTGTGCCCCACCTTGTCCTCCTCAGCCCCCTTCTCACTGGCCAGGGTGCCTCGCTGCTCAAGCCACCACCACTGCCCCTGCTTCCTTCCCAATGGCCCCAGCAGCTACCACCGCTGCAAATTGTCCCCTGCCTCACCCTCCTCACAACCCTTCTTGCCTGACAGGGTGCCTCACGATCCAAGCCACCACCACCTCTGCTGCTGTTGCTGCCCCTATCACCTTCTCAATGGCTCCAGCAGCTGCCACCACCGCAAATGGCCCCCACCTCATCCTCCTCACCCCCCTTCTGCCTTAGCACCTGTGGGGGGGGGGCTCATACAGCACCAGCATGATGCAGATGTTGCCAGGCACTGGGGCCAAGCCTGCCACCCACAACTCGCAGTACTTTCTCCTAAGAGCCAGGCATTTGGATATTTTTAAACTGTCTTTTGTGTCAGTGCGTATGCATTGCAATGCCTTAGTTTGGATTTTTTTTAAAATTAATTTTCATGCTCAGGAAACACACAAACCTTCTCTGAGAGGGGATTGGTTGTCTCCAGAATTGACAGGCCAAGGAGGGGTGAGTAAAGAGTGTGTTGCTCTCTCTTCTGCATTTTCTCCATGCTAGTGAGGAGGGGAAGAGTCACAATGTGGTAGCAAAAAAAAGGGGGGGGGGAGACTTTATAGTATGGAGGGGGAAAAATCACAATTGCAGACAGGAGACAATGCAAAATTTGCCCCCCCCATGTGGAAATGGTTTGGGTGTATGTATTGGTTAGTAAAGTAAAGTTCTATAGGAAAAGCCATTTTGTAAACTCTCTTCAAGCCATTATATTGCGACTGAAAAATACACTTGCTTTTATTGAAGCTCATTCAAATTAAGATGCATTTTACAGCAGTAGAAAGGAAAGAAATCTAATGCAAGTAATGCTATGCCTGTTATGTAGCCTGCTTGATATGGCTGCATTTGAGTGAAAGAATTAAACTAGGTATGTAATCCTGGCTTGCCTGCACATGAGAGATTTGCAGATGCATCCAGCACAACCAGGAGTAGAGGCAGAACCAAGGCACAGAAAGAAAAGGAGGTATCATGGAATTGTCTAGAATTGACAAAAAGGCATCACACATATACAATCTGGTTCCAGAGAAAAGGGAACCATAGCATATACCAGTGTCTAGGCAGGCTAAATCGCCTTCTCGAAAACAACAGACTACAATAATGCCCCAGCATCTAGGACTTTATTTTTTCCCTTGGAGTTTAAGTGTATGTGCTGAAGACAGTCATTGTACTGCAAATGCGGCTCCATTCAGGAAAATGGCAACGGGTGGGGGGGGCAGGAACCCATACCTCCCACTCCACAGTCCCAAGTACAAATTGTGCCCTTTAACAGGCATTTCCCACGTGACTCCTGAAATATCTAATTCAAGTTAAATATTTTTTACTCAACTCAACTTTGCAGATTGCTACCCACAATCCAGCAGCAACTATTGAGAATCAAGACAATACTGAGGACAGCTTACCACAAGACAAACCCAATGCAAATGACAACAGACCACAATTGGTGGTCACCTACAGCTCAAAACTCAAGCCAGGTCATTTTGTTATTAATGACCCACAACCTATGCTAGATAGTGACACCTCTAGTGCAGGCACTTGTGGGGCTAACCTTTTCTTGCTTACAGACAGCCTGCTAACCTAAAACATCTTCTCCATAATGTCAAACTACTTAACAGTAACATAGACTCTGATTACAATGTCTGCAATGAACTAAGATGCCAGATTTGCTCTATTATAGAGCCTAGCAACACTATAATTGGACCCAGCATCAGCCATACCATCTCAGGTTCATACTCCTGTTCATCCTCTAATGTGGTTTATGCCATCACAAGTAATCAGCAATGCCCTTCCACCCTCTACACTGGATAAAAAGGCCAGTCCCTTTGACAAAAATTTAATGGGCATAAATCTTAGGAACCATAACAAAAACCAGTGGGGGACATTTTAATACCAGCACCTTGAATTCAGGCCAGAAGCAAATTGGAAACCAGTGTACATGAACCAAGACTGCAGTGATATGGTCCATTTAACTTTCTTGCCACAGCATTTTGTACCAATTGTTGTTTCCACGCACAATGGTGGTCCTGCATCGAGGACACAGCTGTAATTTAATCTAGATATTGCCAGGGCATGCACAACAATAGCAACATCTTTGCTTAGCTATGGAAAGCAAAAGCTGTTTCTCCAGTGCCACCATTTGTTTATCTAACCGGAGACCAGGCCCCAGCAGTGCCTCTAACCTGTGAAACTGCTCTTTCATGTAGTGTAACCCCACAATACCCGGTTTAGTCCTACCTCCCACCAGTAGACTTCTTTATGAATAGAAAGACTGGGGTGACCATTCCTCTCATAAGGAAAAGAATTGGTATAAAGTACTTTGGAGGTTGTTAACAGAACTCAGGAGGTAAGCATTTTAAAATAAATACATAACTCTTCAATCTAAGTTTTTCTTTTTGGAATCTCTTCAAGTCATAATGAAAAAGGGGCTAGTGTGAGAACACGTTTGTTTTCTAGATGCAGGAGGGAATCAAAAACCTCACAAATGAAATTAGTTCTATAATGATAAACACCTGGAAGTACTATTCCTACTAGATTAGGACTCCTCTTATGCAGGAAAGCAGATGCATGTAGCAAGCAATTGCACTGAATAATAAAAGAAGTCCATGCAAAAATGTCTTTAAAATGATCAAACTAAGCATCTTTTGAAAACATGCAGTTCTGAAGAACTAATGTACCCCCATTAAGGAGAGAACATTTTAGAATTTCTTAAATGCCTTGTATAAATTTCCAAGATTAGAAAGAGCATATTAGATCATGAACTGAAATTTAATTCTAACAGGTTTAAAATATGTTAAAAAAAAACAAAAACCTCGGAATGATTCTTTAGGGCTCTTTGGGCTTCTTCCCTCTGTTTCAGACCATTCTCACATGAAACAGAAGTGAATGAATTTTCCTGGACAGGACAAAACCTCTTTGTATGTAACTATTCAAAACACTCATGTTAATAATAAATTGCAGAAACAAGAAATTAAAGTAAGAAGGGAATCGCTAGGTGACTGTTGCTTAATAGAGTTCACATTAGAAAGGGTATTGCGGTGAATTATGCAGCAGGAAATTATTCTATAAAATTAGATATAATATCCATTACATTTAAATGAGAGAATCACATTGTACTTAATAGCCTTGGGTTCCTGCTTTCAAAAAGTACCAAGAATGGAAAATTATTGCAAGTTAAATATCAGAGCTGTGGAAAATAGCACATCACATCTCTGTTCTGAAGGCTATTATGCAGAGCACAATAGCAGAAATTATACCAGGATTAAAGCAAATAAGAAGTCTGTTTTTCCACTAAGTGCAAACCAAAATTAGATGAGGTTTTACAAATAAAGAAAATATTTACTGCATATTAATTTTTCCAATTAGTAACCCATTCTTTGTTAGCACAAGTTTATTTTCATTTAGTAAAATGACCTATGTAAAATTTTTGCATTAATTTTGCTCGAAACTCTTCAGCCATGCAACTATGAAATCAGCAGCAGTCCTAAGTACATGATTAACATTGCCTTCTTAAGCAATTACACCAGTCTTTCTCAACCAGGGTTTCATGAAACCCTGGGGTTTCTTGATGGCTCTGGGTTTCCCAAATTAGTGGGAGTTAATTAATTTTAATATATTTTAATTTGTTAAACATTTATCAGGTGATATGACCATATGTGGTCCTGTCAATCCCCCCCCTCCCCCGCAATGGCCAGTGATGGGTCTGGAGTAGGGGAAGGGGGGCATCATGTGGGCATGTACATAACTGTATTTCCCAACAATATTCTGCATGATTGCGCCACTTCTGGGGTTTCTCAAAGCCTGAGTAATGTTTCAGGGGGTTCTCAATGGTAAAAAAGTTGTGAAAGGCTGTGTTACACCTTCAAGAAATGAGAGTATGATTGTTCAATAATTCACTGTGTTCCATTGAACCAAATAGGGATTTGTTCTTTAGAGCAGTGGTCGCCAACCACTGGGCCGCGCCCTGGTGCTGGGCCACAAAAGCCCTGGTACCGGGCTGCGGCTCCCTCTCCCCGCCTCCCCGCAGTAAGAAACTTCCCAGGCTGCAAGTTTGTGGCCCGGCAAGCTTCTTACTGTGGGAGGGGGGGAGAGGGAAGCAGGGCCGTGCACGCAAAATGCACATGCACGGCCGAAAATGCACGTGCGCGGAAGTGCCGGGCACGTGCATTTTCGGCCACGCACGGAGCATGCGTGTGTGCACGGCCACACATGCGCAACATGTGCAATCGCCCTCTCTGTTGCCGCCGGTCCCCAGCCTGAAAAAGGTTGGGGACCACTGCTTTAGAGCATAGCCACAGTACAACTTTAAGAGTAATAGCTCTATATAGAACAAAGGTTCTTAATTTTTTTTTCATAATACCCTGCCCTTGTGCTATCTAATATTATAATTTCAGTATAGCTGACTCTCTAGCTGAGACTGAAAGGCATAAGGGAATTGGGTTGGTCATGGTCTTATTTGGACTGCTACCATTATAATAAACAGTTGCTTCATATTTGCCTGCCACTGCAAACCTCATTAGAAAAATGAAATACTTTGCTTTTTAAAACCCTATGAATAGTTTTAAAAATAATAGTTTAAAAAAACCACTATTACAGATCTCAAGGGGAGACTTGGATTGTCTCTTTGCTCCTGCAGAAAGGCAAACAAAACCAGGCAGTGGGAATACACATTTTTATCTCTCCTATTTTCATTGATTCATTTGAGTCTTAGAAGCATTCTAAGGGTATGTTACAGAATGTTTATGAATATGGTTGCCAAATATGCATCAGCTATAATGGCCTGATTCCAATAGAATTTAATTAGGATGATGAAGAAAAAAGATGCCTACAGTTTGTTCCAAGGAGAAACCATAGAGGAAGTATGATCTTTAGAATCAGACCAATATGACCATGAAACTTGGCTAAAAAGGTAAAGGTATCCCCTTTGCAAGCACCGAGTCATGTCTGACCCTTGGGGTGACGCCCTCCAGCGTTTTCTTGGCAGACTCAATACAGGGTGGTTTGCCAGTGCCTTCCCCAGTCATTACCATTTCCCCCCAGCAAGCTGGGTACTCATTTTACCGACCTCAGAAGGATGGAAGGCTGAGTCAACCTTGAGCCGGCTGCTGGGATCAAACTCCCAGCCTCATGGGCAGAGCATGTCTGCTGCGTTACCACTCTGCACCACAAGAGGCTCTGAAACTTGGCTACATGTCTACAAAATGTGAGTCTAATCATTTAAGCTATGAAGTGATGGATATAACCATAGATAGAAATGGGCCCATTGCTACACACATACATACATTTCAGATAAGTAAGAACCAGATAACATGAGGTTTGATATAATAGCTATAATAGTCACCTAACTTTAGAAGAAAGTCAACCTGATTTGACTATTTATTATATACTAGATATTAAGCCCGCTGTGGGCTCTAGAATGGTGGGTGGGTGGAGGGATGGGGCGAAGGGAGAAGGACAGTCAGAGAGAAAGACAGAAAGGGAGGAAGATAGAGACAGAAGAAGAGGGAAAGAAACAGGTAGTGAGAAAGAGGCAGATAGGAAGGAAGGGAGAGGCAGAGAGGAAGGAAGAAAGAGAAGGACAAAGAGAATGCTGGGAGGAAGGGAAGGATAAAGGGAATGCTGGGAGGAAGTCAGGAACAGAGTCAGGTAGGTGGCCTGAAAGGGGACTTTGTGGCCTACTGCCAGGCCCAGGGGCAGGCGAACCTGCCCCAGGGCCCGGCAGAAGGCCCGGGATGGTGGCGGCAGGCTTTGCGGCCTACTGCCGGGGCCAAGGGCCCAGCAGAAAGCTCCGGACGGGGGTGGCGGGCTTTGCGGCCTTCTGCCAGGCCCAGGTCCATGCGACCCTGCCCCAGAGCCCGGCAGAAGGCTCCCTGGGCGAGGGGAAGCTGGCCGGAGGACTTACCGCTGGGAAAGGCTTCTTCCTCTGAGCAGTGACTCCCTGGCCAGCCCAGGCAAGGCCAGGCCAAGCAGCCATTGGGGAGCCACTTTGCGGCTCTGGATTGCCCCCCCCCCGAGTTTTTATCCCGGACAGAGCCCGCCCTATCTCCTCCCCTTTAAACCTTACTCCTTTATTTTATCCGCTCCTCAGGAGTGGTTAAAGACTAGTAGAAAGGCCTATTTTAAAAACAGGCTGGGGTCCAGGGGTCACCTTCTCTTAGCAGCCAGGATTCCAAGGGGGTGGCAACTGTGGAGTGTGGGTGGAGGAGATTCCCTGCCATACCTGAGTAACTCAGAAGTGTGACACAGCTGCTGCAGATGCCATTCAGGTGGCCTCCACTGTCCTAGCCTGGCAGCCAGAAGGTCAGGAAGGGACATGAGGAGCAAGAATGGCTGGGTGTCCCCAGCATCCAGTCCCCATGGATCACACAAGAAAGAATATTCCCTGGCAGCCAAGAGGACAGGGAGAGGGGGGGGGGTGGCAGGGAAGCACAAGAAGAGGGCATTCCCCACCATGATCAGAAGCCAGGAAGAGTAACGCAGTGGCATCAGAGTGTATAGGCAGGCTTCCTCAGCAGCCAGGAAGGTGGTGTGGCTGGCATGGAAGGGATGGACAGCTAGAGGATGTATCAGAGCCCTTGCATCCATGCTTCTGACAACATGCCAGGCCTCTGATTGCCCCTCAGTGGGAGGGCCCTCCCCCCTCCCCCCTCCCCCTTCCCCCAAGGTCCAGTGAGAGGGCCAGCATATCGTTGGGGTGCAAGGTCAAAATTTTGCATGTTATGATGAACTTTTTTAGATTCAGAATTTTAGCCATGTGAGTCTGAAGCAGCAGAACGAATGTGGAGTCCACCAACAAAGTTAGGGTCCACCAACAAAGAGAGCCAATTTGGTGTAGTGGTTATGAGTGTGGACTTCTAATCTGGCATGCTGGGTTCGATTCTGCGCTCCCCCACAAGCAACCACCTGGGTGACCTTGGGCTCGTCACGGCACTGCTAAAACTGATCTGACCGAGCGGTGATATCAGGACTCTCTCAGCCTCACCCACCCCACAGGGGTGTCTGTTGCGGGGAGAGGAATGGGAAGGTGACTGTAAGCCGCTTTGAGCCTCCTTCGGGTAGGGAAAAGCGGCATATAAGAACCAACTCTTCTTCTTATTATTATTCAAGGTATAAACTTTCATGTGTCAGATACAGTGAAACAATACATATGGGTAGAGAGAGGGCAGGAGGGTTGAATTGCCAAGAACTACTCTCTCTTCATTCTTAGAGTTCATAAGAGTCACCTTTGAGACACAAGACTCAGAGAGAGGTCCAGTCAGGCCTTCTCTTTTATGAATCACTAGCTCAACAAAACAGTAGCATGTAATCCATATAGCTCAGATAGGTATTCCCTCATCATTGCACCTGCTGAAGCCTGGCTCATGCACCACATGCTCCTGCTGGTACCTCTAGCCTCCCCAATGGCCTCTATCAGCAAAGGCGTCTTTGAAATACCTGTAGGGGGCTCTGCCCAGAAGGGGAGGAAGTAAGGTAAGAAGTAGAGCTGCTTTTCTCCTTCTTCCTTTTCTTGAAGCAGCACATCTCTCTTGCAAACCAGCATGGTGTAGTGGTTCACAGAGAAGGACTCTAATTCCCTCCCACTTACCCTGTTTTGTTGGCTGTTAAACATATGTCTTTATAGCCACTGGATGATGTATTTATATTGCATTTGGTCACAGCTGGCAGTTTTGGCATGGCATGGAGCCTGTGGGGGGGGAGTTAAGTCTATGCATCGGACTCCCCAGGTTGAGGACCTCCATACGAGATGGCAGGTCTGAGAGCAGGGCTGACCCAGATGGGGAGGTTGGGGCTTGCAGTGCCAGGTAGCCCAGGGTGGGACCAAGAAAGAGGTGGGTGCCTCTCCTTAGCACCCCAGGGCTTACAGTGCCGGGTGCCTTGGGGCGGGGCCAAGGGAAGTGGACACTTCCTCTTGGGACCCCAGGTGGACACTTCCCTATGGTGGGAATCCAGCAGCAAGGAGACCTGCTTTCCTGGCGGTGTAACCAGGTGGGCCCCGGGGCACCACTGGTTCTTCCCTTGGACAGGATCCCAGCAGCAAGGAGACCTGTGTTCCCAGCAGGGATACAGATGGGCTCTGGGCCACTGCTGGGGTCCAGGTTCTTGTGGTCTTTTGACTGCAAGTCAGGCTCCCTCTCCCATGCTCTGCCAACACTCCTGTGGAGTATTAATAAAGCTGTGGCCTTGTTCAAGCCAACAGAAATGTGTGTGTTTCTTCCTTGAGCCCAAAATGCCATCCTGCAAGTCAATAGAAAGTGCCTCAGAATAGGTAGTATGATAGTGCTGACGATGTCAAATGAAATCCTTCACTGATAAATGTGATTGTTGTAAAAAAAACACGTCACAACATGAATAAGTTGGTAACTGTAACTACCAAGTAGGTAGCACACAAAGCAAGAAGTGGTGAGTCTTCAATTTATGGTCAAGAAGAAATTCTAAATGAAGAATAAAATCTATCTAACAATATACATCCATCCCCAGAAACACTGGAGTGGAGGCTAGAGTGCTACCAATACTAATGCTGTGCAAATAGTGGTGGAATAGAATTTTCACTTCTCTCTTCCACAAGTCCTCTCCAGCCCTGCTCTTGTTAACAATCACTTCTTACTTTAGACAAATACTTTGAAAAAAGCCAGTTTAAAACGAATGAGAATTCCAGGGGTTTTAGATGCTTCCTTATGTTTGATACACTCCAGCAAGATTTTGTTGGCCTAGTTGTGTTAGATTAAAAATAGCTTAAACAGGAAGACATTAACATCAGCATTTATTATTAATTAATAGCTTCAGAAGCTCTCTTCTAATTTACCATTACAATCTGAAAAGACTGGGACTATATGCTATATGAAGTGAGCAGTAGGCTATGAAGAATGTAATTACTTGCTATGCCGAGTATATCTGGGGCTTTACAGTAACGACACAACAATTGTGTTAATTTATTGAATATAGCTGAACATTGTAACTTTTTTTTTTGGTTCTGTGAATATTCAATTAACAAAGAACAGCAGACTTATTGAATATAAATTGGTGTACTATTTGCTGGTAAAGATTTTACTATTATTACAATTAGATCTTTCTTACATTTCACATTATGATGAAATAATTATGTTGTCCCTAGGCAAAATAACAATGAGATCAAGTTATATAATATTATATGACAGTGTTTTCTAGTTGCTAGTTTTTCTATCTATTTGCATAGCAGGTTCAAGGGGGGCTAGTATACATTTTTGTCACGTCTTTTTTATTACAAGGGAGCTAAAAAATTAGGAGATGGCACTTTTGATTCTGATACAGTCTTAGCAACATTATTTTATCAGAGTTTGGTGAGAATTTTTTTTTAATCTCTGAGACTGTTGGTTGAATCAGTGGCATTTCTCCTATCTCATCACCCGGTGGTGGTTGGAAGATTGCAGCTTGCAGAGAAAGGACAGGATTTGGCCCTATGTGACCTCCCATGATGTCAACAGCTGGTGTGCTGGATTGGAGTTTTAGTGCTGGGGACGGTGTTCATCGTAGGCAGCTACCTGGCCGTGAGTGAGCTGGCGCAGCGGCTGAAGCTCCGCGAGGGCTCCACGTGCCTGGCCTGGGTGCTGGGGACAGAGGAGGGAAAGGGGATGGGTGATGGTGCGACAGCAGCGGCACCCCCATGGCAGCAGCGCAGCCACTTTTAGTTTCATTTCTCCGGGGTCAGAAGCAAAAGTGGCTGGGCGGCGGCAGCCCCACGGGAGAGCTGCACCGAGCTTCCCTGCGTGCCGGGCGCGTGATGGAGTCGGGACATTTTAAAAACGCAACGGGACCCGGCACAAATTGTGGAAAGGCGGGGCGGTCCCACCAGAATCATCATATCTGGTCTCCTTACTTAACTAGCCCCAGAACTCCTAGTCACGGTGATCCATGTGATTGTCACCTTTAGATTAAACTTCTGTAACTCGCTGTATGCAGGCCTTGTATGCAGGCCTGGTAACTGCATCTGGGATAAAATGCAGCTGTGATGTTCACAAGAACATCTTGGAAAGCCGACATCCAGCCAGTGCTGCAGCTGTACTGGTTGCCAGTTGTGTTCCAGATCAAAGTTCTGTTTTTGACTTTTAAAGCCATTTGCAATCTGGGCCTAGCATATCTGAGGGACCATATTATCCCTATGCCCCACACAGAGCTTTTCGCTGGGCAAATCTGAATAGGTTGGTGATCCCCAGCCCACAGAAAATGTGCCTGGCCTCAACCAGGGCTTAGGCCTCTATGGTCCTGGTCCCTACCTGGTGGAATAAGCTCCCAGAAGAGCCCTGTTGGAGCTGTCACAGTTCCACAGAGACTTCAACATGGAGCTCTTTTGCCAGGCATTTGGTTGAGGTCAGGATGAGGAAGATCTATTGAGTCCCTCTTCTGAGCACCCCTCTGAAACACTGGGCTGAAGGGATCTATTGAGTTGGTGTGGAGAATGGTTGGAGTTTGGGGGTTTAGGGGTTTTGTGTGGTTATTGTATTATATATTAAATGGTTGTAAACTGCCACGAGCCAGCTGGACCAAAAGCAGCACTCAAAAACTATAACAAATAATAAAATCATCATCATCATCATTTGTTGTTTTTATTCTTAAGCAAGCAGCATGAGATATAAAAAGTGTTACATTCAATCACTAAGCCCCAGTGTTATGCAATGGAGGGGATTCCTAGCCAAAATAGCTCACTGAATCGCTCACTGTTTTGCCAGTCTGGTGACTGGTCAAGGAGATGACCCCATTTTTGCATGGAAGTGACTGAAATACACACATGTGTACATACTCACTATGACCCACCTCAGTCTTAATAATTCATTCCAGCAACCACCTTTATTCTGTATTCTAGGACAGTAAAAACAGTGTAGCCCTTATTTTCCTTTGCTTCTAATTGTGGCTTCACCTTTTTTGCCAGCTGTTGAATCTCAGGAATAGCTGGTTTGGCAATGGCTAATCCTCCAGGCATCTTGGTGAGAATGGAAACTCTCTGAGAAGGAGGGAGAGTCCTTGGGAAGAAGTCTAGTCAGTGGCAGAATCTCCCAATCTATTATTGGTCTCACATACGAAGCTGACTACACCCTGGATTTGATTATTGGGGCAGGGATACATGTGAGCCCGTTGGCCATGGGTGGGCCACTTAGCCCTGAAGGCACAGGCCAATATCCCACTGCCTCTTTGCATAGACAGAGAGCAGAGTTATGCTTGCCCACAGAGACATATGGATACAATAGGATTTTGGAATGCTCTGTGGGATCTATTGCCCTCCACCAACTCAGTAGATGAGCTGGTAGAGAACTGCAACAGCCATTGCTCCAAAGCCATTGACAAGCCTGTTCTTCGATGCTCTCTCAGCTCCCATCCCATGCTAGCCATGTGGTATACCCCAAACCTGGGGGGAAACGAGCTGAGATGGCTCGAGCAGGTTTGGTAGAAAACTCATGATGCAGCTTCTAAAATGCTTATGAATGCTTATAAGATGAGAGTAAAGGTTGCAAGCAGGGAATACTCTATGGCTTCTGTTGCCTCTGCTAGTTCGTGCCCAGCACAATTATTCAGAACACTCCAATCACTTGCAAGGCAGAGCTGTTCCTCCAGGCCTACAGCTGTGGCCTGATCTCATAGACCGCTCTGTCTGTATCTGCATCTGCCAAATGACTCCCATGGAGATGCGACGTCATGCCCACCCAAATCCCAAGACAATTTTATGGGTGATATTAGAGTAATTTAGTTTGGAAGTTTAATTATTCTCAGATGGTATTTTAAAATGTTTATGCAAATTCAAACATGTGATCTGCTCTGAGTCAGCTGAGACAGGGCGGAATAGAAGTAACAAAAATAATAAATATACATAAAATGTTTTTGCCACCAAGGCCAAGCTGATGTGATAAAATAAAAATTCTCACAACACACCCCTCACTCATGCTGAAATAAATAATAATAATCCAAATAATAATCCAAGCATCATCATCATTATTATTGTTGTTGTTGTTGTTGTTAGATTTATTTCCCGCCTCTCCCGAAAGGTTCGAGGCAGGTCACAACAACTAACCCCATTAAAATTTCCATTCAAACATCAATCTACTAACATGACGGCTAAAAATCCCATCCCTCCCCCAACTAATCATCATTAAAGAAGCAGACAGAGGAGAAGCAATTGTTAATATGGACAAATCACACTACCTTCAGAAAACCAAAAGAAAACTCTCAAATACCACTTAAAACAGGGGTAGTCAAACTGCGGCCCTCCAGATGTCCATGGACTACAATTCACATGAGCACTTGCTAGCATTTGTTGGCAGGGGCTCATGGGAATTGTAGTCTATGGACATCTGAAGGGCTGCAGTTTGAATACCTCTGACTTAAACAAATGACTATACTCAGACACCACTTAAGAATGTAAAAAAGAGCGAAACAGAATTAGGAAGGCATTACAGAGAGAGAGAGAGAGAGAGAGAGAGAGAGAGAGAGAGAGAGGAACAGATCTGTATGGACACACCACAAGAACCTTGACCAGATAGACATTTTCTATCTCCTGCCCAAATACAGAAGCCTGGGACCGCAGAACATCCTATTGTCTGAGGCATAGGCACCATCACTGCAGGAGTCTCAGGATACATCCAGTGCCGTCAGTGTTCCCAGTTATGTGCACAACACCACAGACACTGCTCAGCTCTTCTTGCTCCCAAATAAGCATTTATTTTAAGCTTTGGGTGTAATCCTCACTTTAAAACAAGTTCTGTTGCAACCGCTAGGGCTTAGTTCTGAGAAAACGGGTTTGGGTTTGAGATCTTTTGCTTCTGACCTCAGTGGGCCAGTCAGACTCTCTCAGTGTAGCCTACCTCACAGGGTATTTTGAAGATAAAATGGACAAGCAGAAAGGAGAGGTTAAAATGTATTTAATGCACAAAAACAAAAAATACTTATCATACACAAAATCAAAGCAAACAATAAAGGAATACATATTTGTATATCCCTTGTGCAGGAGCCTATGTTTGTTGTACCCTGATAGTCTCCTTGTAAACAATACAGTTGAATGCATTAGGGTCTGGACCACTGCCTGTGCCCTTGATCAGTCCCTCATGCATTCTTTTGTATGGAAATGACATCTGAACATGTCTCCAGTGTGAGACAATACAAATTCATTCAACACAGAGTTCTCATATATCAATATAAAGCTCCTACCTGACTTCATTTTTCCTGCCTTTTTGCTCCCTATCTACTCTCCTCACATAAAAAGCCACTCTTTAATTAGGTACACTGCAACTTATGATCAAGGATTAATTTTGAATGCACTTACACTTGATTCCATATAAATCATATTTGAAATTAAAATTTAGTAGCCTTCTAATAGCAAAATGTTCACCTTTACCCCTGTTTTTCACCTCTTCCTCTTTCCTTTCCATTGACAATTTTTTTGACAGCTCGTTTCAGTTCTCAAGGCAGAGAGAGGTTGCCTGTGGTTAAGAGATGCCTTGGGATTTCAAGTTGTGAGAGATATTTCTTCCTGTGGCAGCATTTAATTTCTTGACAGCTCCACTATCCTTTTGCGCACAAAACTCTGAGAGAAAATTCCTCTGGGCCATTGTGATTAGCTGAAACAGAGGGATCTCTGCTTCTGTAGCTCTTGTGAAGGATACGTACATAAGAAAGATATACACAGGCTCAAGTGAAATAGTCTGTTTTCCTATACTGAAACTTTTTCAAACTATGATGAATATTTTTTTTCTCATAAAGGTTTATAAAGGAAGAGTCAAAGTCAGGCTTCTGGGTGAATTATGGAATCCTAGAGTTGGAAGGGACCTCCAGGGTCATCTAGCCCAACTCCCTGCAGAATGCATGAAATCCATAACTACAGCCAATGTATCCCAACACATCTATCAACTTCCCAGGACCACAAAACTTTATCATGATGACAAGATTCCAGCAGAAGCTGCCATTATTTTGGAACCATTTTTGTTTGTTTGTTAGTTAGTTAGTTTGTTTTGCTATAGGGAACCAGGGTTAGTTCAAGGATTTTGTCAACCAAATCAAGACATGAATCACTTTGGCCAAATCTGAATTGATTTGGTGCCATTGAAACCGAGACATTAAAATTGATGGGGATTTTCTCCTTTTCATCTTTTCTGGGTTTTCAAGGGGGAGGTAGAGGCACCAAACTTGCAGCATGCCTGCAGGACCCTCTCTTCTAGGGAGGTGGTGGGTTCTCCATCTTTGGAAATTTTTTAACGAAGGCTGGATAGCCATCTGATGGAGTGGCTGATTCTGTGAAGGCTCAAGGGGGTGGCAGGTTACAGTGGATGAGCGATAGAGTTGTGAGTGTCCTGCACAGTACAAGGGGTTCGACTAGATGACCCATGAGGCCCCTTACAACTCTATGATTCTATGATTCTAAGAATCTTCCATGGTGCAATTTTTTATTTCTGAATTAAATAGAGCACCATGTGCCCATATAGCTTGATACATTACTTTATAAATGTCTTTCCCAATCTACATTTCTCATGTGGACTTGCACATAGATTTAACCCTCCCCCCCCCAAATATATATTAATAGGCTATACTGGATAACTGCAGTAAGATTTTGTACATTTCACATTGCACCATAATAAAAATAGCTGTTGGTGATTCACTATCACCATCTATTGGATATTGGCAGAAGAAGCAAGTGCAGATCTCTTGTTTGGCAATGAGCCAATAACACCAGTTGACAAACAGCAAATTTCCTTATCATCCATGGGTAAAAAATCCCACCCTTTCTATGATAAAGAATGGTGCTACACAGGCTGAACCATTGTAGCTGTCTCACATGGACAAAGAAACCTCTTAGGAATTGGATCTTAATATTATTGTTTAGGGCTTCCTCACCTTTTTGAGTCTGCTATTGGAATCCAGACATAACATGGTGGGCTCAGCCACAAAATGACTGCTGCAGCAGGCACAGCCAGCCACAAAATGGCTGTCATATCTTTCTTCCACTCACACAGTTAACATCCTCATACTGTGTTAGCAGTTACTGCTTTGCCCACTTTCAAAAATATTTGGCAGATGCAAGGAAAGATATCAGCAGACCCTATGGCACCCATGGGCAAACCACTATAGCTAATGAATTGACTAACATCACCATTAGAAGAAATGCATGAAATGCCCAACTATTTTAGTAATTATAACTGTTTTTATTTTTTTTTATGGGCACTCTGTTGTAATATTTTAAAAATATATGTGGTATGTATCTTCTCTGCTTTATTTTTGAGCTGTCCTCACTTAATCTTGGCTTTTTTCATATTTTACCTTGCCCTTTCGTAGGTTTGTCCCAACCCAACCCACCAGAAATTGGTAACTGTACAGAGCTGATCATACAGATCATCTCATTAATTATGCTTAAACACATGCCAATTCAATTTACTTCCCATTCAGCAGTGATGCTCAGGCAATCAATTAATTAGCAGACTGTTCCACTTTTCCCTCCTATTAGTGGGTAGCTTTAGGAACAGCCTATGTGTGGCTATCAGAAGCTGCCTCCTAGCTGCAGATTTTCTGATCTCCTGCTGGGGAAGTTCTACTCCAGATCCAGAAAAGGTGGGGTGGGATCAAGAGTTTGTGCTGATCTTTCATCCTGGAAACTTTGCTGCCATCAGATGTGCTAAGGGGGAGAGATGTCTCATCAGAAGCCCAACTGTTTCCTCTTGTTTTCTTCCCACTTCAAGCTGTTGACATAGGCTTTGGAGAAAAACAGAGAAGCTAGATCTTCCTCTTTTTCCATTTTGAAATGAGGATGTAAGAATCAATACCTCTGTCCTTACCCAGCTTTGAGACAGAAGGAAGATAAATTAGCTTTCTCCTCTTTCTTTTGCAATGCAAACATTAAAGACTTGCTTCCGTCCCCATCCAGCTTGGATCAAACTCCCAGCCTCATGGTCAGAGCTTCAGGCAGCATATCGGCTGCCTTACCACCCTGCGCCACAACAGGCTATATAAACATTTATTTATTTATTTATTTAGCCTTCAGGGGGGGTGGTATATAAATCTGAATAAATAAATAAAGTCAAAATCAAGCATTTAATGAATGCCTCCCAATGTGAGAAATTAGACTGATTTACAGACACAAGTGAATAGCTGTCATCAACAAACACAACAAGGGACTGAAGGATTTAAAATATTTCCATTAAAATTTATTTGTTAGACTCACAGAAATTTATAGCTGAAAGTTTTCAGACATTTTATGGGAATTTATAATAATCTAATCAATTTATGCGGAGAATTCCATAGAGTTGTAGGCTATAGGTCTGATGATATAAAGATCTGCCCTACCTTAGGAAAATAAGAAAACAAAACATTTCAGTTCACTTACCAGAAAATAGAAGAATAACAGAAAACTTTGATTATTTTCTCCCCAAACAGGACCTAAATGACAGAGTGAATTTTCCCAAAGGAACTGAAGTCCTTGAGAAATAGAGAAGCTTTTGCTATACATTTGTACTGAGCTGGCAGACAGCTGTGTACTGGCAAGATAAACAAGCTCACATTAGGGAATGTCTTCTCTCCCCTTCCTGACACCTAAATCAAGAGCTTTTCTTCAAGTTAGAATATCAGTTGTTTTTTGAGGAACATGTAAACGGCTTCTATAGGAATGCTTTTGGAATTACATACATGGAGAATGATAGAATAAGTTGACCATGTGTATATCCATAAGACGATATCATTAGTAGGACTAACCTGAAAATAAATATTCTTGGTTTAAATACTTCAAAATGCCACTTTGTTCAACACTTTGGATGATTTCCCCCAACATTGGGTGATTTCCCCCAACATGACAGATGTGTTGCTTATTTTGTACATATAAATGCAATACAGGAGCTGTTTTCAAAATGTTCAACCCCCTCACATATATTACACCAATGTTGCTTACATTAAAGTCACCTAATGTCATTTCCCAGTTCTCCGTATGTTGTGGCATGGGATTTGCACCCATCCATTAGAGGAGGATGAAATGGCACAGCAATCTGGTTAATCAGGAGCAGCCTGGTGATCCAGAACAGGCATTGTCATATGTATTTAATCAGGAAACCAACACCACCACCCTTAGGCATAAATCCTGGAGGCAGTGACAACTCACCCACTAATCGCAGCACAGGATAACCTCCTTACTAAATAGAATTGGTACAATATTCCGATCCAGTGCTTGGAATGGCCATTTGGACTGGTTTATTGTGTGTTGCTGTTTCAAAGGGTGTGTTAAAATTAGATCAGTCTTTGGGCTTGCATAATTTAAACATGTCACAACTGGCAAATGCAGTGTGGATTAGAGAGGAAAGGAGACAGAGGGAAGCAATGAGCTCCCTGAGGCATCAGAATATGGAGAAGAGTACTAGAGATTCAAGTAAATCTTGAGAAGGGAAGGATTCACTATCCCCCCATGGCTTACTAGTATGGCTCTTTGATGTCCAAAAATCACTACACTATATAATTGAACATATTGAGGTAATTGGAATACTTTTAAGATACAAAATCAGTAAGAAAAAGACCAAAATTATTATTTTTATCACAAGAAGTTATTATAAAGAGTACAGAATGCAGTGTAACAGACAGCACTTAGAAAATAAGTATCTATTTTTTCAAAAAAATCAATTTATTTATAAACAACATTCCATCTATGTCAAAATAACAAATTGTTGTTGTTGTTAGGTGCGAAGTTGTGTCTAACCCATCGCGACCCCATGGACAATGATCCTCCAGGCCTTCCTGTCCTCTACCATTCTCCAGAGTCCATTTAAGTTTGCACCTACTGCTTCAGTAACTCCATCCAGCCACCTCATTCTCTGTCGTCCCCTTCTTCTTTTGCCCTCGATTGCTCCCAGCATTAGGCTCTTCTCCAAGGAGTCCTTCCTTCTCATGAGGTGGCCAAATTATTTGAGTTTCATCTTTAGGATCTGGCCTTCTAAGGAGCAGGCAGGGCTGATCTCCTCTAGGACTGACCGGTTTGTTCACCTTGCAGTCCAAGGGACTCGCAAGAGTCTTCTCCAGCACCAGAATTCAAAAGCCTCAATTCTTTGACGCTCGGCCTTCCTTATGGTCCAACTTTCGCAGCCATACATTGCAACTGGGAATACCATAGCCTTGACTAAACGCACTTTTGCTGTTATCTATAACAAATAGATAATCTATTAGAAAGAAAAGCCTCTCAAGTGCTAAAACAGCACCAATGAATGGAGAGTTAAAAATCCTCACTAGGCAGACAGAACCAGGGCCACAGAAATCAGGGGGGTATGTGAAAAAGAACTTCAGCTATCTCAGAAGGCTGTGGGAGACTGGTTCATCCAAAAAGGGGGAAAGGTGGTGGTACAAACTAAGTATGCCTAATTTCTGGTATACCAGAGGGAGTTCAGGGGAACTCTACAGATTAAAAGAACACGAAAAATAAATGTATTTGGGGAATAAACACAGTAAAGAAAACTTTCCACTTCAGAAAACTTTAATATCTGAAAGAAAAGCCTAAGAACATCTAAAAAACATGCAATTAAGAATGAGAGCTGTGAAATAACTGATTTGTAGAAAGAAAACTGATTCCTTACTTCCTTTACTTCCTTAAATAGTTCTAGTGGTAAAAACACCTCAGTGTCATTCTGACGAAGGTTTTTGTTTTTTTGTAAAGAAAGAACCAAAAGAAAGAAGTTTTCAGGGATGAAAAAAGGCAAAAAAAAAAATCTAATAGTGACAAGGTGGGACACTGAGCTTCTATATTATAACAAAGAAAACCCTGCTATAAAGGCAGCTTACTCTCTGAGGGAATACTTCCCTCCCCTATTTTCCCTTCAATTAATAACAAGATGGTGGTGATGTCTAGTGCTCCACCGGCCTTGGAGTTTTTTCTGTGCCTTGGACATTCGGGCATGGTTCCTCAGCTTCCTGCCTGGGGGCAAAGGATTATGTTTTCCCCTTGAGGGCTGGAAAGACCAGATGGGGAGCAAAAGCAGTGCTGAGAACTAAGTGACAGAGTGGGAACAGAGGGTTGGAGACTGCAGACAGCTTTGGAGGAAGGTCCTTGGACTCAGGAGGCTGCCCCAATGCTGATACTCAAGTGCAGGGGATGGGTACCAACACAAGCTGCAAGTCATCTTGTGTTAGAGCCACCAGCAGTGGAACCGGCCACATTTTGGAGAGCAGTATGTGACAACAGCACTTTTGGACTCCCCCTCTTACCCCCCCCCATAGGGTACATGGCCCTTCCCTGAGAGCCATCCCTGAGATTACAGAGGGATGCAAGCCTTCCTGCCTGTTTACTCGCTCTGGAGGACCATGATGCTGCAGAGATCACTCCCATGCTTGCTGGAGGTGAGAGCCCAGCTAAGCTTGCTCCTCACCCTGTTGGCTTTCTGGCTCCCTGGCCATGCTGTGGAGCTCTAAAAGATGTGACTATGACCGTTTATGCACTGGAGGTTTCATGCTGGGCTGCAGGCTGGAGTTTTAGTTGTGGTTGGTTGCCCCACCTCTTCCTGCACCCACATGGGAGAGCATTTGGCCTGGTGTACCTCATCCACCCCCAATTTGTGCTCCTGCACGGGAACTGGGGCAGTGAATTTCCCAGTGCATAAATGGTCTATGAGACGTATATTCACTTTAGTAGAGTTGCTAGCACCTGGTTGGGGCCAGGAGATCCCACATATGGAAAACAGGAGGAGATTTAGATGAAGACAGAATGGAAATTGGGGGAATAAACATTAACAGTTTAAGATATTCAGATGTCACCACATTAGTGCAGAAAATAGTAAAGATGTGCAATAACTATTAATGAGGGTAAAAACAGAAAGGACCAAAGCAGGATTACATCTGAACATCAAGAAGACTACTGGGGAATTACACAACTTTAGTTGAAGGATATTCTATTCCTTGGCTCCATTAGCAACAAAAAGAGAAGCTGCACCCAAGAAATTAGAATGAAATTGAGACTTGGGGAGGGCAGCCATCCAGGAACTAGAAGAGATTAAGTGTAAGGATGTGTCGCTGAGGACCAAGATCAAGTTAATTCATGCTATAGTATTCCCTATAAGAAGAAGAAGAAGAGGTGATTCTTATATGCTGCTTTTCTCTACCAGAATAGAAAGGGGCTAACATTCGCTTTCCCTTTCTTCTCCCCACAACAGACACCCTGTGAGGTGGGTGAGGCTGAGAGAGTCCTGATAGTACTGCTTGGTCAGAACAGCTTTATCAGTGCTGTGGTGAGCCCAAGGTCACCCAACTGGGTGCATGTGGGAGAGCATGGAATCAAACCCGGCTTGCCAGTTTAGAACTCCTCATTCCTAACCACTACACCAAGCTGGCTCTCTAATACTAAGTATGAGTTTGAAATCTGGGCAATGAAGATAGCTGACAGGAAGAAAGGTGATTCATTTGAAATTTGGTGTTGGAGGGGATTTTACAGATACCATAGGCTGCTATTAGAGTTTGGTGTAATGGTTAGGAGTGCGGACTTCTAATCTGGCATGCTGGGTTCGATTCTGCACTCCCCCACATGCAGCCGCTTTGAGCTAAAGTAACTAAAATGATGTTGTCAGTGGAAAATACAATAATACTAGGAAAAGTTGAAGGCAGCTGGAGAAATTGAAGACACAACATGAGATAGATTATCTATAAAGGAAACCATACTCCTTAGTTTGCAAGACCTGATCAAAGCTACCATGAGGACATTATCCATTAATGGATAATGGATGGTACCACACACATACAGCATTTGTGAAAATAGGGTTCAGTTATTAAGAGACTCATTCCATCCTGATTTACCTCTACAAATGGTATGTTATTTGTAAGAGGTTATTAAGACTTGGATCCAGTATGATGGAGAGTGACAGACTAGGATCTGGTTTGTCCCAGGTTTGAATCCCCATTCTGCTCTGGAAGGCCACTGGGTGACACACTCTCAGTGTAAACCTACCTCACAGCACTATTATGATATTAAAATAGAGGTGAGGGAACTATGTGAGCTAATTACATTTTTCCCTAATGAGAAAAATGGTGGGGAAATTAATGAAGTAGACAGGCAGATAAAACAATATTATTTTCAATTTTGAGCTGCTCTGGCCAAACCAACGTTTTTGGCACTGAGGATCAATCCAAGTTGTCTGCATTCATCTATCATATAATAACATAATTAAAACTAACTGTGGTTTAAATAACCACTTTCAAACCCTACATTCAAGTCAGAGCCCAAGGAATCATAGTTACCACAATATCTCATATTATATCGGTCATTTCATGAAATCATAGGTCAGTTGATATCTGAACTGAGCCACAAACTTTGAACATATCCTTCCTTAACCATCTAAACTTTCATTTCCTTTTTTCTTGTTTGAGTATTCTAATGTATTTTTATATGTGTATAATGAATTGATTTTACTTGTATAAGTAAATGAATATATTGTGTTATTCTACTTTTGTAATAATATGTTTTATTCTACATTTGAGATTTTATGTTGTATTTGTTCTCGTACTTCTGTGTGAAGTGTAAAGGGGCAATAGGAATCTTCTTGGCAGTTCAGACTGGGGGCTCATACCACATAAACTATTCATCTGAACTCAGCCCATCTTGTTGCATTATTTATCATCACTAGTACCATTTATGCAACATCTGAGTTACATCTGTCTTGCTGCATTATTATTTATCATCATCATTTATGCAACATATGGAAGGCTGAATCACTTGATTTCTTTTCAGACAGTGCAAACAGTGGATAACTTATTCAGCTGCTGCTCTCAGTTCATTTTATAATTTTATCCCACAAAATGCCTAGTATTTGGAAAGGCAGGGAGAGGTTGATGACCAGCAAACAAATAAAAATATGGATAGTCAGGAGGAAAACTGAGATAGGTTTTTGTTTTCAGTCCCACTAAAATTCAGAACAAAAGAGAAATAGGAATATAATTGCCTGTGCTGTCCAGACAAATATTCATGCATGGGCTATTTCTGACAGGAGAATGAAGACTCAGAAAATGTATACAGAATTCCGCCCCCCCCAAAAAAAAAAAAATTAACAAGTAATAGTTATACATCCTAATCTCCTAAAATATAAAGAAGCACTACAACAAAAATTTTGACTTTAGGCATCCAGTCTTAAATCAGTGCACCAGGAAAAAGTAATCCTTACCACAAATTATCCAGTCTGTGATTAGAACATAATTTTGCAGTTCTGGCTTAATCAATTTAAAAACATTCAGTCCACAGTAAAATAACATACTGTCATTATCTGGCCCATGGAACCATGATGGTATTTCACATCAACAATGTATTGTGTTACCAAAACATTTGTGTGCAGTGGGGAATTGCTTTGTGAGAGGTTGGTAACATAGCAAAAAGATGATTTGCCATCATTTATGAGGTAATTGGATCCTTTAGAACAGTGGTCCCCAACCCCCGGTCCGGGGACCGGTACCAGTCCGTGGATCAGTCAGTACTGGGCCGCGGCTCTTCCTCGTCCTCCTCCCCGGCTGCTGCCTCGGGGGCTGCCCTGCCACTCTGCTGCTGGCTCACTTTTGGTGCTCTCCGGCGGCTGCCATGGCTGGGGTTCCCCCTCAGCGTGGCACTGTGCAGCTGCTGCTGGCAGCACCCCCCAGTGGGTGGTGGGAAGTCAGGGGCGCCGGCGGGAAAGCAAGGGGCTTAGGCAGCAGTGGCATACCTTGGCAAAAGACTACCCCCCCCCCGGGCATCAGTAAAATTGTCAAACATTGACCGGTCCCCAGTGATAAAAAGGTTGGGGACCACTGCTTTCGAACTCAAGAAAATAATAAAAAGAAATAGACAAACACCTATCAGACACATTAAAAGTCAATTGGAATGGAATTCAAAGAGGGGGAAAGGGTTGCAATAAGTATATTAACCCATCCTGGAGAGCAGAGAGGCAGAGGTATGACATAGCCAGCCAGCAGCGTGAAGGGTAACCTGAATGGATCCCACATCAGATGCACATTTTGGATTAGCAAAGCCAGAGTTTTTAATATTTTTTGAGATGAGGGGGTTGTGCTTGGCTCATGATGGAGGCATGAAAGGCACAAGCTGAGCACATGATGGCATATCCAAAGGGTGAGAAGTTGAGAAATGGCCTGGCTGGGTCCATAAATGGATTCTGAAAGGGAACCATCATGTCTTCATAGGTCTAGCTTTTGGGATGGGGAAGCAATTTCCTCTGGCTTAAAGTCAGTTAAAGGTGAGAGACAAAGGAACTTGCTGGAAGCCTCTAAGAAAACTTGACTCTGCTGACCTTTTGATCAGCAATACAGTGGGGTGGGAGAGGAAGACGGGACATGTTTCAGACTGCAGCTGTCATGTCGAATCTGTGGCTTGGAACAAACTGGAGAGAAGATGTAGTCTGGCCCAGCTGGGTCTTGACAGACTTTATGTCATGAACCATGGCTGATCCCACTCGATCAGAACTGCTCCAGACACACGTGGTGCTAGTCTTTATTGAAAGGTCCCATTAGATGATGCAAAAACACAGCATAGTAGGTGCAGGGGAGCATTGACTGAGACAGGGATACGTTGCCCCCATAGGGGTATTTATAGGCAGGAAGATGGGTTCACACAGGAAGAGACTATTGATATAAAAAGGCACAAAGAGCATGGAGACATCTGCCCTTACAGTTGTTCTTGGCAGTAAATTTCCAGCATCCCCCAAACAAACCAATTCTTGGCAGTAAATTTCAAGTGTCTCACAAACAAACCAAGGACAAAAGGGGTGATAAGGGAAGGTTCTCAGAGTTCTCACAGAAGAGGGAGAGCCTCCCTGGGTCATAAAGTTTGCCCAAAAGGCCAGAGGAGGTTCAAAGAGTAAAAAGAAGGGGGGTGGAGTTCAGTAACTCAATCTGTGTCTGGCTTTAACATAAGCCTGGATGGTTGAGGGGTGCAACTGGTTGTTGGGGGACAGTATGCCAGTCTATCGAGCAGGGACCAGCCATACATAACAATTGACTAAAGTTTCCACAGAAAGGCAATGTCAGAACACACCTTTCTAGCCTCATTGGAGTGGTAATAGCATGATGACTAAGAAAGTTTCAAACAGGGATCTAACCAAGAAAGTCTTCGTCCATGCTCCCTCCTTTAGACATCATAGCCTCATTGACTGACACAGAGAATAATCTGGTAAAATTATGCCTGGTGTGGGTAAGTAGACAGAGAACTCCCTCTGCAGTAATACTGGAAGTCATACACAAAATAGCAATTGCAGGAGGAGTTCCAGAACAGTAGACAATTGCCTCCTTGCCCTAGTTGTGGGCTTCTTGAGATCATTTAGTTGGTGAATGTGAAAAAGAAGAACCTTAGTCTGATCCAGTCAGGCTCTTATGATTTTTTTAATTCATTTTGTGGGCTCTAGAGCAGACTCATTTCACTATATGTCAGTTGAGGAGTAATTGTAATTATGAGTGAATCAAACACTGTACCACATAATTCATATATTAAATACTTTAAAAGTAGAATAATAGAATCATAGAATTGGAAGGGGCCATACAGGCCATCTAGTCCAATCCCCTGTTCAACGCAGGATCAGCCCAAAGCATCCTAAAGCATCCAAGAAAAGTGTGTATCCAACCTTTGCTTGAAGAGTGCCAGTGAGGGGGAGCTCACCACCTCCTTAGGCAGCCTATTCCACTGCTGGACTACTCTCTGGCTGTGAAAATGTTTTTTTCCTGATATCTATCCTATATTGTTGTACTTGTAGTTTAAACCCATTACTGCGTGTCCTTTCCTCTGCAACCAATGGGAACAGCATCCTGCCCTCCTCCACAAGTAGAAGGTGTCTTCATAGGGGACTTTATCGCTTAAAATATTTTCCTCAGTTTTTCAGTAACTCTCTTCCCTATTTTTAAATATGAGATTACAGTGATTGTCTTTAATTCAGACAGCTGTCTTTTAAACCTTCCCAGAACAATTTTTTTCCCCAGCCTCTATATTAATAGTGGGACCTTTCCTCACTTTGAGGAGAAGTTCATAGGCAACATAAATATAACACCCTTCCATAATATCCCAAAAATGTTATAGGGCACTGACTGGCAGGAATAGATATTGGATTGGTCTACTCCCAAGTAGCAGACATAGACACCAGTTAAATGTCAGGTCTCCAGGACTTTCCTGTGCTTTATCGGTAAGATCACAGGGTCCGATTCTTTCCCCACTCAAAGCAAGGATACTTATCTTTGGGACAATAGGCTCTCTGAGAAAGGTGCTACTTTCCCCTCATACCCACAGAACTCAACTAACAATCACTCACAATCTGCCCCACCAAAGCAGTTTCCAATCTAGATGTATTCAAGAAACATCAACATCTTTAGTTCTATACTGGTGGAGCAATCACAGGTGTCATCTGCCACCTGGGAACTCACCGTGCATTCACTCTGGGTATTGTCCTCACTACAGAAAAACCCATTACATGCTTTCTAGTTGTATTGTCATATTAAAAAAAAAGTCAACAGTACATTGTTTTAGGGCAATATCACATCAGACTTAGCCTGAGTATACAATTTCCCCATAAAAGTAGAGCATCTAGTCTGTGTATACTTTAGACATTCTGTGTACACCAGCAGCTTGTGTGTAGGCTTCTTCTCTCTTTCCATGAAATGCTGGTTGTGACAGTAACTAAACTTCCTCTCTTCCTAACAGCGTTTCCCATTCAACCCTCCTTTTCCTTAGTTAATTTCTCGTGTGTATAGTACAAGAGCTTTAGTGTGTACAGTTGTAAGTTGCCTTTTGATTCTTCTTAATAAAACAACTTTCCAGTTACTTAAGTGTTTCTTCAGGGAATATCCTGGTATACATAGGTAAAGATCCCATAGTTACCCACCTTTTTGCACAGTTTCCAATTACACTCACTAATCCGCCCCCCCCCCACATAGACACACTTTCTAAACTTAGTAGACCTCCAATTTGGGTGATATCTAGTGCAGCCTTTCTCAACTTCTTATTGTTGAGAACCCCCTGAAACATTCTTCAGGCTTTGAGAACCCCCAGAAGTGATGCAATCATGTAGAATATGATTGGGAAGTAGAGCTGTGTATGTGCTCACCTGGGATCCCTCCCCTTCCTACCCCCTCCAGGCCCATCATTGGCCCTTTTGGGAGGGTCAGCATGACAATATATGGCCATATCACCTGATAAATATTTAGCACATTTTAAAAATATCTAAAAATAATTAAGTCCCACCCATTCAGGAACCCCTCCCCAGGCCATCAGGAAACCCCAGGTTTTCATGAAACTCTGGTTGAGGCAGCCCAATCTAGTTCTACGTGGATCAAAATATAATGGAGTCTATTATAGCCTGATCTTTCAGTGCAGTGCTGTTTAAAAAATACAGCATTTTTCTCTGTCATTGATTTATCCCAAATCTATGCTTGAGATATATATTTTGTCTTCCACATTTAGATCTGAACAAAAAGCAGGAACTCTAAAGAATACTATGATTGTGTTTGTTCCATTTAAATTACACTAAGGTCATAACTGACTTATGTTTGGGAGGCAGCTGCAAGGTCACCTGTTAAATGAGCTCAAAAAGCTCATCTACACTCAATTTACTCCTTGGCAAGGACAGTGCTTACATTTGTTTTGCAATTTAATAGATTTGCAGCCATTAAATGGTAGTGGTGCAGTCCAAGTGGGGAAAGCTAAAAGGGCAACAGTCACTGTGCAATTGACATTGTTTGGATGGAGATGTGTATAGAAAGAATTTCCTTTCTAGTACAACCCATAGTGTTTAGGGTTTTTTTTAATTAAAGTGAAAATAGTTATAGGCCTAGGAGGAGCTCTAATTGTGCTGAACTACTACTACCCTTAACCACCACTGAATGATGCTTCTTATGTGCCTTATTTAAAACCTGCAGTCATTCCAAGTAATCAAGTCTACTAGCCATTTAGGAAAATCTAAGTGTCTTTCTTTTACAACCAATTGTAAACTGAAGACAACTTCAATGGGGACAGAATTGAGCTAATTCTAGGTACCTTTGAAAATCCAGCCTGTAATCTGTGTTCTGAGATATCACTTCCCAACACAAATTGAACAATGGACCAAATAATTTCACTTGTATTAAGTTCATTTACATCCTGCTCTCCTTCCATCATAGTACTGAGGCTACTTACATTAGATATGTTCCAACATCTACCCATTAAGTTCACTTCATGATTATGCACTGCTCTCATGGAAGTTGGACACTTGCAATGCTGCTTGGCTTGCATGTGAAAAATAGGAAACTGATTGAACAGGAAACTTTGTATATGTGCATACACAGAAATGTAAACATTCCCCTGCTATGTACCACCACCTCCTCTTCATGGTGTTGTATCTCTTAGGATCTCTGCCACATTCACCCAGGAATTCCATATGTTCAAAATGTGGAATCATAACAGGAAGTCAGTGCTACAACCAGTGCAGGGCAGTGGCTAGGATGTTTTCTCGGATGTGGGAACCTAGGTGTAGTTCTATATTCAGCTTCTGTGTTCCATGAATGACACTTAAATCATTATCTCTTGGCCTACCCAGCCTCATGAATAACTGCAAAGCTAAATTCACATTGTTCAAGTTAAAATAATTTTAAATCAACGCTTAAACTCAAATACAAGGAATATAAATGGCAAAACAGCATGGAATATCTTACTTTTTGCAATTCCAGCATACGATATTTTTTTTCACAGAATAATGTACCCAAACTCTGTTCCTGGATGGCTTAACATATGCATGGGATGACAAAACTTCTGATGTCTATAAAGAATGTGGTAGAACGGTTTGTATCTACTGCTGTTCAGCATAATTGACAAAATGGTAGAAATTCTTGAGAACTGAACACATTTGTGAGAACAAGCAAGCACCAGATGGTTCTTACTTGACAAAGTTCTCTCAGCTGTTTGTGAGAAGCAGTTGGCAGCCCTGCCAAGCTTTCAGAATGAAGCAAGGTTTGCTCTGGTAAAGGCAAACCATGACGTCTCTCTTTCTGACATTTACTATTGCTCACTTTCAGCAGTCCTTACATTACTACACACAAGTTTAATACTATCTAGTGAAACAACTTCCAAGAAAATAAATATTCAATAAGAACTAAATTATAATTCTATAAAATGTAATGTTTTCCTTTTTGTGTTTGCTCCTAGAGTACTATATGATTCTGTCTGTACAACTTATTATGGTTTCTAATAGCAGAGTTATTGAAATGGAACCCTTTTCTGGAACTTTATGTGATACCCCATGGAGGCACCAGTAAATGTAGAAAAAGCTTCTTTCACACAGCTGATTCTCCATAAAGTTCTTATTCCCAGTACGGAAAAAATGCAGACTAAATCAAAGTGGGAACACAGTATACACAAGGCAGTTTTCTGATTATTCCAACTCTTCACCAGCTATGAAGGACAACTGATGGGGGGGGGAGTAGCCCAGTGACAATGACACCCTCAGCCCCACTGCACTGGTTTCTTTCCCTTCTTAGAGCTGCTGTTGTTCTGCACATGTGCAGAATGCATAAGACACAGCATTGAGAGAAGGCTCCTAAGAATCCCAAAATGTTACTTAGCTGATACGAGGAGATGTGTACTCTTTTATCCTGTTCATTTTTAAATAGAGTTCTTTCTTCATTCCTTTTGTGTCTAGCCTGGGAAGGAATATTGGTCTGCTGTTTTAAGCCTTTTAATTATAATCCTTTCTGCTCTGAAATGTTGCATGAATATCAAGCCCTTTGATTAAATGCCAGCCTTTAAAAAAGGGACAGAATTGGCTCTAGAAATGAAATAATTTAAAAGAACAAGAAACAACGGTGAAATTGGAGATCGCTTCATTTGTGGCCCTGTACTATAGTACATTTTTGTAACAAACATTCATCAAAAGGAACCCTCCTTAATTTAGAATCATACATATTTCTCATTGGGTAACAGAAGCTGAGTACATAATAAAATACTTTGGCACAGCAATTACAAGACCAGCAAAAGAATGAAGAAGGGTATATGAGATCCAGTAAGGATAATCTCTTCGAAGTCTAGAAACTTAATGAAATCTCTGTAACCTGATTCTCTTTTCTGCATACCTTCCTGCTGTTCCCTGTTTTGCCCCTCACCTACAAAATAACTCAAGGGCCAAAGTACACAACCAAACAACCACAATCAGCATGTGGTGACTTCATCAGAATCTACTACAGCTAGAAACATGGCAGCTCTGTCTGCATTAAGATTTCCAATCTCTGGGTCGGGCCTGGAATTACCACTGATCTCCAGATGAGATGAGCTCCTGTGGAGGAAATGGCAAGTTTAGCAGACGGACTCCTGGAAATTACATCTCTGATTACCTCCTTCCTCTCTCCAAGTTCCACCTGCCCCAGACACTGTCCCTAAATCTCCAAGAGTTTGCCAAACCAGAGTTGTCAATCTTAGTGTAGCTCAATCAATGATTCAACAGACCTTCTCTAAAGATGGGCATGGCATATGTACTCCCTGGGGCCACAAGAGAGCTTATTGCGTTCTTTTGGTTTGGAGTGAAGGAGTGATGGAGACATACATAGCTATTTGGAGGGAGGGAATTTTGTGGGATAGAATGGCTCAATTGGAGGGTTCGAAGAGAAGGAGCACCTTCAGCATTACCTGTGGGTCTTCGGCTGCTCATTTCTGGCTGTGGGTCTTCGGCTGCTCATTCAAAAAATCACCCCCCTCACTGAGTGCAGATAGATGTCTTTTATTTTTGTCTTTTATTTTTGTTCATTCTGGGAGTGGGGGGGGAGGGGTATTCTTGGTGGGTTTTTCCTGGAAACATTTTCTGGGTTAACTCTTCTAATTTTCTTTCTGGAAGTTGGGTGAAAGATCACAAATAAATCCTGATTTCTACATTACTTTTCTACAAAGTGCTTTGGGGACAAATTTTATTTTGACTTTTCCTTGAGATATATTTGGAGGGCAGGAGGTCCTCTGCAACTGTTCTCTGTATTTGAGACTGATTTTTGCTGCACAGCCAAATCAGCATGTAAGCTTTCAGCATTTCAGCAGACAGCATAATCTCAAATCCACTTAGAGTCCCATTAAAGAGACATGGCTTATTTTTAGGTGGTGTTCTTTCGGGGTGTTTTATTTGATCCCCTTGTTCGGTTCACTTTTGTAACTTTCTTCCTGGGAGTGGGATGGAAGATCGCCAATAAATCCTTGTTTCTATTTCCCAACATTCTGTGTGTGAGGTGCAGTTTTACCTCAAGATCACCATCACTTAGGTGCATGTGTAGTGGGGGGCTTTGGCTCCAAACCCAGCATCTCTTCCTGGTATCTCGGGTGGCTATGACTATATAGCCAAATCAGTATCTTGGTTTCCACACCTTTTTTCCTCCCTTCTTTCCCCCAGATCACACACGGGACTACCTTTCAATTTCTGTGCTTTTCTCTTGGAGCATGATTTCTGTTCCTCTCCACCCTCTTTCCCCTGTTTACATCCCGTTGACACACTTTGAAACCAGTTATACATCACTGCTTTTGCCATGTCAGGGTGCGATCAGTTTGGGATCCCCTTTTGCGATCCTCTCCACCCCACCCTCCGGCCAAGTTATGTCTTGGGCTGTGGCTGTGGTCCTGCCTTAGGAGGAAATCCATTCCATAGTCCAACAGTAAATCCAGTCATAGGTGTCAAGGGGTAATTTGGGAGGTGTTTGGAAGAAGATCTCATTTGCCACTTTCCCTTCCATTCCAGGGTCATTTACCTGAGTAATCACACTTTTTAGTTTTCCTTTGCCTTTGGGCTATTCCTTGTTTTACATTCAATGACACTTGAGGTATCCCTTTGTTGCTTTCCCACTAGTGGTAGTTTGTGACTCATAAGAGGAGTCCTACTGTGTTTACCCACCTCCCTGATCCCCAAATGATTTATAGATTTCACGCCAACATGCACCTATCTGCCAGGTCTGATTTTAGAGTTGGCGAGTGACTGCTCTCTCTCCCATCAGCCAAACCCTTGCAGTTAAGTATTCTCCCCCCCCATCAGTCCTGTGAGTACCAATTTGAGTGGTGTGGCAGGTGAGGATGCAGAGAGATGCTCCTTATCACAGACTCCCATCTTTATCCAGACTCCAAAGAGGAGCATTCGCTTGCACTGCCCAAACAGCAGCAGCTTATTACAGTCATTCTGCCCTTCCACATCACAATGCACTGTGTCTGCATCTGCCTCAAACACAACCTTGGGCCCATCCTCGAGGACTATCTGTGCCCTTCATTCTTAGATACAAGATGTTCCTCTTGCACACTCAGGGGATGGACAAGGCACACGCCTTGCGAAACATTGCTGTGGTTACTGAGGACAGCTTCAAAGAGTGGCTGGGCATTGGGGAGGTGAACTGGGACTACATCATCACAGATACAGGCGCAAACATGTTGTCTGCTGTCCAGAATATCAGGATGGGAAGCACTGTGTGTGGGGATCACACTTTGCATCTTGTAGTCAGGGACACTCTTGTAAGTAAGGTCCACATGGGACGATGCCATTTTGGAGACGTGGTCACTTTTGGATACTTGTCGGTGGCTCACCACATACTTCCCCCACAGCACCCTGTCAAGCAGGCAGAGATGGGAACTCCAGAACACAAGCTCCTCCAGGCCCACCCAATGGAATTCTACATATGTCTATGTCTCCCAACATCCTTGGAAGGTTGCCTCACACAAGGGACCAAGTGCTCCAACACCAAGCTACCCCTCCTGCCTGTGACCATCCCTAAGGCTGATGCAAACAGACCTAGATTGTGGCAGGATACGATATGCATGATACATTTAGAAGTTCTCAGACTTTGAGTTCAAGGCCAGTCTCAAGTTATTATGTTTGCCAAGGTCTGGATGTGGTGTCACTGCCACCATACTACCTCGATCCTGGGTTCAGTGTTTGTAGGTAGTTGTGCTCCATAGGTGTTCGCTAGATGGGTAGATAGTGATGTAGATGGGCAGATAGTTGGTTAGTTAGGTAGGTAGATTATTAGTTAGGTAGGCAAGTATACAATTGGTTAGGTAGGTAGCTAGATAGTTGGGTAGGTAGGCAGGTAAAAAGTTGTTAAGGTTGGTAGGTAGACAGGTGGGTAGTCACAGCACCTGACCCAGGACCCAGGGAGCTACACCACATCTGGGCCCCCCCAGTTGCCATTTTTGGTCCCCTCAGCAAGAAGTGTCTGTACAAGCAAGTCCATTAAGTCCATAGGAAACCATGTTCCTCTCTAAAACTATGACATGGGAAGGTAGATAGGTGGATAACCACCTCCCAGGGCTAAATGGGAGAAGGGTGGACACAGGACTAGACCCAGAAACTATGTCCACAATGAGGCAACACAGTCAGTGGGCTCTACAGTGAATTTCACATCTATAGCACCCCAGAAAACTGCTAAACAGTTAAGAAACTCAAGCAAACCCAAAAGTTTGTGGACACAGGGGAAGGATCCATGCAAGTTCGGGGTTTGAGGTTCGTGATGTCTCCCAACCTGCCGCCCCCACAAACCTCCATTTTCCAGGTTGGTTACCACCTCTAACCCTTACTAAAAGAAAATTATGACTTGCCAGGCAAGTACCCCAGCTAGAGGAGAGATTAATTTGCTTATTTATTTGTAAACCTTAATGTTGCATACTCCATCATGCAAAGGGATGGCTTCTGTTAATGATGTTCATTGTAATTAAGGCCAAGGCAATGTCAAAATCTCTTGAGCATTGCTCTGATATTGAACACTTCATTCTGAAATACTTCTCAAAGAAGAATAAACAGTCTGCTTCAAACTGGGTAATCAATGCATTTGATTAAATTCTTCCTTTGTTTACTCTTTGGGTGCAATTTGGGAAAAGCCTTGATTTGGACTAGACATAGCTAAAACCACAGGGGACAATTACTTATGAGATTTCTATGTTATTAAATTCATTTCCCTATTGTGGTTCTTTCAAAAGGCCTGTTTATTGTACTAACAAAGTTGCCATCAATAAAGCCAGTCTCTTTCTGGGATTTCATTTATTGCATATTTTCTTCTGACATAATCTGAGTAAATCTGGGCACAAACCTTATCCTGACCACTGAACTGAGGGGGAAAAAAACCAGCGGATTCATTATTTGGGAAAGGATCAAATGCTGATTTGGATTGCAAAAGAAGACAATCCATGCACCAGCCTCATACAGATCAGCCTACACAGCTGTATCTGAAGGTTTTCAGAACTGTAAACTCCAGGCATTGGCGTAAAGAGTGAGGGCCTATGTGGGCTTTTACAGTACAGTACAGTACAGCCCCATCATTTCTGACTCACAATTTCTCTTATTCACTCTTGAAGCCTGACTGTGTGATGTGGGTTATCCTGAGGTCGAAGGTGTTAATAGCTGGCAGGTGTTCCTGATTTTTCCTCCCCACAGTAGTTCTTTAGAATCCTGGGGAAATTCTCTTTAACATAGGGAACAACAAGCTTGTTACACATTCAGTCTAAGAGATAATGTCAGAGACCAGCTGCCACCACATCAGTCTGAAGTTTTATTTCTCTCTGTCTCTGCATGAAAGATGAGCAAAGGCCCATTCACAGCTCTGCAGTCTAAAAGAAGCCTTTCAAGACAAGAGAGAAATTAATACAGGAATAATCTCTCTTTTTTGTAAGGCTACAAAATAGAGAGGGCTCAAGTAAATAAGCTCAGCCACATTTTAGAGGAAAATTTGAGAGCCAACCCCAAAGAGGTGGGGTGGGGGTATTAATATGGCTTTAAGCCATTATTCTGGGTGAGGACCTGTGTTGTACTCACTAATGGGAGGAGAGCCTGACATCCTGGCTAAACTGAGGAAGGGCCATTGATCTTATTGCCACTCAAGGCTCATTTTTCCCTCTTATAACTGCAGAACAATATCATTAACTCCCTTTATTTGAGGCTTTTCTTCCATTTCTATGGATTCCTTTTTGGCTCCAAGCTGATTTTAGAGCTGTTTCTTAGATTTGTGTATAAGTGTTCAGGGATTTTGTTTTTCAACACTCTTCTGGTTGTAGATAGCTCATTAGCTTCCATATTTAGAGATTTATGAACTGAAAGAATCACTCTCATTCTAGAGGGAATAATAGTCTTAACTTCTTAATTATCTGTCATCTCTGTGTTTTCACTCACAGTGTGGAAGTTAGTGCCTCTGGTTTTCTCTTCCTAATTTCTGTAACAAGCTAATTTGAAACCTTTCTGAGGAAGAACTTACATCTTTGTCTTTTCCAGGATAGGATGAGCACAGACAGTGGCTACTATAAGAATGGCTGAACAGTTTGTTGGGGAGCAAATATTTGTGACAGGAAGAGGTAGCTTTCACAGAGCTAAAAATATTTACCAAAAGACCCTTCAAATTAGATAACGTCCTTGGTACCAGTCTGTTATTGTTTCAGGCAGCAAGTTAACCAAGGCCTCCCCTGTAGACATGGCAAAGATGGCTAGCGACATGAGGAAGAAGGGTGGGTTACAATGGCAGAACACTCCCCATACCCAGCCTGCCAGCAGCCCCCACCAGTGGAGACCAAGCCTGAGCTGCCAAACTTCAGGTCTGCCAGCATGTCCCCCATTGCCAGATAATTGGCACAAAGCAGTGCAGGGCTGCAGAAAGCTGCATGAGAGAGATGCTGAGCACAGATGTCTAGACTTATCCTGAAATTCCTTTTCTTCTACCCAAGCACAATAGGTACCCCAGCCTAAACCTGGGAGTTGAACTTGTGCCCAGAGTGGGAAGGTGCCGGAAGTTGCATTGGACTGGGAGAAAGCAGACCTTGTCCATACTAACAGTGATGCCATCATGTAGCCAACACTACGTGGACATCAGGGAGTGAAAATGAAGCGAGAGTAATGTCACCTTCTTATGAGTAATGTCACCTTCTTATGAAGCAGTTTCTCAGTGGAATAGGCTTTCTCAGGAGGTGGTGGGTTCTCCATCTTTGGATGGAGGATGGATAGCCATCTGACCGAGAGGCTAATTCTGTGAAGGTTCAAGGGAGTGGCAGATTACAGTGATTGGGATGTGAGTGTCCTGTATAGTGCAGGGGGTTGGACTAGATGACCCATGAGGTACCTTCCAACTCTATTATTCTATTATTCTATGATTCTATGATACTAGAAAGCAATTCAGACAGTATTTACTATTTGTGATTGCTACTGAAAGGCTCCATTGAACCACATACGTAGCAGCGAGGGAAGCAAGTACTCACAGAATTATTTTATAGCTTTGCAGTATGTTTTGTAATACCAGCACTGTATGATGGGGTCTACTGCATAGGTCTTTCTTTCATTCCTGATAATCACTGAGCTAGAAAAAAGCTGCCTGATTGCCATGAGCTGTTTTTTAAAAATACACTTTAGGGTCATATCATAGGAAAGCATTTCTTGCACCTTTCAGTATGCGTACTTGTGTGTGTGTTAATGCATCAAGAAACTCTTCTAAGTAAGGAGAATTCATGTGTCATAGTTTTTGTTTATTTTAGATATTTCTACTATTCTTATATCCTCAGTGGGAACTCAAAGTGGTTTACAACATTTTAATCTCACTACAGCCCTGTGATTATGTTAATCAAGTAATGCATCTATATGTTTAAGATTTGTAGGGCAACATAAGTGAATGCAGATTCAGGAATGCTGAGTGCCTGATTTGCCCAGAAAAGAGGTATCACATAGAAAGAGCTTGTCAGTCAAAGGCTGATCCCAGGGGGGGAAATAGTTGGGGGAGAGTCCTGGCTTCAAACTGCCCATAGCTTGGAGGGTATCCCCGAAGAAGAAATACAAACACTGTACACCATTCAACAGAAGTTGTTGAGGGGCAATGTTCAAAACAATTGCTATTACACAGATAAATGCTCACAATGGACCTGTCAGACATTATCCTTGCTAGTTACAAAAGGGATTCATAAATGCCAGCTAAGAAGAAATTGGCTCACACCCTTGGGAATCAGTGTTCAAGGAGAATATAGAGATGGGCAATTTGGTTCAGATTTGCTGAAACGTACCCAAATCAATGCTGATTCAGGTACTTTTTGGACCTATCCAACCTGAACTGCCCATCCCTGCAATTTAAACAGGCCAAATCAGCAGCAGCTGAAGCATGATTTGGTCACGATTCAGCCAGTTTACATGCATCTCCCCTACTTTCTCAGGCAGTGCCTGAGAAGGTAGAGAGAGGGAGAGCCTGACGAGCAGCTGATGAGAACACTGAGAAAGCCGTTTAAAGGGCTGTCACATCTGCTGCTTATTGAACCCTTTAAACACCTCTCTCTGCTTTCTCAGGCAGTGCCTGAGAGGGGGGGGGACAGCCAGCTCCTGAAGGCATGGGAAGAACATGTCTACTCTCATGTCAACTCTCCCTGAGCCTTCAGGAGCCAGCTGCCAGCAGGGATTGGGGAGAGCAAAGGTGGGGTGGAAAAGTCCATCCTGTCCCAGCTCTCCCCTAACCTGGCTTTGCATGCCATTTAACTGCCTTCCCCCACATTATACACTGCCTGGGAAGGGGGGGGGGAGCATATGCATGTGGGGAAAATCTCAAAGGTTTTTGGATTCATCCAAATGGATTTGGCTAGATCAAAAAAAGTGAAGGGTAATTTGTGTAATTTTGGTTTGGCCTGAATCAGTTTGGGTTGAATCAAAAATGGTACAAATTTAGTTTTTTTGTGCAAATGCTGAGAGAACACAGTGTCTACCAAAACTGGAAGAATGGACATCTGAGTCCCCAGATGTACTCATTGAGGCATTAGGAGCATACAAAAATCCACCAGTGACTTTCCGAATGGGCCCTACCATAACACCTATTTGCTTGAAAGCCCAGGATGTTCCTTGTGCTCTGAGACCAAAGATCGATGAAGAACTTGATTGGCTTATTGCACAAGGAGTTATAGAGCAGCAACTCACACAACTTGGGTCACCCCTATTGTTCCTGTCTTCAAACGAAGCAGCAATGTATGTATTTCTGGGACTTACAAATATACCATAAATAAGACATAGACCCGTATCCCATGCCAGCGATAAACCAGTTGACTGTCCTTACTTACAAAAGGTTCTTGCTAAAGTGGACTATGCTCAAGCCTATGACCAACTGGCAGTGAATGACAAGGCTGCAGATATCCAAACCATTATTACACACTGTAGGGTTTTTTGTGGGTGAAATTTGGAATTTCAGTGACACCAGGAATCTTTCAGCACTCTATGGAAACTTTATTAGCTCATTCTTCTGAAGTTGTGCTTAACTTTTGATGATGTGTTGATTATGACCTTCTCTAAGAAGCAACTCATGAATTGACTCAAAAAGTTTCTGTAGAAGTTTGATCTTTCAGTCATCACAGTTAAGAAAGAGAAATACCAGCTGTTAGTTCCCAGTACCACATTATGATTATAATCTCACTTATAGACCAAGGAAAGACATTGCATTGAAGCCATAAGCCATCTATCTCTGCAGATACTTGACTGTACCATTCCTCCACCAATGGAAGTACTTATGTAGTACTTAAGTTGGAATCCATACCAGAACTCCCCCCCCCCTTTTCAGGCTTCCCATCATGGCATGTTTTCTTTCAACTGGGTATGGAGGGGTTGGCTCACAGAAAAACTGACTGAAGTATTCAGGTCACTTTTATACTGTCAGTATGAACTGTCAGCTCATAAGGGTTGTGCATTATGGAGAAACATGGCAGTCAGATGTCAGATGCTATTTCATACTAAGAACTAGGGCCCCACAAATCCTTAAGCTGGCTCTGGAGTTATGGGCCCCATGAATCTTTAAACCACTCCTGCACCCAGGTATGGTATGACACTGGCCAGAATGGATTGGACTAGGCACTGATAGTGAAAAGGCAATGAGTGAATGTAACATATGTTCAGTTACCCTCCACAATCCACCAAAAGCTTCAGTTTTCCCTTGGGAAGCTCTAGTTTTCCCTTGGTCTCATCTCCTCCTTTGTTGACCACCTTCCAGGGCAAAACCTTCCTAAACCTTATTGTGGATTCATTTTCAAAATGGCTTGAAGTAGCTGTTGTCTCTGCTGTAACTTTGAGTACTGCCATCACAGTTCTCCATCAACTTTTTGCAACTTCTTGTTTCAGACAATGGTGCTGCTTTCACCTCTGCAGTTTTCTAAGACTTTGCTAATAGGAATCTATTCCTATTAGGAATAGTGGCACCATGAACAAACCAGGTAAATGATATAGACTACAAAAGATGCACTGAAAAGGATAATTTCTGGGGACTGTGCAACCAGATTGGCAAGATTCCTGTTAGCAAAACATGTCACACCCTGCCCTTCAGTTGGGTCCAGCCCAGCTGAGATGCTTATGAAACATTACCACAGGACATGCCTAGATCATGTCCACCCTGATATTGCAAACAATTCACAGTCTAAAAAAAGAACAGGAGAAGAATTCTACTTTGACATCTAGGAATCTGTATATCTTCTCTCCTCAGGAACCAGTATGGGTTCAGAACTATGTTAAACGGTTCTCAGTGGGTTCCATCAAAAATAGCATAAGTCACAGGGCCTGTCTATGTAGACAGCAGATCATGGATAGATTATTATTGAAATGTTATGTAGACCAAATGTGTGGTCCACACTCCTAATTCACCAATGGAATCTTCCAAGGAAACCAATCCATCAACATCAGGTTCAGAATTATTTGGAGGAAACCTTCCCAATTCTGCCAATAAGGTTCACCCACCTTCATCACAAGGAAGTGGTGATCTTTTACTTTTACTTTTACTCTGCTGAGACTGCAACTGAATCAAGCCAAAAAGGAAGACGATATCAGCAGCAAAAATGTTTTGTTTGGATGACTGAATATTCTACCAAGGAGGGAGAGGAGTGTTGCGTACTACCTCTTTAAGAGGCCATCCCAGTAGGTCTCAGAGCGAGCAGGAGGGACTCAGACTTTTGTTCTCCATCTCACTGCTAGTAGGCTGCTGGAGTGCTAGGCTTACCAGAATGTGCAGAAGCAGGTCAGGACAACTCTGACCTCGAGCTCTAGAAACTGTTTAGTGAAGTATCATTTTTACTCCTTCCAGTAGCCAAGTTACCTGCCTCACATTCACTGTTAATAAAGACACCTTCAGTCAAATGGAAATGGGTATTTGTTGCTTACGCCATTACAGAAATGAGAATGTATTCATAGTTTTATTTCCCACAGTGAAGAAATCATTACAAAAACAACACTGGTGATGCATATCTAATAGGATTGCTAGTTTCTTACAATAGCTAACTATGAAAGTATTGATTTCACTTACCTGATTTCAATATACTTCTTCCCTTTTTCCCTTTTTGGTGTGTCTGTATTAATTCATTGTCAGAGAAGTTCAAATATACATAAATAGATAAAGGTTTATATTTTCTGCCATTTCTGGCTGACAGCTCAGATCCTGAATGCAGCTTGAGCTGAGAAACATTTGGGACCATCTCTGTCTTTTAGTTTAAAATCGTCTTCAGTTGACTGAATTGTAGCTCTAGGCATGGCAAAAGGGAAAAGGGAAACGCAGTCCCTTGTGCCCTAAAAGGGAGGAAAATTTAGGGCCAAACTATGCTTTACTGTTTTTAAAGTGCTGGGTTCCCTAGCCCCAATTCAGGTTCCTCACAAGCACACAGCAGCAGTGGGAAATGGCTTGTGGAGAAAAGGAAAAAGACAACCTAAAAGGGATGAGAATGGCACTGCAGGGGAGACCCAATAGATGTACTCAGAATACTTACTGAGTGTGCAAAACATTTAGAATGTATTATCCAATACAAAAGAGCAGCAATACAGTTATGTACATATATATGTATGTATGTATTAGTGGATGATAACATAGTTACAGCACTGCTATTGTTAGAGACTTTGAATGTACTCACCTCAGCATCTCTTAAAGAAATAAAAATTTTCAAGCTACAGCTGGTCTCCTTAATCTGACACATTGGAGGACTACTGGGACAGCAGCTCTCTCTGTTCCTTTCATCTTTAGAAGCTGTTCTATTGGAGGCACAAAATCTCTTCTTATCTTTTATCAGCCCTTGACTTTTGTCTTTAACAATTCTGTTTTCAAGTGTTCTCTCTAGCGAAAATAATATGAGCACTTAAGATGCTCCAATAGAATAGGATATGAGGGCTTGCCAGTTTTCTAATTCCGGTGACTTGCTTATGGAAGCTTAAACTGAAAATAAGATCTATTTCATAGATAGGCAATGAATCTTATGAGCTAGAAGTACTTGGAAATAGCTTACAAGCTGCATTAATGAGAGTTGTGCCACTCAGAATCATATGTCAAAAAAGCAAAAGCATAAAAACCTCCCTTAAGTGGCCTGTATCAGATTATATTCCCAAAACATAAGGGAGTTTTCTTAAGAGGAAACAGCAATTTCCATTGATTTCTCCCTGCCTCAGTAGACTTCTATCATGCTCTTTTGGAGGGTACACTGACCCTAGCAAGAAATTTTGGTGAATGTACTCAATCAACTACAATGGAAAGGGGAATTGTCCATCTTAAGAAAATGTGTTTCCTAAAGCAGTGGTCCCCAACCTTTTTATCACCGGAGACCGGTCAACGCTTGACAGTTTTACTGAGGCCTGCCACCTGAGCCCCTGCTCCACTTGCTTTCCCACCAGCACCCCTGACTTCCCTCCCCCCACTGGGGGGTGCTGCCAGCAGCACCTGCACAGTGCCATGCCGAGGGAGAGCCCCAGCCATGGAGGCCGCCAGAGAGCACCAAAGGTGAGCAGGCGGCAGAGTGGCAGGGCCGCCCCTGAGGCAGCAACCAGGGAGGAGGAGGAGGAGGAGCCGTGGCCCGGTACCAACTGATCCATGGACCGGTCCCGGTCCCCAGACTGGGGGTTGGGGACTGCTGTCCTAAAGTCTTTGGAACTGTGCAGTTGGATACATACCAGTATGAGTATCTGGACCAAAACCAGAGTATTATCCACAGGTAACTTAGGAGGGCTCTTCATTGTATATGTCTCCTTTCATATATATTAGTCAATATTTTTGTACCAGCAACAATTGCCTTGTAAAGAAGAAAATTGTACACTTTTTTTGCAAGAATATGCTACTTTCAAGCTACTTTTATTTTCACAAGAATAACATACAAATAGCATTTACCCATAAGAAACCAGGAAGGCCAGGAATGGGTCAGAATTTCCTTCTCCCTTGCTTTCCCCATGCCAATTTCCTTGTTGATAAGTCAATCATTGCTGCTGCATTCCCAAAAGAAAAGAACATCATTTAAAATATATACAGAGGAAGCCATCAAGTATAGTTATGCACTGCTGTCTCCTAAAGGTTTCCCTCACTTCAGGAAAGAAGGGCTCACCCAGAGGCCCTTGAAACACTGCTGGTATTAAAAGGGTGAGATATAAGTTGTCCTCTTTGTCTGTAGTGAAGCTGTAATGGAGGGGTGCACATAATATTAGTAATAAAATATTATTTATGAACTGCTGTTCCCCAGAGCTCAGGGTGGGTAACAATATATTTGTTAATCAAAAAGCTATGATTAAAATCTATAATAGGTCCCTAAAACAATTCCAAACCACCTCCTTCTTAAAGCAAGATGGTTGATATGGGTCTTAAGGTACTGATGTAAATTTGACTGATATTCCAAACAAGGAGTCCAAGATTTTGATACAATTTTAGGCCTGGACCATAGGTCTGACGGAACAGTTATGGCTTGAAGACCCTGAGGAACTGTCCAGGGTCCTGCAGGGCTCTGATATCACCAGGGAGAGCAAACCACAAGGCCACGGCCAGAGCTGAAAAATCACAGACCTTGTTGAGGCCAATTTGACATCTTTGGGGTCAGAGATCTTGAGAAGGTCTTGATCTTTAGATTTTAAGTTCTTTTGAGGCAGTGGTCCCCAACCTTTCTGATGCGTGGGCGGGGTTCCCCCTCGGCATGGCACTGCAGAGCTGCTGCTGGCAGCACCCCCCAATGGGCGGCGGGAAGTCAGGGGCACCGACAGGAAAGCAAGCAGATCAGGGACTCAGGCGGCAGCAACGTCTCTCAGCAAAAGACCACCCCCCCCTGGCCTCAGTAAAATTGTCAAGCGTTGACCGGTTCCCAGTGATAAAAAGGTTGGGGACCACTGGTTTAGATCCAATCAGGAGGCAGCCCTCAGGCAGGAAGGGCTGAATAAGGGTCATCTCTCTATCTCCAACTTCCTGCCAGTTTCAGATGTTTGCTGGGTGGAAGAGGAGCCATCCTCAGAGCATGCCCTGCTGCCAGTAAGTTGCCCTGGTTTCCTTGTCTCTTTCATCTTGAAGGACATGGGGGAGAAGCTGGGGTAGTCTCTGCATGCCTTCTGGAGGTAAGGGCTGCAGAAGGCCCATAAATGCCCCCCTGCTGGCCCTCTGGGACCCAGGGTGCACAGGAAAATCCTCTGCCCTGGAAATTTTTACTCATGAGTAAGTCATGACAGGTTTGCAATGTGCAATCTGAGAAGGGAGGAATGCTTTGGGGGTAATCATCACAGGCAATTGCAGCAGGGAAATAATGCTGATGTGGGTGGGGCTGGGAAGATGTAGATTTTTCCTTTCCATATGGATCCCACCTTGGTCTTGCTGCAATCTTCCCAAGACCATCTCAACAAAGCAAATTTGAGAGAAATGTAATGAAAGATGGGGAAACTGTAGAGGGGGAACAGAAGCACCAGGGGACATGTGGAGAGGGAAGACACTGTTTCCCCATAGCAACTTCCCAATAGCACCTTCCCAGTAGAAGAAGTTGGTTTTATACCCTACTTTTCACTGCCCAAAGGACTCTCAGAATGGCTTATAATTGTCTTCCCTTCCTCTCCCCACAACAGACGCCCTGTGAGGTAGGTGAGAGTGACAGAGCTATGAGATAAACTGTTCTCACAGAACAGTTTCTAACAAAACTGTAACTAGCCGAAGGTCACCCCGCACATGTGGAGGAGCAGGGAATCAAATTCAGCTCACCATATTAGAGGCTGCTGCTCTTAACCACTACAGAATCACAGAATCATAGAGTTGGAAGGGGCCATACAGGCCATCTAGTCCAACCACCTGCTCAACGCAGGATCAGCCCAAAGCATCCTAAAGTAAGCTACACCAAGCTGTACAAATTGCCATTGCCTGAAAGAGTTGGAGCTAAAGCACAGACAGAAGAAGCTGATGGTCTGAGTTTTTTTTGACTTGCTCATTGACTGTTATGGGATTCTTTTCCTTTACAATCAGGTATTGCCTACATGGAGCCTCTTGTGGCGCAGAGTGGTAAGGCAGCTGTCTGAAAGCTTTGCCCATGAGGCTGGGAGTTCAATCCCAGCAGCCGGCTCAAGGTTGACTCAGCCTTCCATCCTTCCGAGGTCGGTAAAATGAGTACCCAGCTTGCTGGGGGGTAAACGGTCATGACTGGGGAAGGCACTGGCAAACCACCCCGTATTGAGTCTGCCATGAAAACGCTAGAGGGCGTCACCCCAAGGGTCAGACATGACTCGGTGCTTGCACAGGGGATACCTTTACCTTTACCTTTTATTGCCTACATGGAGAGGTGATTGTGTGGTTAATAAGGTTTGTGATTTCAGAAGAAAGGAATACTTTTGTCTTCCTCTCACTCTCGCTCTGTGTGTGTGTGTGTGTGTGTGTGTGTAGAGGAGAGTGCCACACTGCCTCTATCCTTGTCCCACACAGCCCTTTCTTCCAGGGGAACTGATTTCTGCAGTCTGGAGAGGAGCTTTCGATCTGGGCATTTTCCAGGTCCTACCTGGAGGCTGGCATCCCTGAACAGTGGCAGGGATGCCAGCCTCCAGATGAGACCTAGAGATCCTACTCCTTGGGTATCTGGAAGCCTGAATAATGTTTCAGAGGTTTCTCAATGGTAAAAAAGTTGAGTGGAGCAGACATAGAGGCAGTAATTGAGAAACCCACTGTAAGTTCTTTGCCAATCAGTGTTTTCATACTTTTTGAAACATACCTATTTTTGATGTTATATGGAACTGAAAGGCTTTCATTTCTTCAAGCAAATTTTGCTATAAATTAAATATTTTCATTGAAGGAAGAAACTGTGACAAGTTTATGAATTTTATGTTTATTGTTATTAGCAAATACTGCCCCCCAAATAGTCCATTTTTCCAGGGCGACTGATCTCTGCAACCAGGAAATGACCTGCAATTCCAGCAAATCCCCAGGTCCCTATTGGATATTGGCATCCCACAACCTCTCTGGGGCACAGTGCCACAGAGTTCCCCCTTCTCAAGTAGTCCTTTCATCTCCAGGACCTTGCAGAATCCTCCCATCAAAACAGCCATTTTTCCCTTGGGAGCTGCAAATATATTTTGCAGATGACCTCCAATTCCAGGAGATTTCCAGGCCACATCTTGAGGTTGGTGACCTCTGGGTTAGGAATGTTTCTTGAGGCTTGCAGGACCTCAAGGGTTGGAGGGGGGCAGGAGAAGAAGTAAAGGTTGTCCGCCAGCCCCATGGGATCTAGCTTGGCCTCAGCATTCTGCCTGCCTGCCTTCCTTTCTTCTTTCTCCCTCCCATGATTCATGCTTTTGCCCTGTAGCCAGCCCCCAGGAAGGCCGCAATGCAGGTGTGTATCCTAGCGCTCATTGTTTCTCTGGGTGCAATGGGCTTTGCCTCTAGTAAAATTATAAAAGACCAATTGCTATTTCTTTTGTGCTCTCACACCTTGGGGAACCAGAATAGAATAGTTCCTACAATGGGGTTTCCAGACCAGTGCATATCAGTGCCATAATACCTGTTCATGGCTATAAAAATAAAATAATTATTATTGAGTGGTTTCAGGGAACTAAAATTTGTTTTGGGTCAACTCTTTAAAAACATAAGGTGTAGAAGAAAGCTGCCTGGTCAATTAATATCTGAGACCTAAGATTAGCATGATATCCAGTACTTGATTGTAAACAATGTTATATTAGTTTGAATTCAGCAGAATGGTTTACATTTCATCTAGAATCTCAGGTCTAGTAGCCTTCAACAATTGCTAGTTAACATGCCATTTCAGAGCTCATGATATTTACTTTTCTTCCTTATCATGACCTAAGATAGATTTCAGGTAAAAGGGGGCAACACCTAGGATGAAATCATAGTTGATGGGCTCCAAAGAGCAGCTAAGCACACTTCAAAGCACTTCACTATGGTCATGAGTTGCTGTTATTTGTTTGGTTTGTTTTTTGTGTGCTTTTTGCTTTCATATCAAATTAAGCTCAAGGTTTTGGTTATCATGTATGAAGCCCTAAATGACCTTGGACTAACATACCTGCAAGAGCACTTGTCCAAAGCCAAGACAGTTTATGACATAGGCCTGCACATTGATAAGATTATCAAGTCTATGCTCCTGAACGTTATTTGTATTGCCTTCCACCTTGTAGAATAATCTGTCAGGAAGGCCTCCACACTTCTATCCTTTTCCAGAGTGGGCAAAACAGAAATATTGAGGGGGGGATTTTTATGAAGGGATTATAATGGAATGTCTCAGGAGGTCACTTTTATGAAGGAAATGATTATAGTCTATTGAAGAAGAAGAAGAAGAAGAGTTGGTTCTTATATGCCGCTTTTCCCTACACGAAGGAGGCTCAAAGCGGCTTACAGTTACCTTCCCATTCCTCTCCCCACAACAGACACCCTGTGAGGTGGGTGAGGCTGAGAGAGCACTGATATCACTGCCCAGTCAGAACAGTTTTATCAGTGCCGTGGCGAGCCCAAGGTCACCCACCTGGCATGCCAGATTAGAAGTCCGCACTCCTAACCACTACACCAAACTGGCTCTATTGCAGTGATTATTGCATGTATCACCTTCCTTTTACTCCATTTGTAATCCATTTTCTGCATTACAAGATAATCATGACTTGCCAACTCTGGCTTTGGAAATTGCCTTGCAGGGTGGGAGGTCCGGGCTCCAAAAAATACGCTCACACGTATTGGCATGAAAGGCCACAACTTTATTCCACCTCAACCCCAGCGAGGGTTGGCATGGCAGAGGATTAGGAACCGGAGCAGTCAGCCGACTGCCTCATTTTACCTGGGCAATGGCTTTACCCTTCCTGCCTGTTCCTGTCCGGGAATGCAGATTCCCTAAGCCATTGCCCCTCACTATCCGGGAAGTGTGCCACCCTGGACGCCGGAGGAGGCGCAAACCTCTTCAGCATCCATCCAGGGCCACTTGGCTCTGTGAAGATCCATACCAAGCCCAGCCGGGCTTGGCACCCGCTCACATCCCGCCACCTCTTTAAGGAGGTCCCTTTCCTGGGGAGTGGGCCACGCAGGGCGTACTCCCCCCAAAACCGGCTCCGTCCTCTGCCAACCCAAAGTTGTGACAAATGTTAATTTGAACAATGCAACCACCGGTGACCAAACCAATACAACAAAAATGCCCAGCTGTATTCTTTCAAACTGCGAGAATAGCTAAAACACCTAACCGAATAACCATGGGAGGGAGAGTGGGGAATCCGGCGCTTCCCCCCGCTGAAGACGGCCAGAACAGCACAAGGCGCTCCTCTGCGCCTGCGCTGGCCCTCTCCAACCAATCCCTGCGCAACACGCCACCTCTAGAGGCGCGTGCGCACTCTCCTCCCCCCTCCCGCGTATTTTTCCCGCCCGCCCCACCCGCCGCCACAATGGCGGCCCCGGCTTAAGTCGGGCCGCAAATTCCTGGAGAGTTTATTTGTTTATATTTCAATTTATCCCCACTACTCCCAAAACCAATCCAGCTCATGGCGGTTTACAGTAGGATAATAAAATACAACATAACATAATAAAACTACAATATGACCCCTCAACAATTACAATAACCAAGATGGTGGGAAAACAATCTAAAAACCCAGCCCCTCCCCAAACCATCCCCAATAGCCACTGTCATCCTCAGGAGAGAGACTATGCCTGGATATCAAAGGCGGTGGCCCCACAGGGCCTATATAGGGAAGGACCTGATCTTCCTGGCTTGGCCTGGTGGAAGAACTCCATATTACAGGACCTGTGCACCAATGACAGCTCCATCTGGGACTTCAGCTCTTCTAAGACCTCATTCCACCAATTCGGGGCCAGGAACAAAAAGGCCCTGGCCGAGGCCAGTCAAGCCTCCTGGGGGCCAGGGACCACCAGCAGATTCATACCCGCAGAGCGAAGAACCCTACATGCGTCATAAGGTGACCTCCAGATAAGCAGGGCCCAGGATGCACATGGCCTAAAAAGTAAAAACCAAACCCTTGAACCTGATCCAGAAGCCAATTGGTAAACACTGCAGCTGCCTCAGCATATGCTAGATGTGGATCCTTCAAGATTACCTTGTGAGGTACCTAGCAGCTACATTTTGCACCAACTGTAATTTCTAAGTCAGAGACAAGGGAAGGCCTGCATAGATCAAATTATAGAAGTCTAATCTGGAAGTGACTGTTGCATGGATCAAGAGGATGGTAAAATGCTGTTTGGGCTACCTTCATGATCTGAGCCCCCAAAGATAAGGAGGCATTGAAGATCACTTCCAAATTCCTGGTGGAGGAATAAATTACTGATAAAGCCATAAGCTGCTTCCCATCCAGGCAGGAGAGGTTGTGCTTCCTGATCCTGCCCCTTCCTACCCAGCCACAGGACCTCTGTCTTAGAGGGGATGAGTTTCAGGTGACTCTGCTTGAGCCATCCAGACACTGCTTCCAAACAACTAGCAAATGTTTCTGGGGTGGAGTCCAGTTGGCTATCCATCAGGAGACAGAGCTGGGTGTCATCAGCATACTGATGACAACCCAGCTCGAAGCCCCAGACCAGCTGGGCCAAAGGGTGCATATAGATTTTTAAAAGTGTGGGGGAGAGTATTGCCCCCAGTGATACACCATAGGGGAGTTGTGAGGTTCTTTGACTCTGAATAAGCAAAGTTGTTTTGAAACAAAATTTCTTTATTAGAAGTTAAAGTAACTCCATGAAATCATAGTCAGAACTGACTCACTAGGCATGGGGTACAGATTATAGAGTCTTCATGGGGCTCCCCCTTCCCTGGGAATCCAAATCAGACACAGTTCTAAAGAAGCCATAATATGTAAATATGTAGATAATCAGCTGGACATCAAGAGAGTGGACAATCCTGGGAACTAAAGGACCAAATGGGTAAGATGACATAGGAGGGTGGTGGTAGAGGAGGAGGAGGAGGAGGAGGAGGAGGAGGAGGAGTGAAGAAATGTTTGGGGAGTATGGCAGGCATAAAATGCTCAACAGGAAATCACCCTGTAAAACAAAAGCATCTAGGTATCACCAAGACAAGCACTGATGTCTAAGAAAGCCTACTAAATCAATATAACATATCATGGCCAAAATACATGCAGGACCCCCTTGTGAGATCCAATTAACGCAGGAAGCTTCAAGGGAAAAACAAGTCAGGCAGCTGAGAACTCTCTCTGTGAGACCCAAGGACAGATAACATGGGAGGTTAGGATATAACAAGCAAGAAGGGCCATAACTCCCTAGAGTTATCTCACTATAACAAACTAAATAACATAGGCATGTAGATGAAACAGAAACTATTAGACTTTGTCCAGACCCAGGGATCTCCAGGTGAGAACTGGAGATTTCACAGTTCTTACAGACCAGTGTTTCAATAAGTACCATCATGATTTACAATACAAAAGCAGTTCCCCAGCAAAGCCCCACAGTGGGAACCATGCGCAGACTGAGGGAGAAGGGGAAATGATGGAAACATATACATTAGGACCACAGCCACTTGACACAACCAACCTGTGAACAGGATGGAAGCCCAACTGGTATGGTTCATAGGCTAAAGTTTCCTCCAAGAAAGCCAGGAACTGGTCTGCAATGGCCCATTCAACTACTTTGCCTAGGAATGCAAGCTGCGAGACTGGGCGGTAGCTGGTGAGGTCCCATGGATCCAGTGATGTTTTTTTCATGAGAGGGTGAACCACTGCCTCCTTCAGTCTTTCAGGGAACTCTCCCAATGTCAGAGAGAGGTTAATGATATCCCTCAAGGGGCCTCCTATCTGTCAGCTGACTGGTTTAAGCATCCACGATGGACAGGGATCCAGGTTCCTGCCTACCTACGGGACCGCTTGGTTGCTTATGCCACCTGCAGGGCCCTTCGCTCTGCGGGTGCAAACAAACCTACTGGTGGTTCCAGGCCCCTGGGATGTTCGCCTGACCTCGACCCAGGCCAGGGCTTTTTCAGCCCTAGCCCCAACCTGGTGGAATGAGCTCCCGGAAGAGCTAAGGGCCCTGTCGGAGTTAACAGCTTTCCTCAGGGCCTGCAAGACAGAGCTCTTCCACCAGGCATATGGTTGAGGCCAGGGCGGGCAGTCCCGACATTAGATCTGGGCTCCCTGGGTTCCTCTGAATGATTTGATTGCCTCACTCCCATATTAGCAACCTGATGTCCCTCGGCTAACGTGGAGCGGTTTGGAGGGGTTAGTCAGGTTAGTTAGTGCTCGCCTGTTGCCTAACATTGATAGTGTGGATTGGTCTTAATGGTTTTAACTATGGGTTTTATTGTAATTTTTATCTTGTAAACCACCGTGAGCCTAAGGGAACAGCGGTATAAAAGTTTAATAATAATAATAATAATAATAATAATAATAATAATAATAATAATAATAATAATAATAATAATAATAATAATAATAATAATAAAGTGGTTGCCCTCACCGACCCCAGAAACTTGTCCACTTTCCTCAAAAAAGAACCATCTGAAACCACCAAACATCACCTCCTGTGACAGCCACAGAGATTCCAGTTCAGATTTTGTATCAAATATGGCAGGAAGGTCCTGTTGGAGCAACAAGACTTTATTTGCAAAAAAAGCTCACTAATGCCTCACAGCTCAAATCCAATTCACTACTAAATTTACTAAGGTAAGGTGCCTTACCTTGAGGGTGGAAAGAGATCAAACTACCCTAAATAAAGGTTGATTCTTTGAAGGCTCAAGGGGGTGGCAGGTTACAGTGGATGAGCGATAGGGATGTGAGTGTCCTGCATAGTGCAGGGGGTTGGACTAGATGACCCATGAGGTCACTTCCAACTCTATTATTCTATGATTCTATCTATGATTCTATGATTTTATGTTCTTGTCACCTCATCATGAGTTTTCCACCACACTCACTCTAGCCGCCTCACATCCCTCTTCTTCTCACGAAGCTCCTGGGAGTACCAAGGAGCCTGCTTGGGGTGGGGGTGGAGAGGGTGCTGAGGAGTGATCTCATCAATAGCAGCCATTAGGTAGGACTGCCAGTCCTCCACCAAGACCACCAATGAGTCACCAGAGGGCATAGGGTCCCATAGAGCAGGGGTAGTCAACCTGTGGTCCTCCCAATGTTCATGGACTACAATTCCCATGAGCCCCTGCCAGCATTTGTTGGCAGGGGCTCATGGGATTTGTAGTCTATGAACATCGGGAGGACCACAGATTGACTACCCCTTCCATAGAGCATTCAGGAATCCCTCAGATTCCATAAGTCTTCGCAAGCAGAATAAACCCATCATCCAACCAGGGTCAGAGGAGAGACCTCATCTGGGTATTGCCATAAGCAGCTATTTCCTCCAGAGCAAGTGATCTCCCTAGTCTGGAGATCAGTTGTAATCCTGAGAGGTTTCCAGGCTTCATCTGGAAGTTGGCAACCCTATGCCTTAAATTGAATGATTGGTTTGTTTTTTGGTTGTTTTTTAAATTGTTTTCCAGTTTGGAGATCTGTGGCCTACTGCATTGTTCATCAGCACCCATGCAAACTGACTGATTTTTTACATTTTGTTATCTTTCCTGAGTATCAGCAAAAAAGAAAATACATTAAACAAAATTTAAAATATGATGGTGCACACAGATTTTATTGCAGTGCTGAGATATATATAGGAACCAGCCTTTAAAGCTACAGGAACCATGAATAAATTACAACACCCAACTGTGGAATTCTGGTTTCCATCTCAAACAAAATGATACCTGAAGAACTGTTTGAACTGATGCAATAATATAAAGTCCTCCTTTGTTTTCTAGACTTTGATATTCTAATTCTGAAACTCATCAAACTTTCACAAGTGTTACTGTACAGAGAAAGGAATGTGCTTTCCTCAACACATACTTTCATGGTGTCATATTATTTCTCTTTCTGTAAAAAAAAACTCTCTGCCTACAATTATAGGTTTCTAATTATACATTTCTAAATGTATCATCATTGCTTTGAAGTCCACAATTTCTGCCTATGTCTGTAGCTATTTTGTGAATCAAAATAGGGCAGGATGAGTAGCTACTGGAAGATATATGATATGATTATTTGGAATATATGCTTGCTTAAGAAAACCCAAAACTTAACTCTTAGGTGAACTTCAGAAGATCTGTTGGACAGCAGAATGATTTCATCTAACTGGATGAGAAGGTACCAATATAAAGACCAGTGTAGAACAGCACCTTTGACATCTATTCTGGCATCTAGCTAAAGCCTTGGTGTTGATAAAATAGCTATTTCATATCAGAGATCAGCTGCGCATGTCAGAGAGTAGAAAGAGAGGTGATACCAGTTATGAACCAGAGAATTGTTATGAAGCAGTGCATGGAGGTCCTAAACCATTCTTTCCAGTAACTAATTAATTGAAGTCATTTACCATTATTTGTTTGGCTTTACTCAGCATGCCTAGAATTGGATGCTACTCAGAAGGAGGCCTACTCAGGGATGTTATCAATCTCTCCCTGTCTACTGGGGAATTCCCTGAGGTGCTGAAGGGGGCAGTAGTTTGTCCATTGCTCAAGAAACCATTACTTGATCTGTGGGACCCGACCAGCTATTGTCCAGTCTCGCATCTTGCGTTTCTAGGCAAGGTGGTTGAGAAAGCAGTTGAGCCATCATTCTCATCATGTTAGATCTGTCAGCTGCAGTTGATGAGGTTGACCACAAGCTCTTGGCCCACCATCTCACTGAGAATGGGGTATGTGGAACAGCCCTTCACTGGCTGCTCTCCTTCCTACAGAACACAGAGGATTGCAGTGGGGAAAGAGATGTCACGGCCTTTTCAGCTCCCATGTGGAGTTCCTCATGGAGCGGTCCTCTCCCCCATGTTTTTTAACATCTTTATTCACCCTCTGGTCCAGCTGGTCTGGAATTTCAGACTGGGTTGTCATCAGTATGCTGATGACACCCAGCTCTATCTCCTCATGGATGGCCACTCAGACTCCCCCCACCCCATATACATTTGGCAGTTTTTTGGAAGCCATAGCTGGATGGCTCAGGCAGAGTCACCTGAAACTCAACCCTTTCAAGATGGAGGTCCTGTGGCTAGGAAGAAAAAGGGCAGGGCAGGAAGTATGATTGTTTAAGCTGGCTGGGGTGCAATTTCACATCTCACCAGCACCAGAAATTTGGGGGTGATCCTGGACGCTTCCCTTACTACTACAGGTCACCAAAGTAGTGCAGCTGGAATTTTTACACCCTTGCCAGGCAAAGCTACTAGCATTCTACCTGTCCTCAGAACATCTGGCCATGATGATCCATGCAATGGTCACCTCCAGGATTGACTTCTGTAACTCTATGCTGGCGCACCCTTGTCCTTGATCCAGAAATTGTAGCTAGTGCAAAATGCAACTACTAGGATCCTCACTGTTTGTTTTACTCAAGTTAATCCTTATTAAACGTCTCACTGCAACTATATTGCCTTGTAATTTGTAGTTAATTACATCTCTTTTTATATTGTGTATTCTTACTATTTAATTACTTGAGTGTCTTTATTTTTCCATTTATTTTCAGCTTGTTATCTTCCAGTGTTGGGGGGATTGCTGAGGGCTGCTTCATGTACTTTAATTCTGCAACTACAACTCTACAGTTCTAAAGATCTTCTGATTATGAACAAAGCCATGAATCACCCCATAGCTCATTAGGGGTGCTTGACTGAAGAAAAGGTAATGAGCGAAACAGCCTTCACAAGTAGAATAATTAAGAAGAAAACTTGCCCTTCTTGTATAGCATAAACATGCAAATTGATGTTAATATTATCTAAATAAGTGATAGGCCAAATATAAGGGTATTTACTTCCAAATAAAATCAGAGTGCAGTAGCACCTTTAAGACCAACAAAGATTTATTCAAGGCGTGAGCTTTCGAGTGCAAGCACTCTTCCTCGGACTAAGAACTCCCTACATGACAGGCTGTATTTGGATGTATGACACAGTTTACTAATTTAACAAAATTAATTTTTGCTATATATTCCCACTGTCATGTAGGGAGTTCTTAGTCCGAGGAAGAGTGCTTGCACTCGAAAGCTCATGCCTTGAATAAATCTTTGTTGGTCTTAAAGGTACTACTGGACTCTGATTTTATTGTGCTACTTCAGACCAACATGGCTACCCATTTGATTCCTTACTTCCATATAATCCCATATGAAGGCATGCTATCAGCTTCCCTGCAGGCTGGCTGTGGACAATAAATGGGATATAAAGTTGTTGCGTTTGGAACCTTGGAAAGGGGGCATAAAATTCACCCATTTGGTTCCTTCACATAATTCTTTCAGTTGCAGGAAAGAACCCATATGACCCCAATAACTGGAAAAAATAGATGTATTAAAATGCTAAATGGGTTTTCAAGATGTGAGTATGTTTATTTCTTCTGTCCCCTGATTTCAGTACAGCCCTTTGTCCTTCTCTATATCTAATTCATGAGATTCTAGTAGCTTCAACAACTTACTGCTTCCCAATAGGAAAACACATTGACTACTGAATGACGTCACTGCATACACTGACAAAGAGTGCTCATAAATAAAAGATAACAACGAAATCCCATATAGGACCTGAGAGGAAAATAGAATTCTGCTTCATAAAAGCCATAAGCAAGTCATAGTTGGGAGAGGGGAAAGGAATTGACTTTCATATACATACCTTTTACTACTAGTTTTGGGTGATGGTCCTCATCTTGATTTAAAATTGCATGGGCATGTATGACTCCTTGGACACATGACCTGGTTATACTCATCATGAGTACAAGGAGAACGAGTAGACATTTAAAAAACCCAAACTTTTGTACATGAACTTGCTTTGAGCACCTAATCTGCAAAAGGCTGATCATAGATACACTAAAACTTAATATTTTGTGCAAGACCAAAACTTGTGTGGATGAGTGTTATTAATATATCCAAATATAACAGGTTGGATAAATTTGTTTATTGAAATATATTTCCATGTTTTGGTACCATAACTACTGGTGTCTGCTACCCAGTGCACTATTACTAAACCTTGATTATCTCTGCCAGCTTTCCACAACAAACAAAAGTAAATAATTAGTCTAATTAACTGAATAATGACACTCATTCTGTCCCCTGAAGCAAAGTGAATACTTCACGTTATGGTAAGCATGAGAACATTTCCTTAATTTACAGTGCCCACTTTTACTTTCCAGTTTCTAGCAGATTAATCTCAATCTTTCTCTCTGTTCTTTTCTTTCTTTTTTATGGTAAACAGTCTTGGCAAGTTAAATGTAAGTCCAACAGCTGAACCATGTAAACAAGATATTATTTCTGCTTGGAAGAATAATAGCATTTGTGTGTTCATTTGAGGTGCGTGCAATGAAATAGATGATTATGGGCTTGAATAAGTTAGGAGCAATAGCACATTATTGGTTTTCATGTCAGAAATAATTTTTAAACAGACAGCCATATCTTGAGGCATTCTCCATCACTGCTGTTTTAGCTTACAAAAAAAAGGCATCCATCTTCCCACGAAATTGCTGCAAACACTTCCTGTTTCCTATGCTTAAAGTAAGGACAGAGGTAGATTATATATAAGCATATTATATTAAACTTTCAAAAGTTGAATCACCATAAGCAGAACTGGATTTTCACCTAGAGGCATCTATGGCTGTGTCCGGTTATGTATTAGTAGACAGTGATATTGAATATGCATCAAATTCCATTCCAAGAGTGGTATTCATAGATTTTTGAGATTGTGGTACAGAAGCATTTGGCATTTTTCTTCTCTCTTGGGAAACGTAGGCTCACTGAAATCATCTGAGATACAGATCAACAAGTTCGTGAATTAAATATGGCTTGCAAGATCCCAGGAAAATCACAGAATCACAGAATCACAGAATTATAGAGTTGGAAGGGGCCATACAGGCCATCTAGTCCAACCCCCTGCTCAACGCAGGATCATCCCAAAGCATCCTAAAGCATCCAAGAAAAAGCTCTGTTTTCCAAAGGATGAGTAGAAAAGGTAGTTCAATGCACAGCTTGCAATGTCTGGAGATGACAGACTTGATTTCCTCCAGTTCAAGAAGGACATAGATAAAACTGAAAGGGTACAGAGGAGAGCGATGAAGATGATCTGGGGCCAAGGGACCAAGCCCTATGAAGATAGGTTGAGGGACTTGGGAATGTTCAGCCTGGAGAAAAGGAGGTTGAGATGGGACATGATAGGGCAGGATGCTGTTTCCGTTGGCTGCAGAGGAAAGGACATACAGTAATGGGTTTAAACTACAAGTACAATGATATATGCTAGATATCAGGAAAAAAAATTTTCACAGTCAGAGTAGTTCAGCAGTGGAATAGGCTGCCTAAGGAGGTGGTGAGCTCCCCCTCACTGGCAGTCTTCAAGCAAAGGTTGGATACACACGTTTCTTGGATGCTTTAGGATGCTTAGGGCTGATCCTGCGTTGAGCAGGGGGTTGGACTAGATGGCCTGTATAGCCCCTTCCAACTCTATGATTCTATGATTCTATGATTTGTTTAATGAAGAAAGCTATTTGGAGATATAGGGGTTGTAGAGTTCCCAAACCTCAGTTGAGAAATTCCTGGAGTTTTTGGGAGTGGAGTTCAGGGGACAGTAGGGTTTGACAAGGGTATGGACCTCAGTGGGGTATTATTTATTTATTGAATTTATATCCTGCCACTTCCAGCAAGCCATCTCACGCCATAGACGCTCCATATCAGCCATCTTGTCAAGTAGAACTGATCACTGTAATCTGGAGATTAGTTGTGATTCTGAGAGATCTCCAGGCCCCACCTGGAAGCTGGCAAACCTAATGGGGGATTTTAAAAGGCATATTTCACTTACTGAAGTCCTTCCATCAGTGGGATCCAAGCCATTGTGTGTATGTTTATCCACCCTCCTTTCTCTTTCTATGCTGTGTACTATTATTGATTGCCATATCAAAAATAACAAATTGTGTCCCTTATTAACATGGAAAGAAGCACTACATTATAATATTACAAAGGAACATTTCCATGGAATAAAGAAGAGAGGCAAGCCTGGAAGTAATTAGTCCAGCGTTGAGTAAAGTATGCACTGACACTTTAACAGAAAGCAGAAGAATGTGATTTTTTAAAATGCATTTTTCACCTTGGCTATCCCATGCTATTATAGAACAGAAAAGTGCACTAAATTTTGCAGTATTGCAAGCAGCTTTTTGACTTCACTATTAGCTACTAACATCATGAAAGAATACTACAAAATATTCAGTCTCTCATTTAGCCACAGGCAAGATGTGGGATTTTATACCAGCAACAGAAAAAAGAGAAATAACAATAATTGTGTGCCATTTTTTACTCATTTCCAATTTCCAACATAGCAGTGGGATTAAAAGCTTGGTAGAAAGGCTTGGAAAAGCCTTATGACAAGAAAATGGCAAATGAAATTATGGATTGATGAATGAAAAGTAATACACTATCTGAAAAAATGATTCCCATTATTTTATATTCTAACTAGAATTTAAGCCCGCTGTAAGAGAAATACAGCGGGTGCTAGCAGGCAGGGCTGTAAGGCATGGCCAGGAACAGGCTCATTGTTGGATGTCAGTGAGTCTGTTTGGAGTCTGTGTGTGCCTCGATCCCCCCCCCCCTTGTCCTTCATGGGATCCTTCCTTCCAACGTTCCTTGTGGGCTGTCAGTGTCTGTTTGGAGTCTGTGTGTGCCTCGATCTCCCCCCCTCCCCTTTAAGGCGGCGTGCAGGTTTTAAAATGCTCCCCAAGCCCCGGGGAAGGCGCTGGGTGGCTCAGCGAGCTGGCCAGCGGGCTCCCCGGGGTCGGGGGAGCCGTTGTCGGGGCGGGGGCCAGGGAGCCTACCTTCGCTCTCGGCGGCCAGCAAAGTAATGGCCGCCATGGAGCGAAGGAAAGCTCTGGTGGGGGGTGGGGCGGCTTTGCGCCTCCCAATTGGTTGTTGGCCGGGCAAGCAGCCAATCAGCAGCCGTGCTGCCCGCAGCTGCTGATTGGCAGCTTGGGGGTGGACTGACCAGCAGAGGGGACAATCGGGAGGTGCTTCGCGCCTCCCGATTGGGCCCTCCGCTGGTCAGTCCAGGGGAAGGGGCCTATCGGCACCCTTCCTCATCCCAGACAGGGGCCCTTACTCCTTTATTTAGTCCGCGGCGCCATGGCGCTGCGGGGCTGTGTTTAAAGATAGTGAAGTTGGCTAGTCTTAGGATAACTGAAAGCTGGTGTAGTGTTTAGGAGCACTGGCTTCTAATCTGACAATCCAGGTTTGATTCCCCTCTCCTCCACATGCAGTCAGCTAAGTGACCTTGGGTTTGTCATGGCAGTTCTGACTGAGCAGTGATATCAGGGCTCTCTCAGCCTCACCTACCTCGTAGGATGTTTGTTGTGGAGAGAGGAACGGGAAGGCAATTGTAAACTGCTTTGAGACTCCTGGCAATGAAAAAGTGACATATAAAAAGCAACTTTTCTTCTTTTAAGTAACTCTGGTGATTAGAGCTGTGAACAGGCAAGACAGATCTTCCTACAAACCTGTAAAGGGCCACCAGGTTTGCTGAAACAATATAAATCTCAAAAAACAAACAAACATGCACAATTGGTGGTGGAAAGGGGCGTTAGCTGAATATAATGCCAGTGTCCACTCTCCAAAGTGGGCATTTCCTCTGTTATCTGAATTTCAGTGGTAATTCTGGGAGACTTGATACCACTTGCCTGACTGAGTCAACTAAGCCTGGCTGCTTGCTACTTTTCAACAGCAACAAACCTATAAAAACCAGTGTGGTGTAGCAGTTAAAGCTAGAGATGGGCACAAACCAGATCACAACCCAAAAAGCTGCCGTGAACTTCCATGAATTTTAAGCCAGTTTGTCATGGCTTGTGAAGAGAAGAAAGCAGGAGTTTAAATGTTTACAAGCTATTTAAACCCCTGTTTTCTGTTCCCTGCTGCTCAGCTGTTCAGTTTAAATGGTTTGGAGCCATTTCACCCCCTGCTTTCTGTTCCCTGCCACTTTTTGAACGTTTATGCATTGGGAACTTCACTGACCCAGCTCCCGTGCAGGAGCACAGATTGGGGGTGGATGAGGTGCACCAGGCCAAATGCTCTCCCATGTGGGTGCAGGAAGAGGTGGGGCAACTTGCCACGATTAAAACTCTAGTCTGCAGCCTGACATGAAACCTCCAGTGGGTAAACAGTCTTCATGAGGAGCAGAAAGCAGGGAGTTAGATGGCATGGAGCAGAGGAAATAGGGACAGAGGAAACTAAATGCCTCCTGCAAATCCTTGTTGGTTCTCACTTGTCAATGTATCTAATTTTTATTTGTGGCCAAATTTGAGGATACTTAAATCTAAAGAGTTATAAGAGACAATACAACTCTTTCTACAAACGTGAAAAATCTGAAGTAAAAAAAGTCAGTTAACCAGTTTACATAAAGGTAGCTTTAAGACATGGATGCCCTCCATGTCCAACCTCAAGTGTTACCAGCACTCAAGCCTTTGTTTCTGTCAGTAAAAGGCAAGGGGAGAACCTTTCTAGTGTTGTTTTGGTCTTTGAGGAAAAAAGAATAAGAGTTGTTTTTTATACTCCATATTTCTCTGCCCTTTTGAGGCAGGTGCAGCTGAGAGAATTCTTAAAGAACTGTGGCTCACTGAAGATAACTCCGCAGGCTTCATGTGTATAAGTAGGGGAGTAAACTGTTTTCTCCAGATTAGAGTTCTCCACTCTTAATCTCTACACTATATTAGCTCTCATTTGGGCTTACTGAGACCAGGGCAGAGTCTGCACTTACTTTCTTTATTCCATTGTCAATCCTGTTGAATTCAGATCACTTTGTACTTGGATCTTCCTCTCCCCCCCCATCCCCATTGAAACAGGAAAGTCTTCTGCACGTGGTTAGGGTAGTTCAGAAGGGGGGGGAAGCCAAGCCTCTTTCTTTCTTTTCTTGGAGGGGGGGGAGATGACTGAAGAAGGCAGAGAAGGGAGAAAAAATCCAGGACCGACTGAATTTGAGAGAAATTAGGGGCTTCTCCTTTAAGGCAAGTTTGTCACATGACCACATGTGGCCAATCACGGGTCCTCTACCACGGAGGAGAGCCCAGATTCAAAACAGCCTTTAAATATTGAGTTTTAAAAGCACTCTAAGATATCACACAATAAAGGTGGGGTCACTCCGGATCAATCCTTCTTGCTGCAGAAGGAAATTTTAAATCACCCCAAATCCAAACGGAAATCTCATTCTGTGTAGAGGGTGTCAAGTGCTAGAAGAACTCACAACGTACCTCTGTAAAAAGAAAGCTTTATTGGAAGTTTACTTCTGTCACTATAACTAGTGAAGTCAAATCTGCCTGACAATACAAAAGCAAGCCCCTTTCAAGAGAATTCTCCCACCCAAAACTTGAAGGTTCCCAGGGGGGAGGCGGAAGAGCTCCAGGTGCCCGGCTGGGCAATTAGCCAGGGAGTGTTACTTCTGGCGGATCTTTGGACCGCTTGGCGCCCACTGACAAGATAACAATTATTGTTACATAGAGCAGGCCTTGCCGGCAGGGTTCAAAAAACAAATAGTTCACAGCAAATCATGATAACAAATACACAGCAGACAGATTTCGATTTCAGGCAGACAGCTAATATAATGGGCCAGGGTTACATAGAGGCCCAGCAGCAATAAACCAATTAAGCAAACATGGAGAAACTCAGGTTAACATAAAAACATGGCAGAGAACAGGCACTGATCCTGACAGAGGGCAGGGACTGAATCGATCTGGGGTTGGAATAAAAGCTCCGTGCAGTTTACACCCAGATCTCGCAGGAACAACCAGGGTGTGATTAGATTACCACCATCTGAGAGATGCTTCTTATAATCAAACATGGTAACAATATAGGCAAACTAACTGCAATCCAGCATGGGGGGGGGGAGAAATAATAAGGATTTACCTGTGAGAATTTTTCAGTGTATACATCATACAGTGTGTAAGCATATGTGGAAAATTTCTGAATACATACATTCTCATAATGGCTTCAAAACTGAGATCACTACTTTCATAAACTGTTTATCAAAGAATGTTGTTTATGGAATAAGTTTGTACAAAATATTATACATCAACATATCTATGAGACTACTGAAGATATGAATCAAGGAGTACCTAAGCAGGATAAAAAATGAAATTAGAGAAGACCTGTTAACAGAACTGAATCACTGCTGGACATTCACTGGAAGACTTCTCATTCTTTGGTATTGAATTTATGATACCAAAATTATACCAAAGAATGGATATAAATCAAAGGTTATTGCAAAAGGAAGCATTTTCTATGAATACCAAAGAACCCTATGGACCAACTGGAATCTATCTTGTTTTTAATGAAATGCTTTGTGTATATATTTTTATTACAGAATGAAAGGACCCTTTAAATGTGATTTGATTGCAAACACCTATGATGCATCTGCTGCAGTGCAGCATCCTTTGTCTGGGCATGCACTTGTGACTCTTTTGAGAATCCCATTCTGGGTGACAACTTTTACATGATTCTCCAGAACAAATGTGAGACAGCAGCCAATTGATATCTAGAGGTAATTTTGATTATTTGATTGTATGTAGAGTGTTATATCACTATCTTTAAATAGGACAGGGTCCTATCTTTAAATAGGACAGGGTCCTATTAAATAAAAGAGTAAGGCCACCTGGGGAGGAGTTAGGGCGGGCCCTGTCCAGGATAAAAACTCAGTGGGCCCAATCAGGAGCCGCAAAGCGGCTCCTGATTGGGCCCTCCGAGTGTCCATCCAGGGCCAAGCAGCCAATGGGGAGGCGCGCAAAGTGCCTTCTATTGGCCCCTCACCAGGACAGACCAAAATTCCATTCACCCAGCCCAGTCCAGCTGCCAGTCTGCTCCTGACCACCAAAGGGAGAGGAGGTCAATAGGGCTGCCAAGGGGGATGAGAACAGAGGCTGCGCCAGCCCTTTTCGCCCCAAGGCTGTCCTAACTGTCAAGTCCAACTGCAAATGGCCTCAGAACCCTGACAGAGCTGGCAGGAGGCTGCAGAGTGCTCCCCCTCCCCACTTCAGGCCTGCTGCGAAGGAGCCTCTGACAGGCCCTGACTGAGGGGAGGGAGGCCTTTCCAAGAGCAACGCAGGGGAGCCTGAGGGCCTTCCTTTTGGGGGGGGACTTTTCCCTTCTGCCAAACAGTTGCCTGACAGGGAGGCCACAGAAAAGGAGGGAAAACAGGGAGGCCCTTCTCACTTAAAATACTGCTCTGCCTGGAGGTTAGACACAGCCAAGCCATGTGTCTTTCTTCTTCTCTGCAGATTTGAGGCCACTGCACAGCGTTATTCTGCAGAGGAAGCTGGCTCTTTTGTCTCCTGTTTCATCTGCACAACAACCCTGTGCAGTAGGCCTCAAGTCTTTCAATTCAACAACAACCTGTGTGGGAAGCCTTAAATGTTTCTTCTCTACCACAACCCTGTCCAAAGTAGCCCTTTCTGCCTGGGGAGCTGATCTTTATACTCTGCAGGTGAGCTGTAATTCCAGGAGCTCTCCAGGCCACACCTGTAGGTTGGCTACCCCTGGGTTGGAAATATTCCTGGAGGTTTGGAGGTGGGACTTCAAAATAGTACAATGTCTCAGAGTCCAGCCTTCAAATGAGCCATTTTTGCCTGCAGTTGGTAGGGAGTGGTGCAGGAGTGTCCCTCCTGGCCTATGGGTTATGGCCAGCCCTTATCATCAACTGTTTGTATTCTGGGGCGCAGACAGGCAGACCAGCATCAGTCCTGTGAGTCTGGAAAGTGCAGGAAGATCTAAATAAATATTTACAGCCTGAAACTAAATAGAGAACAAGTAAATGTCTGGAGACACATCGTAACTGAAATAGTAACTGCCAAATAACCTTGGCCTGGCAAATAAAAAAACAGTATTAAAAACCTTACTAAGGTCAAGACTGCTGTGCACAGACAGTCTTCCTCTTAGGGTTGCCAGCTTCCCTGTGAGGCTCGCTACCCCACCTCCCTCATGGGGAGTCTGCTATGGGGAGAGAAGGGGAAGATGATTGGAAAATGCTTTGAGACACCTGAGGCCTGCTAGGTCACTGCGGCCCATTCCCAGTTCTCTCAGATCTCTCACAACCCTACATACCTCACAGGTTGACTATTGTGGAGAGACAAATGGAAAAGGTGTTTGTCAACCACTTTGAGACTCCTTTGGGTAGTAAGCAATAGGGTACAAAAATCCGTTCTTCTAAGGAGCAACCATGAAAGAAGCATGTGGGCACATAACATTTTACCAACAGTGAAAATATGGGAGACAGAAGGAACAGGGTGGACACCTGTGTACTGTGACTACCCTATGTGTATTAGGGCAGAGGGGCATTTTGGTGAATGTGGCCTAATTCACACAAGAAGGGAAATGACGCAGAACTGGGGGGAATTGGTTGCCATGTAATCTTCCCCTAAGAAGAGTCTCCAGTCTGATTTCCTCTTTACATATCTGATGACATGGCTCTGGAAAGCTCATCTGTAACCACTATGCCACAATTCCCACAATTCCTCTCCCACAGTCAACGAACATTCCACACCACAGGTTCTTGACACCCATATCTCCGCACCCATGGCCTCATTTGCCACCATGCCACCACAACCTCCCACACAACACACATGACAACCCCATGCCCTTACAGACTGGACAACTCCTCCCCTTCCTCTTCACACTGCCAACTCTAGCACCCGTTGTGTTCTTGGAGACAACGGGCTTTGCCCCTAGTACATATTCATATTGTAACAATTCATTTTGTATTTATTTACACACTAGATTTAAAGCCCATTTTAATTGAAAATAAAATGGGCGCTAGATGCCATAGGACCCGGGCCCGACTCCCAAAGGCTTCTGCGTAGGCCTGGACTGGGTCCGTGGGGCCGCAGAAGCCTTAATGCTCCCGCCCCCAGCGAATGACAGAAGGCTGAAGCGCTGGATTGGGGGGAAGCGGCCTACCTGTCTCCGGCGGCGTCATGTCCTCATGGGACTCTGGTTGCGGGTGGGCCTGAGGCGGCCGGCCACATGGCGTGTCACGGGAGTGGCGGCCAAGGCGGTGGGCCCCGGCGGCGACGGCTAGTTAGCGGCAGCCTTCTCCCAGGCACTGGAGCGGCCTGATTTTTATGTCCTATAGAGCATCCAATTGTGATGAAAAGTTATTCAAAATAATACAAAATAGCTAGTAAGATAAGTCCAAGTGATAAGTCCTCTGTACCCTTTCAATTTTATCTATGTCCTTCTGGAAGTGAGGCCTCCAGAACTGCACACAGTACTCCAGGTGTGGACTGACCAGTGCCGTATACAATGAGACTATGACATCTTGTGATTTTGATGTGATGCCTCTGTTGATACAGCCCAAAATGGTATTCGCCTTTTTACCGCTGCATCACACTGCCTACTCATGTTTAGTTTACAATCCACAAGTACCCCAAGGTCTCGTTCACACACAGTGCTACCTAGAAGCGTATCCCCCATCCAGTAGGCATGCTTTTCATTTTTCTGACCCAGATGCAGAACTTTACACTTATCTTTATTAAATTGCATCTTGTTCTCATTTGCCCATTTTTCCATTGTGTTCAGATCTCGTTGAACTCTGTCTCTATCTTCCGGAGTATTTGCCAGTCCTCCCAATTTGGTGTCATCTGCAAACTTGATGAGTAGTCCCTCCACCCCCTCATCTAGATCATTAATAAATATGTTAAAAAGTACCGGGCCGAGCACCAAGCCCTGAGGTACCCCGCTACTCACCTCTCTCCAGTCTGATGAAACACCATTGACAACAACTCTTTGAGTGCGGTTCTCTAACCAATTCCCTATCCACCTAACTATCTGAAAATCCAGATTGCAGTCCTTCAACTTATCCATCAGAACGTCATAGGGAACCTTGTCAAAAGCTTTACTGAAATCCAAGTAAATGACATCAACCGAATTTCCCCGATCCAGCAAACCTGTTACTTGGTCAAAAAAGAAAACTAGGTTGGTCTGGCAGGACCTGTTGGAGACAAATCCATGCTGACTTCCTTGGATCACCAAATTGTCCTCCATATGTTTGCAGATCGTTCCCTTTAATATCTGCTCCATTATCTTCCCCACAACAGAGGTCAGACTCACTGGTCTGTAGTTTCCTGGGTCATCCTTCCTCCCTTTTTCGAAGATGGGAATAACGTTTGCTCTTTTCCAGTCCTCCGGGACATCTCCAGTCCTTAAAGAGGTTCCGAAGATGATGAACAAGGGCTGTGCAAGTTCTCTGGAAAGTTCTTTGAGTACTCTCGGGTGCATTTCATCCGGACCAGGGGATTTGAACTCATCCAGTGCAGCTAAATGCCTCTCGACAACCTCTCTATCCATGTTAACCTGCCACCCAGACACTATCCTTTGGCTACGGCCATCTCTAGATGTGCCTAAACACTTTTACCTGTGGGGAAAAACAGATGTAAAGTAGGCACTAAGCCTTTCTGCTTTCTCTGCATCTTTCGTTAGAGTTTGTCCATCCGCACCCAACAGTGGGCCTATTGCCTCCTTTACTTTACGTTTGCTCCTCACATAACTGAAAAATCTTTTCTTGTTACAATGGGCTTCCCTGGCCAATCTTAGCTCACTCTCAGCTTTGGCCTTTCTGATGATTGATCTACAGTGCCTAGTAAGGCAAGAATTTAAATATCTGTAATTAATTGGAGACCAAGTCATCTGAGGAAAGGTTGGGAAAGGTTGGGGGAGCTTGATCTGTTTAGTTTGTTGAGGAGACAACTGAGAGCGGATCTGATAGCCATCTTCAAGTATTTACAAGGGTGTCATTTAGAGGATGGAGCAGACTTGTTCTCTCTTGCCCCAGAGGAACGGACCAGATCCAATGGGATTAAATTAATTCCAAAGAAATTCCGTCTAAACATCTGTAAGAGGTTCCTGACAGTTAGAGCGGTTTCTCAGTGGAACAGGCTTCCTCGGGAGGTGGTGGGTTCTCCATCTTTGGAAATTTTTAATCAGAGACTAGATAGCCATCTGACAGAGAGACTGATTCTGTGAAGATTCAAGGGGGTAGCAGGTTATAGTCGATAAGCGATAAGGTTGTGAGTGTCCTGCAGTGTCCTGCATAGTCCACTCAGTGGCCTTGACTGGCAATCTTGCCTAATGGCCACTACTGATAAGATCACTCTTTGTCACCATCCCCGCCCTCACCTCAAACTGACTCCTTTGTATACCCAGGAGCTCTGGGAGAGGAAGAAGGAAGTGAGATGGCTAGAGTGAGGGGGAGGAAATCTTACAACGAAGCTGGAAGAACATCCTATTGCATGATTATGAAGGTGCATGAGATGGCAGTGAAAGTGGTGAAAATCATGTCTACAAGCTCTCACCCAGCACAGTTATTTTGGGTAGTTTAGACTCTTACCACCCTCAAGGAGGGGTGCCAAAATAGTAGTAAATTGGACTTGGGCTGTGAGGCATTAGAGAGCTTTTTCATGGATAAAGTCCTGTCACTCTGCCATGACCTTCTTGCCATGATTGTGGCTGTTGTGGGGGATGATGTTTGATGGCTTCAGATTTCATTAACTGAAATAGACAAGTTGCTGAGGTCAGTGAGGGTGACCACTTGTCACCTGAATGGTGACATCGTGGCTGCTCAAATTGGGCAACCAATGCATAGGAGACCCTTTGAGGGATATTGTCAACCTCTCTTTGACTTCAGGAGAGTTCCCTGAAGGACTGAGGGAGGCAGTGGTTTGGCCCCTGAAATAAACCATCACTGAATCCTTGCAACCCCACCAGCTACCACCCGGACTCATTGCATTTCTGGGAAAGGCATTTAAAAGTGCCACCGTGGACTTTTTGGAGGAAACTTTGGCCCTTAATCCATACCAGTTGGGCTTCCATCCTGGCTACATGGTGGAGACCACACTGGTTGCATTGATAGATGATGTCCGGCGCCAGCTGGATCAGGGCAGTTCAGCTATTGCCATGCTTTTAGACCTATCAGCCGTGTTTGATTTGGTTGACCATGAGTTGTTAGCCCAATGCCTTGCTTGGACAGGGATTAGGGGGACATACTTACAGTGGCTGATCTCCCTTCTCCAGAACTGGAAATAGAGGGTTGCAGTGAGAGAAGAGATGTTTTGCCCCTTTGCCCTCCCTTACAGGGTACCTCAAGGGGCGATTCTCTCCACCATGCTTTTTAACATCTATATGCACCCTCTGGCACAGCAGGTATGGGGTTTGGGGCTGGGTTGTCACCAATATGCAGATGATACCCAGCTCTATCTCCTGATGGATGGCCAGCTGGACTGTACCCCAGAAACAGGTAAACAGATGTTTGGAAGCCGTGTCTGGATGGCTCAGGCAGAGTCATCTGAAACTCAACCCCTCTAAGACAGAAGTCCTATGGCTGGGTAGAAGGTGACAGGACCAGGAAACACATCTCCCGTGCCTGGATGGAGTGCAGCTTATGGCTGTATCCTCAGCCAGGAATTTGGGGGTGATCTTTGATGCCTCTTTGTCTATGGGGGCACAGGTCACGAGGGTACACCAAGTGGCATTTTTCCACCTCAGAACACTTGGTCACAGTGATCCATACAACAATCACTTCCAGACTGGACTTCTGTAAATTGCTCTACATAGGCCTTCCCTTTTCTCTGACCTGGAAATTGCAATTAGTGCAAAATGTGGCTGCTAGGGTCCTCTCAAGGTTATCCCAGAGAACCCATATCCAGCCTGTGCTGAGGCAGTTGCATTGGCTACCAATTAGCTTTCGGATCAGGTTCGGGTTTTTGGTTCTTACCTTCAAGGCTAACTGCAGCCTGGATCCTGCATATCTGAGGGACCGCTTATCTCCTTATGCCCCCCTGCTGTTTACCAGGAATGGAGGGGGCTGGGAGAGATTATAGAACTGGATTGTGCCCCCATCATCATGGTACTATATTGTTGTTATTTTATTGTTTTATTAATTTTAATTGTAAACCACCATGAGTTGACAGGGTCCAGGAGTTAATAAATACTAATATAAATAAAAAAAACAGGAAGCTCTCCAGCCAGTCATATAATCTTAACCTAACCTACTTTACAAGATTGTTCTAAGGATAAAATAGAGGAGAGTGATGTAAACTGCTTTGGGTCCCCATGGTGGAGGAAGGCATGTTGTGTTTGTAGATTAGTGAATGTAGAAACCTGTTTTCACGTGTTGGCTATAATACAGTTGTATTTAGCTGTTCTGTGATAAATAAATAGTTCAATAGGTGAAGTTTTTTACTAGCACAAATTATTGGGGACAAATGATTCTTCCCATTGGGCAGGAGTCGAAATGATAGGAGGCAAGCCTGGGGGAAAAAATTCATAGGAGGCAGGTCTTCTTTCAAACCAGAGGAGCTTTCAGGTCTTTGTTAGAACAGCAAGGCTGAACAGGATGAAAGACTGAACAGACATAGTTATGGGGCAATTCACAAAATCCTTAGATATACAGAAAGCTATATTTTTCTATTCAGGCTGACAGTCTAGATCTAAGCATGCTTGCAGAAAAGTTATAATTATACTGACTCAGAGAGAAGGGGAAAAACTCAAGGGAGATGTCTTTCATCTTTCTACTCACCCCACTTTACTGTGCCAACTTTATTTGCAGTGACATAATAAATCAGTTTATGCTTGTGAAAGACCACTCATGAAATCATAAGCATGTTTGAATCTAGACTGTCAGCTCAAATGCAAAACACAGTTCTCAGCCATATACCAATCCAATAATTGTATAACATTGGTAGATTAGCAAAATAAAAAGCAAAATCTGATCTTAGATCCCACAGAGTTTTTTCCCACAAGCTGTAAGATTTCTGTTAACACCGTGCAACTGCCCCATTTCTTTCCTCCTCCATCAGCATGGAATAGGGTTGCCAGTTATCCCCTGGACACTAGCAGGTCATGGGGGGGGAGGTGGTGGAATTGCCAGCTCCAGGTTGGAAAACTCCTGGAGGTTCAGGGACAGAGCCTGCAGAGGACCAAAATCTCAGTGGAGTACAATGCCAGAGTTTATCCTACAAAGCATTCATTTTCTCCAGGGGTCTCTGTATTCTGGAAATGAGCTGTAATTCTGAGGGATCACTGTGATCACTGTGGCTAGGTATTCCAAGGCCAGGTAAGATGCTAATAGTTTGGCTTTGTGCAGGTGGAAGAATGCAAGCTATGCTATTCTTGTGGCCTGTGCCTCCATAGACAGGGAGGCATCTAAGACCATGTCCACATTTCTGGTGGAGTGAGCCACTGACAGCTACATCCCATCCAGGTTGGGTAATCACAGTTCCTCCCATGGACCCTTCCTACCTAGCCATAGGACCCTTTGAGGGGTTGAGTTTAAGATGACTCTTTGAGCCATCCCATCATTTATTCCAGACATCTGGCTAAAGATTCTGGGTGTGAATCTGGGCAGCACTTCATCAGCAAGAAGAACTGGGTATCATCTGCATATTGATGGCACCCCAGCCTGAACCTCCACATCAGCTGGGCAGGAGGGTACATAAAGATGTTAAATAAGATTTGAGAGATGACTGGTCTCAGCAGAACTCCACAAGTGAGTTGGCAGTGGCTCAATTATCTCTCTCCAATTGCTACCCTCCATCTGTGACCCCCGAGGAAGGAGATCAGCCATTGGAAGGCTGTACCCCATATCGCAGCATCAGCAAGACAGTGATCTAGGACCTCATGGCCAACTATGTCAAACGTTCCTTTGAGGTCAAGTAACACAAGCAGTGCTCACCTGCCCTGGTCCAGCTGGTGGCAGAGGTTGTCTGTCCAGGCAACCAGAAATGTTTCCACCCCATGGCCATGCCAGACCCTGACTAGGATGGATCTAGGACTGAAGCCTCATCCAAGAATGCTGATATTTGATCCGTGGCAGCCCTTTCCACTACTTTCCCCAGAAAGACAGGTCAGAAGTTGGTTGGGTTCCCAGAGATGGGCTTCTTCAGCAATGTGCATATCACAGCCTCTTTCAGTCCCTCCGGGAATTATCCCACTGAGAAGGAGAGGTTGATTATTTCCCGGAGGGGGACCTCTCTTGTGCAGAACTGGAATACCTATAAAGTACACTGAAAGTCTATTGTCTAGTGTGTATAGAAAGGGCCTTGTTTGCTCTGGACTTAGCTTTAAGTATTTCCCAGTCACTATTGGCACATCTACTACCTGTACTCATCTGATTTATCCTTGTGGTATTACAGTTTATAACTGAGTGCAGCATTTCCCTAGTTTAGGAACATTACCTCTTGGTCCTCGGTTTCTGTAAAGTTCTTCAGGTATATCTGGCAGACCTTTCCATCTGCAGCTTATGCTGTAACTTCCACATTCCACATTCTGGATCTTCTCCCTTTTTAAACTAAATTCCCGTAAATTTAGGACTACCAATTCTGGCTTGAGAAATTCCTGGAGACATGCTGGTAGTGTCTTGGAAGGATGCAGTTTGAGGAGGGAACCTTGCAAAAGTATGATGTCATTCACCCTTCAAGGTTGCCATTTCCTCCAGGGGAACCAATCTCTGTAGCCTGAAGATCAGTTGTAATTCTGGGAGAACTTTAGAGCCCACCTTGAGGCTGTTAACCCTAGAACTCAGGCTGAGGCTGTGCTTTAGTATTGTTGGAATATGCAGGATCTGTAGTATGCATGATTCTACAGTGTATGAAGAATATCTCTTCTCAATAAAGCTATTTATTCTTTAAGTGGTCAGTGCTGTGCTCCTCCATTGCACATTTAAACTCTGCCCACCAATATCCCACCCCAAATAATTCCCATATGACATACTCCATAGGCTAAAATGGCCTTTTGAGAAGACCCATAGCAGAAGTATATTGCAAAGTTAATTTTACATTCAGACGTTTTCAAGAAAATGTTCAGTTCCCATAACTCAGGTGTTTGTTGGCAGAGTTTGAATATGCAGAGAGAGTAGAACACCAAGCTGCTTAACGAATAAAAGATTTTATTTATGAAGAAAAATAACTATGCATAGAAAGATATATAAACCCAACTGTCTCGCTAGCAGAAGTCACTCTTCAGTTCAACTGCTATGCTATTCTGGAGGCAAGCAGGGAGGAAGTATGCTAAAAAAAAAAAAAAAAAAAAACAGGAAGACTCCTGTTGAGCCACTAAGGGAAATGAAAATCACCAGGAATTTCCTATTCTATCTATGCTAAATATACATCTCCTCTGATGCCCCTTCTGAACACCCTTCATATTCTGCCCCATGATGCACGTTACAGATCTTGCATATTCCGACAGTATTGAGGGCAAGAAGGATGTAAAATTAACAATTAAGCTCTGCAGTTATCACCTGACTAGTAAAATGAAACTACCTTCATCTAAAGAATTGTCTTCCTAGGTCCAAACATTATTTACAATAAGTACAGCTGCATTTAAGGATGTAAAAACAAAGTTAAAGTACTTGCCTTTTCCCCCTTCCCAATAGTTCAAGGAGAAGGCCATTTCTGGAAACTGAGGGATTTGAACATGTGTCCCCAGTGTCATGGGTATACTGACCCTAGCACTATTGTAAAAAGTATCCCAGATATTTCTAGCTACTGGCACGGATGTCCATGTAAATGAGGCTGTCCAATGATGAACTAAACTTGCCAAAGTCAATGAACCATTTTTTATTAACTTCCCGGAATATCCATCTAAATGAATCACCTTTCCCCTCCCATTTTTAAAATAGCTATTGAACTGAATGTCAAAAATGTAAATTCAGAGGCACAAAAGAAAGGTGAGGTGGCCTCTGTGCTGTGCTAAGTTTGGCTTTTTAGAGGCAGTCTGGTTAAGAGGATGCTGTTGTTGCCCTGTATGGTAAATAAATTGCTTATCAAAAGCTTCATAAAAGCTGCACTGACAACAGGCGCTGAGGATAATTGCTTGACAATTAACATTCTGTGGTATTTATACTCCATACAGATATTTCTTCATAGTGCTGAAAATCTGAATAACGTTATTCTCTTTGCACCATCTTCATTTTCTCTTCATCTCCATGCTGCCTTTTATAAAGCAGCTCTAATGCCTTGTGTTTAAATAATAGATTTTTGTCTCTAACTCTGACCTTTGCAGTTATCCTTTGTTATCTTAAATTAAGTTCTTTCAGGCAGGGTTGTAGCCTGTAATGACTCACTGTTTGCAGATTTACCACACAGGAAGGCATTAATAAGATCTGCACTGCAACAGAAGAGATGGGATCATTTTGTTAATGTTAAAATGGATCTCATCTAAAACAGCTGAAATACAGGATAGGATCAGAGAAACATTCACTTCAACAATTTATATTGTGAAATGGAAATAAAAATGGAAGTGTATTTTATAAAGACCAACAAAAATTGTATTGTAATATATATATATTTTAATTTCAACATACGTACAATTTGCCAGGTACCCCCAGATGTCCCTCCAAAAGTGGGACAATCTAGTCATCTTACCTGGAGGTTTAATCTACAGAAACAGGCATTCTGCAGCCCTAAGCAAAGATTTAAGTCTGCTGAAGTCAATTGGCTTAGAAGAATATAAATCTTATTAAAATTGCACTAAAAACTTGGTACTAGGTCTGGTTATTTATTTATTAAAATTGTATCCTGCCCCTGTTTCTAGCAGCAGAAGATGGATTCTATGAATATTCCAACTTAGTATATGCCATCAAGTGCCAACAATGCCCCTCTTTTCTCTACATAGGGCAAACAGGTCAAACCTTACGCCAAAGAATTAATGGACACAAGTCTGACTTCAAAAACCACAACACTGAAAAACCTGTAGGGGAACACTTCAGCCTTCCAGGACATTCACTAAGGGACCTGAAAGTAGCTGTTTTATTGCAAAGGAACTTCAAGAACAGGCTAGAAAGGGAGATTGCAGAAATGCAAGTTATTACAACACTCAAAACTATGACATATCCAGGACTCAACAAGGACATAGGTTTTTTATCACACTATTCATGCTAACCTTGTCCAACTCGTGTATCCATGTTCCTCACAATTTATTTTATTTGTGATAATGTGACTGTAAAGTAATGGCAATGTAAAGGAATTTTGAGTTTTACTCCCTGGCCTTGGGATAAGATAGTTACCAGCAATTCCTTTGTAGGACTGTTTCACAGTTGTATGGAGACAGATGGGGCAAGCAGCATATGGTGAGGTGAGAACCTCTGATCACTGAAACAGGCAGTTTTGTTTCTCCTTATGTTTTTGTAAACTACAACTGAATTCCACAAAGAATTGTCATTGGCTGTATTTGGTTATGTGACACCGTGTACTAATGTAACAGAATTAATTTTTGCTATATATTCCCTGTCATATAAGGAGTTCATAGTTTGAAGAAGAGTGCTTGCACTCAAAAGCTCATGTCCTGAATAAATCTTTGTTGGTCTTAAAGGTGCTACTGGACTCTAATTTTATTGTGCTACTTCAGACCAACATGGCTACCCATTTGATTCCTTACTTCCATATAATCCCATAGGAAGGCATGCTATCAGCTTCCCTGCAGGCTGATTGTATTGGGCTACTTCAGGCAAACAGTTTGACTCAGTTTCTCCGAATGTTTGTTACTGATTGTGATCATGAACATATGCATTCACCAGGCACATGTCAGTATATATAAGTCCCACTTGCCAGTTCTGTCTAGATCTATACTAAATAATTATGTACTAGAACTAAAGCCCATTTTATGCTTGGATAAAATGGGCGCTAGGGACCGCAGCCTGGGGAAGCCTTCGCTGTTCTGGGGCAGGAAGAAGGGCATTGGGCAGGCGTCCAGGCGGCAGCAACGTGGGCCGTGCCCTCCTGGGCAGCTTACTGTGTCGCCAGGTGCCGAGGAAGGTCCCGTGAGACGCAGCCGTGGGGAGGTAGGGAGGATGGAGCTGGGGGCGGGGAGAGAGGTGGGACTACATCGGGGCGTCGGGCAGGGCAACGAGGCATGCGTGGAAGTCCGCTCATGCCTGGTTCATTCCTGCATCGTCATGGAGGGCGTGCGGGTCGAGCTGTGTGGGCGAGCCGCGGTGCAGCCTAGCCGTGGCACCGCAGCAAGCAAAGAACAGGGGCGGGGAAGCGGAGGACGTTGTGATGGTGAGTACAGAAGTGGCAAGGTTCCGTGGGAAGGGACGGTCGGGGTGGGGGTAGGCAGGGGTGGGAGGGTGGCGGTTTGAGATGCGGCTGGGGGGGCGGAGGCGCAGGAAGGTTTGGGGAGATCGAAGAGGTAGTCGGTGGTGGGTGCCTTTGGGGGGGTGGGAAGGAGCGTCGGCATGGAAGATGAGAGGGGTGTTTAGTTGGGGGTAGGGGGGCTGGAAAGGAACAGGGATGCCGCGTGGCCGCTTGGCCCTCGATGGACACTTGGAGGGCACAATCAGGAGCCACTTTGCGGTTCCTGATTGGGCCCTCCGAGTTTTTATCCCGGACAGGGCCCACCCTAACTCCTCCCCAACAGCCCTTACCCTTTTATTTAATCCGCTCCGCAGGAGAGGTTTAAAGATAGCTGGGTGATCAAGGGAAATTTTACATGTAGCCCCAACAAATACTTGGTATAGTGTTTCTTTTTGGAGCCCTACCTTCCAAGATATGTAATATCTAGGAACACCACTGTCAACTGTTGTTTTACTCTGCATAGAGAATGCATCTCATCTGTTTCAGAAAAAAGCTTTTTGAGGAGCATAAGGATGCAGGCAGTCCCATAGGTAGGTAGGGTCAAAGCCTTAAAGGTCAAGCAAGTTACAGAAGTTTAACCTGGAAGTGACTGTTGCATGGATCACAGTGGCCAGGTGTTCCAGGAACAAGTAGGGCACTTGTAGCAGGGCTTGGAACAGATGGAAAAATGCCATCTGAGCTACCTTAGTGATCTGAGCCTCCACAAAAAGGGAGGCATCAAAAATCACTCCCAGATTCCTGGCTTGTGGCACAGTCAACTGCACCCCATCCAGTCAGGGAAGATGTGCTTCCTGAACTTGCCCCCTTCTGCCCAGCCACAGGACCTCCATTTTGGAGGGGTTGAGTTTCAGGCAACTCTTCCTGATCCATCCAGTTACCACCTCCAAACAACTGGCAAATGTTTCTGGGGGGACATTCGGCTGGCTGTCCATCAGGAGATAGAGCTGTGTGTCATCTGCATACTGATGACAACCCAGCCCATAACTCTATTCCAACTGGGCAAGAGGGCGCATATAGATGTTGAACAAGATGGGAGGGAGTACTACCTCTTGTGGCACTCTGCATGGTAGTGCAAAGGGGTTGGACAACTCATATCCCACCGCAACCCTCTGCAACCTGTTTTCAAGAAAGGAGGCCAACCACTAAGGGCTGTTTTTGCAGTTTAAAAGAACATTCCCCAGAATGATCAGAGATCTGTTGATTAAGTGGCAAGGTGTGTTGATTGACCTGAGTTCTGAAGAGAGTGAAATCAGAAGAGATAATTTTAAAAGATCTGAGGTGAAGAATTAGAAGAGCAGAAGAACTTCTGCTTTTTGCTACCCAAAGGAATCTTAAAGCAGCTTACTACTGCCTTCCCTTTCTCTCCTCACAAAGACTCCCTATGAGTATTGAGGCTGAGAGAGCTCTGAGAGAACAGTGACTGGGCCAAGGACATCTGGCTTTGGAGGAGTGGGGTATCAAATCCAGCACTTTAGATTAGGGCTTGCCTCTCTTAAACACTACACCAAGCTGGCTCTCAGTAAATTAGTAAACAGTACATCAAAATGATATTAAACACCCAGCAGCACTAGGAAGTCCTCAGAAAAGAGTCAGATATTCCAGGTATTTACAAAACATGCTATGTTCTCCACACACATAGAGAGGGGAGGCAAGAAGAAAAAGAGGTAAAGATTTACGCATGAGAATTAGCTTTTTATGCAAGCAAGGCCTGGGTCTAAATATTCAAACAGCATGTAATCCAGAAACAGTAAAATCAGCAGACAGGCAAGGTGGGTATCCAGAAATGAGGCTGTACCATTTATAAGGTGGCGGTAGTTTTGGACAGGGAAAAACATGATTTGGAAACAGATTCTAGTCCCAGTTACAATATAAGAAAATTGTTTTGGTGTTTTTAAAAATCTTCCCATGCTTTGAAAGGTGGTGGGGCAAGGGATGTAAGCAAAATATGGCTTGTGATTGACTAAAAGAAGTGAGCAACTAGTTCTGAATCCTAGAAATAATTTTAAAAGACAGAGGGGATGTTTCCAGTGGAGACATGGTATATTTGGGGACAGTCTTGGTCTGACATCTAGCTTCAGCTAGCCTTAATTACATCACTGAGACAATCTGAGCATGGACACATGGAGCTGCCTTACACTGAATCAGATCAACGAATCATTAAGGTTACCATTGTCTACTGAGACTGTTAGAGACTCCAGAGTGGGTGGAAGAGGTCTTTCACACCATGTACTGCCTGATCCATTTAACTGGAAATGCCAGGGATTAAACCTGAGATCTTCTGTGTGCCAAGAATATATTCTCCCTCTGAGTCTCATACCTTCCCTGTGGTGACACCTTTTTCGTAGGAAGTGCAAAAGAAGGTACAGTTTCTTCTTTGGCAGGATGTTAATATTTGTTTGTGGATAGCAAATAATGGATTTGTTAGTGCATGAACTTGATTAATGGTTTGATTGATACTGGGTAAGGTTCAGCTTCTCTCTCTGGAATGACCATTTGGGTATGATTTAACCAATGTTTTTGTAGTCATCCAAATATATGAATGAACAATAATTTGAGCCTACAATGGTTTCCATAGTGTTATCCCAACAGTTTTTGCAAATAAATAGCAACACTAACAGGCAGATAAATGCCATTAAAATTAGATGCTTATTTGGCTTCTATGTTATTCACTAGCTAGCCATGTAGTTTTATCTCACAGTATTTAGATTTTTATCACTAACGGTAAGGAAATGGCTGTGATAGTGATCTCAGTTGTCAACTTGCAGCTAGGGGCATTGCTAACATTTGGGTTTTGTACAATAAATAAAGGTCTACTAAGTAATTATTACACCATTTTAATCCAGGTTAGTATCCATTTATTTCATTAACAACAGTGTTTTTGTCTTTGTAATAGTTTGCATTACACTCTTCTCATGCCTGAACAAAACTTTGGACACAGTCCACAAAATCTCTGTTTACCAGCACAGCTCTCACTTTGCCTGGATCTGCTAGTCTGTGGTTGACTAGACACATTGGCCCAAGTCATTCAGGTTCCCTTTTGAATGCCAGACTCAAAAAATCTCAATCTTGGCGTAAAGAAGCAGATGGCTCCTTAGAGGCTGCTGTTATGGCTTGTTTACAAGTGGTGATAAGTACTCAGAAGCCATCTCTGCAACAAGGAAACATCAAATCCCTCCCAACTTTTGCTAGCCTATGAATATTCTTTGAGATTAAAAGATTTCTAAAACAGCGGTATAACAGGCATACTCACTTGAATCAACAGCATTCTCATAGTAAGATCTAAATGTAACATTACATAAAACCTGTTTATATATATGGTTGGAAATAACTATATAGCAGTACAAAACATGTTATGGCTAAACTCCTGGAAATATTCTGTATCATAGGCTAAAATTACTACATGGCTCCCTGCTTGCTGAGGACCCTGATCCCTAATAATCCCTGAAGATTATTTCTCAATGAAGTATGCAGTGGTTGGGTCAGCATATATACCCAAGTTGCTCAAACTTATACATCACATGCAGGAAGCTATCATCTTAATACACTGGTGCCAGCTAGTATTGTCTCTCTCATACATGTGGTATCAGGCTCTTGGGCATGCTAGTACTTGGGGGCTAGCCTGATAGCAAAAAGAAATGAAGGGTCATTCAGTACATGAAAAAAAAATTTCCCTTGGGAGGTCTGAAATGAGCAAAACCTTCACTCTGAGTTTTATAATTGCTTCCTAGATTTACCTCAGACCACCTTCATACAAAGGCGAACAAATCTAGACAATGGGATGGTCAAGCTACCCCCTCCTCTAAGCAGAGTACAGAGATTTGGAGGAATTAAATTCCAGAGAGACTTCAGGAAGGAAATTTCTGGAGACTTCAGGAAAAGCCTGTCATGCCTACACACACCACTCCGGTGCCAGGGGGCACTCCAGAGGCCCTGGATTTCCTGGAGCTGCAGGAGAACCATCGACTGCAGAATTGGAAATGCCTGATTCCCCTGATTCCCCAGCCAGGCTGAGACCCAGTTGTATTATGTTAAGCCTTTAGACAAAGCAGCTACCAGCCTGGAGAACTCACTGGAGCAGCAGCACCAGAGACCACTGTTAAAGGTTCCAGCAAGCCCCAAACAGCAGTGTCGAAGGAGGCGATCTACCCTAATACCGGTCGGAAAATTGGCATGCCTGGCAATATGCTGTCAGGATAGATGGGGGCCAGGTGCTCTGGCTTCCTCTGACAATGACTGATCCCAGCTGCAAGTCATTTGACTGACGGCTGCTCTTATATATATAAGATATATCTTATATATATAAGATATAGCCATATATATATGGCTATATCAGAAGGACCTTGAGGAAGGTCCTTCATGGGGTCTGTGTGTGTGTGTGTGTTACCCCACCTGTCTCCTGAGATTCCTGTTCCAGTTTGCCACAACAAAGCAACTCCTGGCTTTTCAACCCCTGCCTTGTCTGACATCCTTGTTCTGGCTCTACAACCTCCAGCTTGTCCATCAATCATGCCCTGGCTCTACAACCTATGGCTTGTCCTTAAACCATGCTCTGGCTTATCAATTCTTTGTCTGACTTCACTCCTGAATCTGGTTTGTGTTTTGCATCTGTCTGGCTCTCTCTGGTTTTCACTATGGCTTGGCTTGACTTGCTCCTCACCCCATGTTCTTTGCCAACCCTGTCTTCCCTGGTTCCCGAACTCCCAGACTAGACTCTGGACTTTGGGGGAAACTCTCTGTTCTGGCACAACCACCCAGCTGTGCAGGTGCAACTTGGCAGGGCAGCACAACCTCTCTGATCTGGCCTGGCCTGGTCAGTGGGTGGGAAAAAGAGAAGCGATTAAACTCAAGGGAGCAAGCAGAAAGGTCTTTTTAGGTGCTGAATCCATCAGAACAGACAGAACACTTAACTGAGGTCTGGAGGAGGAGGCCAGGAAGCTTCAAGGTAATAGAAACTCTGCAGAGATCCAAAACATTCTATGCTAATGAGGCAGTCCCCATGGGAACACCTTGGAGGACACACATCCAGACCACACTCCAATAGCCGCTGAGATGATTGGGCCAATTAAAGTATACTTTAACATCCAATACATCAAGGAGTAAAGATTCCAGAAGAAGAAGCAGCCTGCCTGCAAGCTGGGACTCACACAGAGGGACAGCTAAATAAGAGAGACAAGAATGCTTGTGTCTGTTCTTTTTATAGGAAATTTGCACCTTGGGGCTAGAGGCCTAAAACAAAACCTTGATATGATCAGGAAGGCAAAGTCAAAGGAGTGGAGGACCATTAAGGGGTGAATCAGGTTTTGACAATACAATTTTAATGGTTTTCTAGTACTGTTGATAGGTTTCGGGTGAGTACTTAGACGTGGACTTCATTTGAATTCTGGTTGGGAGAAGGAGTACAGGTGTGGAGGACTCTCTGTTAATGGGATTTTGATGTGCCAGTATTAAAGACAGAAGGAAACTTTCTAAAAGATTAGATTTTTACCAAGAAGAAACAATGTTGTTGTTGTTAGGTGTGAAGTCGTGTCCGACCCACTGTGACCCTATGGACAATGATCCTCCAGGCCCTCCTGTCCTCTACCATTCCCCGGAGTCCATTTAAGTTTGCACCTACTGCTTCGGTGACTCCATCCAGCCACCTCATTCTCTGTCGTCACCTTCTTCTTTTGCTTTCAATCGCTCCCAGCATTAGGCTCTTCTCCAGGGAGTCCTTCCTTCTCATGAGGTGGCCAAAGTATTTGAGTTTCATAGAAGAAACAATAGAAGAAACAATACAGGATAGTTAACTTGATCTACCACTGGTCCAGGTGTGGTCTCCTCCTTTGTCTTGGTGATACTCAGGAGGGAATGAGCATACAGCCCCACCTTTTTGTGCAGATGTTTGCATTACTTCTTTGTCTGCTAGGAGACCTCTTGCTGATTTCACATGGAGTCTGCCAGAATGTATTTCTGATACACACAAGGCCTTGTGAGTTGCCATTTGGAATCCACATATATTGGCACCTGCAGTTTTGCAGAGATTGCAAAAACAGTATTAGAAAAACCATGGAGACATTGGGCTGATGTCTCTAGTTCTACGGAGGCTGGAGTTCAGAGGGGCACAAAGCATTATGGATATGCAAATTTGTGAGAAAGGGTTACAAATCTGGGGGCATCCTAAAACATTGATCAAAAGAAAGAAAGGAAAGAAGATACTTGAATGTCTTGAATTATCATTGTAGCCATCATATTATGTGGTTTGGGAAGGCTCACCATAACATGAAGCATGTATAAAGGCAATGAGAAGGTGCTGGTTGAATGCTGACTCCCTGTAAATTTGGGTAGTCAATTCACTAGAAAATAGCAGAAGCAGCTGGCGAGCCTCCACTAGCTTGGTTGGGGATTTGCTGTCTACATAGACTGTGGATCTCTCCAAAGGTTGACATTCTCGGCTCTTGCCCTGATCCAGCCTGTATGTTGGAGTTTTTATGGATTACTCCGTATGCAAGGTGTTGCACATGAAGTTGTGCAGAGTGGTTACCAAAATTGAGGCATACCTCTTTGCTGTGATAGTGAGGACTGTCTCAGACAGGTGACAATTCTTAGGGGGCACTCACTCACTGGTTTTCTGCCTCCCCATTCCCAGGAATCCCCTTTGGGGGAACCCACCTATACCGTTAAAAAACAGAATAGAAAGGCAGGCTCTGGTCCAGGAACCTGTCTGCAAGCACACATTCAGAGCAAGAGAGAAACCCCATACCCAGCCTGGGAGGTGGGAACCCAAAGAAATTTCAAAGAAAACAGAGATGCCATCTCCCATTGGGATTTAAATATAAAGAAAAATCTATTACAGACATTCAATTTCAAAATTTTGCTTGTTTAAGACGATTAGAGAGGGAGAGAAGACAGGTTTTAAGTAACACAAATTCTAAGTGTTTTATCTGTCTTCTTGTCCATCAGGCTAGAAAGAAAAGGGCTAAAACAAGCAACAGCAAAAAAAAAAAACAAGCATGACTACTATGGGATGAAGCATAATATTAAAAGCTCTGGTAACATTATTGGGCCACACACAAAAAGACTCCCACCAAGAATGTTTCCTAGCAAAAGCTACTTCAGCTGAGAGACTAACAATCCTGACTCCATTATTGCTCACTGTAAGCATGGCAGCTTCACCTGTGGCTTTCACTCCTTTGAGTGTTTTCTGGAGAGTAGAATGCATGAGTAAGTCCTGAATTTGCTCCACCCCAAGCCACTAAAATACTGATGTGCCAGACCAACAGTGGTCTCTTGCCTATGGTAACAGAACACATTCCTCACAACTATTTCAACAGACAGGAAAATCTTTTGCACAAAAAGCTGAAATACAAAAACTTGCTTTAGGATGCTTAGGGCTGATCCTGCGTTGAGCAGGGGGTTGGACTAGATGGCCTGTATGGCCCCTTCCAACTCTATGATTCTATAATTCTACAAAAATGCTTTTATTTTGAAGTATCTGATTCTTAATTACAGATAAGGAACTCTGAGACATTTTGTTAAAGAAAGATACTTTGGACTTCTTCAAATGGAATATAATTTAAATATGAATTTAGGCATCACATCAGCAAAGAGAAACTTTACATAATTATGTGATTTAAGGTCTTCAATATCCTTATTCAATCCAAAGGCTTTTGCTAACAAAGAAGGGTGTGATTAATTGTAAATGGATTTCTATTAACAATGCTATTTGACTTCAGAATTTGAAGTTCAATATGCTGATTATATTTCAACAATATTAATGGACTTCTGTTAGTTCTGTGCAAATAACGAACCATATTCTTGCTAATGTAAGGCAGAATGATGGACTTTCAAATGTAAAGGTTAATGAAAATGTGAACAAAATAATGCCTATGAATTAAAAGAACACGAAGTTCTTTTTAATGAGCTATCATTTCTTTTGAATAGATAATTAACAGATGCCATGTCCTAATAATTTACAAGTAAACAAGCAAGAATGTACCCACCCTTGGATCAGTGTCATGGTAACGGACTGGAAAATTACCACATGGAAGTACACTTGACCATATTTCAATCCCAGATGAGAAGATTAGAGGTTAAGGTACCTAGAGTTGTTAGCTTTTGAAAAGACAAAACTCTACTACATAGGAGATCCAAAGGTTAGAATCAATGGTAAAGGAGTACAGACCACCAAAAGCAGTCCTTTCATCTAAGCTTATCTGAGCACGTACTGTTGCAAGTTCTTTTAAGTCCTGCACCACTAAGCAATAGTATCTACACGATTTCAGGCCACCAGATCAGCCTAACAAAATTCAGACTACTATTGTCATAAACATAAACAAGGAATAAAAATGCATTCAAAGCAGGTTGTGCATGCATAGAGCCATAGAATACACATAAAATGTACTTAAAGTGCATTCTACATACATATGATATTAAGAAAGTAAGCATTCAGAAGACATTCTAGAAAATATTTAACCATTTCATTGTTGAGAGAGAGACCAGTCCCAAGAACAATCTGTTGATCTTTGGCAGATTGAAAACTAGGGATAAGAGAGCCTCTCTCCTAGCTCCCTTCATTACAATAAACTTTGCAAATAAAGCAGCACACAGGCTCTGACTGAATGGTCTTAAGTAACACTTGCACCCTGTCAGCTTGCTTCTCCAACATGTTAGGCTCTTTCTGGTTCCATGGGTCCTTCTCCGCTGGTGGGCCTTGGTTCATCAGGCTCCTCCCCTAAGGACTCTGAGTCACTGAAATGGTCAGAGGGGATCATAACACAAACTATCCTGTAACATGGATTTTGTTCCTGAAAAGATCATTTTAGATATATACGTAGTGGCATAATTCTTATTTCTTCTGCAAGTGTGTTCAATATGGAGGGATAGACACTGTCTCTTAGTTTTAATCTTTCCTAAAAATGTATCATCATTTTAAATATATTTAATTGAACTGTATTTCCTATTTTTTCATTGCATTATCATTCAGGTTCTTTTCCATCCTGTAATATTTGCAACTTTTTTGCACAAGACATAACAAAAGGATTTATTCTAATACAATTTCAAAAATAAAATCAAGACATCTGTTGTGAATTGCATTACTCCACATGCATGTTATTTCATTGTATGTATATAAGGACTGTGTAGCCCAAAGCAGAGTTTGATCCTTCTAAACCCACAGACTTCAAATATAGAAAGCTGTAATTGTGTTTATCTGTGACTGCAAAATTTTCCTTTCGATACTTGCATCACTCGATGTGCAATGTTTTCTTTGGATGGACAGCAAGCATTATGAGTTTCCTATGTTTGTTAAGGAAGCTTTGTAATTCAGAAAATGATCTGAGATCCTCTAACTCCTGGAGTGTGAGATGTCAGAGCATTTGCAGAAGCAGTTCCCATGCCCCCAAGTTTCTCTGTTTATGACTTTACTGTTTTATTTTATTTTTACTTTTAAATTTTGTTTTATTAACAGTCATACAAGCTTGGAATACATATAAATTGTAGTAAATGTTCTTTGATGTATCCTTCTAGATCAGCGGTCCCCAACCTTCTAGTAGTTGGGGACCGCCTCCGAGGGTTGGAGAGAGCCAGCGGCCCGGCCGCCGCCGCCGCTCGCAAATGCGCACGCGCAGTTGTTGCACATGCGCGTTTTCGCCACTAGGTGGCGCTAACGAGTGTGCGCAGAGCTGCCGCGCGTGCGCGTTTTCGCCAACAGGGGGCGCAAACACGCATGCGCGGTAGCTCCGCGCGTGCGCGTTTGCGTCGCTGGTGTGCCGGCAGCCGTGCCTGCTTCTTCCCCCCCTCTTGCTGCGGGGGGGAGGAAGGCGCGGCCACTGGCAGCCTGGTACCATGGCCTTTGCGGCCCGGTAATGGGCCGTGGACCGGGGGTTGAGGACCCCTATTCTAAATCATCAAGGAGGGAAGATACAGAGCCTGAACTTTCCAGGAAAATGAGGCTGTGGAAGAACACCATTATCCCAGGCATGCAAGAAGGCCTCCAGAGTATTTGAAAGACTATATTCGGGTGATGACTTAAATAAACAACAACAAAACTTAAAGGTGGAGGGATGGAGTAAACTAGATAGAAAAGAATTAACTGAAGCCTGATTAGGAGTGGAGGGAAACACCACCCCTCAAATTATTCTTTTTCCTTACTTTCAGTTTCCTGAATCATAGAATCATAGAGTTGGAAGGGGCCATACAGGCCATCTAGTCCAACTCCCTGCTCAACGCAGGATCAGCCCTAAGCATCCTAAAGTAAGGAAGGAGCATCCTAAATCGAAGGAGCCTAAGGAAGCCAAGCTGGCTCCATAAACAATTGTCAAAAGATTTGACGAATAAAAAAGAGTCTTGTTCTCATTTGCCCATTTTTCCATTGTGTTCAGATCTCGTTGAACTCTGTCTCTATCTTCCGGAGTATTTCCCAGTCTTCCCAATTTGGTGTCATCTGCAAACTTGATGAGTAGTCCCTCCACCCCCTCATCTAGATCATTAATAAATATGTTAAAAAGTACCAGACCGAGCCCTGAGGTACCCCGCTACTCACCTCCCTCCAGTCTGATGGAACACCACTGAAAACTCTTTGAGTGTGGTTCTCTAACCAATTCCCTGTCCACCTAACTATCTGAAAATGCAGATTGCACTCCTTCAACTTATCCATCAGAACATCATCACCTTATCAAAAGCTTTACTAAAATCCAAGTAAATGACATCACCCAAATTTCCACGATCCAGCAAACCTGTCACTTGGTCAAAAAAGGAAACCAGGTTGGTCTGACAGGACCTGTTGGAGACAAATCAACGACTTCCTCGGATCACCAAATTGTCCTCCATATGTTTGCAGATCGCTCCCTTTAATATCTGCTCCATTATCTTCCCCACAACAGAGGTCAGACTCACTGGTCTGTAGTTTCCCGAGTTATCCTTCCTCCCTTTTTTGAAGAACAGAATAACGTTTGCTCTCTTCCAGTCCTCTGGGACATCTCCAGTCCTTAAAAATGTCCCAAAGATGATGGACAAGGGTTCTGCAAGTTCTCTGGAAAGTTCTTTGAGCACTCTCGGGTGCATTTCATCCGGCCCAGGGGATTTGAACTCATCCAGTACAACTAAATGCCTCTCGACAACCTCTCTGTCCATGTCAACCTGCCACCCAGACACTATCCCTTGGCTACTGCCATCTCTAGATGTGCCTAAAACCTTTGACCTGTGGGAAAAAACAGATGTAATATAGGCGCTGAGCCTTTCTGCTTTCTCTGCATCCTCCTTTAGAGTTTATCCATCTGTACCCAACAGTGGGCCTATCGCCTCCTTTACTTTACGTTTTCTCCTCACATAACTGAAAAATCTTTTCTTGTTACAATGGGCTTCCCTGGCCAATCTTAGCTCACTCTCAGTTTTGGCCTTTCTGATGATTGATCTACAGTGCCTAGTAACCTGTAGGTACTCTTCTTTAGAGCTCTGTCCTTCCCTCCATTTCCTGAACATTTTCCTTTTCTTTCTTAGGAGAGCCAGTTTGGTGTAGTGGTTAGGAGTGTGGACTTCTAATCTGGCGAGCCGGGTTCGATTCTGCGCTCCCCCACATGCATCCAGCTGGGTGACCTTGGGCTCGCCACGGCACTGATAAAATTGTTCTGACCGAGCAGTGATATCGGGGCTCTCTCAGCCTCACCCACCCCACAGGGTGTCTGTTGTGGGGAGAGGAATGTGAAGGCAACTGTAAGCCGCTTTGAGCCTCCTTCGGGTAGGGAAAAGCGGCATATAAGAACCAACCTTCTTCTTCTTCTTCTTCTTCTTCTTCTTCTTCTTCTTTTTCTTCTTCTTCTTCTTCTTCTTCTTCTTCTTCTTCTTCTTCTTCTTCGTTCCTCTTGAAGTTCTCTGTTCATCCAAATAGGCTTCTTAAAGCTCCTGCAGTGTTTTCGTCTTTCTGGGATAGTCATTGATTGAGCATGCAATAGCTCTTGTTTGAGTAGCGCCCATCCTTCACATGCTCCCTTCCCTTCCAGCATTCTCGTCCATGGTATGACACTCATCATGTCTCTGAGTCATCATGTCTCTGAACTGTCCAGATCAGTTTGCCTCCTTGTTTACGCTTTGCCATAGGGGATGGTCTCCGGTACTGCGTTAATCATCACTCTCTTAATTACCGTCTTAATCATCAGTGGTCACAATTGAGAATTCGGTGTGAACTTCTGATTAATAATCTACCTCATTAATGGTGCTGGTACTTTTTTTACTGTATTAGAGAAGGGATATATACCTGGTGAGCTAATTTATCCCATTAAGAGATCTGCAGAATTTCTACACATATGCCTAGTGTGGGGGAAAATGTAAATGAAAAGCAATCATTCCACCAGACCATAGGAAGAACAACAGGAAGATCATTTCAAAGCACACAAGTAACCTTTTTGAATGCTGAAAGTTCATTGCACATTTCTCTGCAAGGCTCAGAGGTTAACAAAGCTGTTCTTTGATCTTTTCAATCCTCCAGGCACTGTTTTCATCTTTTGAATAGTATGTTTTTCATGATCACCCGAGTCTAAGATTGAAATTCTGCTCTGCCCTGCCCTGCCCTGCCCTGCCCTGCCCTGCCCTGCCCTGCCCTGCCCTGCCCTGCCCTACCAAGCTACCAACTTTCTACATCCTCTCTCCCATCCTTCCCTGCATACACACAGCAAGTGATATCAACTTCTGTATGAGAGGTGCAGAATGAGAAAGACTGTGCAAAATTTTGCCATTTGAGGGGAGTTTTATAATCATAGAATCATAGAATAATAGAGTTGGAAGGGACCTCATGGGTCATCTAGTCCAACCCCCTGCACTATGCAGGACACTCACATCCCAATCGCTCATCTACTGTAATCTGCCACCACTTTGACTTCACAGAATCAGCCTCTCTGTCAGATGGCTATCTAGCCTCTGTTTTAAAATGTCCAAAGATGGAGAACCCACCACCTCCCGAGGAAGCCTGTTCCACTGAGAAACCGCTATGTCAGGAACTTCTTCCAGATGTTTAGATGGAATTTCTTTTGAATTAATTTCATCCCATTGGATCTGGTCTGTCCCACCAGGACAAGAGAGAACAATTCTTCTCCATCCTCCATATGGCACCTTTTAAATACTTGAAGATGATTATCAGATCCCCTGTCAGTCGTCTCCTCTCTAGGCTAAACAGATGAAGCTCCCCCAACCCTTCTTCATATGTCTTCATATGTCTTGGTCTCCAAACCCCTCCTTTGGACATGTTGCCCTCCTTTGGACATGTTCCAGTTTGTCAACATCCCTCTTCAATTGGGGTGCCCAAAACTGAACACAGTACTCCAAGTGAGGCCGAACCAGAGCAGAGTAAAGCGGTACCATCACCTCCCATGATCTGGACACGATACTCCGTTTGATACAGCCCCAAATCCCATTTGCCTTTTTAGCCACCGAGACACACTGGTGACTCATGTTCAATGTATGGTCTACTAAGACTCCTAGATCCTTTTCACAAATACTACTGCCAAGACAAGTCTCCCCCATCTTATACTGGTGTATTTGGTTTTATCTAGAGTGGTAAGCGGCAGAAATGCTGTCTGAAGCTGTCTGTCCATGAGGTTGAGAGTTCAATTTCAGCAGCCAGCTCAAGGTTGACTCAGCCTTCCATCCTTCCGAGGTCAGTAAAATGAGTACTCAGCTTGCTGGGGGGTAAAACGGTAATGACTGGGGAAGGCACTGGCAAGGCCACCCTGTATTGAGTCTGCCATGAAAACGCTGGAGGGCGTCACCCCAAGAGTCAGACATGACTCGGTGCTTGCACAGGGGATACCTTTACCTTTACCTTTACCTAAATGCAGAACTTTACATTTGTCCCTATTGAACTTCATTTTATTCAGTTTAGCCCACTTCTCGAGTCTATCAAGATCATCTTGTATTCTGTTGTTGTCTTCATTTGTGTTTGCTACCCCTCCCAGTTTAGTATCGTCTGCAAATTTAATAATTATCCCCTCTAATCCCTCATCCAAATCATTTATAAATATGTTGAACAACACAGGCCCCAGGACAGATCTTTGGGTACTCCACTTGTCACTCTTCTCCAAGAAGATGCTGAACCATTAACAAGTACCCTCTGGATACGATTTGTCAACCAGTTATTGATCCACCTGACAGAATTAGGATCCATACCGCATTTTACCAACTTGTGAACAAGAATGACTCGGTGCTTGTACAGGGGATACCTTTACCTTTACCCTTACCTAAATGCAGAACTTTACACTTGTCCCTATTGAACAAGGTTGACTCAGCCTTCCATCCTTCCGAGATCGGTAAAATGAGTATCCAGCTTGCTGGGGGGGGGGGTAAATGGTAATGACTGGGGAAGGCACTGGCAAACCACCCCATATTGAGTCTGCCATGAAAACGCTAGAGGGCGTCACCCCAAGGGTCAGACATGACTCGGTGCTTGCACAGGGGATACCTTTACCTTTACCTGAACAAGAATATCATGTGGAACCTTATTAAAAGCTTTACTGAAATCCAGATAAACTATGTCCACAGCATTCCCCTGATCCAGCAAAGTAGTCACTTTCTCGAAAAAAGAGATAAGGTTGGTCTGACATGACTTGTCCTTGCGAAACCCGTGCTGAGACTTAAAAATCACGGCTCTCAGTTCCAGCTGCTCAAGGACGGAGTGTTTGATTATTTGTTCCAAAATTTTGCCAGGTACAGATGTAAAACTGATGGGTCGATAATTACCCGGATCCTCCTTTTTCCCTTTCTTGAAGATGAGGACAACATTTGCCCACCTCCAATCATCTGGCACATCACCTGTTCTCCAAGAAGTGTCAGAAATAATGGGCAGAGGTTCAGAGATGACATCTGCAAGTTCTTTTAGTACCCTTGGTTGCAGTTCATCTGGCCCAGAAGACTTTGTTTCATTTAAAGAAACTAGGTGTTTGTGGACTGCTCCAACTGTGATCCTAGTGATTCCCATCCCCCGTGTTGTGTTTTTGCCACATTGATCACTATTTCCCTCACAAGACTGAGGAGAAATAGAAGTTAAGTAGTTCAGCCCTCTCTTAATCATCTGTTATAATTTCACTTTCTTGTCCTCGCAGTGGTCATATGGTGTCCCTATTCTTTTTCTTGCTTGAAATATAACTAAAGAAGCCTTTTTATTATGTTTATCATTTCTTGCTAGCCTAAACTCATATTGAGCTTTAACTTTTCTAACACTCCTCCTACAATTATTAGTTATTTGTTTATACACATCCTTGGTAATAAGGCCTTCCTTCCATTTCCTAAATGACTCTTTTTTATTCGTCAAATCTTTTGACAATTGTTTATGGAGCCAGCTTGGCTTCCTTAGGCTCCTTCCATTTAGGATGCTCCTTCCTTACTTTAGGATGCTTTGGGCTGATCCTGCGTTGAGCAGGGGGTTGGACTAGATGGCCTGTATGGCCCCTTCCAACTCTATGATTCTATGATTCCATCTTTTCTTCTCAAGGGAATTGTTTGTGATTGAGCCTTCAGTATTTCACTTAAAGAGATGGGAGTCCAAGAAGGCAGGGGGTTTCTTAAGAAGTTTTAAGAAACTCCCAGCCCTTTTGGACTCCCATCTCTTTAAGTCTTTCTGACCATGGGACTCTGCACAACATATCTTTAAGTCTGTGAAAATCAGCTTTCCTGAAGTCCAGTCTATACGTACGATAATGTAGAGGTTTTCTCTTTCCCACAGTTGAAAATTCCAAAAGAACATGGTCACTGCTACCCACTACTAGTGTGCCCACTACTTCCACCTCATCTACCAGTTCTTCCCTATTGATGAGAATCAAGTCTAAAATAGCAGAGCCCCTGGTTCTCCTCTCTACTTTCTGGAAAATGAAGCTGTCAGCAAGACAAGTTAAGAATTTAACAGAATTTGCATTTTTTGCATTGTTGGGGTTGTTGTTATCTTTGGCTATTTTATTTTAACTGGAGTGGGGGTTTATTGTATTGGAGTTTTTTAATTTGTAACTCACCACAAGCCAGCTTGCCAATAGCAGTGGAAAATAAATCAAATCAATAAAAATTAATCAATCACATACTTAAGAGTTAGAGTGTAGTTCTATCTAAATGCCCATTCCAGTAGCTGCATATGGCACCCATTAAATGAACATACTACTAGGTGAAGAAGTAGGTTTCTGCCTCCTCCCCAGCCATGTTTAAAGTTGGTATCCTCAGTAACGAGAGATGTTGCACCCAAAGGATGAAAAGGAATTCAGATAAACGATTGGACCCAAACATTACGTGAGAAGAAATATCATCAGTTTACATAAACAGAGGGGTTGAATACAATCCCAGATTTATAATATCCAGGTGTAAAAGCCGAATAAACAGGTAGAACTTTCCTAGAAATAATTGATACACAAAAACTTTTTAAAACAGTGATGCTTGAGATAAATTTACCTCAAAATGATGTGACCAAACAGTTTCTCCTGAAGTTTAAATAACAGAAATATTAATGAAATAATTGAAAGTACAAAAACTCCACCTCTGAAGTCAAAAAAGTGAGGATAGAACAAATATTGCTTTTACCTCCATGTGTTTGATTTTCCTCAATACAATGTCCCTGCCCCTTCAGGTTGACCCCAAAGTTAATCATCCCTACAATCCATTGACAGCCAGCACAGCATAGTGTCAGAGGATAGCTATATAAGTCTGCAGTACAACAGCTAGATTCAAGTCCAGTGGCACCTAGAAACCAACAAGAGTTTCAGGGTATGAGCTGTTAAAAGTCAAAGCTCCCTTAATCAGGCATAAGTTTAATCTGTGGGTTCTTTTGTGTTCAAAATCTTACAAGATAGAAAATAACCATGTATGGAAAGAGAAATGCCAGATGTTCAAGCTGCATTCAAAAAAGGGAGAGGCACTAGAAATCATAATACAAATTTATGTTGGTTACTGGAGCATAGGAGATACTTTCAGAAGAAAGTCAGGCTGTGTATCAGAGATTACAGCAAAGCTTTTGACTGTGTGGATCATGAAACTCTATGGTTTTAAAAGAAAAGGTGTGCCAGAGCATCTGGTTGTTTAGTTGTGCAAGCTTTGATGTACATAGAATATGGAGAAGCAGAATGGATTCCAAGTGGCAAACACGGGTCTTACGGCCCGAAATCCATCGGCTGGTGGTGGGTGGCTTTTATGGGCCCCTGCTGCCAGCAACGCTCCGATGCCCGCTCTCCACCTTTCCATTTTCACCAGTGGAGCTGCTGCCTTAAGGAGAGTGAAGATGTCGGTGCTTCCACTTTAAAATCTCGACTTGGAGTGAAGAGCTGGCCTTGGACACCACCTAGTGGCGACTGGACGAACTGCAAGAATTTGGTTTTCCTTGAGAATCGCCCTTCAGCACCATCTGGTGGCCAAGTGAAGAACATCCACCAATTTTTTGTTTTCTTTTCTTTTTGCCTGTGATTGTCTGGATTGGCCCTCCTTGGTATCAGGGTGGGCTAGCGGATAGGGATTTTTTACCCAGAGAGGGCTAGACATTAGGTCAAGATCAACGGTGTTGGGGGAGCGAATTGGAAGGGCTGAGAGAACCCCTCATAGGTGGGATCTCACCCTTGCAGCATAGCCCGTACCTCACCAGCTGCTAGTACAGATTAGGGTGGGGGGAGGGAGGGTTGGGTGGTGATAGTTTAATTAGGGCAGGGGGGGTTAGGGCGGGTTAGTGCAGCTAAGTGGGGGGAGAAGACAGGAGATAAGCTGGTGTTCTCTCTGGGAGCGGGATTATGGAGAGGGAGGACCAACAAGGGGGGGGCTTGTACCGGGGCCGGGATTTCAACGATCACTGGCCAGGGGTGCTATGGATGGGGGAGGAGGTTGGACAAGAGAAGGGGTGGGAGCACTGGTGTCCCGTATAGCAGTGGTCCCCAACCTTTATTAGGCTGGGGACCGGCAGGGCATCGGGCCGCGCCCGCGGGGGCCGCGCCCCCGCGGGCCACGCCCACGTTTCGGGCCGCGCCCGCGGATCGGGCCGCGCGGGCATGGCCTGCACGGGCGCAGCCCGGCCCTGATTCCCTCTCCCCGCCCTCCCGCAGTAAGTAGCTTCCCGGGCCGCAATCTTGCGGCCTGGGAAGTTTTTTACTGCGGGGGGGGGGCGGGGAGAGGGAGCCGCGGCCCGGTACCATGGCCTTTGCGGCCTGGCGCCGGGCCACAGCCCGCAGGTTGGGGACCACTGCCGTATAGGACCCAGCTGTGGAGACATGGCCGGCGCCCTGGGTGTGCTCGATCCCTTTCTAACCTCCGTCCCATCCCTAGGAATTTGAGGGTGGAGGCTAGGGTACAGGATCCAACATTGGTCTTGTGCAATGTAAGGTTGATTAAGGACAAGGCCTCGACCCTGCAACATTTCATTGCGGAGGCGAAGGTAGACCTTGCTTGCATGACCGAGACCTGAGTGAGGGAAGGCGAGTCAGCGGCCCTGAAAGAACTAGCCCCACCAGGCTACTCGGTCTTCCACCAATCTCGGACCCACAAGTGGGGAGGGGGGTGGCTATCGTGGTCCGGGAGGTTCTCACCTACAGGGCTCTCCCGGCACTGGAAATCGAGGGGGCGCAGTGTGTCGGTATTGGATGGGACTCGGTCGAGAGTGTGGCTATCTGGTTGGTATACCGTCCGTCCAACGCGCCGCCAGATGTCCTGCCCCGCCTGCTGGAGGCAGCGGCCGCCTGGGCATTGCAGTACCCCAGGCTTTTGGTCCTGGGTGACTTCAATGTCCACATGGACACGCCCCCTTCAGCTCATGGCGGAGACCTGGTGTCATCCATGGCGACACTAGGACTTTCGCAATTTATTGCTGGGCCCACCCATCACGCCGGCTACACACTTGACTTGATTTTCGGCACTGGGATAGAGGTGGATCTGGATACAGCTTTAGCTGTGCCGTGGTCAGACCACTATGCCCTGCGGGCCCGGCTCAAGATGCCACCCCCCATTGGGCGGCGGGCGCATTTTGGCCCACCCGCGGAAACTCATGGATCCAATTGGATTCCGGAATGCTCTGCAGGACCCGATGTCTCCTGGCGACTCACTAACGGCCTTGGTGGCAGACTGGCAGTCCCGCCTATTGGCTGCTATAAATGAGATCGCCCCTAAACGTCCTCTCTGCCCTCTAATCAAACGGGCTCCCTGGTACACTGGGGAGCTTCAGGAGAAGAAAAAGGAAGTGAGACGACTGGAGCGTGTGTGGCGGAAAACCCGCGACGAAGCTACGAGAACATCTTATCGCACGCTTATGAGGGTGTATGAGATGGCGGTGAAAGTGGCAAAACGTGAATTTTTTGCCACAGAAATCGCGTCTGCAAGCTCTCGCCCGGCCCAACTATTTAGGGTAGTTAGATCTCTTACCGCCCTTGAGGGGTGCCAAAATAGTAGCAAATTGGAACTAGGCTGTGAGGCTTTAGCGAGCTATTTTGCAGACAAAATCTCGTCACTCCGCCGTGATCTTCCCACCACAGTTAATACAGTAAACGAACTGGAGGCCTGTTGGCCGCCTTTGGGGGTGAGGTTTGATGGCTCTCCTTACCCGAAGTGGACAAGTTGCTAGGTTCAGTTAGGGCGACCACTTGCCCCCTTGATCCCTGTCCGTCATGGCTCCTCAAGGGAGGTGGCCAGAGGATAGGAGGCCAGCTCAGGGACATCATCAACCTCTCCCTGGATTCCCGGGGAGTTCCCTGAGCAGCTGAAGGGGGCAGTGGTTCACCCTCTCCTGAAAAGATCCATGCTGGACCTGCGGGACCCAACCAGTTACCGCCCAGTGTCGCACTTGGCATTCCTGGGCAAGGTGGTTGAAAGGGCCGCGGCAGACCAGCTCCTGGCATTCTTGGAAGAAACTTCGGCACTCGATCCATATCAGTCTGGCTTTCGACCTGGTAACGGGGTGGAGACGGTGTTAGTCGCCCTGTTGGATGACCTCCGTCGCCAGCTGGATAGGGGCGGGTCAGCAGTGCTGGTTCTTCAGGACCTGTCGGCTGCTTTTGACACCGTGGACCACGAACTGTTGGTCCACCGCCTCGCCGGCACGGGGATACAGGGCACAGCTCTACGCTGGATATGCTCCTTTCTCCAGGACCGGACCCAGAGGGTAGAAGTGGGGGATGAGCTCTCGTGCTCCTACAGACTTCCTTGTGGAGTCCCCCAGGGCGCGGTCTTCTCCCCCACACTGTTCAACGTCTTTATGCACCTTCTGGCCCAGCTGGTGCGGAGTTTTGGGCTGGGTTGCCACCAGTATGCTGATGACACCCAGCTCTATCTCCTCATGGACAGCTGCCCGGACTCTCCCCTGGAACCATTTGCCAGATGTTTGGAAGCAGTGACAGAATGGTTCGAGCAGAGTCGCCTGAAACTCAACCCCTCCAAGACAGAGGTCCTGTGTCTGGGACATAGGGGGCGGGACCAGGAAGCGAGCTTACCCACCCTGGGAGGGATGCAACTTACCATCGCGTCCCAGGCCAGGAATTTGGGTGTGATCATTGACGCCTCCCTGACCTTGGAGGCGCAGTTCAAAAAAGTAACGGGCCAGGCATTTTTCTACCTGCGCCAGGCCCGACTACTAGTGCCCTACCTGTCCCCCGAACACTTAGCCACAGTGATCCATGCAACGGTCACCTCCAGAATAGATTTCTGTAACTTGCTCTATGCGGGCCTTCCCTTGTCCTGGATCCGGAAACTTCAGCTAGTGCAAAACGCAGCTGCTGGGGTCCTCACTGATGCACCTTAGAGGGCCCACATTCAGCCAGTGCTGAGGCAGCTGCACTGGTTGCCAATTGCTGCCCAGATCAAGGTTTTGGTTCTAACCTTCAAGGCTATATGCGAGTTGGGACCCACATACCTGAGGGACCGCCTATCGCCCTATGCCCCCCGCAGGGCCTTGCATTCTGCGGGTGAAAATCTGCTGGTCTTCCCCGGCCCTAGGGAAGCATGCCTGGCCTCGACCAGGGCCAGGGCCTTTTCGGTCCTGGCCCCTGCCTGGTGGAATGAGCTCCTGCGAGAGCTGCAGGCCCTGTGGGACCTTCCATCATTCCGCAGGGCCTGCAAAATGGAGCTCTTCCACCAGGCTTATGGTTGAGGCCAAGGCTGATACCTATGCCCCCCCCCCGGGATTTGGGACTAGGAACCACCAGGATCCCCTCTCCACCTGCCAGTAGTGGGAGGGGGAAGTTGATGAGCCGATCTTGCCATGTTAGTTAGTTAGTTAGTAATGTTAAAATTGTAATTATTGTTTTAATGGACTTTTAATGGGGTTTTAAGATGTTGTAACCCACCACGAGCCGCAAGGGAGTGGCGGGGAATAAATCAAATAATAATAATAAAAACATATCAGACAAGGATGCATTTTATCTCCCTATCTCTTTCGTCTGTATGCAGAACATATCATAAGGAAAGATGGATTAGATTTATACAAAGATAGAGTCAAAATTGGTGGAAGGAAAATTAACAGTTTGAGATAAGGTGATAATACCACATAACTGGCAGAAATCAGTGAAAACCTGAAACAATTACTGATTAAGGTCAAAGCAAAAAGTGTCAAAAGCAGGATTACAGGTGAGCATCAAGAAGACAAAAGAGTCAACTTCATAAGTTGAAACCGGATGTAATATGCATACAAGAAATGCACATAAACAACGAACATATACATTTATTGAAATTGAAGAAATTAGGACAAGAGTTTATTGCCTTGGCATGCATAAAGAAAAGAGGTGTGGCAACATATCTGTTAAATCCAAATATAAAAGCTGAAATTTTTTGTCGAGATTCAGAAGGTCATTTTTTATCTTTAAAGATCTCTCTTCCAGATGGACAAAAGTTGATTCTTGTAAATATATACACTCCAAATAATAAGAAAGACAAATTCTACGAAGAATTTTTTGATTGACACTCAGAAGTAACTGATAATAACTTGGTTATAATCGGAGATTTTAATGCAACCCAGAATCCCAGTTTAGATAAATCAAAGAAGAAAACCGGTTTAAACTTTCCAAAAGTTGCCTTGAGGAACTTCCAGCAATTCTCACTTTTGGATGTTTGGAGGATACAACATCCAAAAGAGTGCAAATATACATTTTTTCTAACAGACATTCTTCTTATTCAAGGCTAGATCATTGCTGGTCTTCCTCATATTTGCTACCTAGAATAGCTAGAATAAAAATCCTGCCCAACACTTTTGCCAACCACAATCCACTATGGATGGAGTTCTCATATAAAAGAGTAGGAAGAAGATGGAAAATGAATAACTTCATCCTAGAGGATCCAAGGATATCTTAAAAATGTGAATTAGATCTGCAAGAATTTTTCCAATTGAACAATACTCCAGAAGTACCGTTGGCAACAGTGTGGGGTACAAGTAAGGCCTTCATGAGAGGTGTTTTATCATACGCTAATGCAAGGAGGATAAAAAAGAAAAAGGAAGAAGTAGTTCAGATTCTAAGAACCCTTAGAAAGCTAGAACAAGAACATCAGGTGAAGCAAACAAAGAAGGTGGCTAAACAGATAAGATTGCTAAGGTTACAGAGAGATAGCATCAAATCAGAAGATCTGAGGGAAAAACTGGAGTTTTTGAAACAAAAAGATTTTGAATAGGGAGATAAACTGGGTAGATGGTTGGCTCAAAAGTGAAAGCTCAAAAGCAAAGTATAAATAAACTAAAAATAGAGAGGAAAGAGCAAGTGAATGAGTCAGAAATTCAGCATTGTTTTACCAAATTCTTTCAACAACTGTATCAGGGTGGAAATTTGATGGATAGTGTAACATTCTGCAGAGACATACCAGTAAAACAATTTACAGAATATCATGAAAACATGTTGAATCAAAAGATAACAATGCAAGAAATAAATGATGTGATATCATCAGCAAAACTTCAAAAGGTGCCAGGGCCAAATGGATTGTCATCAATATATAATAAGAAGTTTTCACATGTGATCTCTCCTATATTATTACAACTGATGAATGAGGTTATCGAATATCAAGAAAAGAAGCTACCAGAATCTTGGAATCAAGCCTCTATATCATTAATCTTTAAGGAAGGGGGAGATTGACTATCGCCACACTCTTATAGGCCTATTTCTTTGTTAAATGCTGATTATAAAATTTTCACCAAAATTTTGGCAGAGAGATTTTAAAAATTCATGAAGACGTGGTGAATTCTGATCAAACGGGCTTCATGCCAAAAAGACTGATGAGGCACAATATGACATTTATTCTGAGTGCAATGGACTTCACCAAACAGTAGAAACTCTAAGTAGCATTTTTATTTCTAGATGCTGAAAAGGCATTCGATAACATTTTTTGGAAATTCCCAATGGAGACCTTATGAAGAATGGACTGTGGGGACATCTTTTAAAATTTAGTTGCCAAGATATATTCTTGGCAGGAAGCCATTGTGAATGGCTTGCTGACAGAAGATACCATTGAAATAAAAAAGGGACAAGGCAGGGATGTCCATTATCACCACTGCTATTTAATTTGATTCTGGAAATGCTAGCAACCAAAATACACCTTTCTGACAGCATTAATGGATTGAAAGTGGAAAAAGAAGAATTTAAATTAAAATGCTACGCGGACGATGTAGTGTGTGTACTAACGAATCCCCTGACTTCCATTCCAGCACTTTTTGATTTACTAAATCTATTTGGTCAACATGCTAGATATAAGGTCATTAGGCCCAAAACCAAAATATTTTACAAGAAACAAAGAAATCAGAAATATGTTATATCAAACAAACTGCACGATGTGAAGTTAATCTAAAAACGATAAAATATTTTGGAGTACATTTAGATAAAGATCTATCAGACTTAATAAAGAATAATTACCAAAGAGTATGGAAAAGAATCCAAAATGATCTGGAACGATGGTCAAAATTGAGGATTCCATGGTCAAGCACATATAGCGGTAGTAAAAATAAATATGAAATTCTTTGGCCATCTCCAAGGTGGGAAAAAAGTTAGGGATAAAGAAAGACCTGTGGAGTTATGGTGCTGAGAAGATATGGCAAAGATATAGAGAAAGACTCTTTCCTATCCCCTCCTTACTAAAATCACCAATAGAGGTGTATTTTTCACCACAACTGCAAATAAAGATCACATGTGTAAAATACAAAGATATTATAACCAAAACAAGAAAACTCAAAGAACTGCCAACATTAAACCAAGAAGGAATCCAGTTAAAATGGCTGGAATACAACCAACTAAAATCAAGATTTAAACCAGATTTTAAAACACAAGAAAGTATAAAGATGTCATTTACAGAGTTTGAGGAAAAGATTATACAGCATAAGTCGCATCTACAAGGTCATATTTATAAAATACTACTGAAATATGAAATGGAAACAGAAGCAGTCAAAACCAGTATGGTCAAATAGATGAGGAATTTAGATTCCACGATTCCAGTAGAAACATGGGAAGACATGTGGAAAAATGTGAACAAACTTACCAGAAGTCAAGCCATCAGAGAGGTATATAACTCCAAAAACAATAGCAAAAATGTTTAAAGGAAGCAATAACAAATGTTGGAGATGCCAAGAAAAAGTGAGATCCTTTTTCCACATGTGGTGGAGGTGTTCTATCATGCATAAGTTTTGGCATAGGATCCACATGGAATTAGAAAAAATGTTAAACTTAAACTTTGTCATGAAACCGGAGCATCTATTACTAAGCTTTTCTCCAGATAACATTCAAACTCAAATAAGATCCTTGTTCTTCTACGCCATGACAGCAGCTAAACTAGTAATAGCCAAAAGATGGAAACAATAGAAATGTGGTTGGAAAAACTGACAGAATTGGCCAGAATGGCAAGACTAACAGACTTAGGGCTGATCCTGCGTTAAGCAGGGGGTTGGACTAGATGGCCTGTATGGCCCCTTCCAACTCTATGATTCTATGATTCTACTTAGTAAATAACCAGGAAGAAAACAAATTTCAAGAACAGTGGAAGATGTTTTTGGTCTATCACTCCAAATAAATTTATAGTCGGAGTAGTAAGGGGAAGGGGTTAAGAGATAGAAGGGGCATAAGGTCGAATGTAAGTAAAAAAATCTATAACGTCGATAATAAATTAGTATTATTATCATGCTTAATTTTGTTCAATTTAGCTGTACTAGAAGACATATGTTATGGAAGGAAATTAATATTGTATTTATGAAAGAAAATAAAAAATTATGTTTAAAAAAAGAAGACAAAAGTAATGACTACTGGGGACAACTTTAAGATTGTTAGGATTTTCTATTCTTTAGCTCCTTCATCAACCATAAGAGAAGCTGCAACCAAGAAATCAGAAGGAAACTGAAACTGGGAAGGGAAAACCATGAAGCAGCTAGAAAAGTACCTTAAGTGTAAGGATGTGTAGCTGGCAACCAGACCAAGTTAACTTGTGCCACAGTATTCCTTATTATTATATATGGGTGTAAAAGCTCTCCAGAGTCTCAGGGAGAGAAAAGTCTTTCCCAGCCCCTGTTACATCAGATCCCTCCTAGAAATGCCAGGGACTGCACTTGCAATCTTTTGTATGCAGAGCATATGCATGTATATGGAGACTGTCCAGTCCATAAAGGAAAATCAAGAGGCTTTGTGGCAATTGAACAAATAAGGCATTGGTCATGCTGCCTGAACCCTGAATAACCCATGGGAATGAAAGAACTGGGAGGAATTTTTGGAGGAAATCTCTGGAATTCTGACAGAAAATTGTTTCTCAATCATATAATTTCACCTCAGCAATTGCATTGAGGCTCACCAATGAAGGGTGTTGAGTGCCAGACATTTGCAGCTAGAGAGTGTGAGCATACCATTTCCAAGCACACACAAAATGCCTGCCCACTGGATGTTCTCCTCCAACAGCTTGTCCCCTCCCACCTGGCTATCAAACCCTCATGCCTGCAGCTGTTGCAAAATGCAGAGTTCAACAGAGAAAGGCACAAAAACCTTTTTTCTGCTCCACTTGAGCAGGGAAAGCTGCTTATCTGCTTTGGAAGATTGGGACCTCAATATGCATTTCCAAATTATAGCCTTTCCTTGCCATTTGCTGCACTTCCAACCCATACCTTAATGACTAAGGTGTCAAACCACACTTTTGAAGCTTTACAATCAATAATTAAATAGCTGAGATAATTATAAAGCCTGATGGGAATTTATAGAGATTAATTGTTACTTTATGTGAACAATTTCCATTCTAACAGGTGTTTTCCGATAACACATGTGCAGCTTTCAGAAGCAAGCACCTGGAACGTGCTCCAGCTCTCCATGCCATCACATTCTTCTTCCAAAAAACCTTCAGGGATTACAATGCAGCATATTGATTGGCTGGGAGAGTGTAGCGTGTAATCATCTTGACGAGCAAGAGGCTTGTCTTAATGCTAAAGGCCTTGCTGCTAAAATGAACACTGAAATGGAATCGGCACAGCAGAGCCATGGGATTTCCATCTTGCCAACAGATGAGTCACTCATGCAGCATTTACCCAAGATGGGGATACGGTGCTGTATGAGGTTAATGAACTGGCTGCTCCACGGCTTCACTCTTGAATGAACTCAGGACAGAATAATGCCACCTCACTTGCGAGAGGCAGCGGTTGAAAAGCATCCAATGGAATGGTTCTGTATACCCAAAGAGTTAGCTAGCTATTATGTGAGAGTTTATATTTCATCTGTTCTTTCTTTTTAATTTGTTGCTTTCTCTGGAACGTTTCCATTTCTGTCAACAAATGGCTAGAAACAGTGTTTCTTTTATGATTAAAATATTCCTTATTTGATCTATGTTGAGTCTCTACTGGCCCATGTTGTTCTACATACAAAGGGGGAGGGTGTCTTCTCTCCAAGTTAATTAAACTTCATAAAATCAGACTGATAATAGCCCAAAAAGGATGACCTCAAGGCCAAGTTTTAATGTGCAAAAGCTCCTCCAAGTTAATTTTACAATCCACAATGATAAAAAAGGTGGGCAACAGCATTTCTGTGATCCTGATGGGCCCACACTCCCCATATCAACTAGGGGTATGTATTCAGTATATTGAAGCCAAAAAATAGCCAAAATACCTTATAAGTGTTTTCTGTCTATTTTTATTGGATATAAATTTGGGCTAAATTATAGATATCCAAAATGGCCACTCCCAAAAATGCCCAAAAATATTTGGGATTTTTGGGACAACCGGATAGTCAAAGAGGCATTTAAAGGGACTGCAATTCCACTTGCAGAAAGCATTTAAAGGACATCAAGTCCCTTAAATGCCTTCAGAGTTCATTCATGGCTTCTAAAAGGCATTTAAAGGGACTGCATTCCCTTTAAATGCACTCCCCCTTCTATGGAAAGCAATGAAGGATGGAGCACCTACTTTGGGGGGCTGTAGCATATGATTCACTAAACCTTTTTGAAACTTGGTGGGTTTTTTGATAAGAGGCACTAGCATCTATGCTGAAAATGTGGTGCCTCTACATTTTAAAAAGCCCCTCCTGGACCCCATTTACTCCAGGATCAATTCTCCATTATACCCAATGGAAACTATTGTCTAAAATAGCTCCCTTAGAGAAATAACAGGATTCCTTATAATAAGGAAATAACAGGATTCCTTAATATTTACCAAATGCTAATACCATGCAAGTACTGGGACTTGGGAAAATTTTGGAAGTACTGGGGGGAATTTTGCACACCCGTAGTATCCACCACAAGCAAAGAGGCTGCCAATGTTAGGTTAAGGAAAATGTTGGGAAAGGCAATGTCTGGCACACAAAGATGCAGAGAAGACCTGCAAGGGGCAGCAAGAGGACAACTAAATAGGATAGTGAGCTCAGTAGTTTCACGTGTCATTCCTTGTCTGTCTTCAGATTGCTAATCTTAGGGCAATTTCTTCTTTCTCAGTCTACTCTCTCTCAGCTAGAGATATAATTAGGAACCTACCTCTGTCTTTCTCTTTCTATCAAATATGTTAATTTCTAAACAAACATTTATCTACTCTTTAAGCAGGTTGGGCACCCCTGCTGCATTAATCATTCTGACAACAAAATAAAATCATAAGAATCAAGCAGAAACTTGTACAAAGACTTGAGTCACCCTACCTGTCAGTGAGTCCCAAACCTGTCTCCAAATATTCTGAAGTTTAGCCTGCTCACACACATGGCAGACTCTGAAGCAGGATCCCTCCAGTTTCTCTTTCTGAGGAGGCAGTCTAACAGCTTTTTTGCTCACTTCCCTCTCCCATCTGGTTCCCTAAACTTTGAGCTTCCTTTGTTGTTAGTTCCTGTGCACACACACCACTAGTGTATGACCAGAAGGGGCAGGACCTCAGCCTGTCTCTCTCAGCCACCCTTCTTCATATCTAGAACAAGCATAGAGGCTGTTAGTATTAGGACCAAGACAAGCCCATCAAGATGAACAGTAAGCCCAGCAAGTCAGCAAGGGAAGGGGGTCACCAAGGCCACACAGGTATTTTCCCTTAAACATCCTTTCATGATCTCACTTTCCTCCAGAACCAGAGGCTAAGCAAGAAATGACAATTCAGATGTATTCATAAATGTGCCATTACTGCCAGCTTTCTAAAACTATGTACATTCTCAATCTCAGCACTGTATCCATCTGTAGCAAAGCAGGAGTATATGAGGGCTTTCTTGCACACTATGGCTACAATCCTGGACACTGCATCATCTCGTCACAGTTAAAACCACAAATGACTAGGGGATGAGTTTTTCTAATTCACACTCTACCTTGTCCACAGGTGATCCTGCAGAAATTTGCTGCCACCCGATGTCTGCACCAACTTGAAACAGTGAGGAACTGTGATGGACGGACAAAGATCTTGCCCCTTTCTGAAAAGAACCAGCTCCTCTTCAGTCCTCTTTGGTGCATAAGGAGAGCACCTAGCATTCAGTCAGGATACCTGGAAGGGCCAGATAGGAGGGGGGAACAAGAGAGAAAAGCTGTTGAATCTGAACCTTCAAAGAAAGAGAGCTGGAGGGATCTTGTCTCAGAGTTTGCCTTGTGTGTAAGCAGTCTAATCCAGTGAATGTTTAGAAATAGTGTCTGCCTCTTCATAGTGTTTGTTGGGAGCAGTGCTCTCAAGAGCTACTTTTGGCTCCTGGACGAAGATTCCTTCTGCCCCTTCATGACCCTGATCCAAAACAAATATCATAACAAAACAAATTCCTTGACTGGCTGTTAGCATACATCTTTAATCCGCTCCTGCGGAGTGGATTAAATAAAAGGCTAAGGGCTGTTGGAGAGGAGTTAGGGCAGGCCCTGTCCAGGATAAAAACTCAGAGGGGCCCTATCAGGAGCTGCATAGCGGCTCCTGATTGGGCCCCTCCGAGTGCCACTCAAGGGCCAAGTGGCCAATTGGGAGGCGCGCATAGTGCACCCCCTATTGGCCACTTGGCCCGCCCTGGACTGGCTGCTCAGATGCTTCGCCGCCGGGAACGGAGCAGGGCCGCCGCATCGAAGACGCAGCGGCCCTGCTCCTTTCCTGCCACCGAAACATTGCCCTTCCCTACAGGGAGCCTCCTCGCCCAACAACCACAGTCGCTGCCTCCCAGAACAACCAAAGAACCCTGCGCTTAGCCTCGCCACCGACGGCCCTTCCCGAACCCCCCAACCGCCTACTCCACAGGCCACACTTCTCGAGCAGCCCGCCACCAACGCCGCAACCTGGCTCCTGGAAACCACCAGGATGCAAGGTTGCCTCACTACTGCCCTGCACCCATCCCCATGGTACGCCGACGCAACACCCCACCCGCCATGCCAACAACACTCCCACCCCTATGGCTCCGCTTGGCCCCCCTTTGCAATCCTAACACCCCCCACCCATTCCCCCATGTTGCCAACCCACACCCACACCCTCCCTTCACTCCAGATGACCAGCCCCTCGCCCCTACTCACCGGCCCACTGGGTCACCCCTTTCCGGCCTGTACTACCCACGGAACAACACAGTCGCGCCCCGGCCGAGCAATCCACACTCCTGCAGACACTGGCTACGACTGCACCACGCATGTGCGGAGGACCGCACATGCCTGGTTGTTCCCCAACAATGCCGCCCCCCCTGGCCCACCCCGCTTACAGACCATTCATGTGCCGACTACGGCGCATGTTTACTGCCTTCCCTGTCATCCCCTCAACAAGACCCCTTGCCGGGAGTGCCCTGAGCCGCCGCGAGCCACCAAGATTCCCGACGACGTTCCCGGACACTGCCTGCAATGTCCCTGCCAAGCCTGTCAGGTAGGTGATGCCACGGGGCTGTGGAACTGACCCATTGCCCCCAAAACACCCTCCGCTGCAGCTGCGCCCACGCCGACCCAAAGAGCCGCCCAAACACCCACAGTCACCCCGCTAGCGCCCGCTGTATTTACACCACAGCGGGCTTAATTTCTAGTCTATACTAATAAAGGATCCACATGGACATCTCTCTATCCATTTGTAGCAGGCATAACTCATCAGAAAATATATATAGGAATCTCAAAATTGGCCACTACCTTCAGGATGATCATGGGAGTTCCAGGGTCAAAAATGAATTGGAATATCTTGGCCCAGGTTATTGCTAGAGCCCCTTGCTATTTGCAATGGAAGAAGGTTGTGTAGTGGTTAAAGTGTCAGACTATCATTTGGAAGACCCAGGTTCAAATCCCCATTCTGGCATGGAAGCTTGCTGGGTGACCTAGAGTCCATTACACATTCCCAGCCTAGCTTACTTCACAGGGTTATTGTGAGTGTAAAACAGAGGAGAAGAGATTAATGTAAGCCCCCTTGGATCCCCATTAGAGAGAAAGGCAGAATATAAATAAATTCTAACTTACGTTATGTTCCTCATTTGTTACCACTGAGGCAGATCATGCATGTTAAGGGTAGAGGGTGAGAAGAAACATCCATTTACTACTTTGATAGATTATGGGAAATGTTAACTCCCCTCTTCTGTCCATAATATTAACAAAGGTTTGCTCCTATGCAACACTTTTAAGTTGCCAACTAGGATGAATGGGGAGGAATTGAGATTGAAACATATGGGGGGGTACTATAAGGATAAATGAAGGATAAATGAATGGCAGGTCATGAAGGAGAAAGGAAAATGAAGGAGAAGATGTGGCAAAGAATGAGAGAAATGTGGGGAAAGACAACAAAAGAGTTTTGTTTTGTTTGTTGGTTTGCGACCATGCGCTAATAAGGCTGCCCCTTGGCACGATCTGAACCACCTTATTCCTTGAAAGTCAATTTGTTACTGTTTTTTTCCCCTGTTTCTCTCACAAGTGCTGAGCTGATATTATTCAGAAGCCACGTAGGTCAAGTCTGTCAGGAGGAAGACTGGGGTAGAGACCTCATGGCTTGTCAGGCTTGAACCTGATCTTCCCGGAGGCCTACGGGAGAGGTGGTAAGAATACCATCTTTTAACACAGTCATAACAGCTGAAGCCACATTGGACCCATACTGCACCTTTGTAGCCTGTTGGGATTTTCTTCCTAGTTTGGAAAATGCCTTGATATAATTCCCTTGACACAAAGTATCTATTAAAATCAAAGCTCCAGTTCTTTTGGTGGTATATCATATGTCACCTGATAGTGACCTCTTCACATATTTCATCATATAACCAATTATGCCTTTAATTAACATTGTCAGAAATACAATGAATTGTAGTGACAGCGAGACTGACACATGGGTGGAATCAGCCACTTGATAGCATAATTACTATTTATTAAATATTGAATTAAATCTCTAGAGGACACTTTTAAAAGGTCCCTTGAGTTCATAAAATTTGCTGCAATCATAAATCTTATCTAATCAGGGAGATCCTTCAGAACCAAGTAAAAAGCTGTACAGTTTTCACCCCACAGATTAAAATATCCAGATTCACATTAAAGTACCACAACATTCTCACTTATAAAGCTAGTCCTGACTTTCAGTTCAGTAAGAAATTTAACCTTCAGGTTCAACCTGAAAAATTCTTATAATTGAGATTTTAAAAAGAATTAGGGAGTCAAGGAAGATGTTGCAAATGAATGATGAAACAATACTTCGTGAGTTCTAAATGAGGCCTTAAAAGCAATGAGGTCATGAAAGTGTTAAACAGCACAAGACTGTATCAGAACCCAAATAGATAGCGTGACTTCTTCACTGTGGAAATTGCATCTGCTAGCTCTTGCCTGGCACACTTATTTAGGGTAGTTCAGTCTCTTACCACACTCGAGAAAGGGTACCAAAGTAGCAGTAAATTGGATTTGAGCTGTGCAGCATTAGCGAGTTTCTTCGTGGACAAAGTCTTGTCACTGTGCTGGGACCTATCTGACACGATTGATACAGAACACGAGCTGGGAGCTCCGTAGCCATCATGGGGGATAACATTTGATGGCTTCAGACAGCTCTCTTTAACCAAAGTGGACAAACTGCTAGGATCATTGAAAGTGACAACTTGTTCCCTGGATCCCTGGTTGCTCAAATTGGGTGACCAATGGATCAGAGGCTCATTAATGGAGATTGTGAACCTCTCCCTAACAACAGGTTTCCTGAAGGGCTAAAGATGGCAGTGGTTCATCCTTTTCTGGAAGGAAAAAAAAACATTGCTGGATCCACCAGACCCTGCCAACTACCACCCAGTATCTCATCTTGTGTTGCTGGGAAAGGTGGTTGGGAATCCACTGCAGAGCCACTCCTAGCATTCTTGGAGGAAACATCCGCCTTGGACCCATATCAGCCTGGCTTCCATTCTGGCCACGGGGTGGAGACCACGCTGGTCACTCTGATGGATGATCTTCAGCACCAGATGAACTGGGGTGCTTTGTCTATCTTCATACTCTTAGATCTGTTGGACTCATTAGATATGGTCGATCATGAGTTTTTGGTCCACCACCTTGCCGGGACTGGGATTAGGGGGACAGCCTTACAATGGCTGGTCTCCTTCCTTAAGAACTGGACACAGAGGGTTGCTGTGCTTTTCCCATATACTTTTCAATGTCTACATGTGCCCTCTGGCCCAGGTGGTCTGAGGCTTTGGGCTGGGATGCAACCACAAGTTGAGTACCCCAAGGATCTGTCCTGGGGCCTGTGTTGTTCAACATATTTATAAATGATTTGGATGAGGGATTAGAGGGGATACTTATTAAATTTGCAGATGATACTCAACTGGGAGGGGTAGCAAACACAACTGAACACAGCAACATAATACAGGATGATCTTGATAGGCTCGAGAAGTGGGCTAAAATGAATAAAATGAAGTTAAAAAGGGACAAATGTAAAGTTCTGCATTTAGGTAGGAAAAACCAAATACACCAATATAAGATGGGGAAGACTTGTCTTGGCAGTAGCATGTGCGAAAAGGATCTAGGAGTCTTATCAGACCATACATTGAGCATGAGTCAGCAGTGTGACTCAGTGACTAAAAAGGCAAATGGGATTTGGGGCTGTATCAAATGGAGTATCGTCTCCAGATCACGGGAGGTGATGGTACCGCTTTACTCTGCTCTGGTTTGGCCTCATTTGGAGTACTGTGTTCAGTTTTGGACACCCCAATTGAAGAGGGATGTTGACAAACTGGAACGTATCCAGAGGAGGGCAACAAAGATGGTGAGGGGTTTGGAGTAAAAAGACATATGAAGAAAGGTTGGGGGAGCTTGGTCTGTTTAGCCTAGAGAGGAGACGACTGAGAGGGGATCTGACAATCATCTTCAAGTATTTAAAAGGGTGCCATATGGAGGATGGAGCAGAATTGTTCTCTCTTGCCCCAGAGGGACAGACCAGAATGAATGGGATGAAATCAAAAGAAATTCCATCTAAACATCTGGAAGAAGTTACTGACAGTAAGAGCAGTTTCTCAGTGGAACAGGCTTCCTCGGGAGATGGTGGGTTCTCCATCTTTGGAAAATTTTAAACAGATGCTAGATAACCATCTGACAGAGAGGCTGATTCTGTGAAGGCAAAGGGGTGGCAGGTTCCAGTCGATGAGCAATTGGGATGTGCATGTCCTGCATAGTGCAGGGGGTTGGACTAGATGACCCATGAGGTCCCTTCCAACTCTTTTTTTCTTTGATTCTATGATTCTGTGACACCCAGCTCTATTTCCTGATGAATGGATGGCCGGACTCTCCCCTGGAAACAGTTGCCAGTTGTTTGGAAGCAGTGTCTGGATGGCTCAGGAAGAATCACCTGAAACTCAACCCCTCCAAGACAGAGGTCCTGTGGCTGGGCAGTAGGGGACAGCCTCCCCTGCCTGGATGGGGTTGTAAGTTGTACCTTACAACTGTACCAGCGGCCGGGAATTTGTGGGTGATCTTTGATGCCTCCCTGTAGTTGGTTCCTAAACCATAGAGTTTGAGGGCACAACAGAAATACCTTCTTGCCCTCTATATGTGTTCGTATGCCTGTTATGGAAGGATGTTCTATGTGTGCTCTACTAGAAAGGCAGCTCACACATATTCCTTTCCCAAAGTCTTTATTTCCTGTTCTTATACAAGAAGAAGGCATGGAGCGATGCATATAATGTTTGTGATGGGAAGAGATCATTATTATTAAATTTTTTTTACAAATGATCATTGTGGCTGAAGCAGAACACATGGCCATGTTGATATTAGTATTCAGCATCACCAAGTGCTTCATTTAGCCTTGCTATTAAATGGATTTGAGAGTACTGGCTGTGAAGTCGGGGAAATCTTCAATGAATTTAAATGAATTTGAGGAGTATGCCAAGTGATATTGAAGGGTTGTTTGGAGAGGGGCCAGACCTGGAATAGAACAGAGCCTTCTGTGCTTTTCATGCTTGCAATATTTCATGCTACTACATCAGTTTAATAAGCTGCACCTGCCCAAATTCTTCCTCTACTCTGGTACTGAAGGCACAACAAGCCCCATCCTGTAGTGCACCTGATAACCACAGACCTGGAGCCACACTAGGGATGGTATCATCCCCAGGTTCACTATTTCCTACAGTTTTGGAATACCTTTTAAGAGCTCCGTGGGAGAGCCCAGTTCTGGGATGGGGAGGGAAGGGCTTCAGCCTCCCCCTGTACTATTTTCTGACCTGAAATAGAGCTGAGGGGCTTTATTTGCTGTCATGCCCCCAGCATTGTTTTGAGTCAGAAAAATGGCATGAGGGGATGTTAGGAATGCCTCCCACTATGCACACAGGGGTCCCCAGCCAGAACTGGGTCCCTGCAGGTGGCATCTTGTTTAGTTTGGCCCTCAGGCTTGATTTATACATTCCAGACGGTAGGGTGGACTGCACCACTTCGGACTGCATTTGCTGAATGCCAGTTTTGAATATTCCTGTTATATTTTAAAAAATCAATTGAAACAGAAAATTAGCACAGCATGGAGAAAGGTTCTCTGTGTTTACTGTGTTGGTTTTCTGCTTGTAGAGCCTTTTAACATGGAGGAGCATTATGAAGAGAAGCCTCCATGATCCTCTCTCGACCTGCAGTTAGAAGTGGTATGCTCTGTGCTGCCACCTCCACCTTCTTCCTACCTCCTTCTCCTTCTCCGATCTCTTCCTCTACTCTTAAAAAACTTGTGTCAGCCTCATTGGTTCTCTATTTGTAAGCAGAAGTAACAAAGCAGCCTACTTTTTAGGGGCATGCTAAAGTGAAACTTTAAAAAAGTTTTAAAAATTTTTAAAAATGTGGATATGTGGCATCTGTTTGTAACTTCATGATGGTTTAATTTTTCTCTGCATTGTACCAGGTGCTGTCTCTTAGTTCCCATGTCATACAGTAGAAGTAAAGGTGATCCACATCCAACCCCTTCTGTGTTTGCAAACAGTCTGGTTGATTCATGTGCTTATTTACTCAGTAAATTGAAAGAGCTGGAAATTGGTTGCTTCTGCATTTCTCTTGAAACATTTTGCTTTTGCTTTGATTGGTTTAATTGCTGTGGATTCTATGATTGTGCAAGGAACCAACCAGTGACTAGAGATTTGGGAATGATATTATCTGGTTTTCGAGGACATAGTAACTGATCTATGTAGTGCTTTGATAGGTAATACTCAGAAACAGGACATGAGAAGGGCCTGGGGAGTAGAAAGTGAGAGGAGCTGGGTTGCCTGGATAGATGCCTAAGCACCTCCATTTATGGTACCCGCTGTGTAAATAGTCCCCGGTTTATTATCTGATATCTCCAGATAATAGATCTAATTATCAAGGGAGAGCTTTTGACATTATGCAGGTAGTTGCGTGATCTAAAGGTATAATTGAAAGGAAATGTATCTTTTATCTGCATTTCACAGGTAAAGATATAGGAAATGAATACTGATCCTTGAATTAATTTCCTTTTGAAACTCCTGTCTCAATACAGCACTAGCTTCCAATATATACTTGTTCACTCTGTCTGCATCTATGATCTAGTCACCATGGTAACTCCAGTGCTTTCAAAGGGAACTGTTGTGTTTGTGCATACACTGCATCATTACCACACATATGTAGAAGACATCAGATCATGACAGCAAATGATGGAAGCCCTATGGAAATGTCAAATGTCTGGCAGGAGAAGATGAGGAAGCTCAGAACAGGAGCAACCATAGTAGGGGAAGAAGAATTACTATGAATGGAGTCAGCGATAGCCATGACAGGGTTTCTTGTGAAAGATCAGCTCAGAGGACTACAAATTAGACAAGAGATAAGAACCCTATCTCCTTTCATTGATGTCTAAACACTGCTGCTTCTGCTGCTCTTTTGATATCTAGTCTAGTCTACAAGATGAACGAACAGAAAGAGAAAACTAAGGGGTGACCCCAGTCTAGGAAATGGTCCTATATCATGTCACTAACCTGAAGAGAGGGTTCTAGGGAATTTGATACATAATTTCCTAATTGTCTGATAATATGGAACCTGAAGGCTGGAAGTCAAAACCATTGAACACTGCCTTCCTCCCCTCCAAACCAAGAAGAGTGTTAATGACCGATTATGCATGGTGGCGGCCGCACTGGGTCACTACCAGTTCCTCACAACAGTGCAGCATTCCCTGTCTCTTGCTGTGTATGCATGGGGGATGAAATACTCTGGCGCACACAGTCCACCTTGGAGTTCTGTGCACAACTCCGGGGCTGGAAGGACCCGCTGCACCTTGTGATGGCAGGGGGGGAAGGGTACAGCACTGCAAAATGGGGCATTTTGTGTCCCTGCAGGGACACCAAAGGTGGGGGGAAGGAGCTGGGCCTCAAAGACCCAGTTCTTCTCATATGCACGGACCTGGCCCGGCCAAGCCTCTAATGGCCACCGCAGCAAGAAAGGGGACACTGAAGAATCCGTTGCCCTTGCCAAGGGCCATCGGAGGCACTAAGGCAGCCCAGGTCCGGGAGGGAACACGGTGCCAGCAACTTGCATAAGCAGGGATTACTCCACTGTCATGGAGATGCTGGCCCACCCTTCCCTGCCAAGGCATAATCGGTCATTGAGAGACAAAAGACTGCAAAGTGCTGTTCTGGATGTAAGGAAGAAACCTCTTGTGGAGGATCTATTATGGAGAGTGAAAAGGCTCTACCCACTCAGTAGACCATAGTTCTAATAAATCAATAGGTATGTGAGCAGCCTGCAATAATAATCAGGGTTAAGATGTGAAATCAGATTACACTTGCCTGATATATGCAAAACTAAAACTACCAGGAAGCTTCACGGAGGCATCTTAAAGAGTCATGCGTAAGCTTGCCAACCTCCAGATGAGGCCTTGGGTTTTCTTGGACTTATAGCTGATCTCGAGACCACAGACATCAGTTCTCCTGGCGGAAATGGCAACTTTAGAGAACTGGCCCAATGGCATCACAGCCTGCTAAGCACACCACACACACACACACACACACACACACACACAGCCAAAACTGATCTTCTCAGGCTCCTCCAGGAATTCTCTGGCCCTAGTCATATGACATAGCTGGATCTTTAAACTGGTCCTATCAAATAGTTGTTGTTTTTTTTGTACAACAGTACTGGGAAGAAAGCAATTGTCCATCTTCTTCCATAATGGGAGATGAAGAGAAGGTTTATGACTATGAAAAGGAGTCCCCCAAAAGCTTTACAGCAAGTGAAAAAATAGGTTGAGTCTACAGCTAGATCAGTGTGCCACTGAAATATGTACTGTTGTAATCATTCACTTCTTGAATGTTGTGACCAGACAGAATATTCTCGAATTATAATGGCATAATATCCTATGGCACGTGGATCCTAACTGCTAATCAACCAGTCATAAAATGCCATCCGCCTCGGTGTTCCCGCATGCACAGGTTTAAAAGTGAGCCTCCCCACAGGGAGAGTGGGGTGGGTGGGACCATGGTGAAGGGTGCTTAGAAAGTGGCCTCACAGGCAGGCAGCACCCCCCCCCCCGGGACTCTTTAGAAGTGGCCCAGGAGCAGGCAGCGGTGTCCCTTGTCCCACTTGCTATGGGAGCATGGAGAGAGCAGTGAGAGCAGGGTGGAGGAAGTGGCAGTGAAGCCTGTTGTAAAAGTGGGATTGGAGGTAGCAATCTACCTTCCCCTGCTGCAGAAGCTAGGAGGGCAGTGGGCATGGCAGGACCAGGACAGACCATAGAGCCATCTCTCCGGCAGCTGGGCCAGAAGACAGGAGGACATTGAATCACATCCCTACCTGGAGGCTTAGAGTCTGGGGAGGAGTGTGAGACTCCAGGCGGAAGCCACCAGTGCTCCTGGACCCACATGAGGGCTTCAGTAGGAAAGGGTGCCTTTCCAGCAGGAGTGAATCAGAGGCTCTGCAGCGCTTTCTGATGCTGCGCTAGCTCCTGTGAGCAACTGGGGGGGGGCTCTCCCACAAGGGCAAATCAGAGAGAAGGCCTCTCTCCCAAGGGCCAGTCAGAGAGCCAGCATGTCATTGGGGGCCACATTCATGATTCTATATAATCATATATATTATTTGTTCCACTACATATTTCTGGTAAGGCCCAGGAAGAGGAGAATGTCTCATGGCTTAAGTGCCACTCAGCACTTAACACCCACTCAAGGCAGCTGCCCCTTCCTCCAACCAGCTTGCCTATCTGTCCAGCAGCCAGCCAATCGCCTTCCGTCCCCCACCCCTGACCACCCTCTCTTCCTTTCACTTCCCTCAGAGGCTCAGAGGCTGCAAAGCCCTGCTGCGAGAGAGCTGCCCCTACAGGTGAGTTCCATAACAGCTGCCTGCAGCCTTTCCAGGCCCTGGGGGGGAGGAGGGAGAGGCCATCCACAGAATTCTTCCACCCCCACCTCCCCAATCCAGCCCCCATTGTATTTCTGAATGCAACAGCCTTGGCCCATATAATATGTTTCGATGTTTCGATATGCATCCAAACATTAGGCTAATATGTCAGTTTCAAATGGCAAGCTGAAAACGCAAACTTCACTTTTGATAATGTTTGTGTTATTCTCTGTTCTTCCCTATCAATGGTTTGTTATTTTGTTGAGTGTTTAAAATTCTCTACAGAAGTGATCACCATCTGTTTTAATTGTGATAAGGGGTGTTTTTATGAAAATTACTGTTTTATAATTGTAAACCGCTGCGAGACCTTTGGAGGGTGACAATATAAAAATCTGTAAACTGCTCCACGAAGCGCACCTCCCCATTGCCTCCTTTGCCGCCATGGACTGTGCCTCGATGCAGGGAAAGGAGCAGGGACGCCGCGTCTTTGACATGGCGGCCCTGCTCCTTTCCAGCCACACGCCCTCAACACTTCGACAGGGAGCCGGGGAGCAATGCCATGGTCCCAGGACACCTTCCACCTCCCACCTACCCGCCGCCAACCTCCAGGACCCGGCAGCCGAAAGAGGAAGACGCTCGGCCACCACCCACTCTCAACGCAGCCCGCCGGTGATACCCCCCTCCCTTCCCTCACTACCCCCCAACACCTCCCCCTTCGCCGACTCCCCCACGCTTCCCCCCTAAACCCTACCCCCCCACACCACCCTTAGCCCCGCCACCCACCCACACACACTCAGACAAACTCTTACCGGAGACCGGCCCCTTCTCCCCCGGCACGCTGCGAGCTGCGGCAAAGGCGTCGGCAGACTGCGTGACCCGCGCTCCTGATGCCCCGCCGACACAATGACCCATGCATGTGCGGAATTCTGCGCATGCGTCCCTACCTCCACCCACCCTCCCCCCGCCCAAAGGACCAACAGACATGATGCATGCGCCGGATCCACGCCATGTGTCGTTCCCCTCCCACCCTCCCCCAACACCAACCGGCCGCCAGCATCCCACTCGCTGCCGCCAGCCGACCCGCCCGCCCTCAGCGCCGCACATGTCTGCACGCCTCCGAGCATCCGCCAACCCAGCGTCCCCGCGCCTCACTGACGCTATCGAGCCTCTACTGCAGAACACAGGTAGGCCGCAAGACCACCAGAAGCCTGGCTCGGCGGAAGCCTTCCGCACTACACCCCGGGAACGAGGATGCCTGCTTCTGCGACCCACGCCGGCTCCGGCTGCCCAGAATCCTTTGGAACTCGGCCCCGGGGGAGGGAACATCTATCGCCCATTTTATTTAAAGATAAAATGGGCTTTAAATCTAGTCAATCAATAAATAGCAAACAAGTCAGTTTCCTAAAATCTACTGTCAAACATATTAGGCTAAAGTATCCCCAATTAAACATAGGAGGAAAATTGATAATAATGTCATGCTACTATGATGCATAATCCTTTAACTGAAATCTAATTTTTCTGACTTACTTGGACTATTTTTATTATATATTAACATGTCATTTTGCTAATTTTAACCTTATTTAATCTTCTGTGTTCATCTTCTCAGCAGTGCAATCACCACACATGGTGAGAAGGGGAGGAAGATGTTACTAAATGTTAATGAACTGCCAATAGACACAGCTATGAAAATTTATAGCAATTAAGCATTACTCCTCTTTACTCTTTATGAATGCCACCAGTGGGTTTATATTATACGCTTATTGATTTTTACCTTGATTTCCAGTCAAAAGCATTAGGCTCCAGAATGGCATGCAGCAATTAAAAACTAACACCAAGGCAAATTAAAATATAATTTTACTGAGGTCTCTCAGTCCAGGCATAATGCCTTGCTAGCTTTCTCTTCTCCATGGCTGTTGGCAGGGGAGTAAAGGGCCTCTCAGGCATTGCTGCATCCACAGGAAATGCCTGGCTTCAGCCCTTCACTGTAGAGTTGCCAACAGCCTGGAGACAAAAATGGCTAGTCCTTTAATAGAGGCTTCATGTGTGAAAATACGCAATAGAGAGAAACACCCTCACTTGGTCAATTTACCATTAGGCTTTTGTTAAAGGAACATTATTTATTTTATTTATAATCTTGAAAAATGCTGTGAACACTAAGGAAAAATAATTATTTTAATACCAAATTTCCTTGTCATATCTTAGCTTTAGGTCTTGTCTTCTTCCAGATGCCTTGTAAATATTCACTTTTGGAAGCAAAAGCCACACTGTACCTTTTATTAGGACTGACCAAAATAGCATAAAACAAATGTGCAAGCTTTTGAGTTCTTCAGGACTCTTAATCACATGGGATATTTTTCAAATACAGAGGAAAGGTGGCTGGGGGAGGGGGGAAGATGATTCATGTCATGATCTTGAGACCTTTTCCTTAAAGCATCCTCTGCAAACTTCTGAGTTGATATACAGATTTAAGTTGGCTATCTCTGTAACTGGCTTTATTTATGAAAAGACTAAAGGGCAGTTTGGGTAGTCCCTTCAACTCTGATCTCCCGGTTGGCCACTAAAACTAACCAGAAACTGTCATTTTTCTTTGCTACAGTCTTCTGTACCTTTAAAGAACAGTTGCTTATCTGCTGCCAATTGGCCACCTCCCTCTTGCTGAAGGGATACCTGACTTCTTCCTATGCATTCTTTTCAGAAACTGAGATTCTGAGCTGTCCAGAGTCATCTGTTAGTTTCCATTGATGAAATGTGAACCAGGCAGGTATCTTAAACAGCAGCACCCCTATAACAGGAAGGGCTGGCCAACAGCCAAAGCAATATGTTGTAAACAAATTGTTATTTGTCACCTGTCATCTGATAAAAGTTTCCCACCCACATACACAGACAAAGCATATTGTGTTGCCATGGAAAGTTCAGCACTGACATGGAATGTTATAATAGAAGGTAGACAAACTGTGCCTCTTGCTGTAGTTGGTAAGAGCAGCAGTTCTAATCTGGTGAGCTGGATTTGATTTCCCGCTCCTCCACATGCAGCCAGCTGGGTGACCTTGGGCTCGCCACAGCACTGTTAAAGCTGTTCTGACCGAGCAGTGATATCAGGGCTCTCTCAGCCTCACCCACCCCACAGGGTGTCTGTTGTGGGGAGAGGAATGGCTGTAAGCCGCTTTGAGCCTCCTTCGGGTAGGGAAAAGCACATATAAGAACCAACTCTCCTTCTTCATCATCTTCAAGAAAACCTAAGAGCATTTCCACACATCATTAAAAATAGTGTTATGCCAGCTGCATGGCGTAACAATAAATATAATTGTGCCTCCTCACCTTTTTGCTGTCTCGCTCGTCTCTGCCGCCATTTTGCGCTTCTCCCCCTCCACAAGTGCTGCTTGAAATGGCAGAGGAGAGCTTCATACGCGGCTCTCTTTCACCTGTCAATCAAGCCAGGCAGGCAATCCCCTTTCTCCATGCTTTAAAGTGCCCGCAATGCCTGCTAATTTTTTTTAATTCAGTGCTTCTCCATTGAAATGCCTATGCATCGAATCATAAATGCCTAGTGCTTCTTTATTCCCACTAGGGTTGTGCACTTCAGCACAGTTTGGCCGCCTCAGCGATCGCTAAATCCTGAGGTGGCCAGCGCCGTGGTGCGGAGAGGTGGGGCGGTGGCATGCCCGCCAGCGGCTGCACAGTCACAGAGATCTGCGCCTGAGTGCAGCCACTGGCTGGCATGCCACCGCCCCTCCTCTCCATGCTGCGGCACTGGCCAACTATGTCTTCAGTGATCATCAAGGTAGCCAAACTGTGCCTAAGTTCACAACCCTAATTCCCACACCTTATGGAATCACGAGTCTTGCTTCTTTTAAAAGTGAATTTTGTTCCTGATTTGGGGGAGGGGAAAACCTAGAGAGGCATGCTTTGTGCTACAACATTGGGGGGGGGGAGGATTTTGGCTTTGCCTGCATGCTTGTATGCCAGTTCGTTGCTCCAGGCAGTTTGCTTTAAAAAAACAAATTCCCATCCCTGGGAAAAGAGAAAGAGAGGCAGGTGTGAGGGCAGGACATTGGAGGCAGAGATAGTGTTTCTTCCCCTCCATAGATTTTTTTTGCTGGTCGCCTGCTGGTTGCTTTCCTGTAGCTAGTGCTACATATGTTGGTGAATCCACTTTTTGGGATTCACCAACTAGCACTTTAAAATAGAGGATGTAGCCGGCTGTTTACTGCCCAGACTCTGCATATTGGCGATGTCATATGGAGGGGCTGGAATATAACGACAATGAAAGGTAAGTATTTCACTATTTTTAGGTAAAGGTAAAGGTATCCCCTGTGCAAGCACCGAGTCATGATGTCCTCTAGCGTTTTCTTGGCAGACTATTATTATTCACTATTTTTAAAGTGTGCGTAAATCCCCTAAGAATAAGCTGGCTGGGAGAACCCAGCTCCACACATGCCCTTGAGAGATGGGGACCTGTGCCATGATGCTAGGGAAGAGGTCGGAGTACTGAGCAGGCTTAGGCTCCATCACCATGTTAGCAAGTCCTCATGTTTGTGGACTAAATTTTGCATGATGGAAGTTTTGTGCCTACACACAAATCTCACACAAAAGCTCACTCCCATTTTTGACCATGGAAGAAGCAGCTGTAGCCTCCCCTCACAAACACACCTGCTGGTTTGATATCCTTAGACTTCCCCATCAAGCTACTGTTTGTTCCATTGTGAAAAGTATTTGTGACCACATAAGTAACATGATTTTACAACAGTGCCTGTGGCGCCTTCTTGGGGCAGCTTAAAGATGCAAAAACAGGAAAGGGGGGGGGGGGAGGTGCAGCTGCTTGTCCCTGCATGTTTTAGCTGCAAACTGAAAGGAGCTGACATACAAACATTATGTCTTCTGTAAAGTCCTTGTATCGTTTCTCAGCAAACACCATGGCACTGATCTTGTGCTGATGGAGGCTTAGAGGATGAAAGTTTAAATCTTTGACTCAAAGGTGCTAAGAACATCCATTTACAGTTTCCACATACTGATTATAGTGAAGAAAACTCCAATCTAGCATAACCATGTTTCTCGTGAAAATCTGACTATTTGAACCTTCCATCTCATCAGCTCTTACAGATAGAACACTATTATTAGAAAGAACATGTCTATCCTACCTTTCTATATCGTTACACAAGGCAGTTGGGCGGGAAATTCCCAGTGTTAGAACCCCCAATGTACATCTTTGTCAAAGTATTATCAGTAAATGAATAACAAGACAATAATCTGATATGCGACACACCCTACGGCTGGGCCCACCACTTTCCCACCTGCCATCACCATCATCATCATCATCATATTTAGTTTGTAAACTGCCCCTCCCCACATGAGATCAGGGCGGTACACAAGGATGCTTATATATGTTTGAACCAAATGCCTGTCTCTTGGAGGCTAACTGATGGTCACAAAAATGGACTTCCTTTGCCTTTATGACAGCTTGAAGACTCGTATTGCAACACTGGAAAGAGAAAAATCCACCTCTGGTATATCATGGGATTGAGGACCTTAAGAATGCTATCAGTATATGAACTCACGGCATGCTCTTTTTGTTGTTGTTGTGGGGGAGGGATTAAAGAAATGTTTTTTTTTAATGTCAAACAAAATAAAGCAGAATGCCAAACACATCTTGGCACAAAGCCTTCAATGGTTTATTGCCATAATTAGCAAAAGCATATCTTCTGATTTATACCATAAAATATCACTGTGAAACACTCATTCGCGTATATTGATGTTCTTATTCCCATATGTGGAAATACTTGAAGCCTGATTCTCCCATATAGACCCGCCCAAGTACTGAGAACTCAAGGAAAGAGCCTTGCTGTATTTCCGCCCTTCTTTGACCAAGGGGGGGGGGGGTGCCATGCAGAAGGGACTTTTCTGAAGTGGCCCCTAGGCTTTGGAACAACCTTGCTCAGTGTTCTGCTAGGTGCCTATATTATATCATTTTCAAGGACTAGTGAAAACAAACCTTTTTACCTAGGCTATTGATATCTAGTTTCCTCTGTGTGCTGTGCTGTCCTGCCAGAGTGGGTAGGTGGGTGGGAAGGAGTTGGGGGGGGGGGGTATGTTATAAAAGCTTTTAATGTATTTTCAATTCTTTTTTCTACATTGTTGTGACCCACCCAGGGATCTTAAGGGGAAGGTACAGGATATAAATCCTTGTATGAGTAATCTAAATAAATATGAATATGTAATATACTAAATGGTTGTTCTGGCTATTTTACTGGTTCTTGTAATATGTAATGTCTTTTATGTTGTGATTTTTATATATGCCAATTAACATCATAAGTGTGTGGATTATGAGGACTTTGTGCTGTCTCATTTTATTGGACATTGTGTGTTATCTTATTGCACATGCACATTTGTTTCCTGTTTTTAATTTGTTTATATATAAAATTGCAGGTGTTATTTTTATGTGCACAAAATAACAATGAAGACAACAACATTCATTTTCTGCCCTAATTCATGAGAGCCTGGGCGGAACTGGCTTTGAAGCAAACACCATGGCCAGAGGAACATTCCTCCCTCAAACTACTGACAGGTGCCATTTGAGCCCTCAGGCCAGAATGCTGTGGTGTTGCCATTGGATTTGAACATTGTGCTGAGCAGTTTTGTGCATGTGCAGTAACAACTAGTGCTGCGGAGCCATGGTTTCATTGTGCCTTGGTAGACAAGCTGCATTTAATTCGATGCTGTAGCTTGTGGCTGCTTTTGCCCTTGTTCAGTCAGCTAATGCAATTTCCGCCAGGATTACTGTCACACCCAAAAGGAGTCTCAGCACAACAAACGTAGTCCCCCCCCCCCACCTTTAGCACTGTGCTACATTGGAGGCAATGGCAGTAGCAGACATGGTGGGAGGGCAGCTGCAAGCAAGCATTCAGAAACTGCACATAGTAGATTTTTTTCTGCAACTGGGTGTGTTCAATTTATTCAGAAACTGATAATTGGTGTTGAAACATTTGAGGGGGGAGGGATGCACACATTTGAGGGGGGAGAGATGCACATTTGAGGGGGGAGGGATGCACACATGCACACACAGACATTTTGACTATGCTTTCTTTCTACAATTCTGTGCACTGTAAGTTCTCAAGAAAACTGTATATATTCATTTTTTTTTAAAAAACTTAAAGTGTGCCATCAGTTGTAATACATTTCAGGGTTTTTTACAAATATATTCAGCATAGTGGGGAAAACTTCAGTAGATTTGCAAGGTGAAATCAAGGGCAACAAGTTTGACATCAGAGTCTAGAGGAAGTTCGAACTTAAAGGGATATACACAAAGAATAGAGTATTTTCTTCACCTGTTCAGGGAATTGACTAAAGCAATGTTGCCATCTGCTGGGAGGTAAAGAGGTAAACACAATACAGTTTCACCTGCTCTCATTTTAGGGAAGTTCTATAAAGAATTTGAGTATTACAAAGAATGTTCATTATCTTTTGGTTTGTTTTTTGTTTGTTTTTTGCTAGCACTCAGAGGCACTGTGTTAAAGTTCAGTATAGGATGGAGATGGAGATTAATCTAAGTTCAACATCCCATTTTTCAGTCAAGTCTAAGAAAAACAGTCCTCTCCAGAGAATTTTAAAAGTACATGGATATTTTTTTTAGTATAGCTCATGTTCTCTCTGCTAGTGTTATTAAGGCAAGACAATGAAAAGGAGCCTTCCGCCTTTCGTACTTTTCTTTAACTGAATTGCATTACATCGGTCTAAGATCTCAGATTGATCTTCATTATCTATATAGCTTTGAAATAGTGTAGGAATTGTTGCATTGTGTCAGTTGGGTGCATAAGTACTTAAGTATTTCAATTTCTTTTTAAATCATATGTTCTCAACATTCCTTAAGAAGTCAAGAATCATAGAATCATAGAGTTGGAAGGGGCCATACAGGCCATCTAGTCCAACCCCCTGCTCAATGCAGGATTAGCCCTAAGCATCCTAAAGCATCCAAGAAAAGTGTGTATCCAACCTTTGCTTGAAGATTGCCAGTGAGAGGGAGCTCACCACCTCCTCAGGCAGCCTATTCCACTGCTGAACTACTCTGACTGTGAAAAACTTTTTCCTGATATCTAGCCTATATCGTTGTACTTGAAGTTTAAACCCATTACTGCGTGTCCTCTCCTCTGCAGCCAGCAGAAACAGCATCCTGCCCTCCTCCAAGTGACAACCTTTCAAATACTTAAAGAGGGCTATCATGTCCCCTCTCAACCTCCTTTTCTCCAGGCTGAACATTCCCAAGTCCCTCAACCTATCTTCATAGGGCTTGGTCCCTTGGCCCCAGATCATCTTCGTCGCTCTCCTCTGTACCCTTTCAATTTTATCGATGTCCTTCTTGAAGTGAGGCCTCCAGAACTGCACACAGTACTCCAGGTGTGGTCTGACCAGTGCCGTATACAATGGGACTACGACATCTTGTGATTTTGATGTGATGCCTCTGTTAATACAGCCCAAAATGGCATTTGCCTTTTTTACCGCTGCATCACACTGCCTGCTCATGTTTAGTTTACAATCCACAAGTACCCCAAGGTCTCGCTCACACACAGTGCTACCTAGAAGCGTATCCCCCATCCAGTAGGCATGCTTTTCATTTTTCTGACCCAGATGCAGAACTTTACACTTATCTTTATTAAATTGCATCTTGTTCTCATTTGCCCATTTTTCCATTGTGTTCAGATCTCGTTGAACTCTGTCTCTATCTTCCGGAGTATTTGCCAGTCCTCCCAATTTGGTGTCATCTGCAAACTTGATGAGTAGTCCCTCCACCCCCTCATCTAGATCATTAATAAATATGTTAAAAAGTACCGGGCCGAGCACCGAACCCTGAGGTACCCCACTACTCACCTCTCTCCAGTCTGATGAAACACCATTGACAACAACTCTTTGAGTGCGGTTCTCTAACCAATTCCCTATCCACCTAACGATCTGAAAATCCAGATTGCAGTCCTTCAACTTATCCATCAGAACATCATGGGGAACCTTGTCAAAAGCTTTACTGAAATCCAAGTAAATGACATCAACCGAATTTCCCCGATCCAGCAAACCTGTTACTTGGTCAAAAAAGGAAACTAGGTTGGTCTGGCAGGACCTGTTGGAGACAAATCCATGCTGACTTCCTTGGATCACCAAATTGTCTTCCAGATGTTTGCAGATCGCTCCCTTTAATATCTGCTCCATTATCTTCCCCACAACAGAGGTCAGACTCACTGGTCTGTAGTTTCCCGGGTTATCCTTCCTCCCTTTTTTGAAGATCGGAATAACGTTTGCTCTTTTCCAGTCCTCCGGGACATCTCCAGTCCTTAAAGAGGTTCCGAAGATGATGGACAAGGGCTGTGCAAGTTCTCTGGAAAGTTCTTTGAGTACTCTCGGGTGCATTTCATCTGGACCAGGGGATTTGAACTCATCCAGTGCAGCTAAATGCCTCACTCTCAGCTTTGGCCTTTCTGATGATTGATCTACAGTGCCTAGTAATCTGTAGGTACTCTTCTTTAGAGCTCTGTCCTTCCCTCCATTTCCTGAACATTTTCCTTTTCTTTCTTAGTTCCTCTTGAAGTTCTCTGTTCATCCAAATAGGCTTCTTAGAGCTCCTGCAGTGTTTTCGTATTTCTGGAATAGTCATTGATTGAGCATGCAATAGCTCTTGTTTGAGTAGCGCCCACCCTTCACATGCTCCCTTCCCTTCCAGCATTCTCGTCCATGGTATGACACTCATCATGTCTCTGAGTTTATTAAAGTTTGCCCTACGAAAATCCAACATCCGCGTCTGGCTACAAACTTCCTTGGCTCCCCATCTCAAAAGGAATTCTATGAGGACATGGTCACTTCCCCCTAGGGTCCCCACCTCCTTCACCTCATCCACCAACTCTTGCCTGTTGGTCAGTATTAAGTCCAGTATGGCTGAACCTCTTGTGGGTTCATCTACCATTTGATAAATGAAATTGTCAGCCAGGCAGGTCAGAAACTTGCATGACTGAGGACGCTTCGCAGAGTTTGTTTCCCAGCACACATCTGGGAAATTGAAGTCACCCATGATGACAACGTCCTGCCGTTTGGATATTTTCTCAAGCTGCTCACAAAGTGCAGCATCCACATCCTCTCGTTGGTCAGGTGGTCGGTAGCAGACACCAACCACCACACTGTTTGTTTTTCCCTCGCTTATTTTCACCCAGATGCTTTCCACTGTAGATATGCTCTCCTTCACTAGAATTTCCTGACAGGTAAGCCCTTTCTTCACATACAGTGCCACTCCTCCACCTCTTCAATCTATTCTGTTTTTTTCTGAACAGTTCATATCCATCCACCATTACATTCCAGTCATGAGAATCATTCCACCAAGTTTCTGTGATGCCTACTAGATTATACCTTTCCATCAGCATGAGAAGTTCCAGCTCTTCCTTTTTATTGCCCATGCTTCGGGCGTTAGTATAAAGACATCTGAATCCTTTTACTTTTGGTTCCCTCTGAGCTGGCCTTGCCGGTTGTGCTGCCTCCGATCGTTTTCCTTCCATACACTCCCTATGTTGATCGTCTCCTTCCCCTAGTGGCTTTAGTTTAAAGCTCTCCTGATGAATCTCCCCAGGTTCCTGCCAAACACATTCTTCCCCAGTTTCGATAAGTGCAGTCCATCAGGTGCTAGTAGGCCTTCCTCAAGAAAGCCTATCCCATGGTCCCAGAAACCAAATCTCTCCTGCCGGCACCAACTACGCAGCCAGTGATTCACCTCCATTATCTTCCTCTCCCGACGCATTCCTCTTCCCTTGACAGGCAAGATTGAAGAGAATACCACTTGTGCCCCCATTTGCTTGAGCTTCCTCCCCAGATCTTGATAGTCTTTTTTAATAGGAGCGATGGTATTCAGGGACATGTCATTCGTTTCCACATGGACCATCACAAATGGGTAGCGATCCGTAGATTTGAGGAGTTTGGGCAGCCTTTCTGAAACATCTTTAATTTTCGCCCCTGGCAAGCAACACACCTCTCGGGTTAGGGGGTCGGGCCCAGCCACATGGCAATCCATTCCTCTTAGCAGGGAGTTTCCAATTACCAGTACTCTCCTTTTTTTTTCTTCTCAACTCCATTTCCTTCTGTCCCCGTGGCCTCTTCCCTTTGTCTTAGAGTTTGTTTTGGGACCTCTTCCCTTGTTGACCCTTGCACCTCCTCTGCAAGAAGAGCCCTGCTAGTTCGGAAAAATCAACTTCAGCACACTGGGTTGGATCCATACTAAAGTTTTCACTAGCCAAAGACCCTTCTATCAACAGAATAGAATTTTCCTGCCACAGAAAGGCTATTCCTGGTGAGCAGTGAATTTTAGGAATATCATGAGGTGGAATTGGTAGAAATTACACTTATTTCATTGGAAGTAAATTTAGCCTGGGATCCAGCTCATTATTTCCTCCAGAAGGCCCAAAGGCCAGTATGTGGGGGCCAGTTTGTGCTATTGCCCAGCAGGGCTTCTGATTTTCCATTGGAGATCCAATTAGCTAAGCAAGTTTTTTTTTTGCTTGAAATCAGCTGCCACCACAGCACAAATATGTTACCTTCAGTCATGCAATATGGTTTAAAAGCCATACTGTTAAACAGAGGTTCTGTCTGCAAAAGTTGTTATTAGAGTTATGCATGTCCCTGACATTTTTGGTTGACTCCTCCTCTTTTGGCAGCCATTTTGTCGTTGGCTCTTCCACCTGTATGAGCCATTTTGTGGTTGCTTCTATCACTCTGGGCCAGAATTCATGCGTACTGGAAATAGCTACCTAAGCTGGAAAATGTTTCTCTTTCTGGAAATTGCTGCCCAAGGAAACTATTATATGGTACTTCGTGCTAAGGCTTTGATTTTGAGTAATCCTTCTATAAAATTTGTGGTGAGATAATCCATCAACTTTTTAAACCCGGTGATCACATTTTCATCTCGCAAGATATTTGCACTCTGGCTAGGACACAAAGCAATAGCCCTTGACCCTTGCAAGATTAATTTATCTTTTGATCTGCAAAAATATTTTTAAAGCTGGCAGTAAGAGTGGAACTGTCAGCTTATTTTTCAGAAAGTGAACCTCAGAGGGGCAAGCTCACGACAATCTTTTGCCCACTAATGGATGTGCTAGGCTTGAGTTGGCAGTTTCAGGTTCTGTATTCTAAGACAGGCCTTTTCCCAGATCTGCTTTGCATTTACCACAGTCAATCAGATGACTGTGCATCAGGGAATGACAATACAGCTTTTTCAGCAGCAGTCATGCTGCACACGTTTTTTCTGGTCACATCTGATGAATTCCAGAACTGTTTTAGCAAATTCTATGCAGTGCTAATGATGTGCTTCAAGTTGGAAAGAAATATCTCCTGTGAGTGATCAGCAATCCTTTTTAATAGCAGTGATTATCTTAAACTGAGGGCTACACTGTACAGTTCCAAGTAAACTATCAGACATATGTCCATTTCTCCATATCTGATGTTTGTCTTTCATTAGGTTACATACATTGTCATCCTGATGCATAGTTTCATATGTACTCCAGTGCAGAGTTGACCTTTCATTTCTTTGGATGGACAGCACTATACACCAGAGGATTGGAAGCAGAAAGGCCAAAAGATATCTTATCAAAGATGAAGGTGCCTCATAGCAAGATTGCCAGTGCCAGTTAGACAATCCAGGCAAGGTATAGACAGTCCTGTCCACCTTTAAAATCCAGAACTTTATTCTCAAATCCCTGAGTTAGGGAAATGCTTAGTGGTGGAGATAGGGAATGCTTTGGGGGACAAGTTAGCTGCAAGAGATTTATAAACAAAAACTGACTATAAAGAAAATAAACCTACCAAACAGCTTTTAAAAGGGAGTTCATCTAATGCAAGAACTTCAGATTCAAGTTCAAAGAATATGAAAATCTACATTAAAAATCCAGTTGTAATAAAAGAAATAGCTGCTACAGGTTCTTTGCAGCTTTATCAGTTTGTTACCCAAGTCCCCTGCCCAAACTCTTCTTTTGTACCTCAACGTTGCCGGACTTTCTGAAGTCAGGGGCATGGATGAATCTATCTGTTTTGTTATCAAGGCAGGGTCTCTCTGTGGATGCATATATTTTTTCCAGGTGTTTCAAAAGGGAGTAGTTTGGTTGATTGAGAAATTCAAGGGCATGCTAATCAAGGAGCTCTGGTGTAGCCCTGCACATTTCCCTATACCCTAGCAATGAGCAATGACCCAGCTTTAAGGATAATAACCAAGGCTCTTAGAATATACAACAGGGAGCACCAGAGAAGATGGTTATTTAGCATAGTTAGATTAGGAACTTTTTCAAATAGAATCCTCCTGTGTCCTCACTGGCTCATTCTGTTCCTTTAAGCACACTTTCTCTCAGCTTGCCTCCAGAACAGACACCACAGGCAGAATTAATGCAGAACCGGACAGTTAGACACAATCAAACTGTTGATAATTTTAAGCAAACCGGTGCTTTATACTTCTTTGCAAATCTAAACTCTGCCAACATGGTTAAGGCTCCACTGTGAGTAATTAGGCTGAGGAGCAAGAGAATTTTTGATAGGCAAAAAAGAAGAAACAGAAAATGATAGCTTTCTGCAATACTCATAGCTACCTACTAGATAGGTTTATCAACAGCAACTACCCTCCCTGAGTGTAGGAAGAGCAGGACGTAAACATTATCTTTATCACTGCCACCTGATCTGGAAGGAGAGTCATCTGCTAGAGATGGGACAGTGGTATGTTGTTAGAGTTCCTCAACAAAGATATAGCCAGTAGGCAGGACAGAAGACCTTTGATTCTGATAATGAGAAAGCAAGATCAAAGTTTTGACATATATATATACACATATATATATGTATATATATATATATACATATACATACATACATACATACATACATACATACATACATACATACATACATACATATATATATATATATATATATATATATATATAGTGTGTGTGTGTGTGTTTTGAGAGTTATACAACCCTTTCTAGAGCTAATTCATAATGATGTATGTGGCCTAGTAAAAATGAAGACACATTGTGGGAACAGATATATTCTAACCTTCATTGATGATTTCTCTAAGTATACAGTTACTTTGAGAAAATCAAGGAGTAAAGCCAAGTACTTGAGAAGCTCAAAGCATATGGTTGTTTGCACAGACAATGGAGGAGAATATGTGAGTCATGATATGAAGGACTACTTGGCTAAAGATGAAATAGAACATCACCCTGCTGTTCCAGAACAGAATGGCATAGCAGAAGGAAAGAATCACTCCCTAACCAAGGTGTGCTAATGCATGCTCCTAGAAGCACAGCTATCAGAAAAATACTGGGGGGATAACTGCCTACCTACAGAACAGGTTATTCACCAAAGGTGCCAGAAAGACACCATATGAATGATGGTATGGACACAAATCAAGCATGAACCATCTAAAGGCCAGCATAAGGAGAAATTAAGCAAAATATGCAAGAGAACTGAGCAAGGTATAATTGAAGGATGGGCTTTAGAATGTAAAGGATACAGAATCCTTTACCCAAGAACCCAGATCTGTGAAGATCTGCAATATAATCTACATTGACAAAAAACAAAGACTTCCAAATTCAGGAAAAAAGTTAACCTCAAAGAATCCACACTGATGGGTGAAAACAGATTACAGAAGCCAGAAGCAGTACAACTGAGCATCATGAACTTTGCAAATGAACCACCAGTAGAACCCAAGAACTGGAAGAGGATGCGGAAACTGAGGTCAGAACATCAACTAGAGCAAATAAATGAGTACACTGAGATGACTCTCCTATTTAACTAAATCAGAGTCTGTGGCTGTACCTTCCACAAGGGAAGACATACAGAAGATGCTCATAGCCAAGCAAAAAAGTGATAGAAGACTGCAGAAGAGAAAACTGCTTGAGGACTAAATATGGACATTCACAGACCTGCCTCCAGGGAAGACAGCAGCAACATGCAGATGGGTTTTCAAAGAAGAATCTCGGAAGACTTCATAGATGATGATGAAGCTAAAGGACTTTGCACACTAGATCTTGTGAAGGGGTGTCGCATTATGAAAGATCTGTAGTGTGTATGATTTTAAAACATATGGAAAATATCCAACAGGGTGCATTGGAGGAGATGTGTATTTGATATAGTTAAATTAGGAATTTATTGATGTTTTCAAATAGTCTCCCTGTGTCCTGATGGGTGCATTTGGAGACTTCCTGCCCCCTTGAGCATGCTTCTTCCCAACTTGCCTCCAGAACAGACTCAACAAACAGAATTAACGTAGAACAGAACAGTTGGACAGGAATTGCTCTTCTTTCTATACAAAGTCCCCCCCCCTTTGCATATTTAGGCTCTGCCAACACATTGTTTTCTGGTAACTCATTCAAGAGCCCAGGAAGGACCATCAACCTATCCCTTAACTATTGTAACAGATCTGAATCATACTTCCCACCCAAATTAATTCAACCACCTGCTATTGTATGCATCTCCTTTCCCCATTACGTAACCTAGATTTCGTCTCTAGTACCTTTCTACAAACTTCTTCTGTGGCAGTTCAGATCATGACTCCAGTACCCATGAGGTCACAGATCCTAATGTTGCACTTATCGGTTTACAACTCTAATTTCATCTATGGGAGAAACCTAACTCCAAAGATTTGTCCCAATGCTATCTCAGATCCTAATTCTGCAACAAATTCAGCCAAGAACACTGATCCCCCCTATTTGCACCCTGGTAAGTCATAAGAAGAGTCCCCAAAGGCTCTAGTACTACAGCTGGTTCTACTCCTGAACTTTCTTCTGTCATCATTGACACTAAACTCATTGAGCCTTCTTGTCAAGACAAGCCGAGTATGATTTTTCTCTCTCCCATTTTGCTTTTCTTCCACACCTTCACATTCATTTTCCAGAATTAGGAGACTGTAGGGAAATCTCTGGAGCCTAATTTGAATCTCTATGCTTCCAGGAGAGAGGGGGTCTGTTTGCTAGAGAACCAGCTCCTCCCCTCTGTGTGTGTGTGTATAGTTTGACTGTTGTTCTTCTCTGCCTCTCTCCTGTGGTGATTGCTTTTATTGTTGTAAAGTTAACTTGAAGAAATCTACATGTAAATAATTATTAAACTCAGCTTCAGCTTTCTCATTTATAAATACGTGTGCTGTATATATGTATTCATCATCCACTTTGAAGAGCCTTCAGACTCTGCTGCACTAAAGGAAGAAGGTGGAATATCCTGCATCTGGTGAGTGCTGGGATATTATGCCAAAGGAGAGACAGGCTATCCCATCTCGAACAGAGACTTCAGTATCTTGGTGCTGGAGTGAGAGTTTAATTTCAGGGAGATTAAATAGAAGATGATTTTCTCTCCAGGGCCACAATAAGAGCACTGGTGCAAAGTCTGATGGGGATGCTGTAGAAATCCATCTTGCTGGAGGAAATAAATATTAAAGTACTCCCTGGAGAAAGACTGATATTGTAATAATCAGCTACGTAATCTTACAAACGTTAGGGGAGTTTCTGACATGTGTCTCTATGGGCTCATCATTACCAAGGCTTTTAAAAGCCCTTGATGAAGGCTGACATAACTCGTTAAAAAGTGATTTTATGGTTTACAACCCCTTACCTACAGAATTCAAACAAGCATAAAAATCTGGGAAATCTCTAATTAGCCTGCATTTAGCAGGGTACTTCAATGTCAAGGATCAGACATGGAAGTGGAAATTCAAAAGAAGCTATTAAGAGCATGATTTCTATCTGCTGCATATTTGTCTCAAAATTCAAATGTCTAATGGTTACAGTGGAAATCGTAGGAATGCTGTGGAAGTTGCAGATTTCTACATTATTGTTTCTAGGAATAAAATGTGAGGGTGACATTAGAATTCAGACCTTGATTCATGTCCTTGTTCTTAAAAATAGGGATAATTTGTAGCACCGTCCACACAAAGCAATAGTTTTTAAATTATTGCATCCCATTGGGGACACCATCTTGTTGGACCCTTCGAATTTAAAAATGAATCCAGAACCTTGTTCAACCGATGGCTTTTGTAATTTAAGTTCTCATTTTTGTCATATGGTAATTTTTGTAGCAGTCCTTTAAAGTTCTGAGGTTGCCAGGCAACTTGCAGGAGAGTTGACCAAAGGGGAAAGCATTGCAGATTTTGTTGTGGTTGTTTAAAAAATTCAGATTTGTGTATTTACCAGAAATTCTATTGGAAGAGACAAAAGGTAGGTCCCTAGGTGTCCTCTGTTACTTCCATTAAGAAATTCCGGTAAGTATTTGTGGCTGCATTTTTTTTAAATGGGGCTTGGAGGGAGGGGATTCCTTTGCCCTCAATGGGGGCAGCCTGATCCTGTTTTGAAAACAGTTATTAATGTAAAGTGGCATCCAAGTGGAAGAATAATGTCACACAATGAGGTTGCTACCTTTCTTCTGGAATGGCAGCAGCAAACAAAGTCCCAGCAAAATGACAGAGCCCTTCTCATTATGGTGCCCCAAGCAGCAGAGAACTGCCCTTAAGAGTCCTATGCAGAACAAACATTGAGGCAGAGAGAATAATTGAGTATTTGTGTCCTGTTTAAATGATGTTTCAGCTTCTTTCTATCCTCAGTATAAAATATGGTTTAACTTTTTTTTGTGTGTCTTCCCCTGTGAGGTAGAAAACATATTATTTAGATCAGTCTTCAGTGTGATATTCAGGGTTCCCCCTCCCCCGCCTTGACTTTTGTACTCCTTACTTTCGTGTATACTTTACCTGTGCATTGTTTTTAATGTCATATGCTGTGGCCGTTCTCTCAAGAAGATTATTCTGAGTCTTAGAGTAAGAGCTTTCAGTAGTTAATTTGAAGAAACAAATAGTTGCTGGGGAGGTCCAGATCCAGTCACTTCTTAGGATAGGAGACCTCCTAAGAATCCTATCATGTCATATAAGAATTTTAATGATTTTAAACATTATTGTTAAATATTATTATTTGTCTTAATGTTCATTGTTTTCTGAGTTGTGATAAACCACTCTGAGACAGCTATGCCGAGAGGGGCAGTTAAATATCAAATTAAAAACTGTATTATCAAAATTGTTCTGAGATGAAAACGTGATCTTGTTCAGGGTCCATTAACTTCATAGCTGCTAATCAATGTGCAATATGTCTTTTCTTAAACAGAGGTTTAATGTGTTATGCAGGCAATTTGTCATGTTTGAAACAGCCATTATTCTCCTGGGAAACTATGCAGCTTCGCTGTTCTGCTAGTACCAGACAAGAAATAGGAATGCAGCTCGCCATCAAAATAACAGATGGGTTTTTCTTTTACTCCTCATGGGACTATTGCTGTGGCTAGAGTGCTCTTATGGAGAAAGGTCTTTGCATTGGAAATATTAACCCTGTCTAGCCAGGCATAAAATTTGCACATTCAAATTAGATTCAAAAGATCCCATATGCAATGAAGCGTGAATGTGGCACTTTATAAATATTCAGCTTGTTGTGATGGTGTGTCCTCTGCTCTTGGGATTATTTTCAATAATTGTTCCCAGCATAGCAACACTAAACAAAAAGTAATTGATAGGAAAGTATTAAATATATACAGCCAATAACTGGAATATTTCTACTTGTTAGAAGAGGAAAGGGCCCAGAAGGAAGGAATGAGAAAATATAAAACAGTCTGACTTCTAAGGATGCCTTTATATAGGAAATTAGGAGTGTGCATTTATTTGTTTATATTGTTAAGTATGGCAGGACCCCCTGCCTCACAGACAGGCACACTGTCTTCTTCAACCAATGGCACCTTTCATTAGTCTAGGCTTAAGCCAAAGCCATGACATTGCTAAGGTCTGACTAAGCCAGGTCAGACTCCATCTTAGAAATCCTGCTCTCTGCCTTAGGTTCAGAATGACAGCCTCTGCCTAATCCTGCTGCAATCTGATAATGCCTTAGTTATACATAATATTCTTATTATTATAATTGGAATGTCTTATTTCTGTTCTAGATACTCTGTCTAAGAGACATATATTTACTTATCTGAAGTTTGTCTGAAACACTAAATATGTATTCATAACATTTATTTTTAGATGTATTATATTTATTTACTAATAATTACTGTTGTACAACTACTAATTTCATCTTTGTATTTCTTAAGATTTAATGTCCCTTGACAACGCCAGTGGGTGAAACGCGTTGGGGCGGCTTTGTACAATAAAGAATAAAGAAATAATACAAGATTCAATACTCCACAGAAGTCTATTTTGGATATTGTGCTTGCCACCTTGGTATCCCAGTGTCTCTATATTTCACTGTCAGGTAGCCATCTTGCTGAATGTTTAGTGGTTTTCCCACCTTCATTTCTGCTAGACATTTTTTCTTTTTATATACAGTCTTGGATTAAGTCTAGCAATCTATTTGTTTGTTGTTAATGTACACCCCCCCTCCAATAGTGCAGGTGGGCCCAGAAAGCCAGGAGAGTGGGAACAGCTCTGTGAGGTTATTAGGAATGGCATGGTTTGGAGATACAACAGGGGTGGAGGAGAAGGCTCCCTTGTGCAACCTATGTAAAGGGACTCATCAGGAAACCATAGATAGCTGAGCAGGCATGGGAACCTTCTTGGTGCAGACTCAGCTGCCTCTGCCTTGCTGATGCAGCCTGGTTAAAAGGAGCCATGCAAGCTCCCTTTGGCTTCCTGGGATAGTCTTTTTAAACAGGTTGCACCAGCAGAAAGGGAGACAGGATTGCCAAGGAAGAGGCTGCCCATCTGCCTTTCTTCTGTCCAGGAGAGCTGAAGCCGAGGCAGAGTTCTTCCCACAAAATCAGCTCCTTGGTTAAAAGTCTCCTGAATTTATGCACTTCAACAATGGTTTACCTTGACAATAGCACTCCTGACCACTAGATGGGCCTCCCTGCCACTGGTCCCCTCTTTTCCTAGTGCCTGGGATTTTCCAGTGACTCTCGTACCAACCAGCTCAAATCATTAAAATCTAAACCTCTACTATTGCTGCTGCAGTCCTCATCCCTTATCAGAAAGATAGGAAAGAGGCAAGTAAGTTTTGGGGAGCATCTTTAAACTTCCCCCCCCCCTGCTCCGGAGGAGTGGGAGGAATAAAGGAGTAAGGGCAAGTGGGGAGGAGTTAGGGCGGGCCCTGTCCGTGATAAAAACCAAAAAAAGCCAAGCCTGCCCCTGGCCCCAGCAGAAGGTCCCAAGGCCACCTACCTTCCTCTGTTCCTCCCTTCCTCCCAGCATTCTCTTTGTCCTTCCCTTCCTCCCTTCCTCCCTCCCTCTCTTCCATCTGCCTCTTTCTGGCTACCTGTTTATTTCCCTCTTCTTCTATCTCTATCTTCCTCCCTTTCTTTCTGTCTTTCTGTCTCTCTCCTTTTCCTCCTTCCTTTGCCCCATCCCTTCACCCACCCATCATGCTAGGGTCCGCTGTATTTTGGCCACAGCGGGCTTAATATCTAGTCTCTGAATAAATTCTTCAGGGATATGTCTTTCTCTCCCAGAAAAAAGAACAACCTAATGTTTGATGAAACAAAAACTATGACACAAGCAAAGGTTTCCTATGGCTAATCTGACCAATTATAGAAAAAATAGTACATTGCGGGAATAATATATGACTTCATTTCCTATTCCCCACTCCTAGATCTAGTATAGATACTCTGTGAAAAATTATACTAGCTCAGGATCCAACTTCTCCAGCACATAGCAAAATTAGAATTAATACTAAGTGTCACAGTGCAGCTTCTTCTAAGTGATATAAACAGGTGTCAGAATAAGCATGGTGGATTGGTGGGGCATAAATGGTCTGTGCACATTACTGTGGAAAGGTAATTTACACATGTCTAAAATGAAAATGAATGAAATTGTCAAGAAAGAATTTGAATTCAAATATTTTTTTTATTTGTCTATTTACAAAATTTATAGTTCTTTTCTTCAACCAAAGTAGCTAACGGATTACAAATATACCTAATAAAACACATCATTAATATAATTAAGATCAAGTTAAATACACACACCAAAATATAAAAATGATAATTTAAACCTAGGGCAGGAATTATTGGTCACTGAGGAAATGCCATACTGAACACTTCACCAACTTGTGTAAGACAGCAACAGAAGGTAGCAGGTTACAGTGGATGAGCACTATAGGGTTGTGAGTGCCCTGCATAGTGCCATGTTGAGAAGGGCTGCCACCTGTCTAATATCAGAAAGTTAGGCCACCTGAAGCTTGGCCTAAGGAGAAGACTATATAGATTGGGTAGGTTTGTAAGGATGTAGGTGGTAGTCCTTCAGATTAGTTTTCTGTCATCTCCAGACTAGATTTCTGTAACTCGATCTATGCAGGCCTACCCTTGTCCTTGATCTGGAAACTTCAGCTAGTGCAAAATGCAGCTGCTAGGGTCCTCACTGATACATCTTGGAGAGCCCACATCCAGCCTGTGCTGAGGCAGCTGCACTGGTTGCCAATTACTGCCCGGATCTGGTTCAAGGTTTTGGTATTAACCTTTAAGGCTTTACGTGAGTTGGGACCCACATACTTGAGGGACCGCCTATCCCCTGCAGGGCGTTACGCTCTGCACTGGGAAATCTATTAGTCGTTCCCGGCCTTAGAGAAGCGCGCCTAGCCTCAACCAGGGGCAGGGATTTTTCGGTCCTGGACCCCACCTGGTGGAATGAGGTCCCGGGTGAGCTACGGGCCCTGCGGGATTTGTCAGCATTCCACAGGGCCTGTAAAACGGAGCTCTTCCGCCAGGTTTATGGTTGAGGCTGGGATCTGCGAGGTAGAGCATTGCCCCCCCGGGGGGGCTGAAGTATACATCATCTCCCCCATTCTCTATCGCCTTGGCAGGTGGGAGTAGATTGTGATTGGCTGCTGCCATGTTATGATTTTTAATGTCTTTTAATAGGGTTTTAAATGGGATTTTTAAGACAACTGTTACCCGCTATGAGCCTACCCAGGGAGTGGCAACAACAACAACAACAACAGCAACAATAATATGCTGGTCCCAAGCCTTAAAGAGCTTTAAAGTTCAACACCAACACCTTGAAATATGCCTAGAAACAAATTGGAAGCCATTGTTCATGGACCTACAGTTCATGGGCCTACATTGTTCATGGGCCTACAGTGATATGGTATCCTACAAGCCTTTTCAGTCAACATCCTGGCTGCAGTATTCTGCATTAATTGAAGTTTCTGAATAATTTTCAAGGGCAGCCCCTGCATAGGATATATTGCAGTAATGTAACTCTAGAATGCATCACAGTTGCCGGGTCTATTCTGAAAAGGAAAGGCCACAGCTATTTAACCAGTTATAACTCATAAAAGGCATTGCTGGCCATACCTGCCACCTACTTATATAGCAGTAGGCTTGAGAATAAAGGCACCCAAAACTACAGACCAATTTCTTCAAGGGAAGTGCAACCCCACTCAGAATGAGTAGTAATGCGCTAAGTACCAGGTCATACTTTCTGCTCACCAGTGGCATTTCTGTCCTGCCAGGATTAAGCTTCTGTTTACTAGCCCACATCCACTTTAAAACTGCCTCCAGGCACTAGTTCAGGCTTCTACAGCTTCCCTGAGATCGGCAGAAAGCATGAGATATAGGTGTCATCTGCATATTGTTGATAACATAGGTCAAACCTCTGGAGGAACTTACCCAGAACTTTAATGAAGATGTTGAACTGTACAGGGGACAAAATGGACCTCTGTGGAACCTCACAGGCCAAAGGACTAAGCAGACCTGCAGGACCACTTTCTGAAACCTAGGCCCATTCCGCACAGGTTTATTGTAGCAGGAGTGTGGCAAATTGTAATCGCTACTAAAATGCAGTTATGCACAACATCGTACACAATCTGCCACACTCCTGAAACCGATCAGCAAAAAGCACTTCGTTGTAGCGCTTCCAGGGAAATCCCAAAAAGTGGATTCACCCTCTGGAAAGCGCTACACTCTTGCAACCAATCTGCAACACTAGCGAAAAAGTTCTGTGTGATACAATTGTTGTGGTTTCAGCAAAGTCCCTCCCCCTGGCTCTCTCCTCTGATCTTCCGGTAAAGCGATCGCCTTTTTTTTTTTCTCGGAGCGAGCAGAGAGCTACGAACCGGCGAGCCTTCATTCACCCAGCGAGGCTTCTCCGGCTGCAGTCCCTCCACAGAGCTGCTTTAAAGCTTGCCTCTAGTCACCAAGCACAACACAGCCCCGTTTGCAAGTTCCCTTTATTTTCGGCCGAAAATCGTGCCCGTGCAGGGGGGGGATTTTTTTTCACTCGGGGGAGTGTGGCAACGATGAATCGCCAGCTCATACACCACCTGCCAGCTAGATGGGTCTCTCCATTGCAACGAATCAATGCAGATTCGTTGCAACATGTTTTTTTTTAAACCTGTCTTAAAGGGAAAGGGGCTTTTCAGGAGCATGATAACGGCCGCCCATTGGCTGTTCATTTGAGTGACGGCCAGGGGCGGGACAAAGCACAGGAAAAATCGCTTCCTGGCTAGAAATTTTTGGCGAGACCGGAAACCTGTGGGAAACGATTGCAACACTACTGAATTCAACTACAAAGGCAGGTATGCATAACGCCGAATTCCACTATTTTAAATTTAGGAATTGTGTACTGTAAACAATTGGCCACATTGATTCTTGTGCGGAATGGGCCCTACTTTCCAAGTAGGACCAGAAACACTGCAAAATGGTGTGTCCCACTTCCATCCCAGAATGGTGGTCCAGAGGGATTCCATGGTCAATGATCCTGACAGCCACTGAATGGACAGGAGAATCAACAGTCACATTCCTGCTGTCCCATCACCAGGTCTGAAACCAGACTGGAAAGTATTCAGACAATCTGCTTCATCCAAGAATACTTGAAATTCTCCACTTGTCCAGGAACAAGACACTTATTTATTCATTGATAACAATTTAAGTACACGTTTCTCTCAGCAGTTTTGGATCCCACATGTATTACTGATATCCAGTAATTGTTGCTTGTGGTGGCATAACAGAGTTTGCAAACTGCAATTTGGGAAATTCCTAGAGATTTGTGGATCATGCCTGATGACAGAGACTGGAGAGGGGAAGGAGCTCAGCAAGGATGTTTGGGATAGGTTTGACCACTGAACCTGTGATTTGCTCCAGGGGAACTGTCAACAACTGTAGTCTGGAGATGTGTCACTTCAGGTAAATACTCCCCCCACCCCTGCCCTCTGAGGCTGGTAACCCTATGGAATAAAACTGTACAGAATATCTTCCTGGCATATTCAGGGAAGTAAGAAATCCTTACATCAGTGTTACTCATTGAAGTGAAATGGTCTGAATAAAAGAATACATACAATGGCTCATTCTCTAAAAGACTTTGGGAGCAAGTAATAATTAATTCCTATACTAGTAGGAAAGGATCACTCACATCAATAAAGTTCATTCCTAATGTATGTCTCTTGTGAATGTCCAACAATAAAAAATTACATTACTTCGTGGTAAAGTCATCACTCTGCAGATGGTGCAGAATTACCAAGGAGGATTTCTCTACTCCCCCAAAAAAGATGTTTGCAGTGCAATTTTTAACTAAAGCAGTTATCTTCACATTTGTGTAATTTCTTTTTTTGTTAATAGGAAACTTGATTCTCCATAACCATTAGAGTCTAAAAAGGACTCCAATATTAATAACCACAAATTATACATTCTTCCACTTTCCTCTGCCCAACAGATAGTACAATGTGCTTGACTCCCTTTAGAAACTCCATCTTTCATTTGATTTTAAATTGCTTACTTAGAATCTAAACTTTCTGTGGTAAAAACCAGTGGACAAGATGACTAGCTGTATTCTAAAGTCAGGCAAACCAGAAGGGTTACTTGCAGTGATTTTCACACAGAATTTCATTTCAATTGAAAAACTTACTGTGGCAGTCTCAGTTTAGAAATGAATTAAGATCACATGAACCATAATGTTGAGCTACTACATGTAAGATGGAGAATGATCATACAAAAGGCAGTATAATATTATCTAATAATCAGGTCTATTTGCTTTAACTTTGAAACAAGGGTATTTTAATTAAAGATGCAGCTTAATCCAAATAAACAAAAGCTTGGGGTGTGATTAGAAGCTATCAGTCTTCTCAAGGTCATAAAATACATGAAAGAAATAAAGTTGTAGAAGCTATACCAGATGGCATAAAGAAAGGCACACTTATTTACATATAAAGGACTCTAGTAGTCTGATTAACCCGACAGAAATGCACCATGACTTCAGACATTCAAGAATAAATTAAATATGATTTTAGAAGGGATGGTCTTCATCTATTTAAGATTTAATTAAATGCCATTTACTGATCTCTGATATTTTGCACAGAATATCATTCTGTGTGGACAATGGTGGTCTCCTGATGGCTTAGAAGATTTGCACATAAATTGGCTTCTTTTATGTGTATAATTTGCTTGACCAGGAATTGAGGGTGAAAATCGGATGCACATTTGAACATGTACCTGAACAGGCATACAAATGCACATTCCCATCCACATTCTGGTATACTTAGTTATTTGCAAATATACAGTCTGACAAATGTAATTTTTCACAAGAAGAGAGTAGCCGTGAAGGAAGTCAAATAATACTAAAGTATTCATGTAGTTGTTCAGAATAATCCTATATAGGTAAGAAGAGGATACATTTGTAAGGAATTGCGGGGTTTTAGAAGCATAATCCTGTCAACCACATTGAATAAGAGCTAATTTACTTGTGAGTAGACCAGTTTAGGATTGCTCCCTCTGTGTACAAATATATATCTATAAAAACTATTTCATGCAGTCATTACAGTCCAGTCTGGAAGTATATGATTTGATCAAAGAAAGTTACTATGAAGGGGAACTGCTGAAACTCCTTGCACTCTGTCTTGTGCAAAAGGAAATTACAGTTAAAAGTGACTGGTGTACAGCTGAAGGTGACTTAGCACAAAGCTTGAAAAGCTTAATTTGCAGAGCAGGGGGTAGACCTGGCATGTGTGATAGGAACCTGGCCCAAGATGGTGAAACAGTCACCGTCAAAGAACTAGCCTTTCCTGGGTTTTCTGTCCACCATCATTAATGGACTGAGCGGCAGGGAGGAGGAGTGGCAATCCTGATCTGTGATAAGATCATCTTCAGGGCTTTCCTCATGCTGACAATTTTGGGAATTGTATGTGTTGGCCTTGAGTGGGGGCACAACTGATATCGTGGCTATCTGGCTGGTGTACTATGCACCCAAGGTAACTCCAGGTGCCCTGTCCACCCTGCTAGAGGCAGCTGCCGCCTGGATGTTACATTTCCCTAGACTACTAATTCTGGGGGACTTTAACATCCATATGGAAGTGCTGCCCTCTGGCAATGAACTGGATCTATTGTAAACCATAGCAACACTAGGGCTCTTGCAATTTGTTGTTGGCCCTACCCACCAGGCAGGTCACACCCTGGACCTCACTTTTGGTGTGGGGTTGAGTGTGGATCTGGTCTTGGCTACTGCGTTTCCATGGCCAGAACACTATACCCTGAAGACCCGGCTTAGGTAGCCATCTCACCACTCACTCGGGTGCCAAGTGGATTTCAGCTCGCCTGCGAAGACTTATGGATCCACATGGATTCCTTAACGCTCTGCGAAAAAGATCTAGGAGTCTTAGTAGACCATACATTGACCATGAGTCGGCAGTGTGACTCAGTGGCTAAAAAGGCTAGTGGGATAACCATCTTAAAGTATTTAAAAGGGTGCCATATGGAGGATGGAGCAGAATTGTTCTCTCTTGCTCCAGAGGGACAGACCAGAACGAATGGGATGAAATTAATTCAAAAGAAATTCCATCTAAACATCCTGAAGAAGTTCCTGACAGTTAGAGCAGATTCTCAGTGGAACAGGCTTCCTCGGGAGGTGGTGGGTTCTCCATCTTTGGACATTTTTAAACAGAGGTGAGATAGCCATCTGATGCAGAGGCTAATTCTGTGAAGGCAAGGGTTGGCAGGTTACAGTAGATGAGCGATTTGGATGTGAGTGTCCTGCATAGTGAAGGGGGTTGGACTAGATGACCCATGAGGTCCCTTCCAACTCTATGATTCTATGATTCTGTGACCCAATACTTCCCGGCACTTCTCTATAACTGGTCAGTGACTGGCATGACAGAATGCCCCTATCTCAAACAGGTCCCCGGGTATAACAATGAGCTCTGCAGGAAGAAGTGGGAACTGAGATGACTAGAGTGAGTTTGGAGGAAGACTCACAATGAAGACTCGAGAACATCTTGCAGAATGCAGTTAAGAGCCTATGAGATGGTGGTGAAGTCAGTGAAACACAACGTTTACTCGACAGGCATTGCATCTGCACAATTATTCCCAGCACAATTATTCAGGATAGTCTGATCCCTCACTGCCTTCAATGAAGGGTGCTGAGACAACAGTCAATTGGACACTAGTTGTGAGGCATTTGTGAGCCACTTTACAGACAAAATCTTGACTCTCCGCCATGATCTCCCTCCAACTTTGGACACAGAAACCAAACTAGAGGCCCCTTGGCCGTCTTTGGGGAGAACACTGAGTTTCTTCAGATGACTCTCACTAACTGAAGTGAACAGGATGCTAGCAGCAATGAGACCAACCACTCACCAATTAGACCCATGTCAATTGTGGCTGCTCAAAGCCATCCTTGGATTAACAGGAGCCTAACAACTGTTGCCCCATCTTGCACCTAGCATTTCTGGGGAAGTCACTTGAAAAGGCTGCTGTGGAGCAAATATCAGCATTCCAGGAAGAAACTTTGACCCATTTTAGTCGTGTTTCCAGCCTGGCCATGGGGTAGACACAGTGCTAGTCACCTTGATAGATGACCCACTGCCAGCTGGACCAAGACAGGTCAGCGCTGCTGGTACTATTTGACTTGTCAGCAGTGTTTGATACAGCTGATCATGAGCTCTTAGCTCACTGTCTCGCCGACATCATAATAAGGTGGACAGACCTCAAATGGCTGATCTCCTTCCTCCAGGGTCATGGGCAGAGGGTAGCAATAGGAAAGAGAATATCTAATCACCACCAGCTCACATGTGGAGTCCCACAAACAGCAGTCCTCTCTCCTATCCTAATATCTTCAAGCACCCTCTTGCTCAGCTGGTGTGGAGGTTTGGTACCCAGCTCTTCCTCCTGATGGATGGACGCCCTGGCTCTCCCCCAGAAGCATTAGCCAGCTGCCTGAAAGTAGTGATGAAATGTCTCAAGGAGAGTCGTCTGAAGCTCAGCCCTACAAAGATGGAGATCGTATGGCTGGGTAGGAAGGGACCATGTGAGGAAGTACATCTGCCCACCCTGGACGGTGTACAGCATCTTGTGACCCACTCCACCAGGAACCTGGGCATGATCCTGGATGCTTCCCTTACAACGGAAGTCCTGGTCACAAAGGTAGTGCGGCTGGCATTTTATCACTCCGCCAAGCCAGGCTACGAGTGCCCTACTTTGCCCTAGAACACCTAGCCACAGTGATCCATGCAACAGTCACCTCTATACTAGACTTCTGCAACTCACTCTATGTAAGCCTGTCCTTATCCTGGATCTGGAAACTACAACTGGCGCAGAATGCTGCGGCCAGGATTCTCACTGATGCGTCATGGAGATCCCACATCCAACCTGTACTCTGACAACTCAGCTGGCTCCGTATTGAATTCTGGATTAGGTTTAAGGTTTTGGTACTTACCTTGAAGGCCATAAACCGTCTGGAGCCAGTGTAGCTGAGAGACCGTCTCTCTGCCTACACACCAAAAGAGCCCTACCCTCTGCTACCTCCAACTGGCTGGTGATCCCTGGCCTCAAAGAGGTGTGTTGGGCCTTAACAAGGGCCAGAGCCTTCTTGTCCTGGCCCCCACCTGGTGGAATGAACTCCCTGAAGAGATCAGGGCCCTGCCTGAACTCCCATAATTTTTCAGCGCCTGCAAAAGGGAGCTCCTCCACCAGGCATTTGCTTGAGGCCAACCGAACCAATAACATCTGCTGCCCCTCTGACACCCTCCTTACACGACTGAATCTGACCTACCTAAGGGTTCTGTTAAAGTCACTGTTTGTACTGAACTATGTTTCTGTTGAAATAATTCTAGTTTATATGCTATATGTTATAATGTTCTATGTAATTACTCCATGACATTTTATGTAAACCGCCCAGAGCCGTATGGAAGGATGGTATAAAAATCTAAATGAACAAACAAACAAACAAATAAATACTACTTGTGTTTCTGTTTGCACAAGGGCTGCTTTGCAAGCAGAAATCCAATGCAATCAATTTCATTTGTCCTAGAAATCATGGAGCTATTTCCTAATCTCATAACTCATCCATGCTTGGGATCTGATGCAACAAGTTTTTCCACAGTAAGAATTAATTTGTTCAGTCAGCGAGCAGAAAATTACTGAAGATATAACTAGATCAATTTTTGCTTATTTGATTTCCCGTATTCCAATTGCGTGGGAGGAATAGAACAAGAAGAGTTGTTTTTACACCCCACCTTTCACTATCAGAAGGAGTCTCATTTTTATGTAAATGTTTCAAAATGTTTTATGCAAACTCCCCAGAGCCGTAGGGAAGGGTGGGACAGACAGACAGACAGACAGACAGATAGAGCTGCTTACAATTGCCTTCCCTTCCTGTCACCACAACAAACACCCTGTGAGGCAAGTGGGGCTGAGAGAGCTCTGAAAGAGATGCTCTGTGAGAGTTGCTATGTGTTGCTATCAGGACTATGAGTAGGACAAGGTCACCCAGCTGTCTGCATGTGGAGGAGGGAGGAATCAAAGCTGGCTCTCCAGATTAGAAGCCACCACTCTTAACCACTACACCAACCTCACACTCTAGACATTCAAAGTGACTGGGAGAAAACAAAGAAAATTCAGGATTATGTAATTAAAAGTGTGTTTATATGCTAGCTTTTGAGTCATTCATAAATTAAGGATGATGTGGTCGAAAATGTAAAGGATACATTGGAATGAGCATTTTGTTACAGTCAAATGATAGTAAGCAAAGCAATCTGTTCTTAAATTAAGGCAGTAGTGTGGGTTTGAAGTGGAAAGATAAGTATCGCAATGCAATTTCAGAGAAAGCAAATGACAAAAAAAGTGAGTCAGTTAATTTTGAAATTATCTCTGTCAGAAAGAATTCAAGTGATAGCAAAACCATCTTGCTTCCATTCCAAATCTCTCCTTTTATTTGTAAAGACTGGCATTACAATCAAAAAGGACTCAAAATGGAGCGATGTACACATCATTGGTGTTTCATGATGCAACTGATGAGATCCCTGAATGGATATTGCTTCACCTTTGATTTTAAAAATTGGCCTAAGAAAATTTTTAACTTCACTAATGATCACAAATGGCAAAATGAACAGAAAGAGGGAAAAAAACAATAGGAAAAGAAAATATAAACCCAAACTACTGGCAAGTTCATAACATATACAGATTTGGTTGGTTGTTGAAACCAGTTCCAAATGTACAATAAAGCTCACAACACTTTATTACTATGAATATTATCGTGAATGAGTTCTCATGTTGGATCAACTTGCTTCAGAAGGTTGCTTTTTTGTTTAAACTTGCATAATAAACATGCAATGAAAGTATTTTCTTTAACATTTTTTTTCTACAGTCTTTTTGTTTTCATACAAAGATTTCATAAAGTTGCAGTGTTGCATCAGAGCATTACCAAAATAAGTGTAAGAGTTATAGGAAGAAACCTGTGAATTTACCTTAATGAGAAAAAACCCTACTTTTTATCCTGAGACACGCCATAGTCTTATTAAAAAGGTGTGCACAGCCAAATCCTTCCCCGGCACCTCCAGAAGACAAAATAAATATTAACTTGGAATAAAGAGAACAATTAATGAAAATATAAGATGCCATCATGCACTCATCTTCTGCATAGCTCATCCTACATATAGTAAGGCACTATTTCCCCACAACTTAGTGTCCACAACAATCCTTTATAGCACTCTGTGAACTACAGAGTTCCTTCCAGGATGATGAAAGAAATAGACTGAATGAATGTGGCTATCACATTACTTCACATATTCTCCTAGTTAAGGGAGTCATCAGGCAGTTTCAGAAAGAAAGAAAAACAGCTGTCTCAAGTCTTTTCTGTGTGTGTGTATCTGTGTTTGTGTTATGTATGTGGTTTTGTTGTGTGGGATTTTTTTTCCAGTTTTTAAAGTTTTCATTGTTCTCAAAGCAAACACAGAAGAAAAAAGGACAGCTGAGTCATCAAAAAAAGCTTTGGTGCTCCAAATGGCACACTGCTTCATAGATCCAGGGAATTGGGTAGACATTCCCAAAGGAGTTAGGAGAGGTGTGGATAGTTTCTCAAGAGCCAATTGTCATCTCTTTAGTTAAGTTGGTCTTCATACTGCTTTCGGAAACAATCACCAGCAGGGAAAAATTCCCAGCATCTTTCCTGATACATTTTCCATACATAGGATTCCTATAAGAAACAGAAGAGAATATGCCAGGGAATCAGCTACAACATCAAAGATTTTGTTAGTATAGAACATTTGGGGATTATTGACAATTTCCAAAGCCTTCCTTTTACCCTAAAGATGTTTGTGTAAAGTGCAACTCTACTTTTTATTGTTTTATTTATTATAGAGAATATACACAGTTCTATTTAGTATGAATCATTGCATAAATACCACCAATACCACCATCAAGCCTCATGACAAAGCAAACTATTTTGGTTTGTTTTTTTTAAGATAAATCTGTCATTTCTGAAGGACTGTTAATATTTCTCACTTGCCTAACTTTTTGCAGTTTCTTAAAAGCTCTATTCATGTAAAGCCTAACAGAAAACCAGCTCTTGTTCATTACCAGCTCCCCTGTCGATATGCGTCCCCCTAGTGGCAGAGCATGCTGCATTACACAAGTATTTTTGTGATTTTAGGTTTCAATTCATATTTTTGTTTTTCCTGTTTTGTTTTCCAGCTCTTTTCAGAACTCTTTTACCACCACCTGCTTTTCTCCTTGGAAACCAATTTTGAGTTGGCTTTTTTATTGGTTTTGTTTTCATCCCACCCAGCTCTAGTCTCCTTTTCAGTGATTGCTCCTTCTCCCCCACAAGATAGGTAAATTCAGGTGTTTTTTTTAAGGATCCCAGCATATTGATTCAAAGCTTTAGTGTTGTAATGATAGTTTAAGACAGTTCTCTGAAATCCCAGCTTCTATTAAAAAACAGAGTAAGTCTATATATCATTTCTTTGTGGAGATATGCCTTTTCCCTTATATATCAGCAAGAGAAGAGGTTAGAGACTTGCTTTTAAAAATAAAACTTAGAAATTCAGAGGACCCACTGAAGCTATCATTACAACACTACAGCATTATTTTAAGGCTCTGACACTACCAATAATTATACCAATGATGAAAGCATTCTCTCTTGATAATCCTCATTATTGAAGCCATGTGACAATAAACTAACTCCACAAAACTAAACATGGACAGGGTGCAAAAGAACCCCACCCAAACTTATTCCAATGCTTGTCAATCTACTCCCAAGAAAATCAACTTCAGTGTGTGGAAAAGGTCAAAGCTGAGATTATGTGGATTAGAATACAAATCCAGATTTGTATCTGATTTGGCTATGCATAATTATGTGGGTCACCTTAGCTGGATTGAAGTGTTCATGTCAGTAAAGAATAAAAAGTGTCAACTCTTTCATGTTTCCATAGGTTCCCACTTAACAAAAGGGAAGATGCCAGAGCAGAGACAGTAGATATGAAAATAGGAGGAAGTTCTCAGACACTATTAAATGAAGCAAAGCATCCTTATGTGTGCTATTCAATATGACACTTACCTGTCCAGTGTGCTCTGTTTCATCTTTATTGATGAGATACATCAGGAAAAATCTAAAATTAAGAAAAATCCAATTATAAAGAATATATACCATGCAGTTCATGATAGATACAGAACAAATATTATTTTAAACTTTTTATTGTGCATATAAAACTGGCTAAAGAGATCCAGACATGAGAAAAAGGAGGAACTTTTATAAGTAAGCATGATAAAATATGAAAACTTTTTCAGCACAACCTGAAGGAGTGGTTGAAAAGCACACAAAAAGCCAATAAGGTATTGCACCATGATGGCAAGGGTGCCAAGCAACAATGATGCAAGTCATTGTGCCTGCAAGAAAAGGGGTGGATCCAGGGACATGGCTGGAAATAATCAGCTCTCTAAGTTACCCTGGCCCAGCAATATTTCTCAAAACCATCAAAAAACATGTCATAGCCAATAGGTGCCCATACAATGGAAAAGTCAAAGTACATAAACCCTGGTGTAGCAGGATGCTGACTGCAGCAAATCATCTCCCTCCCCAGCAGTAGCCAAACATCACTCCTCTGTAGCCCATCACAACCACTTCAGCACTACATAAATCCTGTTGGGATATGCCATAGTTCAGTAGTTAGAGCCCACAACATGTGACTCTGTCTCAGAGGTTTCTGCTGTCCACAGTTAGACCTTAACTGAATGCTATGATGGCCACAGGTCTATCTTGTAACCATCAATACCGTTTTAGAGGAGAATGTGGCTAGTTAAACATTCTATGAGGGCCTGATTCTATGAGTGCATAGTGTAGAGGGACCAAGAGATTTTGTCATCCACTCATATGCCTTTTCATTTGCCAGAACAGCCCCACCACATCTGTTTCAACACTTGAAAAGGCACAGGGAATAAGATCACCTGAGGTGAATTTCCTTGAGGCCAGACTGGCCATAGATTCTAGTTTTTTAATGGAAGGACATCATCTGGGCATGGAATTAGGATCACTGTGGGTGGACAGGTAGTTGTGAATTTCCTGCATTCTGCAGGGGATTGGACTAGATGACCCTGGGGATCCCTTCCAACTCTATGATTCTATGGTCCTGCAGCACAATGGTTGAAAAGCTCTCATGGCATTTTTAAATACTCAAATTGTTATTTAAAATTGGCTGCACTTTGGAAAGAAGAATTATAACTTCTTGGATACACTGTTGCCTAATATTTTTCTCTAACTTTTATACATTTGTGAAGCACAGTGCAGTTTGTTTAAAAGTACACATAATTATGTATGACCCTTGACAATACTTTGTGTTACAACGAAGGGCTCTGCTTCAAAATATCAACTTTGTAAAATCCCCTAATTATGCTATGTTTGGGGATATGAAAGTACTTACAGATAGTTAGCCAAGTTGTGCTCCTGTAGAGTATGTGTTTCAAAGCCATGGGGAACTGTGTCAAAGTAATCATTACCTATCCCACAGATGAAACATTTGGTCTAAAAAGAATAAAATACATATTAATATATTCTGTGCCACTACATTTAAGCACATTTAAAACTAAGATCAAGTTTAAGATTTTTTAAAGAAGAGGCCTTATGTTCAGCTATTGCATCAGCTCTCAAGTACTTGAATAAAGGTAATCGTCATCAAGCCATCTTCTTTCTGTGTGCTCAAGTGTTTTGGTGTTGGTAAATATAAATGGGGATAAAGAAATAGTAAGGACAGTGCTGAAATCCAAAATTTCATAATTGCTTTCCCCAGAAACCTTAAGTATGCATAAAGCCCACACTCATAAGTAACAGAGATACTTTGAATGCAGAAGGTCCCATGTTCAGTCCTTAATACCACCAGCTAAATCGTAGCAGCCTTAAAAAAACTTTTGCCTGAGTCCTTGCAGAGCAACTATGAGTCCCAGTTAGTAATACTAATCAAGATGAACCAATGGTATGTCTCTTTGTATGGCAGTTTCATTTGCCCCTCACTGAAGCTGCAGCATCTTTCATCAACTATCAACAATGGTATTTATAAACCCTTGCTTTATAGTATGAACATAAAAAATGACAAACATCAGTCACATTGAATGGCCTTCTGGATGCCTCATCCTCCAAGGCAAATCCACTACACAATAGCATCCAAGAAATGGGCCAATGCTGTAAAAACACAAGACCATGGTGTCATGAACCTCAGTTCCTGACCCATGTTTCGTAGTTACTCTCCCGGTGACTCCTGGGTGGTTGCCCCCCTCACTCCCTTAGTGGCCATAAACTCATAAATTCCCCTTTGGCTTTCCGTCTCCCTTTGCATTGTCTCTGCCAGCTTTCCCTTATCACTTCCTGACCTTGCCAGGCTCTGCAAAGTCTCAACACGCACAACTTTCAGATCAAAGAGTGATCCCAGCTGCTCCCTTGAGAACTGTTGCGTTTTCCCACCTAGTGAATCACTCAGCCCTCTTCCCCCTACCCATCCCCAGGTATAAAACCCCCAAGGGAAAATTGATCCTTTGTCTCTGCCAAGGAGTTTGCTCATTGAACTATTCCTGTTGTTCTAGTCAACTGAATAAATATTCCTTTTGGATTTCACTACAACTGTGGTCTCGAGGAAGTGATTATTCTAGTGACATTACAGAGGTGTCCTCTGCCTAGTTCACGACACATGGTTGGCTGCACAGAAGTAGCCTGAAGCTGCATAGTCAAAAGGAATTATGCACCAGAATGTTCTGAGAACAATAAATATACAGAATAATTGTGTGGTCATTTTTTAAATTTTATGTGAGAATACAGTATTATACATTGCTTATATCATAGTGAAACATGTAAAAATCACATTTTAATTATTCCTGTCCATCTCAAATCAGTCCATCCTCAATTTCTAGGGGCTTTCCGCACCGGGATCCTTGTAGCAAATTGTTTGCTGAACGAAAAATCGCCATTTAAAATAGTGGAATTCGTCGTTATGCATACCTGACTTTATAGTGGAATCCAGTTGCGTTTCCATCGTTTCGCACAAGCTTCCGGTCTCAACAAAAATCGCTAGAAAGGAAGCGCTATTGCCAAGCTCGTCCCGCCCCTGGCTGTCAAGCAGCCAATGGGCGGCCGTTAGCATGCTCCCAAACAGCCCCTTTCCCTTTAAGAAAGGTTTTTTTTTTAACACACCTGTTGCAACGAATATGCGTTGATTCGTTGCAACAGACCCATCCAGCTGGCAGGTGTGTTTGAGCTGTCGTTTCATCGTTGCCACGCTCCCCCCGAGTGAAAAAAAAATCCCCCCCCCCTCACGGGCCCGATTTTCGGCCGAAAACCGTGTAAAAAATAAAGGGAAAATACATCAGCAAACGGGCTTCTCTGTTGTTTGTGCTTAGTGACTGTAAAGAGCTCTGGGGAGGGACTGCAGCCGGGGAGCCTCACTGGGTAAACGAAGGCTTGCCGGTGATTTGATCTCCGCTTGCTCGGAGAAAAAAAAATGGCGATCGCTTCGCCAGAAGATCAGAGGAGAGAGCCAGGGGGAGGGACTTTGTAGAAACTACAACAATGGTAACGTACAGAACTTTCCCGCTAGTGTTGCAGATTGGTTGCAGGAGTGTAGCGCTTTCCGGAGGGTGAATCCACTTTTGGGGATTTCCCTGAAAGCGCTACAAGGAAGCGCTTTTTGCGGATCGGTTTCAGGTGTGTGGCAGATTGTCAACGACGTTGTGCATAATGGCAAATCAGTAGCGTTTTCAATTGGCAACCATTGTGCGATTTTGAAGGAGTGCGGAAAGCCCCCTAATCTCCCTATTCTTTGTGAATTCTGTGGGCAGGAACAAAAACAATGCTAAAATTCATGTAAGTTACTTGAATGCAATACTAAAAGCCTGATTAAATGAACGGGTGGTTCAGTATGCTGTGGCAGACCTCTGGAAGGAATTTTCAAGAGACTGCCCTTAGGTAACCTGAAAAATCTAGGCTGGTAAAAGAGACAGAGCCTCAAAAACTATGTATGGGTTAAATTACATAGACAGGTCAAAGCAAGAGATTTTTGTACATGGAAGGTCACAGGCTTCTTTCATACTTCCAAAAGCAAAGGGAATTTCATGTGAACCTATAAAGGACTATTTAAATCCTACCATTTATTTTCTAATAAGTGGGAAAATCAGTATTTTAAAACAAAAAAAGTAGGGGTTGTAAATGAGATACATATTTTTTTTACCTCCATGTCTTCTTTAACTTGTTCCTGCTGATCTCTTAACTCTCCAAAAGCATCAATAATTAAACCTGGTTTTAAAATAAAGTAATACTTCAACATCTGAGCACAGAAGTAGGACAGAGCCTTGCTAATGTAGAACCTTAAACGCATATAGTTAGACCAGAAGGCTCTTGTAGCTTGAGGTACAAAAACATGTACAATAAAACAAGTTCTTCATTTATTTGATTTATATCTGTAGAAGATTCATACACATTTTACACACTGCTTTACAAGCTATAGGGATGGGCGCAAATCAAACTACAAGCAAAATTCACCACAAATTATGCCCTGTTCATAATTTAAGAATAGAAGATCATGACAGTTTTACTGCCAAGGACTTCCACAAACTTTTACAACAGTCTCTGTGGTTTGTAGGGATTCTGTGGATGGAGGAGAAAGCAGGAGAAAGCAGGGACCCGAAGTCTATTTAAACCCCTGCCTTATTTCCCATGAAAGCTGCAAAAACAGCTGAGCTGTGGGGAGCACCTCCTTGTGGCTCAACTGTTTTTTTGGCTGTCGAATTGCAGGAAGTTGTCTGGGACACTACCATTTCATGATCCCTGTTAACATTTATATATTTGTAATACAATCCTGTTAATAGAGCTCAACACAGGTAATAGACAATAATTTGATACAAATAACAGGAACAAATTCTATCAGAGTCACGATCATAAAAACTGTTTTTATAGAAATCCAGCCTGAACTGATTGAAGCAACAGTGCTGCCAAGCAGATGTGAATTACCCAGTTAACTAAATTATTAAATGGTTTGTGGCACCACAAAGCCTAAAAGGGCTTTTTTTTAACCTTCCACAAAGGTGGGATTGCATTGTCATGCAATTCCGCTCTTGTAGAACCGCCCCCCCCTCCCTGCACTGCCATGGAGAAATGCAGCGGAAACTTTCTGTCCCAGCTGGCATGTGTACACACCAAAATCCAGGGTGGATCTTGTCTGGGAGGAGAAATCTTCTCCTGTCCGTACACGAGAATCTGCAAGGCATGCTGATCCACAGCAAGAAACTGGTGGTGGCCTGGCACCACCACCATGCATAATGGGTCCAAGAAGAACATTTCAAGGAGGGTAGACATTCACCAAATACTGCAGCTTGAAAATGACAATTTGGCATAGAGCTAATGATTTAATTCCCTTCTCCCCAGCAGCCCTAGCTGAGAGGATCTCCTGGCAGAGCCTAAATGAGGGACCTAGCCTATGTGATGGGACAGATTAAATATGACCTTTTAAAAACCTTCCCAGTGATGGTCTATTCTGAATAATAAGAGGGATAATCTAATTCAGAGTGTTTATCATGTATAATTAGATTTAGGAGCACAAATCATTGGGAAAAGGAACAGTGCATGGACTTAATTCCCAGAGGCTTGTGGTAAAATATTGTAGGAAAGAGGCTATCTAGCCCCAACCTTCACCACCAACTCCCCACTTCCCCACCCACACCTGGCCTGTATCTGGGGTTGTGATTGCTCTCTCCGTTCATTGACCCTGCAAGGCTGCTAGGTTTCCCTCCTCCTCCAGCCATCCCTGGCTGAAATAGGCTACAGATCATATGGATGGCGTGTCCATGGTTTCCCCAAACCTATCCCTCCCTAGGCATCAGTACCTGGGCTACTGCCGCAGGGCTCAGGCAGGCCTTGATCTCCTTCTTGGCCTTCCCACAACTCCCCTTGTGGCTGTTGGTTCAGCCTCATAGATAAGTGGCAGTTTAGAGGGTGGCACTCTCTCCAGCCTATGTATAAACAAGTTCTCCTCTATACAGTACCATTCTGTCAGTACTCAACAGGAAAAGAGTGGCTTGGACACAACAGCCAAAATTATGAATTCATACCTTGTATGATAGCTAATAAAATAACAATTACGAAGAAGAAAAACGTAATATCAAAGATGATCCGATAAATTTCATATTCATCTCCTGCTGGATCTTCAATTTCATCACCAATTCCTCCACCAGCACGTACTCCCACATACATATGAAACATGTAGCACTACAAAGACATGAAAAGAGAGAACACTGCTAAAGGACTACAGAATTGTTATAGGCATTTATTTGTTTTACTGTAGGATATACAAATTCCAAGTATGGAATGAAGGAAAAGTCTTAGTCCTTTAGGGCAATTCCGCACAATGGGCCATTTCGCTAAGTCTGAGCGCTATTGAAAAGCGCTGGAAGGAAAAGTGGCAGGTCTCGGTAACGCACACAGCCAGTTCAATTGAAAAAAAGGCTCTCCCACTAGCGCTGCTATCGTAATGCACAAGTTTCCGGTCTCGTCAAAGTCGCAACAAAGAAGGCGATATTTTTCTGTGCTTCCTCCCTCCCTTGGCCGTCAATCAAAGAGAGCAGCCAAAACTCTTGTATTCGTGTTTCCCTTTAAAAACTTTTTTAAAAAAAACAAAAAAGACCAGTAGTATATTCGTTCATTCGATGTATCAGAAAGACCTTTTTTTGCTGGCTTAGGAGCCGGCGCTTATTCGTTTACACGTTCTGAAATTTAAAAAAAATCCCCCCCCCCCCAGTGCTATTTCTGTCCGAAATTAGTGCATTGTCGAACAGGGGGCTGTATTGTGCTCATAAACTTTACGGACAATTGCTTGTTGAGGGATTTCAGCCATAGAAGCATCGCTGATTCGTTGCTTTGGCCGGTTTAAGGGGGGGGGAAATGGTGATTGGGACGCCGGAAGCTCGGGTGCGAGAGATTAGGGAGGGACATGCTTGCTACCGCTGTTTTGAGAACGCACATATCTTTTTTGGATGTGTTGCAGGCTGTTCTCAAGAGTCAAGCGGCTTTTTAAAGGGGGAATCCACTTTTATGTATTCCCCGAAAATCGCTACAACAAAGCGATTTTTGCAGAAGTGTTGCAGATTGTGTACGACGTCATGAATAATGCAAAATAAATAGCGTTACACAATGGTAGCACTTTGGCAACATTAGCACTGTGCGGAATGGCCCAGAATGTTCCCTGAAGGGCTGTGGCTCCTGTTCCATGGATGATTCATTGTCTTAATCTGATAAAACATTCTTTAGCTCTTTAAAGTCTCTAGCCATAGTAAACAAGAAAGACAGTGCTATAGTTGGGGAAGAGATGAAACAGGAAATGGAAACCGAATGTTCAGCACCTACTTCTGTGTGCAGGTCCACATCTAAGAATATGCATGGGTGACATAGCATGAATGGGTTTGTCAATTTGATATACCATTTTCTAACAGTATCTCCAGTATTGTATCTCACATGGGTTTTTTTTAAAAGAAACAGTGACCTGTAAGCAGAAGGCCCTCCCAGATCTCTCAGTGATCACAATAGCCTCATGGAGAAAGTATCATTTGTGACAGACCACCCCTTATCTCTCACACACACAGATGAAAAACATGCTTTGCTGTACTTCCTCTGCTAATTATGGATGGCGTGCTGCCCTGCCAGGATGTCCCTGCACAGCTAGGTAGTTGTGCCAGAGAAGAGAGCTTGCTCCAAAGTTCTGGAGGTCGGGAGCAAGGAGAGATAGAGTTCACAGAAATGCAGGGAGGGGAGCAAAGTCAAGCCAAGCCATAGGGAAACCAGAGAGAGTGGGACAAAGGCAAAACACAAACTGGAATCAGAAATAATAAAATCAGAGTCCAGTAGCACCTTTAAGACCAACAAAGATTTATTCAAGGCGTGAGCTTTCGAGTGCATGCACTCTTCCTCAGACTCTGAACTACCATCGTGACAGTAGGAATATAAAGCAAACATTAATTCTGTTAAATTAGTAAACTGTGTCACACATCCAAATGCAGCCATATGATAATTCTTTCCCAAAACAGCCAGTCAGTCCCCTCAAATTCAGAAACACAGTAGGAAGCCAAAAGACTCAAAGTAACATAGCAGGGATGTCAAATAAGCCAGAGGTTGAGGAGCCAGGTGTCACAGGAACAGGGATTCACCATGGCAAATAGGAGTCTCCAGAGACAGGCAGGGTAACACACACACACACATTAACCCCACAAGAAGCCTTGCCTCAAGGCTCTGCTGAAATAGCCAGAAGCCAGGTGGGGCAGCTCTCAGCCAGAGAGCCTGCAGCTGGGGCTAATGAGGAAGGAGCTGCAGCTGGATCCCATCTACCTTGACAGTGATCTTCTGACTGCTGTCAGGGCAGATAATCTCCTCCGAGGCTGCCATTTCGGGCTTGCTGGGGCCTTTACCAGTGCTCTCTGAAGCTGCTCCTCCAGTGAGTCTTCTGGGCTGGTAGCTGCCTTGTCTAAAGGCTTAACATAATAAGTCTAGGGCTGAATCTGCACTTACTTTATTTAGTCCTGTTGAATTCAGATCGATTTGAGCTCCGGTCTTCCTGATTATTTCCCCCCGATTTGAAACAGAAAGTGCTCTGCACTTGATTCGGGGAGGGCGGAGGATTTCTCCTCCCTTTGACTGCGGTGGAGGATCAACTGGAGGCTCGGGCGGGGGGGAGCCGGGAGCCTGGAGCCTGGAGCCTGGAGCCGGCTCCTTGTGCTTCCTTTCTCATTATGCTAATACCAGAGTGCCCCCTGGCGCTGGATTGGTGGCTGTGGGCATAACAGATGGTGGCATATTTTTCTAGATTATTTTCCTGCCCCTACAGTTTTCCTGTATCTTGTTTTAAGGCTAACCAAATATGGCAAAGCTGTTATCTCTTTTCTAACATCAGAATTTTTTAATACTGGTATCTGAAGAATACATCTAATTCCTGAAAGCCTTCAATATGTCTTCATTAGTCTATAATACTAGAACCTTCAAGTTGTCTAAAACTATTTTGTATTTTATTTTTAATAAAACATACTAATTACATGAATGGGGTATATGTTAACAAGATAGGAAAGAGGAACAAAAGTCATATAGGATTTACCGTAAGCATATCATCACATTTCATATCCGGCATATCTCCATCTTCACTCTTATTGTAGAACTTGCGGAAGAAATTGAATGCAACTACAGTGTATAGGTAAACGACAACTGCCAATAATCCCACTGTTAGCACAAGCTAAAAAAAAAATTAAAAGAATAGACTATGTAAATTTAGAGTACAATAGTATGCTTGAAGGGGGAAATAAACTGTTCTAACAAAGTATTGAAACAGATGCCAGGACCAAAGAGGAATAACAACCTTAATTTATATGGTCAGCATTTGTTTGGATTTAATTCCAGGAGAAAACATAGTGAAGCAAATAAATATATCAAAATTGTAGATTGAAGTGGGGTCTTCTTAATTGTGAAATGTTAAAATAATTGAGACCCTGTTATTATGCTCTGTCCATCTCCTCTCAAGCATCCTTTTCTTTAGGTGAGGTGCTTGGTTGCACAGTGTTATGTCTCCTCTCTCACTAGACCAGAGAAATATGTTCCAATCTACTGTTCCAAATCACTTAAACTCTACTATTCATTGCATTACATTCTAATCACTATTCCAATCTATTGTTCCAAATAAGAAATTCACTAAAATAAAGTGATATATATAGAGCTTCTTGGTGAGAATACAGATGTAAGGACTGAATAAGTTTAGCATGTCTAGTGAGATAAGAAGCCAATATTCCTGTAGACAATAGATTGTTTGGTATATTTAGGATGGTAACTGGATGCATGTAGATTTATCGACTAGTAGGTTTCTAATATAAGGTGGTGTCTATGCATCTTCATTAGGAAAATTGGTCAAATCCTTTGCAAAAGGATGGATTGCCACAAATCTGACATTAAGAATCATATGACTGAGAAATCTGTAGAATACCTCAACCTTCCAGAACATTCAGTGGGTGACCTCAAAGTAGCTGTTTTATTGCAAATTAACAATAACAGATTGGAAAGAGAAATGGTTGAATTACAAGTTATTGCAACACTCAAAACAAACACGCAAAAAAAACATCCAGGACTTAACAGAGATATGGATTTGTTATTACTACATATGCTAATCATTAATAGGGCCCATTCTATACATTTCTGAACCTCCTGTCATTTCCCCAAAAAGCACTTTCCTGGAAATACCTTCTTTGGGGGCCATAATTTGCACTCCCTAAATCCAACCCTCACCAAAGCTGAAGGACAGGTAGAGGAGAGCCAGTTGGAGATCTCCTATAAGTTGGTTATCTGTAGCCTGCTGGAGGGTGGGAATATTCGACCACACTGCAAACATAATGAACTGAAGCCGTTTTTTAAAATTCTAAAAAGTTCATGATCATCAGTGGTTTGTGAATCAGGCATGCCATGAACTATGAGCTGAACTGCATTTTCCTGGTTTGTGTTGATCCCTAAACATTACACCAATAAAATACTGCTAAAACATCCCATAGCGACAATAAGAACCTAATGTCAGCCATACTATCAAGGTACTATTCTTCTTTTCATCATAAATAGTGACATGTAGGAAAACATTTCAGTTTTCAGGACATTTGACTACAGTCTTGAAAGTCAGTATTATCAATAGGACTTTAAAGTCAGACTCCAATGGGAAACTTCTGAATTAAAATTCATAATTACAATTCATAATTAGTTTTGATATTATTAGACAGAAATTGTCTATTTATAGTCTCTATAGCCATTAAATTGCTTAACAAACTCAGGAGTCTATGTTAACACTACTTGTAAATGTTATAAGGAATCCTTATGGTTGTCTTTATTCTTTTCAATTTTGCATAGAATTGTCACATATTGTAGATTGCAACCCAATAACGTTAATACAGAGTGACATTTCCACAGATACAAGGACTTCTGAGCTATGTAGTATAAGTTCCCCATCTTCTCTATGACACTAGCCCAAAGTGCCTCCCAAACCCCATTCCTGGGGGATGGCCTTCCTTTCAGCAGGCTGTTGCAAAAAAGGAAAGAGGAAAAAAACAGTGATCTATTAGCATAGGTCCTTGCATACATAGAAGGTTTAGTCTGTTCACTGATTTTTTTTATTTTCCTCCTTCTCTCTGTATATAAAAATCTTCAATTTAGGCACCTGATGAAGCTCAAACCAACTACATTAAATGTTATTCTCCAAGGTACCACTTTCTATTTCATATTAACAACATTAGGATATTGGCAATTAAAATACATTCTTTGTCCCTTCTGTACAAACAATCTTTGCATGTATTTAAGCCAAAAGCATACCATATTAGAGAGGAAATTGCAGAACTGTCAGTGTAATACGTCAATTATCATTTTTTCTTAGAATCTGTAAAATAAATTAAGAATTACCTGTTTCCCATTGTGGGTTACTGATGACAGTATAGTCCGTAGTGTTTTGAACCCCATTGCTATGTCAAGGAGATGAGCAGCAAAGAAAAAGTTGTTGTAGTGACCAAGGATTGACATGGTCATATACCAAGCCAGGTAAAGAAAAGACTTTTTAGGGGGGAAAGAATAAAACAAGATTTTTAAAAGGTCATATGGCAATGTTTTACTCTAAAGCACCTTTGTTTATTTTACTGATTGGTTGATTGAAGCTTCCAGCACATGAAGACTTCCCTTTGAAAGAGTTTCTACAATTTTTAAACAGTTTCTGTGTTGCAGAAAGGAACAACTATATTCTTTTGTACTATATCATAAAAAAACAGAATCCCCTTAAAATTATGCTTTTATGAGCTGAAAGAACATATTTTGTTACTTCATTTATATTGTTACTTTTTACTTATTTTACTTTTGTTTTTATGTTGCAATATGGACACGGTTTTTCCAAGATTCCTGATTTTGGGGATTGCAGAAGACTACATCAGGAAGTATATTAGTGGCATCCCTCACCTGGATGGCTAGCCTGATCATATCAGATATTGGTTTCTAAGCACAGTACTCCTTAGTACTTGACTGGAAGACCACCAAGAGGCAGCCTATGGCAAATCTGTTAATTTCTTGCCATGAAAACATAAGGGGATTGCTTTAAGTTGGTTATAGCTTGATTGCAGTTTCTACCACCACCACAACAGTGGGACTTCAAAATTATCCACATTTTGTAGGGTCCCCATTTGCCTACTTATCATGGGAGACTTCTAGCCAATTTGTATTCCATGTCTGCCAATGTTCAGCTGATCAGTGGGTAGAAACTGGGGCCAAGGGAGGGGGTGCAATTGTCTAGGGAAGAAAATATTTAAAAGAAAAATAAGTCTTGGGTACTTATCAGAAGTTATGACTATAGAGTTCCTGATAATTCCTAAGCATTCTCAGAAGTAACAAGGGCAACTCTACCGATTGCCAGAAACCTTAGAGTTCTTGGCAATTACTAGAGCTACCCCTTTCACTTTCAGGTAGTTCTCGAATCTACCAGGAACTCTATAGTCAGAACTTCTAGTAAATTCCCAGGGCCTTATTTTTCTTTTTAATCTCCCCCCCTGGAAGCTGCCCCCCAATAATCCACCCTAACCCTTATCCCTTTTTGAAGTCTACATAGACATTAGAAAAATAGGGAACTGCATTCTCTATTTAATTCTTAGATTTTACTCTTCATTGATCCAGGAAATTTGACAGAAGATAACAAAATTAATTCCTTGGATAAAAAATGTAACAAACTTTTACTGACAAAAAGTCTCCTCATCAATAATTGCTATATGTGTTCTGATTTTCTAGACATACATGAACTTAATTATCAGCATAACAGCCAGGGTATTTTAATACAGAATATAATATTTTCCTATATGTAAATAGTCTCAGTATGTTGGAGATGCATTCAGGAAAAACCATGCCTTCCAAAAACAACTTACATTATCAGTGAAAACAACTCCTAATTTCCACATCTGATACTTTACATCAACAGAGTTCAGCCTGCAAAGAATAAATGCAGTAGAAAGTGATGCTGGATATAATATGTAAAGAATGTCTCTTTTACAGCCTAGGTAACAAGCCTTTGGTGACTCATTTTACATTAGCTCTTACATGTAACCTGGCCTGGATAGACTAGGGCAGAGTCTGCACTTACTTTGTTTATTCCATTGTCAATCCTGTTGAATCCAGATCGCTTTGAACTCGGGTCTTCCTCTTCCCCCCCCCCCACCCTCCCCATTGAAACAGGAAAGTGTTCTGCATGTGGTTAGGGTAGTTCAGAAGGGGGGGAGCCAAGCCTCTTTCTGTTCTTGGGGGGAGAGGAGCCAAGCGGGGAGCTTCTTTATTTTCTTGGAGGGGGGGGGAGAGGATCGAAAAAGGCAGAGAAGGGAGAAAAAATCTAGGATCAACAGAAGTTGAGAGAAATTAGGGGCTCCTCCTTTAAGGCAAGCTTGTCACATTACCAGGTATAGCCTATCTGAAAAATATTGAGGGTTAAAAGCACTCTAAGATATCGCACAATAAAGGTAGGGTCACTCCGGATCAATCCTTCTTGCTGCAGAAGGAAAATTTATATCGCCCAAAATCCAAACGGAAATTGCATTCTGTGTAGATGGCAGGGACTGAATTGACTTGGGATTGGAATAAAAACTCCATGCAGTTTACACCCAGGCAAGCCAGATCCTCTCAGATCTTGGAAGCTAAGCAGGGTCACTCCTGGCTAGCACTTGGAAGGGTGACTTCCAAGGAATCCCTTGGAAGTTGTGATAGAACGGTAGGCAAGAGCAAACCATTTCCAAGTGTCTCTTGCCTGGCAACCAGACAATCTTAGGATCTGCTGGCTATATTATACACATGCCACATGAAAAAGAAATAAATATAAACATGTTTTAAAGTGATTTTATTTGAAAACTGTTCACAGAATTGTCAGAATGAGCTGCTGAGCCATCTACAATTTACTTCTTGGGACCCATTTGTTAAAACCCTCTTATTAACCTGAAGCACTTCATGACCATCATAGTAAGCATGGGCTGTATCAGAAAATATCTGGTTTTGTCCAGCTGCTGGTGAGACAGATATTTTCTGATACAGCCCATGCTTACTATGATGGTCATGAAGTGCTTAGTAACCCCAGAAAGTAATGTTTTGGCCTGTTATTGAGGTCCCCAATAGCTAACAACCTGGGGTTCTCCAACATTACCCCTGAGACCAGCTGTGCCAGCTCAGACACAGATACTGTTGGAAAGCAGAGTGGATAATACACCAAAAGAATTCCTACCCTGTCTTGAGAATGCAACACTATATAGAGATCCTTAGTATATAAAGATTGACAAACATAATGCCTGATGAGGGAGACTGCACCATGCTATGTCAAAAAACTCTACACTCCAGCCAATTGACATAGCCAGCTGCTGAACTGAGAATCCCAGCCAGCAGATTTGTGTAATTATGCTGTGGTAAAGTACACCAAGTTATTGAACACACAAAAAGTAGTCATAAGGAAGCGCGTTTACCCACCCTAGCAGGGGTGCAAATTACCATCGTGCCCCAAGCTAGGAATTTGGGTGTGACCATTGATGCCTCCCTGACTATGGAGGCTCAGGTCAAGAGAGTAGCGGGCCAGGCATTTTTCTATCTTTGCCAGGCCCGGCTACTAGAGCCCTACCTATCCCCTGACCACTTGGCCACAGTGATCCATGCGACAGTCACCTCCAGAATAGATTTCTGTAACTCGTTCTACGCAGGCCTACCCTTGTCCCTGACCCGGAAACTACAGCTGGTGCAAAATGCGGTCGTCCCCGGCCCGAAGGAAGCGCATCTAACCTCGACCAGGGCCAGGGCTTTTTCAGTCCTGGCCCCTACCTGGTGGAATGGGCTCCCGGGTGATCTGCGGGCCCTGCGGGATTTGTCAGCTTTCAGCAGGGCCTGTAAAACGGAGCTCTTCCACCAGGTCTATGGTTGAGGCTGGGGTCAACGAATCAGGGACATCGCTCCTCCTAGGAGTTGGAGTGTACGTTACTCCCCTATCCTTTCTTCTTCACCTCTTTACTAATTGGAGGAGGGATGGGATTTTTAGCCGTCATGTTAGTAGATTGATGTTTTCATGGGAATTTTAATGGGGTTGGTTGTTGTGACCCGCCTCGAGCCTGTTGGGAGAGGCGGGAAATAAATCTAATAATAAATCTAATAATAAATCTAATAATAATAATAATAATAATAATAAGTTTAGGAAAAAACATCAACAATGAAAATACTTCAGTTTTTATGCCAACTTTAAACAAACTTACACAGCTGATAAAGAACTGTCCTTTTTGGGTTTCTTTTTTTCTCGAGCATCACTGAAATCCAGAGCAGCTTTGTCCATTCCCAGTAATTCACTGATTCTGTCCCTGCCATAGAACTCTCCATATTTATCCATAACCTAAAGGTTAACATGGAGACAATTGTCATTTCTTCCCTCTATTTTTTTTTATTTTTCACCCCCAATAATGAGAAGTAATAAAATATAGGCTGATTTATCACTGATCCTGTGATCTGGCTATATGGTGATGGAGCATAAAGGAACAAGCATAAGGTCTCCTTTAGTCTAGCATACGGAGAACAGCCAGAGCCAGGATATACTGTCAACACAGCAGCAGTCATCAGCTTAATTGAGTTGTGGAAGGCTATTTATAAAAAGATGTAACCATAATTTACTCAGATTGCAATAATAATTTACAAATACTGAATAGAATATTGAATCAATTGTCTTATTAAACAACTTTCTGAAGAAAATATTAAAATACATACAGCACACAGAAACAGGAAGAAACTCAATGGATGCATACTAACAATGCATACAAACACTATGCCCAGCAAACTGTTCTTCCTGCTTAAGGTGGTGTCCTCCAACTTAAGTTCCTCTCCTGATAGAGGAAGAGCCATTTAAAGCTGGTAGAAAAGTTCTAACTTTGCTAAATAGAGTGGCGGCATATACTCCAAAGAATATATGAAATATAATCTATACTATCTTCTTGTAAGAAAGCACTTCTAATAACTTTTATTGTATTTTTTGTATTTATCAATATAAAATACATTGGTATTTATCAGCTTACTGTAGAGGTTAAAAGTGGCAGCTTCTAATCTGGCGAGCCGGGTTTGATTCCCTGCTCCTCCACATGCAGCCAGCTGGGTGACCTTGGGCTTGTCACAGCCCTGATAGAGCTGTAGTGACTGAGCAGTAATATCAGGGCTCTCTCAGCTTCACCCATCTCACAGGGTGTCTGTTGTGGGGAGGGGAAAGGGAAGGAATGTAAGCCGCTTTGAGACACATTCGGGTACAGAGAAGCGGCATATAAAAAACAACTCTTCTTCAAATGTTAGTTTTTAGATATTATGAATTGTCCCGAGCCCATTAGGAGGGAGGGACCAGTCAAAACATTAATAATAATTTGTACATATAGACCAGTTCCAACAGGAGTATAAATATCTGCTGTCATGAGAGATACAGGATAGTTTTCCATACATAGTCAGGCTACAGCCATACCTTTCCTGATTGAACTGTTCCTGGAAGCAGGGTTGAAGAAAAAAATACTGGGGCCATGTCTAAGAGTTCTCATCATTCTAAGAGTTTACTGAAGACATTTCTTATATTATTGAATATGCCTCATATCTGGTTGCATCGACTCATCAAGCTACAAGAGGCATTCTTTTCAGGCATTTAAGACTATGGAATTTGAAAATAAAACATAATTCAGTAATACAAAAGGCATTACCTTTCTTTTCACAAACTTGTCCCAATAGTTGTTAGGAAATGACCTAAAGATATATAAAAATGCTGTTTAAATATAAAGTATTACTGTCCATAAGAATAAACAGGGGTGATTTTTTGCTTTACAAATCTGTGCATACAGATTAGTTCCAACATGAATATACAAAATTGCTGCCATAAGAGGCTCAGAATAGTCTTCAATAGGCTCAGAATAGTCTTCACACACACAGAATTACTAGAAAGATATGGCCACAGTTTTTCTGGTTGGATTGTGTCACACTCAATAGGCAATTCAAGATGGAGTTCCAAAGGCTAAGAGTACTCCTACAGAAAATAACCACATTTTAGGTATCTAAGGGACTGTAGAAAGCCGATAGCAGAGGCCATGCCTATCAACCATTATTTCCTACAGGTGGTAAATCTGGCCTCTGGATTTCAAGCGTATTCCCCATGATCCTTTAACATTTAAAAGGAAAGGAAGGACAAAGCTGGCCCCAGATTTACCTTGTAGGTATATGCCTCACTGATACACATGTGGCAAGTTGCAGGACTTTCTTCCAGTTATTGCCCCTACCAAACGTAACAAAGACAGCAGAACCAGCCCTGATGGCAAGAAAATAGTGAGTGGGTTCATAGACTCCATCAAGGTTTGGCTGTCTGTGTAGATTATGTCACCACCAGGGAAGCTTTTGAGGGAGGGTTTTCTTTTTTTAATCCTCAACTGATTCACCTTTGAATTCCCAATTTATCTCCTCTACAACTGTGCTAGTAGTTCTTTTCTTTTTTTTAAGAATTAAAGCTGGGAATACAAAGAATTTTGTAGTAACATCAATATAACAATATTCAATCGCAGATTATTTAAAAAGTACTCGGTCACAGGGAAAGGAAATGGCTTCCACTGGAATCTCCCTAGGAAGTCACGATTCATGGTAGTCCACAAGACTGCCTGCCATTTTCTGGTTGTTATAACTGTGAGAAAGTTCTGCAAAGCTTGCCATGGAAATGCCAGCAGGGCTGAAGTTGGCCAGGTAATTTCAGGGATGGTTCAGTCTGTCTTTTGCCACAATCTGTGAGCAGAAATTATGGTTTTTAGACTATAATTTCAAGGCAGGTCTCAACTCCAGAAGAAATGTCTGTATTTTCACTGTCTGGAGAGGGCACTTTGGTTACAGCTTCTGGTATTCAAAAATAGAAGATGACTCCATCTGACTTCCTGTTTTGCTTCTGGACAACAAATTGAAATATTCCTCCAGAGGCCAATTGTTAGTCTGAGTCTAAGGAGACTGTGAAATGTATACAGCTATTATTTTCTTTGTGAGAACTCCAAAGGCCAGATCTTTCCACAGAACATAATAACAATGTAATATTTAAAGAGGCCTGACATGCTGACTAAGAAGGCCAGGGCCAGCTACTTCTACTCCCACTTCTGTTGTCTTGGATGTGTGCGTGAAATTCCAAATATGAAAATAATCTGAAATGGAATTCCAGACTGGTAAATCCATTCCCAAAGTTAATGAAAGCAGTGCCTTTCCCAAAATTCGGATTCAATATTAATTCAATTCTTCTTAAGTACCCAGCCTGGCTTTCTCAACTTGGTGGTTCCTGAAACCCTGAAGTTTCTTGACGGCTCTGGAAGGGCTTCCCAAATGGGAGGAAGTGAATTATTTTTATGTATTTAAAAATTGTTTAACATTTATTGGGTGACCATATATGCAAGAGCCTCTTGTGGCGCAGAGTGGTAAGGCAGCAGACATACAGTCTGAAAGCTCTGCCTATGAGGCTGAGAGTTCAATCCCAGCAGCCGGCTCAAGGTTGACTCAGCCTTCCATCCTTCTGAGGTTGGTAAAATGAGTACCCAGCTTGCTGCTGGGGGTAAACGGAAATGACTGGGGAAGGCACTGGCAAACCACCCCGTATTGAGTCTGCCATGAAAACGCTAGAGGGCATAACCCCAAGGGTCAGACATGACTCGGTGCTTGCACAGGGGATACCTTTACCTTTTATGACCATATGGTCATAATGATATGGTCTTGATGACCCACCCCCCCAAATGGACAATGACGGACCTGACAGCGGTGGAAAGGAGAGGGTCCTGGGAGGCCATATACACAGCTATGCTTCCCAACCTTATAATCACACCACTTCTAGGGTTTCTTGAAGCTTGTTTCCTGAAGATTGTTTCAGGGGTTTCTCAACAATAAAAACATTGAAAAAGGCTGGTGTCATAGCATCAAGAAGCTGCTTGAATTCCTGGAGTCTTCATTAAATTTAATCTGCACCTCAGTAAAACATGTCATATTAGTGAAATAGTCAAGATTCCATGTTTGCTCATGTATGAAATCACTGAGGAGGGAAGGCAACACAGTAAAGCCTAATCTCATCATATCACTGAAACTACATATGGTAGGTACTTGGAAGGGAGACAATGAAGGATGATTTTGCAGAAGAAGACAGTAGCAAGCCACCTCTCTTGCCTTGAAAGGCCCCTTTCTGGGGTTGCCATAAATTGGCTGTAACTTGATGACAATTTACAAACACACACACACACAATTACTAGAAAGATAAGACATTGTCTCACAAATATAAGGATGTGAGTATACTTCTTCTGGAAATAGACTCTAATTCTACTTCTCATTTGAGATCTCTCATGTTCTCTTCCCAGGTTACAGCTTTTCTATTATTTATTTAATCCTGAGCTAACAGTGCAATCCTATGCAGAGCAACATCAATCTAAGATTGTTGAAATTTGTATAGGGGACATCAAGGGGCAATCATGTGTCATCTCTAATTTCAGAACTCAACCAGATCATTGATGGGGATGTCAGCCATAGTAATAGGAAACCAAGGACCATGAAACATCCTTGTAATTCTATCAGCACTTGGTGGATACATCAAGTACATTCTCTTAAAATAAGGGCTATGCCTGATAAACACCTGGTGAGAGCTATCTTTTCTATATACACTGTGACATGCCATCCATCACTCCCTGCTCATTTAGTCTGGGCTCATGCTACCTTAAGAATCCCAGTGGGTACACAGATCTATTACTACCTCTTTACCCAGCTAGATCTCAGTTATTAGATCAGGTTTCATATCTCTTGTAACTGTATCACCAATTCCCCCTCCCCATTTTCCTGAGTAGACATTCAGCAACATCATCCTTAATCTGGACAGTAAACTGGCATGGCAATTAGGGTTCTGTGGGCTAACAGAGGGATCAGAATAATTCTCTGATACCATTCCCCTTCCAAAACTCTCCTCGGAGGGCAGTGTAAACAATATATTGTTTCCATGCTTTTAGAAAGAATAAAAGAATAAAAGAAAAGAACAATGCTCACTGTGTGTTGATAACCAGTCTATCCCACTGTCCTTTAATATCATCTTCTGAAGGCTGTTCTGTAATATATAGTCCATCAAATTCCAATTTCCTTGCAACTTCTTTTTCTCGCTTAAATATAACAAGTGGAACCTATGAGAAGAAATAAACTTCATTAAAAGACTTCTAATCCATCACAACATTTGGCATGACTATATTTTTTAAAAACCAGCTAGCTGTTCGAGAAACATAAATGCAAAGAGCGAATGATCATACATGACTTCTTGAGAGGACACTTGTTATCATACACACTATATTGATCATACACACTATATTCAACTGTAATTAAAAAACCCCAAATAAACAAAAAATAAATGAATCAATGATTCCAAGGCAGAGGAAAGCTGAGAGTAGTGAGGCTATTACTGTCATCATACATAGATCACTCACATATATAGACAATTTGCAGACTTCACCTCATATTTCTTTCTCTTTCAGGTACATTAGAACGTACCCAAGACTACAAAATGCCCAGAAGATAAAATGTTTTTAAAGTGAAATAGTCAATAAAAGGTTGCACAGTTAAGATTTTATCAGTTATGACTGAATATTTATTTCTTCAGTCATCCCTGTTTTAGCATCACTTCAGTTCTAGAAGCTACACTCTCTTATTGTGTATATTTAGGAACATTAGGGTCATGTAGTGCAACCAAGCTACACCTTTTCAAATTAATGGGAGTATACTTTTAAAATATGGGTTACCATAGATTCCAGTTAACCTGACCTACATTTACATATATGGAAAACCACACTTCAAGATTTCATTATAAAATTCCTTCTTATTTTGAAGATTTTGAACGCAAAAATTTCTGCTAAGTAAACTTTTGTAAAGGGGAAGGTTTAACGACTTGGAAGAGGACTACTCTTGTCACTGCTGCCCCCACAATCAGATAGTTCCATACATCTGCTGCAGAAATTCAACCTGACAAGGTCTAGTATTCAAGGTTACATTCTATTTTATTTTATTATGTATATTACATAAAACTGTAATAGAGGATCCCTATTATAAGTTCCTTATATTGAGCTAGGTGAAATTCTAAAGCAACTTTTTTATATCTTGGGATACAGCTACCACATCTCTTAATTCTATCTGGACACATTTAAATTCCAATGAAGTTGCATACGATAGCTAATTTATCTGCTGCTGCTTTTTCTGGATGCTTTTCATTAAACTTTACCAAGGAAAACAGTTCTCCCAGATTATTATTTTACTACTATCTGCAATTTCTGAAGATCATTTATATTTATCCCTGAATAAAAGTATTTCTAATTCAAGTAATTGAGTATATTTGTTTATTTCACTCATTCACTCATAGTTCACTCACTCATTTCATTCATTAGCAATAACAAAGCTAGAATATTCTTTTTTTAAACAAATACATTCACAGAGTCTATGTGGAAACTGAAAATAATCATTTCACTAATAGCAAAAGGAGCCCATGGAAAACAATGGAATGTGACATATTCTAATAAAGAGGTCTGCAGTTTAGGTCTGGAAAATAAAAGGAATTCCTGAAGAGAAATATCAAAAGTGTTATTACATTCCTGATCTATGAAATTTGTGGCATAGAGAGCTACATGTCTGCTACACCAAATCATTACAGTTACAAGATAGCATTTGTTACTGCTTCACTGGAGTTTGGCCTCTTACTTTCAAACAGTAATACCCAATGATGCAGAAGAAAGAGATGATTGTATGAAGAATGGCCAAAATGCGAAGTGTAGGTTCCATATATCCACTACTTTCTTCAAGGACATAATGTACAGTGATGATCCTATGAGAAGTACTTTCTAGGCTGCTTAACTTGAGGTTTTCGACAGTATTCACAACAGGGACCTCTTTTTCTTCAGCTACTGCCGATGTAGAAACCTGTTGTAGTGATTTAAAGTAAAAAGAATAATTATTTTACATAAGTGTCACTTTTTTACAAGTTCAAACAAGAGAAGGGTCAGCATCCAAACAAGACAATGAGCAGGAAAAGGTCTGGTATCTCATAAAGATATATCAATGAACCATTTCCGTGTTCAATCTATTTTGATTAGGAAGGCATGTTTTTTGAGACAATATTATTTTTGAAAGTAATTCCTAGCCTTTTAATAATTTGATTCTACTAATTATATTTTGAATTGTACTGAACCTGAGAATCAAAGAATAGGTGAACATTAATGATGTTGTCAGGACTATCACATGCCCGTATTTATTCTCCCAACTAATGTACCTACAGAGAGGGGTTATATTTTTCAGTTTACAGAGTCTGCGTATGTACAAGAAAACAAGACTGTGACTTCTGCAGCTGGAGATAAGAGACAAGGAATCCTTTTCAAAGCTGTATCCATCTAAATTGCTATTAGTTTGCAAACATGTCAGTGTAGTTATTGCTTTTTCTAAGAAAATAAATTTTAAAAGTTTTTGTTAAAGATAAAAATCACATGGTTACTAAAGTAACTTTAACATTAGCAACGATTAAGAAAGAAATTAAGATTAAAAGAGGCAACAGTCATAGTGCTACTACATAAATCTGTGGTTCAGAAAAACTTTACAATATTGCATTAATAAATATCCCATCTCTAAAGCAATATCAAAGAGCTGAAGAAGTAACTGTCTATGAGGAAAAGAGGCTGGGACGTTTTAATCAATAGATACATCATGGGTTAGATCCTACCATTTTGTACAATCAACGCATGCAGCTTTCTCATTTGTATGTTGCCTTTTGATGAAATAAAATGTTCTTGACTAACATCTCTTTCCATTTGGATCCTGTGTGTTCTTCCAGAACTACTTGGCTTCCATTTGATGCAAACTAGTCTTGCATCAGAACAAGTGCAAGTGCCAACAGAAGGATACAGCCCCATGAATGGTGTTGAGGGAGTAAAGAGGGAGCACTTTAATACTCTCTTAAAAATACTGGACCTCAGAAATATCCAAAAAAGTCAAATGGAAAGTAGATTCAACACACGCAGACAAAGTAATTTTAATATAATGCATATAATGTATGGAATTTATTGCTCAAAATGTGCTGCCGTTTACTAATTTAGGTAGTTATTAAAAGGGATGATAATGTCTGTGTATATTTTCTATAATAAGCCAAATTCCTCTATGATTAGAGCAAAATGACTGTTAAATACTTCTTTTCTTCCACAAGCTCCCTTTCCCTTCTCCCTCTTAACATTCTGTGGGCCATAATTCTGGCAAGAGGGTGAAAAGGGCATTGGCTGATAAGGGGAAAAGCATATAGACTTAATTCTGTCTGCCACAATGTTCAGTTAGATGAAGACTAAATTCATTCTCATTTGCTAGTATCTGTGCTACCTGAAAGTCATTTAATACAGCAAAAACAAGATCACATGCCATTTTACTATCCTCAGTGTAATTTTATAATAAAATCAGAGTCCAGTAAAAAAGAGACCTTTAAGACCAACAAAGATTTATTCAGGACATGAGCTTTCGAGTGCAAGCACTCTTCATCAGACTATGATCTTCGTACATGACAGGAAATATATAGCAAAAATCAATTCTGTTACATCAGTAGACTGTGTCACAACCAAATACAACGAATGAAAATTAAAAATTGAAAAGTTGAAAGATGAGCAGGTGTATAGGCCTTTGATGGTATAGGTGATGTTGTTAGGTCCAGTAATTGTGCCACTAGAGTGTATATGGTTGCAAAGTTGGCATCTTGGTTTGTTGCAAGCTCTAGTACCAGTGTCCATGTTCACATGGGTGAGCACTTCAACCTTCCTGGGAGGAATGTCTCACAGTTGTATGGAGCAAGCAACATATGGGGAGGTGATAGCCTTTGATCTCGGGTAACAGCATTTTGGTTTCTCTTTGTAAACTACACTGAATTCTAGGGGATTGATTGGCTGTTTTGACAAAAGATTATCATTGGCTGTATTTGGTTGTGACACAGTCTACTGATGTAACAGAATTGATTTTTGCTATATATTTCCTGTCATGTAAGAAGATCATAGTCTGACGAAGAGTGCTTGCACTCAAAAGCTCACACCCTGAATAAATCTTTGTTGGTCTTAAAGGTGCTACTGGACTCTGATTTTATTGTGCTACTTCAGATCAACACGGCTGCCCATTTGTATCTGTGTGTAATTTATAATGTAATTTTGGCTACAAACAGGTGAAGAGTTCTAAACCAAGAAGTGACAATGGGCCTTGAATCTGCACAGGCGGAAAAGGCCGGGGTAATGTCAGTATGGACACGGGGCTAATCCCCGTGTCCACATAACATTAGTCCTGGTATGGATCAGGCCCTAGAAGCTCCGCAGTAATGCACCAGCAGCAGCCTGGAGTGGTGCTGCTGGTGCGATATTGGCCCTTCTCATACTAAGTTTTTCCACTGTACCCAAAAGGAAAAGGAACATACATGTACACTCACATCACAATCACTGATACTGATTCTATGCTATATTTGTAGGACTCAAAATGGACCCTGGATACAAAGCTGTATAATTTTCATATATTCATTTACAAATAAATATCTGTAACAATTACCTTATAGAAGAGCAGAATGAAGTTGATGGCAAATGCAACGAACAAAGCCAACATCCTCATATTGTAGAAATTTCGAGCAAAATAGTTCTAAAAGAAAAAAGCACAAGTGGAAAACTATATTCTAACTCAATAATTATCCAGTTCACTTTTAAACATTGTATTAAAGGTTTCTAGTGTTTCAGAAAAATGCTACTTTTTCCTCCAAGTTATGTTTAAGCATTACCTCTAATAATACTAACTGAAGATGAATCATATATACATCCCCTCCCTAATATTGTATTCATGTAACGACAGAGAATATTTCATTTTTCTGGACAAGCTTTTGGGAGGGTACTGTTGAAATTATAGACAAAGAATGGGAACATGCTGAGTCGAAGGGCCTGGGCAAAATGGCCTCACGCACATTTTCTTCCTTCCTTGCACTCTGCTGCTTTCCCCAAGAGTTCTCCTGTTCTCCCTTCAAGGCTCACTGACATACTGCAACGCATTCTAGCCAGAAATGTAACAATACATGGGTCTCTTTCCAGTTGGTGAGATGCCCAAATGAAGCAGCCAAGCAGATGTTCTTTCAACCTTCACTTTCTTCAGCTAAGATTTGACTCTGGAGCTTCATGTTCTGGTAGGCACGGTTGGCAGAGCCCTGGTGCTTCCCAGTCACACTGAGACTTGACTTTTTTGAAACTACAAAGAGTAGGGAAGCCACAGTACTGAAAGATTTGGAATCTGAAATAGCAGGTAGAAATGTCATTAAATGATCCCGTTTCCCAATCTTGTATTTGATTCTCCCAGAATTCATCCTCCCAAAACAGGTTTTCCAGCGAACTAAAGCCACTATGACTTCTATAGACACATAAAGCTGCTTTATACTGAACCAGATACTTGATTCACCTTTAGTCTACTCAGAGTGGCAGCAGGTCTTCAAAGGTCATTCATATCACCAACTACCATACCCTGTTAATTGCAGCTACCAAGGATTGAACCTGAGACCTTTGGTGTGCCAAGCAGAAGCTCTACCACTGAACCATGGCCCTGCCATTTCAATGTAGTATGTAGCCAGGCCCTGAAATCATGTTATATTTAATTCCAATTAGATAAGGCTACTTCATTCAATCATTATAGAAGAGACCATACAGGCCAATCTAGTCCAACCCCTGCTCAATGTAGGATCAGCCTAAAGCATCCATGATATCTGTCCAGCCACTGCTTAAACACCACCAGTGAGGGAGAGCTCATCAACTCCTTAGGCAGCTAATTCCACTGCTGAACTACTCTAACTGTGAATTTATTTCCCTGATATCTAGCCAGTATCGTTCTACACAAAGGAGTCTGAAAGCAGCTTATAATTGCTGTCTCTCCCTCTCCCCATAACAGGCATTAATGAAATATGATGTTGCTTTACAGAATTAGAATTTAACTAGATTTAGGAGACCCATGAACAGTTCTCTCAGTATGATAAAATATACTGCAAATAGCTGTAGAGGAAGAAGATAGTTTGGATCAGAGCTATGGTGTGGGAGAATGTCAATTTTATGTTTACTACACTGATTTTGCAATCTCAGTTGCCCTCCCTTAAGGAATATTATCTGTCCCATAAGGAAAATAACGAGGTACCACATCCTGCCTATATATTATGCCCTATTGAAGAGAAGAGCTGGATTTGTGTACCCTGTGTACCGTTTTTTATAACTGAAGGAGTCTCCCCATAACAGACACCAAAGCTCTGAGAGAACTGTGACTGGCCCAAGGTCACCCAGCTGGCTGCATAAGGAGGAATGGGAAATCACACCTAGTTATCCAGATAAGAGGTCACTGCTCTTTGCCACTACACCAAGCTGGCTCAGTTGGGCAGGCAGCAGCCCTGGAAAGGGCAACTAAGATTGTGAAAATAGCCCAGAGGGAAAAGTTTAAACCTTGAAGAGACCTCTTACAAGTAGTTTCTGTTGATATGCAATAATTTTCTTCCAGAAAGCTGACTCCTGGGTTTCTGGTTCACCATGCCTGTGTTTATGATGATGTCTTGGTTTCTGGTTTGCCTTGTCTTCTTTGTCTTTTTCTTCTTTTTCTCCATCCTCTCCTCTAAAACCACAAATTATCCCAAAGGTTACTGCAAGTCCCTCCCTGCATATTAAGTATTTTAATAGGAAGAGAAGCAAGCTGGATAAGTCACATTCTTCATAGACATTTCTTTAAAGTACTTAAATATTTTAAAACAACACAGCTGGAAGAGACAATTAAACAGTGTACAATGAATACAGGTCTGCACAAAGTATTAGGACAGAACAATTTTATAATGGGATTAACACAGTGGTGAAAAAATAAATCATGAAGTAGAATATAAAGGAATGGAAATTACAGAAGCCATGTTAGAATGGCTACTGAATAATAACAATTTACCATTCTATGCATTTTAGCTGGTACAGCAAACTTAAAGACAAGGCCATAAATGCAAATAGTATTGCTTATTTCATGTGGTTCCCAAGCAGTTGGCTGTACTTCCAAATCAGAGTGTTATGGTAGGTAGATTCATGAAGGCGATACACACATGGATACTTACTCAGCTTTCTCAGGTTCAGATTTAGTTTCTTCTTTCTCATCCTTCTTGTCTTCCTTCACCTTCTGTTCCTTGAATGAATAAGAATATCCACAGATTACAAGCATCACCTTTTTAAAAAGAGCATTGGCTCCAAACGATCCTTACAATGAGTAAAAAATGAGGCTTCAGAAAAAAAAGTATTTAAAACATACAACTAAACCAGCTTCATAAATAAATGTGACTAATGTGACTAATTCCATCTTGAATAAAGTGGTCAGTGTAATTAGTATAAATATTGTATTTACTTAAAATATCTCAAACATTCTTTAAAATCTATATTTTTGCGAGTGTGCTTAGATTAGATTTTTAAAGGATAGATATACAAGGTTTAGCATGTACCTGTATTTTTTCTTGTTCTTCAGGCAAAGGGGATAAAGAAGGGCTGCTCAGCAAATCACTCAGGCCAGCATTTGGGTTATGTGGAATAAGTTTATACTGTCCTCCTTCTCGTTTCAAATCCAAGCCAAATATATCTGACAGTAGGTCACCATCTTCTGACAAAGCTTTCAGATCAGCTAGATCTTCTGCAGGCAAGGCAGCTTCTGTTGGCTTCCTTTCTACTTCTTCCCCTTCACCACGCACCTCATCCTGAGTTGGGTCTGGCATATTAGCTAAAAGTTCAGCCACTTTAATCTTTTTTGCCCCTTCTACTAGGCTTCCTCCAAGCAGCAAACTGTACATGATTTGAAAGAAACCTCGGAAGACACTTGATATAAAATGCATTAAGCCCATTAGAATGCTCCAGTAGGAGGAGAAAAAAGCCATTATCATATCTTTCATGGTCATTTTCTTCATTTTCTTCATCTGCTTCTTTATGCTTTTCATGCTTAGCATTTTCATGAGCATCATTATGTTATACCTGAGAGCTACTAATGCTGATTTGACAGTCAAAAGAGAGAAGAAACCCATTCTAGGATCTTGTTCCTCACGCTTCTCATTCTCATTTTCTTCTTTATTTGCAGACCTCTCGTTCAAATCTGATTCTGAGATCTGAGCAGCCAACTGCATTTCAAAGATGGTGTCCTCACAGAAATTAACAAAAAGTTCCATTTTTTCCTTCTCCCCTCCTTCGTTTACCACATCAAAGATAAACTGCCTCTTTGACTCTTTAACTTGAGGTTTCTCCCACTGTGTCCGGCTTGATTCACTTATCTCAAAATATACTCGTTCAATACGCTTTGCACTACCCATTATTTCTATGCGTCCTAAGAAGGGCTGGAAGTAGTTCAGAACACTGTCTGCCAGTTCAAGAAAAGTCTGCAAACGGGTATCGTGAGGCATATGCTCTGACAAGTTAGTCAGGAGAACAGCAACATTGAAGCCAATATCTTTGGCAGGCTCATGAAACCGTTTCACAAATTCCTCATAGTCTAATGTCTCATTCTCATCCGTCTCAGCACAGGAGAGCAGAAACTCTGTTTCAGACTGAGTATAGTGCTTATGGCTTTCCATTGCTTTATGGAAATCTCTTTTTGAAATGACACCTTTGCCATCAGGATCATATTCTTTGAATGCATCAGAGAAAGTTAAATCCTTCAGTTTTAGGAACATATCAAAGAATTTTAGAATCATTTCTACGTTGTTGGAAGATTCCACTAACATGTCAACCATCTGTTTGCCGATTGTTCCATTCACAACATTGCCTAAATGTGAGAAAGGGAATTGATCATTTTAATACAGTAAATACTTCACTCAGTAGCAATCAGATGTGATAAGCCTTACCAACTATGCCATGTACTGCAGAACACCTGCATAGGATTTCATATGCCATCATTTAGAACCAAGGCTGTCAAGAGCCACAATGGGATTCATATAAAGCTTCCCTCTGAGCCTGCCTCATGTTCACAATATATTTAAGATGCCTGAGTATGCTGTTATACTCCAGTGGTAGTGAACTGTGCTCCCCAGCCCTCCTGGGTTATCTGGGCCCCTCATATTTTATACTCCTAGTCCTCCCACTTAGCAATCTTGTTTAGAAATAGTTTTCAAAATATGACCAAGTTTTCTAACACATGAAGAGGGGGAAACTAGCAGGTTTGAAACATTTCATGCCACTATTTATAGATATAAACTACTCACAGATTATATTTCCACAGCACTTACCTTCTATCATCTATACTGAATTATTTCTAGCCTTTATTTTGTGATAGCTAATGGCAAACACAGCTATATTATTTGTCATATTTTATCCTGCACAGAAAGGCAGACATGATTCTTCCATTTCAATATTGCCATGCTTTACCAACAGGAAAAAGGTCAGAATTGAACATGTACAGGGGAAAAAAGGGGCTTTATTCCAAAATTAATTGTTTAAATACAAACCTCCACAAATTAAAGGAGCTGACACAAACTTGGGAAGATCTGCCATCTTTCTCTTTAAACTATTGTGTTCACTACATAACTCCACTGGGAGCTAGGAAATCCTTGTAAATGAACCACATTGTGTCATAAGGTATGTTAGAGGGCCTGGGAACTGAGCAAAATGGCCCCACTGTTTTAGTTCTAGTAGTAGAATCATAGAGTTGGAAAGGACCTCTAAGATAATCTAGTTCAACCAACTGCACAATACAGGAACTCACAACTACCTGCCCACCCACAGTGACCCCAACTTTGTGCCCAAGTGATTCCTCCACCAAAATCCTCCAGAATCCAGCCTTGCATGGACGAAATTCACCTACCATCCCACAGTGGCGATTAGCAATTCCCTGTGTATGCAAGGAAGGGCCACAAGAGACAAGCATTGGCACATCCCTTCTGCCCACCCACTCACAATCTGCCTAAGTTCATAAGATCAGCATTTCTGCCAGATGACTGTCTAGCCTCTGCTTAAAAACTTCCAAAGAAGGAGAACTTACCACCTCCCAAGGAATCTTGTTCCACTGAGGAACTGCTCTGTTAGGAACTTCTTCCAGATGTTGAGACAAAAATTATTTTGAATTAATTTAAACCCATTGGTTCTGGTCCAACCCTCTGGGGCAACAGAAACCAACTCTGCTACATCTTTTCTATGACAGCCCTTCATGTATTTGAAGATGCTTATCATATCACATCGTCACCTTCTCTCCAGGCTAAACAGACCAAGCTCCCTCAACCTTTCCTCCCTCAACCTTCCAACCCCTCACCATCTTCATAGCCCTCCTCTGGACATGCTCTAGTTTCTCTACATCTTTCTTCAATTGTGGTGCCCAAAACTGAACACAGTACTCCAAGAGAGGTCTGTATTGTTCTGTTTTATGTAAACTGCCCTGAGCCTTCGGGGAGGGTGGTATATAAATATAATAAATAATAAATATAATAAATAATCTTAACACCGCCCGTGGCGCCGTGGGTGCCACGGACTAAATAAAAGGGTAAGGGGTTCTGGGATGGGATATGTCCGGGATGAGGAAGGGTCCGGATTGGACCCTTCCTCCGGACAGACAATCGGAGGGACCAATCAGCAGGCGCACAGCGCCTGCCGATTGGTCCCTCCGATTCCCAGTCCCAGCAACTGTGAGCCGCGCACAGCGCACAGTTGTTCCTTTGCCGCCAGCCTGACGCATCAGAGGCGCGAAGCGCCTCCGATGTGTCAGGCCGCCTGCAAGGGAGCCCCCGGCAGCCACGCAGAGCTTTGGGTCTCTTGCAGCGTCAGGCCACTGCCCGAGGGAGCCCCCGGCAGTCGTGCAGAGCGCGGCTGCCGGGGGCTCCCTTGCCTAGCGAGGAAGAAAATGGCCGCCCTGCCGCCAGCTCCAGGTAGGCTGTGCCGCCGCCGCTGCCGGGGGGGGCAGGACGACCCGCCTCACACGGCGCCCCACAACCTCCCCGGGGCTTGGGGACCGCTTTCAATCCTGCCCGCCGCCTTAAAACGGTCCCCAAGCTCTGGGGAAGGCGCTCCGCGACTCCGGGAGCCACGGAGCGCCTTCCCCGGGGCTTGGGGACCGCTTTCAATCCTGCCCACCGCCTTAAAACGCTCCCCAAGCCCCGGGGCTTGGGGAACGTTTGGCTACATGGGGGGAGGGGAAGCGAACCCTCCCCTAGGGCCCGCTGTATTTTTTTGACAGCGGGCTCAACTGCTAGTAAATAAATAAACCAGAGTGGAGTAAAGTGGTAACATCACCTTGCATGATTTAGACACTATACTTCTTTTAATACAGCCCCAAATCCTAATTTGCCTTTTTAGCCACTGAGTTACACTGCTGACTCATTTTCAGGGTATGGTCTACTAAGGCTCACAGATCTTTTTCACACATACCCCTGCGAAGACAAGTCTCACCCATTCTATAGTGATGCTTTTGATTTGCCTTCCTGGGGCTAATAGTCAAACCTAAAAAAGGACACTGACACTTAACCATTTTTGGCATGAAAACGGCCACAGCTGTTTTTATTCATTGAGAGTCGCATAGCCTGGAAGCGGATATGCCCTTTTGTGGTTGTCCAACCACAAGGCAGCCCCATTTCAGCAGACGTCCCTCAATGGGTGATGTTGGCTCACAATGTCTGCTCCCCAGATCCTCCAACCTGCTGATCTGTGGGAGGTAGCAGCAGGATGCGAACTCGCTGTTTTTTTTGTGGGTTTTTTCAGTGTGGTTTTTTTCAGTGCTATTATAACAATTTTGTAATATAAGTACATAGTTAAAATAAAATACAGTTATAAAAGTTTTACCTTCTAACATAGATAGCAACATGACCACCATATCCTTCTGAAGATCCATCAATTCTTTTAGTAACTCGATTTGACTGGAATCCTGTCAATATGATATGACAAAATCACAACAATTTTAATTCCATATAGCTTCTACAAGCATATCTAGGAAATTACACTTGAATCCTATGGATCAGGTGGTCACCAATTTATGACTATTCTCATATCTTGGCTGCCACCTCCCCCATATTACTTGCCATATTACTTGCCAACTCTTCAGTCTATCTTTTCAGAGGGCATAAAGAATTGCAGTGGGGCAGATATAAGGAAAATCCAGGACTTAAATGGACACACCAGACATGCTTTTATAAATTAAAGTCTATAGAACAGGAAGCTCTGAAATATGACTTGAAATTACAACATAAAGCAATCTTTAGTGTAACTTTAGTATCAAGGAGAATTTGAAACCAGTTAAAACATGTTAGCAAACTTTTGTTTTGTAACATTTAACAGATGTAACGTGGCAGCATGCTTAAGATTTATAAAGGAAGGTAAGAGGAATTCCTAAGAGAGGAAAGGTGATGGGAGAAGACGGAAAACAGAAGAGAGTAGTAGGTTATTCATAACCTTCTAACCATGTTTAATAGAAAAGAAGCATTATATTTTAGCAAGAAAATGATTTCCTAATGACATTTTTCTGATGAACAAAGATACCTCTTCCTTTATCAGTGAAAAATCCTTTGTGTTTAAAAAAATATATTTTCTTTGTAAAGTTAAGGAGAGAATTTGAGATATGCAGATGACACCACATTTCTGGCAGAAAACAGTAGACCTGAAATAACCACTGCTAAAGGCTAACGTGCCAACGCAGGATTACAGCTGAGCATTAAGAAGAGAAAAAGCAATAATTGAGGAACACCACAACTTTAAGGATGCATATGAAAAAACTGAAATGGTCAAAGATTTTCTGTTCCTTGGTCCCATTATATATCAAATGGGAGACTGCAACCAAGAAATTAGAAGGCTATTGAGACTGGGAAGGATATATATGAAGGAAGTAGAAAAGATCACTAGGGCCCATTATGCACGGCCGCTGAAACAGCGATTTCGGGTCACATGGAAAACGCGGAGGGGAAAGACTCGACACACACCGGTTATGCACGGGGCGGGGCGAGACGGCGGCAAAACCCAGAGTAACCGATTATGTACGCGGCGATCCCGGCGCCACTTCTGGTTGCGCCCCGGTCACCCGGAAGCTGCGCTTTCTTCCGCGTTTCGCGAACGCGACTTTTTCGGCGGCATGCACTGAAGCTGCAGCCAGTTGCAGCCGGCACCGTGCGTTATCTGTGATTTTAGTCGCCGCCACTCCACCCCGAATGTGCACTAAAACCCCCGTGCATAATGGGTCTAAGTGTAAGAATGTGTTGTTGATGACCAAAATCAAGATAATTCATATCACAGAATTCCCCATTACTAGCAAAGTGGTATAATGAAGAAACTGAAAGGAAGAAAGTAGGTTCCATTGAATGTGGTATCAGAGAAGAGTTTTATGGACACTGTGGACTGCCAAATGAACTCTCCTTAGATGCTAAAACGACTATTATACTTCAGTCACATTGTGAGAAGACAAGGCTCACTGGAGAAAACAATAATGCTAGGAAAAGTAGAAAGCATCAGAAAAAGAGGACCACCCGATAAGAGATGCATTGACTCAGTCAAAGAAACCATTGCCTTCAGATTGCAAGACCTGAACAAGGCTGTTAATGACAGGGAATTTTGAAGGCATTTTCTTACCCATTTCTCTCTCAATTCACTTTTTTTTTTCATTAGCCCACCTCCCATTTTTACTTTTCGGTCTCAAGACCTTCTCATCCCTATCCTGCTGGGTGAAAAATGTATTTAATACTAGTATAGTAGTGAACCCTTCTTAATATTATGAGCAGAAGGCACTGGAGTTGCTGGGCACTGTACATTGCACTGGTTCTGCTGGGCTTCCAACTTCTCACTTCAACCGTGATTCAGAGCTTGACATCAGTCCTGTTGAACTGGTATTGTGACAATGGGTTCTGCTCAGCATTCTGTGACTGCACTGTATTGATGGGTTTTGTGTACATTGCACTGGTTCTGCTGGGATATCCAAGTCAGGGCTAGGTTGAGAGTAATATGACTGGCCCAAGGACACCCAGCAAGCTTCAATGGCACAAGTGAATGGGGATTTAAATATGGATTTCCCTGGATTTCTGGCACTTTAATCACTATTACACTGGATCTTGTGATAGAATACCATGTTGGAAGTTGAATGTATGGAACACATCTTCTGGTGTGCCCCATGAGTTGGAAATGGGTACGGACATGACATCTGTAGCCCCACCTCAGGGAGCATGCCAGAAAATGTGGGGAGGCCGCAGCCAAGTTGCTGGCTGCAAAGCTGGCAGAGGTGGAGCCCCTAAAACTGGCTGGGGCCACTGTACTGCCACTAAAGCAGGCTGAGGCCACTCCCCACTTCCCAGGCCTGTCCTGCTCTCCGCAGTGTGGGGCAGGCTGGGAAAGCTCTGCTGCCATGGTACCCAGCTTCCCAGGTCTGTCCCATCCTCTGCAGAACAGGGCAGGCCTGGGAAGTGGGGAGACACCACGGCTGTTGGTGGAGGGCTGCAGAACTTCTGTAGCATGTAAGAGAGAGACCAGGAAGGAGAGGTAAGTGGGAGAGGCAAGTTGTGGGGAAAAGGTGTGTGGGGTGAAGGATTGAGGGGGGGGACCAAGAAGGACAGGTATGTGGGAGATGCAACTGAGAAAAGGGGAAATGTGTGTGTGGGTGGGGGGACTGAAGGGTGAAGGGACCAAGAAGTACAGGTAGGTGGGAGAGGCAAGGGGGAGGGGGAGGAGTGAGTGTGTATGTGTGTCAGGGAGGGAGGGGGCCAGGATCATGGATTCCCACAGCAGCTAGCTGTTCCCCATACCCTGTGATAGTCGGATTCTCACTGGACTAACAATGTTTTTTGTTTTATTTTATTCCCCGTTAAGTCATGCCAAAGTTTTGCAGACATGTCACATATCAGTGAATAGGCATTCCCTTCCCTTCTCTGCTGTAAGGAAAGTTTATCTATAAATCACACAGCATGAAGAAGGGATGTGGTATCACTGCAGCCAAAGAGGGAACAATGCATCTAGAGAAGCCCATCTATAGTTCACTTGGTGTCCATAATCAATTTTGCAGAATTTGCAGAATTAAATTGCAGAATTAAATATAAATTGTATTATGGTAAGAAAATTAGTTCAATGTACAATGCTTATATCTTCTTTAATTAAATACACATGTTCTGTCTTTAAAAAAAAATCTGTACCTGAGACAACTTCATCTGCATATGGGCGAACACATGAAGGAAACCAACCACTGCATCCCACAATCTGCTATGTGCCAGACTCTGTTGGTTACCAGTACAAGGACCCTGCAGAAATTTCAATGTTCAATCGAAAAGAACATTGTTACCATGTTAAGAAGAGGAAGTTCACCTACCAGTTAATAGCACATGACAGTAATTGGAACAACTACAATGAACAAAAGCAATTACGTATCATTTACATGATCCAGAGATTTTGGTTGCATTGTCATCAGTACACAGGTGACACCCAGCTTTATCTCTTGATGGATGGCCACCCTAACTCCTCCCCAGAATGATTCACTGGATGTTTGGAGGCAGTGACAATTTGGCTCAAGCAAAATTAGCTCAAACTCAGCCCCTCCAAGACAGGGGTCCTGTGGTTTGGTAGGAAAGGGACAGATCAGGAAGCGCATCTACCATTCCTGGACAGTATACAATTGGATCCTGGATGCCTCCTTATCTATGGAGACTTGGGTCACTAGGCACTAGGCCATGCATGCGCGATTTCGGCCGCGCATGGCGCATGTGTGCATGCACGGCCGGCCACGCATGCACGATGCGCGGGCGCGCTTGCGCGGCATGCGCAGGCGGGCAGTTCCCCTGCCGGTCCCCAGCCTCAAAAAGGTTGGGGACTACTGGGGTTAAGGATTGGGGGATAGAAGTTGGGGGGTGGGATAGGGTGAGTTGGAGGGGGTTTTATTCATGTTTTATTGAGGTCATATTGTATTTTAATTATTATTGTTAACCACTGCAAACTAGCTGCTTAGGACCAGTGGTTTAGAAATCAAATAAATAAATACTAAATTAATAAATGGAAGGGGAGCATAATTAGCATAGCAAAGCTTCTGTGCCTAGTCTGTACAAATAAGCTTTAAGTATGCCAGAACACTTTTACAGAATTGATACCCAAATGGCCTTGGTGTCAGCATAATGTTCTTCGTATGCTGTGAGCAGTAACATCCTGTGCTACATTTTACACTGAGAATCCCCTGATGGACAGTTTGTTGGTGGACAATTGATGGACAATTCTTAGAGGGTAAGCTGATTTTTAAAACACAATTTGTGTTTCCTTCTTTCTAACAGAACATCTCCACGCCAGTTAAATATATGATAGTTTTGACATGCACGTTTGCCTAAACTGCAAATTGTTAAGCTTTTGATAAAGGTTTTATACAATAAAATCTCCTAAACCTTGTATAAATATGAAAAACTACTCATTTTAAAAGCTTTGAATCAGTTCCTTACTTACGTAAATGCTTATTTAAACTGCATCAAAGGATTTATAACATAGTAAGTATACTCAATGAAATCATCTTATGTCAATATCTTTTATCTGCTGTAAAGCCATTGTGTTGGCAGTCATCTTTAAGCGATAAAGGTAATCTAAGTATTTGTTGTCTCAGTGATGTCTACTTTCTACGTGAAAAATTAATCCCATGCCACAGCCCTATTGTTACATTCAAATATTTTTGGGTGTTACCTGAATGTATTCTGTAAGAGTATTGAAGACCTGCTTTGCAACTTGAATTGCTTTAGAGAAATTCCTTTGTCCTTGTTCATCAATAACATCTTTTCCAGAATAATACCAATAGAAATCACTAATTGATTCCTGAAAAGACAGCAAGAAACCTGGTTCCATAACTCATCACCATAAATACGCATTTGACAAAATACATAAAGAAAGCAAAATGTTCATAAATTCCTCAGAAATGCGGAGTCAAATTTTGATTATAGTTTTTGTCCTTTAAACTCTCTAATTCAACTCAGTAGTAGAAAACTGGGACATGCTATGCAAATATTCACTTGTCAATTTAATGAGGTTATTTACTGTTTTTTCAGTGTTTCTTCTTTTATCTGAGGGGCAGCATTGTTTGCCTTTTCTTCTTGAGGTTGTGTTTCTTTTAAAAGTTTATTTTTACAGTTCTTTCTTTCATTGTTTTGTTCTGGGGGGCACTGTAGTCCCCAGTTTGGTAGCTGTTGTACTTGTTGTAGTAGGTTGTCAACTTTGGGTACTATTGTTCTGCTCTGGTTTGCTGGCCTGGGGGGGCAGTATTTAGTTCTTCTGTCAGAGCGGTTCTCACAGAGCAGTTCTGTCAGTGCTCTCTCAGGGTGTCTGGCATCAAGAGAGGAAGGGAAGACAATTGTAAGCCATTTTAAGACTCCTTTGGTTTGTGAAAAGTGGGGTACAAAAACCAGCAGCTATTCATCCTCTTGACTTTTCTGTTTGTGTTGGCGGGGAGCCTGGATAGGAAAGCCTGTGATTACTGAACATGGATTAAGCACTTAGGCCACCCTGTAAATTTACCAGTAGCCTGCTGCATTTCCTACCCTTGGCTTATATGCGAGTCAATAAGTTTGCCCAGATTTTGTGGTAAAATTAAGCACCTTGGCTTATATACGGGTCAGCTTATATGCGAGTATATACGGTAAGTGGGCAGCATTCTCTTGATATGAGAGCTTCAGATTTGTATCGAAGGTCTTCAATATGCAAACCACTGGATTTTGGAAATATGTACTGCTAAATGATCCACTTAGTTCTGCCTACTGCCAATTTCTTTTATGTTCCTTTTGCATTTGATTTGGTAATCAGTTATTTTCTTGCTAATATCTCTGCCCTAAAATTATTATTTCTTCATACCATAGTACTTTCACTTTACCAGTTCTTGAAATACTGCATCTCCAAAATGAATGGGGCACTTTTTAGTGAGTTATAGTGAACCAAATATCAAATAAGAATTTTTAAAAATTAAAAAATAAACCTGATACTGAGTATCTCAGTGATCTCAGTGCTGTCACCACACTGACAACTGATGTTCTATTTGTGTCTATTGCTGAGCCAAGGGAGCTCATAGTATTTCAGATGTATTTTGACAGTTTCCTAAGATTCCTGTTTCCCCTTAAGAACATGTTTCCTTATGCATTTACCATGTCTTCACTATTCCCTCACTATAGAATTATAGAATCACAGAGTCAGAAGGGGCCATAGAAGCCATCCAACCTCTGCTCAATTTAGGATCGGCCTAAGGCATCATTGATAAGTATAGGATCATCATGTAATGAAATCTGCCTTCTGCCTAATTACATAACATTTTGATGTCATCTCGTGCAGAGTGCAGTATCTTACTGGGTGGCTGTGTGCTGTTTGCAGTTCAGAAAACGAGGAAGCAATGGCAGTCAGGAGAGATGAAGGTACAATTAACTGACAACAAAGAGCTCCAAAGAAGCCTCAGTGAAGACACACTGAGGCCCATTACGCACAATAGTGGCTGTGCCTGGCCGACACCAATTTCTTGCAGATGGGCAGCATGCCCTGCCACTTCTCTTGTACCAATGGGAGAAAATTTCCTCCATCAGACATGTTCCACCCCAGATTTCAGCCAGAGCAGAAAGGTTCCACCACATTTCTCTATAGCGTCAGGGGCAGGGCAGAGGGGCTACTTCCATGAGGATCGGATTGTCTGATAAGACAGCACCACCTTCGTGGAAGGTAAAAAAAAAATGCCCCGTTTGGCTCTTCAGTGTTGCAAAGCCAAACGGCATTTTCTGTCCCTGCTGGGACACTGTGTGTGTCTTCCCTGTGTGCATGGGCCTGGCCTGGCCACTGATGGCAGCTGCAGCAAAAAAAGGAAATGCAACAAAAACCAGCATTCCCTTGCCATGGAGCATTGGAGACCCTAAAGCAGGCCAGGGCCAGGAGGGGGCTGGGATGGCATTGACATTGTGTGTAAGCAAGCCTGAAATCAATTAAAAAAAAAAATCAGCTGACAAGTATTTTCACCCCTTATGTGGAACATCAACTTAAGGGGCAATATCCTTTTCTCCCTGCCCCTTCCCTCCTCCCCCACCCCCTCCTTACCTGTTGGCATGTCTTTTGGCATGGGTGAGTCCAGCCCAGTGATGCACAGTGCCAGCCTCCCAAGGCTGTCCCCACTCTCCCTCCGAGGCAGGAGCTGCCTCGGAGGCATAACAGAGGTGGCTGCAGCCCAGCAATGCACAGCACTGTGTGTCGCTGTGCTGGCCCCACCCCCACCAGTCTCCTGAGGCTGCCCCCACTCTCCAGAGAGCGAGTGCAGCCTCGGAAGACTGGCAGCTGTGATGTCAGAACTGGGGGCAGGACTATAGACATCATGTCCGTACACTTCCATTGGAGGGACCGCGTCAGTAGATGTTCCACATCAAAAAATCACGGGAAACATGTCCAGAAATAAATCTTGCAAACTGAAGGTTAGCAATGTTGCTATGAGAAAGTTAATTCTAAGCTTGGAAATGCTAACATTATAGAATCAAATGTGATAGATTAATTGGTTTGAATACAGTCATATGAGTTTCATGTAACCTACATAGTGACAACACCCCTGAATATCTCAGATATGGTTTGTACAAGGCTATCTAATCTTTCTTTGATGAGATTCTCAAACAATATTTTATATTTAATCTTAAACTAAAGGGATAAAGGATATGTCTTTTTGCTTCTGTTTCATTTGTATTTTGTTACCGTATTCCACATTTAACTAGTTAAAACCCACCCACTAATTTTATTTATGCTAAAGTAAAACAAACACTGATGTTACAAGACCAAGCTTTACAAGGAACTCTTTTCTAAATGACTCTTCACCAACTGTTCGCATATATTTTACCTGAACTCGCAATAAATAATCCACAGTAGATATGATAATATTGACAGTTGTATTGTTTCCAGTCTGAGTCCTCAAATAATTCTGAAAATCTTACAAAAAGAGAAGGAGAATGAATTAACATTTACCCAAATTCCTTGGAATTTACTCAATGAAACATTACAATGTATGCATTCTTTCTGTTGATATCAGTATATCAAATTTCTTAATAATGCTCTCTCTTTTCAGCTTACTGGAAATTACCAGTGTCATCCTAAGCAAAGTTATACCCTTCTAAGGTCATATGTAAAAATATTTTCTTACTTTTTAATATACTATGCTCTTTTGTTGCATTTGTGCCACTGAATTGTAACAAGAAGAAACAAAATTCCTTTTAGCTGAACTAATAAAACAACTGTTAAAGAAGAATGGTTTATTTCATTATTTAACTTATATTGCTTATTAATTCATGTACTGGAAAAGGCATAAGGTTTTTTTCCAATCAATATATATATATATTTATATAATATATATATATATATATATAAATGAGCCAAATACATATCAGAAAAATACCTTGTTATTTTTTGCAAATTATTAGGTTGCCTAAATATATCTGGGATCTTTCAGGATAACAAAAAAGGTTGCTAAAAATCCCAGAAATATTTCTGTAATAGTAGGAAAGCAGATTTAAAAAATGGGCTGGGGGTCCTGGTGCCCCCCCAGCTCTCCTGGTGGATAGGAGGCCAGGGAGAGTGGCATGGCCACTGCAAAGGGCAGCCTTCCCTGCCCTCCCCCGGCAGCTAAGTGATGCAGCCAGCATGGGGCATGCCTTGTCTGCCTTCTGCACCCTCCTCCAATGGGCAGTAAACTGGCAAGAGTGATGTGGGCAGCACAGACCATGTCCAGTTGGCCTTCTGTGTCCTCCTTTGCTGAGCAGGAGGCTGACAAGAGTGGTTCACATGTTGTGGCGCATGCTCAGAGAGCCTTCCCTGGCCTCCCAGCAGCCAGGAGGCTGGGGAGTGTAGGGTAACCATGGCAGAGCACAGCTGGACTGCCATCCCCTGTTCTTGCAAAGAGCAGGGATAACTATGGCTGTACAAGGAAGTCTCTTTTAATCCAACAATAAACTCAGTATCTTACTAAAGTAATGTCCAGACTTGGCCAAAATAAGGCCTGGAATTTACTCTTATTTTTGAGCCTGCCCTGATTAATTACAGATCCTGCCCTGAGAACTATATTGGGGTGATATTCTCTGCTTTAATTCTGAATTGTGAGCTCTATTGATACTTTACGTCTTGCTTCTAAGGATGATTTTCTTTGTGAGTACATTAATTGGTGTTTAAGGTTTAAGCCACCGGGGAAGGCTTGAAAATGAGAGTAAATTTCAAACCTCGTATAGGCTAACTCCAAACTTTACTTTAATAAGTAAGATATTGAGTGTATTGCTGGATTAAAAGAAACTTTATTATGCAGCCATAGTCATCCCTGCTCTTAATTGTTACCTTCGTGGGTTTGACTGGTTTTGGTTTGGACCCCCTCTTCCTGGGCTTACCTCCTGACTGTTCTTTCTCCTCATGGCAAGTGCTGGGAAGCAGCAGTGAGGAAGATGAGCAGGGGGCAGGGAAGACCGTCTGACTTTAACATTATCAAACAATTAGGGGTATTTTAAATAAATACTTTCCCTATCCGACTGTATGTTAGTGTGTTACAGGTTACTTATGGTGACCCCAAGGTGTTTTCAAAGCACCTTTAGAGATGGTTTGTCATTGCCAGCCTCTATGTCGTGAGCCTGGTATTCCTTGGAGGAAACCCATCCAAACAGTATCCAAGGCTGACCCTGCTTGACTTCGAAAATCTGACAAGACTGAGCTAGCCTAGGCTATCCTGGTCTAAATTTGTATACGTATTAGGAATAAGTAAAACCAATTAACGTCTACACTTAGGTATTTAAAGGTGGTTACTTCAACATTTGATTACTCCCATTCTATTAACAAACCTGAGTTGTGTCCTTCACAAAGTAACTGCAGGAAACGGAATAGGTCACAAGTAAATTCATCATCTTGCATCACCTTTTCTCCTATGGAAAAGCAGAAGCTATATTATTACAAAAGTTTGTCATATAAGTCTTTTCCCTCACATATACAACTATTTTACGCTTTAAAAGAGAATGTATATTATATCTGTCAATGTTATTGCATTGTTTCAGAATCAAAACATGGCATATTTACTTCCAGACTTTTCATAAGAAAAAAGATAAAGTTTAGAAATACACTTCTGTTCAAAATGTGGCAGTATGAGCATGGCAACATTTTAGAAATGCTCTACTATTTGTATTCATGAACAAAATAAGCTATGAGATAAGGCTACTGCCCTAAATTGAAGACAGAAAATATCGTGTTGGATTAGTTGTTAGAGATCTTGCTGTGTTAATCATTCTTTATGAACAACAGGAAGAAAAATTAAAAGACCACCCTTGCATCAATTTCTGAAGCATCTGATTTTATCATCCAAAAATATACACAAGCAATGCCTATTAAGGATCTACTGAATTAGGCTTGTTTGGGACCCTTACTACATCAACAACAGTATTGTCTACTCAGACTTGTCTCAGGCAGAGGTCTTTCATACCACTCGCTACCTGGTTCTTTCAGATGGAGATGCTAGGGAGAGAATCTGGGAACTTCTGCATGCCGTGCTACCATTGAGTCACAGCCGCTGGCTGGCTCACCAAAACATTTGTCATGAGATTAAAAAAAAAACAACCAATTTATACATGTTTTCAAAAGGTCAATTTTTAACATTATCAAACAATTAGGGGTATTTTAAATAAGGGTCACCCATTGTGGGCCTAGGAGCATGGAGAGGAAGAAGAGGGAACACAAGAACACCTAGAAAACTGTGGAGTAAAACAGCTTAAATTTATTCAATTTTTACTTAGATATTTAAAAATCATGCTCATAGGAAAAACCCTGACAAGAGAGAAGGTGATACAGGAGAGACAGAATGCAATAGGAGAGAGCAACTGTTCTTTAAATAAACTAAGCATGTCATCTAAACTAGAAGCCATTAGAATATTTTCATGTACCTGGATGCTGATATTCATTGTAAGAAACAATTAAATATGCTGAAAACTAAAGCTTTAGAAACACATCCAGTATTATAAATTAAGAGTCGGTTGTGCTGAAACTGCCATTAAAAAGCAAAAATAAAAATCCAGTAAAGCAAGTTTATGACTTTCTATTCCAACACCTTAACTATGATTATCCCTAGTTAGTAGACAGAACAGCTCCTGTAGTAAGAATTGTGGGTGAAAGGTTTTCTCCAGATGTATAATGGACTAGGATTTGTCCCTTCTTTACGCCAAGGATTTTACTCTGATGATCTAAAGTGAACTACTTTTTGCAGTCTTTCAAGGAAGAAATCCCAAGAATCAAAGAGAGAATATGCTTCCAAATGTTCTAACGGAGATCATACACAAAGGAGTTTTAAAAAAAAATCAAGTTACTGCAAAAAGTTGCACCCACATGTTACAATATTACAACAAGGTTATTCTGTTTCAAAAATGTTTTAATTAAAAAAAAGTTTTTGACACTAGAACTCAATTTGGTTTTAGAGGTCTTAGCAGTCAAGATTAGGTTGGATTTGGACATAACAGGCATTAAACCCAACGAAGATGAATTTAAAATGAGAAGTCATGCTGATGATGTTGTTTTAACACTTATTAGGCCAGAGGTCCCAATCCCCAAGCTATTGAACTGCCTGAATATTTTTGGACACTTATCAATTTATAAAGTTAACAAAAATAAGACTATTATGGCCAGCAGCTCAAAAGTGGAAAGGCAAGAAAGATAATCTATGGAGAAACAGTTTATTAAACATCTGGAGACGATATAAAGATAGAATGAGTCTGGAAGGATCCCCACTGAAATCTCTGATAGAATCTTATTGCCACAAAGTAGATTGCCACAAAGAAGAATAGATATTTGGTTATCCTTGATGGTCAAATAAAGAACTGAGACTGCCTAAAACAAGAAAGCAAAAATATTGATTGGTTTAGTCATAGACAAATTGGGTCCATATTACAAGAAGCCAAAACCACTGATAAAATCCTTAGGAATTTAACTGGGTTCAAATCCAAAATCACACAACCGCATTTCATAGCTTGAATATATAAACAATTGTTGAAGCTTGAGACTGAAATGGTTCAAGTAAAGAATTGTATGGTCAAACGGATGCAAAATTTGGGCCAAAAGATATCCTTAGAAGACTGGGACCAGATGTGGTTCAAGAATGACAAATTAACAAAAAGTCAGCTTTTGAGAAAAAACTGGTATAAAATGGTATGTAACTCCTATAGATGGTATGTAACTCCTAAAGGATTACATAGAATGTCAAACCAATTTGATGGGAAGTGTTGGAGGTGTCACGATGCTTTGGGATCCTTTTTACATATGTGGTGGATCTCAAGTTTCTTTGAGATCCAAAATTTTAATTAAATATGTTTAATTAAATATGTACTGTCCATAGAGCTTTCATGGCAAAGATACTGGAGTGGTTTGCCATTTCCTTCTCTAGTGGATCACCTTTTGTCAGAGCTCTCTGCTATGACCTGCCCATCTTGAGTGGCCCTGCACAGCATATCTCATAGCTTCACTGAGCTATGCAAGACCCTTCACCACGATAAGGCAGCAATCCTTGAACGGGTAGCAGTTGGTGCGAGCTTAAATGGACTCTGGGGAATGGTAGAGGACAGGAAGACCTGGAGGATCATTGTCCATGGGTTCGCAATGGGTCAGACACGACTTCGCAACTAACAACATGTTGACTTCCAATTTGCCCATAAAAGCCAGAGAATTCTTTTTTCATGAAATGGCTGCAGCTAGATTCACTGTTGCATCAACACGGAAGCAAGAGCTGTGTTGGAGCAAATGACAAATTTCGCAGTTGTGGTGAAATTGACTAATGTGGTAAAAGGAAGGCCATCAGAAGAATTTTTTGAGTGTTGGGGATACTTTTTAGAATTTGTGTGAAAATATTAACATCTCCTAGGAGATGCACTTCAGATTGTAACTGATTATCTATAACGAATTTAGTTTGTTGGGGTAGACTATATGTAACCTATAATATTTTTGCATCTATTTCTTCTGACAATTAAAAAAACTTTATAAAAAAGAAAGCACAACCCCTTTTCAAATCGTTCATCAGAGCTACCATAGTTTGAATTTTCATCTAAAGGGCAATCTGATGGAAGAGGATCAAAATATTCTGCAATCATACCTTATAAATATGTATTTGGTTTATCCAATTAACAGTTATCTTGTCCATGAAAGAATCACTGGAGGCCCCTAATATGCTGCCTGTACTTTCCAGAAGACAGGTGCAAGCTTTTGTTGTTGATTACTAAATCATTACACACTAAATTCAACAGCAATAAATTACAGATACATAAAACATGTTCTACATTTACAATACACAATCATAAAAATGGGCTACTGAAAGAAGCTTTATTTTACTATCCCACCCCCATTTATTAAATCACTTCATAACTGTTTTATACACTTAACAGTAACCAGAAGCTTTCTTGAAAAGTGCAGGTTGTTTCCCAGCCACTGCATCCATTAAACTCATCACAAGCACCCAGGGAGAGGAGAGCTTGTAAGAAACATTTTTATATGAGATCCATCCAACAAACCATCAGTTGTGTTCTGAAAGTGAGAAATTCTTGAAAGGAATAGGATGCATCTAAAATGGAAAGGCAATGCACGTCTTTGAATCAGCATCCCTACCTGACTTCTTATGCTACCATGTTAGGCAAACTAATAAGGAAACAAGCCCCATCAAACCATATACCAGTCATCAGTACAACATACTGGTGGATATGGATCTTTTCTGCTCTCCCTTTCCCCAGAAGCACTTTATTAGATGAAGATAAAAGGAAAAATTCATGGAGACTCTAGTGTTGGAGGAGCAAAAATCGGGTGAAATTGCCTCCTATTTTCTTTTCCATTCAAGGCTCTAATGATGGGTAAAGGAGAAGGGCTGATTTCACCCAATTCTTTATCATTGTAATCCCTCAAGCACTGTGACTTATTCATCCATGAAAGTCCTGCTACTACAAGCACCAAATTATCAGGGTAAATAAAAAGGCTATTGGGAAAAGGAAAGTATAGGAACTGTGCGTTTATGTATCTCAATGCAACTATAACCTTATGTTTATGATAATTCTGCTACGTAGTGAACAGTTTGAAAGTACTCCAAATAGCACTTGCAACTTTCCCTTCTGTGTCTAATTGATAAAATTTGACATAATAAAGATCTCAAACCAAGAGAATCCTCAACATTAGTAAGATTAGTAAAACAAAGCATTTTAAATAATTACTTACCTGTAACCAACTTTGTTAAAATAGTCATCTGCAGTCACACATTTGGATTCTGTATTAGCAGAGAAGCTGCTCTGAAAAATTCTAGAACTCTTGTCAAAAAATTAACCCTCAAATTTTCTACCATAAGGGAGAGTTTTACTTCCCTATGTATGCTTTGAATGTCAGATTTCCTATTTCCTGAAGACTTGTGGGTGATGCTTGGAGAAGGCAAGGTTTGGGGAGGGGAGGGATCTTGGTGGGGTATAATGTCAGAGTCCACCTTCCAAAGGAGCCATTTACTCCAGGTGAACTGATCTCTGTACTCTAGAGATGAGTTACTTCTTTTTCTGTTCATGGTTCCAGCATTCTCCCATACCTGGGAGAGGAGCAATCTCATCTACTTGGTAGATAGATATCTTCTGAAGAGAAAATAGCATAAAAATCTACACCAAATGCTGCATCCTATTACACCCTGATGTTAAGAGCATGGAAGGAATATGAAAATTGTGCCCATGCTGCATTTCTGCATACCATTTAAGACAGCAGGAGTGTAGCAACAGCTCTTAACAAATGTACTTGTGCTTGTGACAAGCTATTTTGCCTCCTCATAATGCAAGGAAACACTGGATGCTACCCTTTCAATCTGAGGATGTAGCAAGAACATAGACCCTTTATTTAGGCTACTGCAACAGAGGAAATGTTATGGTTTTTTGTTGGAATTCATTGACTGTACGAATACTGAAAGAAGATGCTTACTTGACATCTAATATATAACTTGATATTGTACTTTAATAGTATGAAATGTGGAGAGAAACACTGGTAAGATGATATTCTGAAGGAAATGAAAAGGAGAAATTATCTTCAGCAGGATAATGTGCAAAGCACAACCTTGTTTGGGTAACAAGAATCCTTTCCTATTTCCTCCACTGCTGCAGCATTTAATTTTCTGCTTGTTGTATGCCATAGTAAACAGGTCCAGACAAAGATTATCCTATAGTAAGAAGATTCTATGAAAGTAGCATGGGTTCAAGGACTACTTGTGACCCACTGTATCGTCTCTGCTCAGCACATCCACAAAAACAGTGCTGTAGGCCAGGTAATGACAAAAATCTTGTGGTGAAAACACCTTTGCTTGATTTGTATTTATTGACAATGTATGAAATTCTGTGCTTTCTGCTCATTTGCTTAGGAAGTGGAAATAGGTGACATTGCTAGTAAATTGGGTGGCTGTAATACTGGTTTCAGGGTGGAAAAGTGTACTTAAGAGTTATTTCCCTGTTGTCAGATTGCCTATGATCTTTGACGCAACTGATCCTTTCATCATATTGGAAAGTATGAAGTTGGAACTTCAAGTTTCTGGAACTATTAGTTTGGGGATATTTTTTCTATCAGTGAGATGGTAAAGAGTTCCCATCAGAATATCAAAAAATAACTGAGGTGTTCATTTAAACATCTGATGTTTTGTGAAACCAACTTAAGCTTTGCAGAGGCAGGGTGTACTTTTTAAAAATAACAAATACAAAACAAGCTATGCTGGTTTCATTTGTAGAGGGCTAAAATTAGAGAGAGGGGGGAAGGGAGGGAGGGAGGGGGGAAGAAAGGTAGGTTGATATAATTCTTTGAGAACAAAGCACTTGGTATTTAGAAATACTACCAGTGGACGATCAAAAGAGAATAGAGTGGATGGCCATCATCCTGTCCCTCAAGGTGTCTGGAAAGTGGCAACGCTCTCTCTTAGGGGAGGGATTTGAACTCTGACTTCAAGGCTAGAGCTCTTGGGAACTGCTTCTGAACAGTATAGAATCCATATGTGGGAGTGTACAGAAAGCGTAAAAAGCCATATATTTGTAATATATTCCACTACCTGTGAAAAAAGAGGGAACATGCACTTTCAAGCTTAACACGAATGATGTGAATATATACTATATTAATTAAATGGAAATGTAACTGATGAAAAGTATGCATTGACAAACGTGAAAATTTTTGGACTTTTTTCCCATTAATGACTATAGCAATAAAAACAAAATACATAAAGAAAATACAACATTGATTACATCACAAAGACAAATTAGATACATATCTGGTAAAGAACCACCAATGTTCTACCAGTGGGGGGTCCAGTATTAAGAACAAAAAGTTTGAAGTTGTTCATAGTTTGAGAGGACCGATACAAGGAGATTGGAAGGCAGAGACAAGACAAAGGAAACAACCAGTAATAAATCATTCAGATATATTTACTGTGCTATTTTCCTTTGCTAGTATAAAGAAGTACTTCTATATCATACCACCAGTTTTAAGGCCTACAATTAGGTCTATATGTACTTCTTCTAGTAAGCCCAAGTATCTAAAATAACAGCTATTTAAACAAACAGAAAATAGACTGATTTGGTTCTTAAAGATAGCCTTCAACTTGGAATACCAGTTGTTTGAACAAAAAATAGTATATTATTTTCCAGCACTTCAGTTCAAGAATGAGAGCTGTACAATTAGCTGTTTTATTTGTTGTTCAACTTCCCATTAATTATCAGCATTTCCCTTATACTAGATATTACTTATATCATAGGTTCTCATAAATTAAGTTTGTTTCTATCCTTCCTCTTAAATTCCCATTGATGCCGAAGTATTAGGGCTATTGAATGACATTGGATTTTTAGGAATTAATCTGGAACCTACCACCAAACAAAAACATTACTAGACAAGAAAATAAATGATTCCTCTATGAGTAGACTTTGCCATTCCCTTCATTGGAACGTGTGAATATGCACATGCATTCCACTGCCTTCTTCACAAAGGACCTCTTTCCTGTAAGAATTCTGTGTATAGGAGTTTCTGTACTCACAAGACAGCATTGCTTAAAGGTTCTTTGCACAACATAAAGGTAGCTCTTGTCAGTAGCATCTCCTTTCCTTTTCTACCCTTGGCTCCCACCCTCCAGCTCTGGATCCTCCACTGATTTCCTATGATTGCACAAACCAATGCAGCGATAAAGCCACATTAAATACACAACAGAAATGCTACAGGAGGACTAGAGCACATGGTGGATTTTAATATAATATGCACACATTTTTAACATCCAACCATCACAAATACTTGGCCCACTAAGAAAAAAAAATTAAAATCACCAAAGGAAGCAGATAAAAGAAAGAAAAATTAAAAAGCTTGCTGCTCTTACATCTAGTGTGCCAGTTACTGTGCAAATCCTGAGGAGGGGAGGAAAAACAAAGATATGGGGATAGTTGGCATACAAACAGAAAGTTTGGAAAATACAACCATAATAAAATAAGAGCCCACTTTTAAAAATTCCATATACAAAAACAGACTACAGAGAGTGTTCAGGAGCTGTACAGTGCTGACACAGAGCTAACACAGGAAAAAAAGGCAATTTGTATGCAATAATTACCACGCTCATGACGGATGACTGAGGAAGGGAAAGACAGGACATTTATTTCCAAAAAATGGGGGGGAAAACACATGAGATTTTGTTTTCAGCAGATTAAAAACATACACAGCATTGCCTCTGGCCATTTAACTCTGGATATAATCAAACATCAGATCAGCTGAATAGAAAAAATAAATCCTTCAATGAGAATGTACACAAATACCCTTACATCAGAAAAGCCATTTGTGTTAGTTATACATGCATGCCTATCTTTCTGCCTTAAGCAACATGAAGAATGAAGAAGGTTAAAATAAAAAGTCTACTTGATGAAAAGAAAATCCAAGAGGTACCGTAAATGCATTTGAGAAGAGAAAATAATTTCCAAAAAGTTTAGAGTCAAGTTAATCTTCTTGGCTGTTAACTTGTTGAAAACACTTGAATTACTGAGGCATAATGGTAGAAGGAAACTAAACATTGATACATGCAATACCAACAATATGAACTACAAAATTCTGAACTGGAATAGTAAATAAATGGTCAAGGCTTTCCCTTTTATAACAAAAATTTGGAAAGGATTAATTTAAGTAAGCTGTAAAATAACTATCATTCAAACTACAAGGGAAGAATAGCAACTTGGCACCATATTACATCACAATTAATATATATATATATGAAATAATTCAGTTATAACATATTTTGAAGAGGGAGTAGACAAAACTTGTTCGAAACTAAAATTTCTGATACTAGCGTTCTTTAATTAAAAGAACAGGGAGCTCTGAAAATTTTAATAGTAAAATTATTTCCTAAACAAGCCATCTTTCTCCAACATATTCCATTTACAGGCTATAAAATGTATTCAAACACTGTTAGACAATAAGTAGGAACCACTGGGTGTTTTGTGTGTGCGTTCAATTTGAGAGATTTTTAAAAGGTTTAGCATGAAAAAAACTTCAAAACTATTTAAAAATTTAAACATCTCATTGGGGCAATCTAAATTAATCAAAGGAGGAAATAGGAGGAAAAAAGGATTTATAGGTAGCAGCATGATCAAGATTGGCATTGCTTAACCGAAATATGAGTGTATCACCACACACATTGTTCTTTCCTCCCCCATACAAAGCATAAGATGTACCATACAATGCTAGACCTACAATTACAGACATAACGTAATGTGCTTCAACCCTAAAATAGGTCTTCCTCAGAGATCTAATCCTGAGCACACATGTGATACATTAGAAAATGCAGCCAGTGAGATTGAAAAATTTCAATTAATTCTCTATGAATAACAAGATCAATAAAAATAGAACTGACAGAAGATGTCCATTTATCAAATGTAAGTCTCTTTCTTCACAGCTGCTAAAAAAAAATCTGCTGTGTCCCAGTAGCTTCTGTACTGCAGATATATGGTGCATATATTGTGATACCAATGATCTGTCCATATTTTTAACTTTTTAACTTTATAAGCTGTGCACAATATTAATTTAATTTGTGTATTTATATTTTGTGAACATCTAACCTTTTGGTTCTTAACTACTGGTTAGTAAGGTTTGTTGTTTTGTGTGACACTATTCCCTTTTTGGTTTTCTTGCTTTCTGCTGAGGGTCAGGAAATGGGCTTCCTGAAGAAGCCACCCTTTTATGAAATGTGGTATTAATTTATATAACTGAATGTATTCAGTTACTTATTAAGGTGGTTGGGAACAGTTAGCTCTATTTTATGATAAGGCTGGGAAAAGATATCCAAATCCCATTGTTTGGAAAAGAATTCTGCTTCCAAATTTATTCACACAAACGTTTACCTATCAAAAATCAATTAACATGACAATATGAGCGTAAATTATTAAAAGAAATACCATAGCTTTGCTATAGCCATTCAATTAACATATTCGCATATCTTACTTCCGTTTAGTAGTTTAAAGACAAAAGTTATAGGAGATTATTTTTCATTCAAATGATAATAATACCTGATCCTTCTTCAGTTACCATGCCAAGGCCCTCTGCTTTGTTCTGGCGTTCAAAAGCATTTAGATCAAGAACACTAGAATATAAAAGAAACATGCTGTTTAGTGAAACTGTCCAGAGGCACCTTAAAGACTTAAATCTATTCTAACTGAAGCATCATTAGGCAGACATATTTCTACTAAAAGCTGCAAAAAATAGAAAGGTGGAAAGGACAGAAATATACCATGAATCAACAACCCAAAAAGATTTGAATAAGATGAAAGCTTCTCCTGCTTACAAGGATGTATATGAAGGTGAATAATGAATCCCAGGGTCTGGCCCACCACTCGGGGGTATGCTGCCTTCAGCCATCTTGGGGGGGGGGGGAAGAATTCAGCCATAGGTCTTTATAAAGAAATGCATCTTTCACTTTAATTAGTTTTTCTCTCTCTTAGTAAAGAACAGGCAGGAGAGGAAATAAAATTGCTTTCTAGCCTCATTTCAGACACTGTTTTAGAAATGCTAACATCTAGCTACAGAGAACAGGATGGCCCAGCTCCTTCCATCTGCAATTAGAAATGTGATATCAAGAAGGAGCAGATATTTGGAAGAATTCAGGAAAACCTTCTTTGAACTGGCCTGACCTAGTCAGTGAGAGGAGAGAGTTGATGAAGCTCATGAGAACAAGGAGAAGGATTCTTTGGTGTTGATTCCATCAAAACAGATGAAACTCTTACCTGTTGTCTGTGGGAGGCAGCCATTGCTGGCCTGCACACTTGGAAAACGTTTCAAGGTAACAGAAACCCTGTATAACATCTTTACTTTCTAAGCTAAGGCCTTATATTTAACACCTGCAAGTACATGTATCGAGGGAGCAACAAACTGCATTTTTCCTTTTAATCCTTTGCTCAATCAATTGCTGTACTTACAGTATGCTTGTGAATTTATTTTTAATAAATGCTTTGTAACTTTTGATGCTACTGGTGGTTCTCTGTATTACATAAGCCTTCACGGTTTTAGACAAGTGATTTTAAAAGGGGAGCCAGGAGGAAGACCAGGCAAACGGCTACTCCCCCAGTGGTGTACTGGGTAGTAAGCTATACCTGTGATAACTAGTCACTGATTGGAAGGAAACAAAGAGACAAGGCCTCAGAAATTAGAAGGGGAGCTGGGAGTCTTGACCCTCCCAGTAGACAACTCCTACAAAGGCCAGGTGGTCATAGTGATTGATCAGAGAAAGAGAAGCTCTCAAGGTGTTGGGAAAGCCTTGGAGAGCATGATGAAATAGGGACTGCATGTCAGAGCGGGATGTTCTGCCACAGTCTTCATTAGCAGGCACAACTTGTGGATCAAAGAGAGTATTGCTTAGTCATGAATATGATGCTTTTTCTGATTCTTTAGAATCCGAAAAGCCAATGTATTCCTCTGGCCAAAAGTAGGCTGACAAAGCCAATTTCCTTTGATCCACTAACAAAGCCAAGGATCAGACACAGGCTCCATTGACAGAGTGAGAGGTGGCCAGGATACAAATGCTGATGGCAAAGCTCTTCAAGTCAATGGCACTGATTGTGATGCATCTCCTTGGCGTCTGGCATAGGATCTACCTGATGTCTGTAGTATTGAAAGAGATAAGACTCTAAGCAAAGGAGGCTCCTCAGTCTGCCTTGCCAAAAAAAGCCATTGGATAGAGTTTCAGGCACAACCAAGACTGTCATAAAAATTCAAAGAACAGCTCCAGTTGTGACACTCTAGGAACCAAAGAAATAAGTGGAAGTGAAGATGGGATGACCACTGCTTGAGGAGATGTAGAATGTTGGTGCTTGGTTTGCTTCTTCTTTCTTTTTGGCACCTTGTAGCAGTGTGAGAAATGGTGTCTGTGTGGGTTGCTGAGAGGCTGGAGTTGGAGTTGGTTATGCAAGTAAGCAGAACCTTCTGCCATTTCCTTAGATATCATTAGAGTTCTCGCCCAGACAGCTGCATGAAGTTGGGAAGAATGATTCCATCATGACTGTTTTGTAATCTTTTATTTATTTTATTTGTCAAGCTTCTAAACTACCCCTCTCAATAGACATCATTGCATTATCATGAACCAGGCTTTCTCAGCCAGGGTTTCCCAAATGGGTGGGAGTGAATTAATTTTTATATATTTAAAAATTAATTAAACATTTATCAGGTGGTATGACCATATATGGTTATGTTGACCTGCCCTCCCCCTTCCAAATGGCCAGTGATGAGCCTGGAGGAAATGAAGAGGGGAGGCACTCCAGGTGGGCGTGTATACATCTATGCTACCCAACCATATTCTGCACAATTACACCACTTCTAGGCTTTCTCACAGCCTGAGTAATGTTTTAGGGGTTTCTCAATGGTAAAAAGTTGAAAAGGCCATTATACAATAGCATAAATATATAATACAATACCATAAAACTTTAAAGATTTAATTATTAATTAAAATCAGCAACTGACCGAGTTCATAATGGCCCCATAGGGGAGTGAGGGGAAGGGGGGTACACAGAGTGAGGGAGGCACAACCAAAGTTTACTGGTCATATTTCTGCCCTTTCTTGCAGGTCCTGTAGAATTCGGTAAGTTCTGTCAGGGCCCTGATCCCCTCTGGGAGCTCTTTCCACCAAGCATGGGCCAGAGTTGAGAAAGCTCTGGCCCTTGTCAAGGCAAAAAGAAAGATTATGGGGGGAAACTCTCCAAGTCATCTTCTGTGCCATAGGAACCTGAGTAGCATAGATGAGGACCAAATCATATACACTGAAAACAATTTACAGAAAAAAAAGTTTGTATCTGCCTCAGATAAAAATATTTGTTTTGATGTCTGAATACAGTAGATTATGTTTGTAGTGGCAGAAAGTGCTGTCAAGTTGCAGCTGACTCCTGGTGACCGTGTCAGGTTTTCAAGTCAAAATATGTTCAGTAGATCTACATCGTGACCCTGTAATTTCTTGGTGGTCTCCCATCCAAACATTAACCAGAGCAAACCCTAATTAGCTTCTAAGATCAGATGAGACTGGGCTAGCTTGGGGCACATAGGTCAGGGTGAATATATTTGTAATCCTATATAACTAATGCTGTATATCAAATTCAGAGTAGCACTGTGCTCTTTTGGGTGCTACAGATGAACGTGGTATTCTAAAACACATTCAGTAGAATACAAATTAGCCTACAAAACACCAGGCTTATGTTCTTACCTACAAGACTGCATGAGGCCAGCAAGACTTTGAAAGAAGCCTACATCCTTTTTGTCTTTGAGGTAGTCAAGCATTTTCTACAAAAGACAAATTTATTTGTTTGTTTAAATAACCATTCTATCATTCTAAAGCAGACAATAATTTAATACATCAATTAAAAGGAATTAAAATATAAAAAACATTGTAAAATTCCCAATACTAAACATAAATATTTAGTTATTAAAATTACAACATCATGTAAGATGGCTTAAAACAATAGCAGCAGAATAAACTGGTTCAAAAGCCTAATAAACAGTATAGATCCTTCAGAAGCTTCAGGCAGTTCAGAATATGGCTACTAGAATGCTGACTAGATTCCCCTGGTCTGCACATATAATATCTGTACTTCAGCAACTGCCCTTCAAGGCTAGGCACTATAAGGCTATGCTCATATCCCTTCTAATCTCTGTCCCATCCCCAGAGATGCAGATATGGAGGCTAGAATAGTTAACTCATCTCCAATACTGATGCTGGGTAATTTTTTAGGTGCTTGGTGGAGAAAAAAATTCATGCCCCCCACTTTGAAATCAGGACCAGGGAAGCTTTCCTCATTGACCCACTTTTTATACTTTGCTTTAGCTTTACCAAGAGTCTACCACTCCCTCCCAAGACTCACGCACACACATCGCCCATTCCCCCATCCCTGGAGGGACACTGCTCAGGTCTGCCGGTAAGGGTTTCAGTATAGGGAACTGTTGAGGGGCATAGCCATAGAAAACCTGGAAAGGGGAAAGTCCAGTGTTTTGGTGGGGAGAATTATCATACTCTGCCAGGGGAAGCACTGTTGTCCAGTTATCCTGTTGGTAGTTAATAAAACAGTGGAGGTACTGTTCCAAGATCTGATTAACCTGCTCCACATGGCCATTCATGCTGAGGTGGTAAGCAGAGCTAAGTGATTGATCCATCCCTGCAAGTTTGAGGAGTGCTCCCAAAACTTAGTGGTAAACTGAGCCCCAGGGTCAGAAACTATCTTTTCCAGGAAGAAGTGGAGACATAGAGTGTACTGCACAAACAGCTCCGCCAAACGCTGAGCCATCAGGAGGGAGGCACATGGTACAAAATGGGCTTGTTTAGAAAACAGGTCCACTACTACCCAAATCATGATGAAGTCCATGGAAATGGCTTCCCAGGGCCTCTAGGGCCTTTCCAGAGGCTTCAAGAGACCAAAGAGTTTCTCCACTACTCACTTAGTCATGACACAGATGGGACACCCCTTTACATAGTCCTCCGCATCCTTCCATGGGGGGGGAGGCAGCAGAACAGTCTGCAGACCAAGCCATACTTTTCATAAACCCAAAATGACCCACCACTTTACTGTTCTGGCAAGCAGCAAAAAGCAGGCCCAGCTGATCCCCTGGTACCTGCTGCCCTGGATAGAATAATCCATTGATGTCTGTAAGTGATCCCCTCAGTTGGGAAAGATCAGTGTCCTTTTACAGGGCCTCATATATCATGATCCACCCACCCTGGAGGTCCACGGAGGGAGGGCATAGGTCTGTCTTGGCTTGGCTCCAGGTTGGAACCACCAGGCCCAAATGATGAGAGGTAAACAACATGTCTACTCGAACCTCCTAGTTACAATTGTGTTGAGGCAGGCGGGAGAGAGCATTGGCCAAGAAAATCAATTGACCAAAAATGATTCAGCTTGAAGTAAGAATGAGAGACAAATTCTGGCCAAGGTATTTTTTTAGCATTTAGCTCCCACAGTTTGTGCAGAACCACCTAGTTCAGTCCAGACATGGAAGGATTCTGGGGACCCCTCCAGGAAGTGCTGCCAGGTGGTAACTGTGGATTTCACCACAGCTGCCTCCTTTTGGAGGCACTGGGTGGTGGGAAACGTACAGGAGAGGTAGGCACAGGGGTGCAACTTCCCTCTTCCTCCTGCTGCAACAATACTCTGCCCATATCCATATCATTGGTGACTACTTGCATGATGAAGGGGTAAGCTTGTGTCTGAGTGAGCCAGAATGGGTTCCATGGTAAAAAGACATTTTAGCTTGTCAAAAGCTACCTGACAGGAATCAGTCCAATCCAGGTGGCAACCAGGCTTTTTCAGCCCTCCCCCTTCTGAAGGTCTTAGGTGGTCAGTCAGTGGCAGGGCAATGTGAGAGAAGTGGAGGAGCAAGTCCCAATAGCAATTGGCAAAGCCAAGAAAAGCCTGTGGATGCAAGGAGGGGCCCAGCCCAGAACATAGCAAACTCACACTCTCACTGAATGTGTAGGAACCAAAATGTTTTGGAACAGTCCTGTAATTTGTATAGTGAACATGAGGTTCTGAAGCTATCTGTTATCTGTTAAACTAGTCTCATCATAGATAACTTTTCCAAGGACTCTGTTGCACACTGTGTGTGTGTGTGTGTGTGTGTGTGTGTGTGTGATTGCATGCTAGCTACTTTAAGAATCTATGCTCCACTTAAAAGATTCAAGTCCTATTTATATTGTTACAAACCTAAACCAACAACAAATTATTCATTACTTTAAAAAGATATAGAAATACCTGTGTTTTAAAGGAAATGATTTAATATATAGATACAAGACAGTTACCTGCTGAACAGTAGAATTTCCACCATTCAATATGGCAATCCCAAGTTTTAAAGTTGCTGCAACCATTGGTCCCATCTCTCCTGAAAAATATACATTTATATATACATTTATATATACTTCTTCTACTCAACTTTTTAAATTAAAGTATGGTACAACTTACTAAAGACTGGGGGGTCTGCTAATTCCCCTTTCCAAATTACCCCCTTACAACACATCCCACTGTTCTCACAGTTCCTTGGCCTACATGAGTGGTTTTTCAAGGCAAGGTGCTACAGAAAGAAAGCAAACACCACTTAAATATCTCCCATAAGCTCTGCTCAACAATAGAGTTTGGACCGAACCCAATTGTGATACACCAAAGATGAGACATACAGAACTGAAAAGGCTTTACCTTTGCTGGCACTAATTGTCTGAAGGACCATCTCAGCAGCTCCTCGATCATGTAGTCTTGCTTGCTGGTACAGGAGCTTTTGCTTTTCCATTTCTTTTTCCTGAACACAAGTCCCATATATTTGAGTTGGTTTTAATACTAAGTCTGTCATTTTCCTTATGTATGGGCTCTATTGCAACTTTGAATCTAATATAATATACAATACTGTACTATTTATTTTCTCAAAGTCCATATGTTTTCTACATTTGATTTATTCTAATGGATAATTAGTGCAATATTAGTTTTTAATTAAGGATTTCCTTCCTCCCCAGTTTAAAATAACAAAAGGTAGAGTTCATAGTCTCATACACTGTATTCATTACACTTCATCCTACTTTATTCCAACAGTTTTCATGACAATATTTTACGGTAGAGTCAGTTAATACTAATTGGTTCACTGTTCTTGGAAACTGCCACTACCCAAGAGAAGATGCTATATCCAAGCATGAATTGAATAAGATGCAAAATTTAAGGAAATGCTAATTTGAACTAAGATGAAAGATATTTCATGTTTTTCCTTATTTTACAATCTTAACTGGCAACATATGATCTGACTTAAACGATAGTCAAATTGTGAAAGCTACTACTTAAAACCTAAAAGAAATATAAAGCAAAAGCATCAAATACAGCGGATCTCTAAGCTTTTATATAGTCAGTGATAGACAGGTCAAAAATTTAAAATTACATCAGAGTAGTAAAAGTTGCATAGAGCCCTATAATAAAGATTCCATCCAAAGGTCCATGTAAATACAACATGACACTGTCAAATAATACCATATCTGAAATCATGATGGCAATATTACGTATGACCTAAAAGCATCATCAGCAGAAGTAGCCAAGTTGACAGTTTTGCTGACATAAACATTCCATCTAAGTACAGAAAGTGGACACTAAAAGATGGAAGAGGTTTAAAAAATGAAGAGTCCTTGGATGTCATTTTTTTTAAAAAACCTAAAATTCTATGAATATGGAAAAGGCTTCAAACCAATTAAAGGGGAGCCTTTGGAAGTATTATATATTGATATATAGTGTTCTCGAAAATTTTTTGTTGAAACTAGAAATTTATTTCTTGTGTTTTTTCTCTTAGAAAATCCTAGTTTGGAAATAATACATACTTGAAAGTTCCCTCACACTAGTATTTACCTTTCCTATGCCTAAATGCTCTTAAATGCCATTAAAAAAGGCATGTGGAAAATAGTGCTGCATCACTTTGCCACCAGAGTAGTTAGCAAAAGTTTGACTTCTTGTTTAAACCTCTTCCTATGAGGAGAGAAACAAAAACAGAATCACGTACAACCAAAACATCACTACAACACAATTTCAATGAAGCTACAATACAATCTTCTTCTGTGCCAAGTTTTTTGAAATGGAACATTTTTATTTTCTACGTTTCATTTTTAGACCCAACAATCTTTTTCTTTCTATTCCACTGCAAATGTACTGATCCATGTTTGCCACTACTAAATAACGGGGGGGGGGGGAGACAAAAATATGAATCTCCCCTTTCATCTGGAGTGGCTTGACACCAAAGATGTGGACAATTTATCAAGGTACCATGAGACAAGAAAAAATTCTTGAAATCTGAGAACTCAAGCAAAGATTTAATCATTGTAAATATTAGCAGTATGTTTTATCATGTATTAGGTTATTCACTTATCCTGAGCACACTGATCCCCTTCCAACAAACAATATCTCTGGGAGTCCTAAAAACATGTGAATCAGCCAGAAGTGTGTCAAAATATTTTTAAAACTATATTTTAATTAAATGATTCCATCTCACTATTCTTGTTTCTTTCTGCAAAATTTTATATTTCTCTTCCTAATACACTCTGAACAACAACAAAAAATTAATACATTTTGTTTTCCCTACTGATTGCCATGAACTTTGGATTCCATAAAGATCCATGATGTGTTTTCTAGTCTAAATGGTTTCAGTTTGATCTAATATGAAACTGATCAGTGAAACTGATCTCCAAATACAATGGCCTGAAAAAGTTTGTGTAATGCTCTACAAACTGGATAGTTGTGGTGCACATTCAGGAATAATATGGGGACCTATTTTTAGTGTAAACATCTGAGAGATCAGAAACATTGGAACACTCAAAGTAAGGCCTAAACAAGTGTATTATAGGATGCTGGAGCCAGAAACCCAGGAGAAATTTTGGTTCAGTGGTTTCCTTAGATCACTGGCTAAGGTGGTTAAGGGGCACAAGTACCAGGTCACTGACCAAAGTGACCAAAAGTGAGACAAATAAAAAAGTTGACTCCAACCTTTAAAAGATATTATAGAAAGCAGGAAGAGGAAGGGGGAGCAGGCCATAGACAAGGTACAATTTTTAAAAGACAGTTTCAATAAAAAACAAAATTATTTATAGAATAACACAAGTATTATTGAGGGCATAGATGATAATTAAGAAAAACAGTGAATACTAAATTAAGAGATTATTTTAGAATATTTATATCCTACTTTTTAAGAGATCTGAGGTGGTTTATACAAAATTACATAACTATACCTACTAAGTCTATGATCATGCTAAAATCCTTCCAATCAATTTGCCCTTCCTTTGCTGTAGATGTATAAAATAATGACTTTACAAGAACTTCATCCACCTAACTATACTCTGAATATTCAAGATAATCAAAACTAAAAAAAAACTGGTTAAAGAATCTTAGAAGTAATAAATTAACAAATCCCAGCCTCATTACCACAAACATTAACATCCCTGTGTGCTGGAGGCCTGTTCTTCATAAAGTTGTTCTTACTGAACACTGTGGGGGAAACCCTGTTATTGGATGGTACAATAAAGGATGAATAAAGGAATAAAGGAACATTAATTTCCAGTTTATTTGTAACTGCCTCTTTAAAAAAAAAAAGGCAATAAAGCCATTTCAGTCAATGAGCTCCCTTCTTTGGAAGATAATACAGTAGCTATGTTGCTTCACAACACACTACACAGGAGAAAGAGTTTAAAAGGAGAAAACTGTGCTTGGAAAGTATGCTAATTAAGAGATTTTCCACATGGAAACAAGTAGTTTTATATACATCCTCACACAAACAAGTCATTTTTGAAGAGGCAATAATCACATACTATAGAAGAAAGTTGTTTTTATATCCTGCTTTTCACTACCCAGAGGAGTCTAAAAGCAGCTTACCATCACCTTTCCTTCCTCTCCCCACAACAGACAACCCATGAGGTAGGTGGGGCTGAGAGAGCTCTGATTGAGCTGCTCTGTAAGAGCAGCTCTAACACTACTACGACTAGCCCAAAGTCATCCAGCTGGCTTCATGTGGAGGTGCAGGGAATCGAACCCGGCTCACCAGATTAGAGGCCACTATTCTTAACCAATACACAGAGTGGATATAGTGAACAAATGTAAAATAAAGATTTAAAAAAATTAAAACAGAAAAATTGATAATTATAAATAAGTAAGCGCATGCTATACATTTATTATAGCTCCATGACCAAGAGTGAAGAAGAGTAAAAGTTAGAACAAATAGCCTATCTAGCACATTATCGAAGAATAGTGTTGCTGTTCTGTGATTAAGAAATAACAGTGCCTTTCTTCTGTGTTTCGTTGTGTGTGTGTGTGTGTGTGTGTGTGTGTGTGTGTGTGTGTGTGTGTGTGTGTGTGTGTGTGTGTGTGTGGAGGGGGAGTGACCCACTGCTGCAAATAATGTTCCTCTGGTTTTAGGGATCATCTTCCCCACTTTCTCATCCACCCCAGAGCAGCCATTTTCTCCAGGGGAACTGATCTCTGTAGTCTGGAGTTCAGTTGTAATTCCAGGGGAACCCCAGTCCTCTCTCTACTTCCAACCCTGAGAAAGTTGATTGCCAGGGTGAAAGCACCCTTGTGAATGTGGCTGGTGGACTGCAGGGAGAATGGGGGAGATGCTTTCTCTTCCTTCTTTCTTTCAAATTACAGTGAAATAGAACAGAATGTTCAACATCTGAAATTGCAAATTGTAAGGGAGAGAAAAACACTGATAAATATCAATCTGCAGATTAAGACTGAATTTCTAAAGCTGTATAAAACGAATGTATTTGTTTAGAAGCAGCATTTGGCAAAATCCTAGCAATATAGGTTAGGAATCAATATCAATATCAATATTCCTATTATGTGATCAATTTCATTTAAAACTCTTGTCCAGAAGGTAGAAACAACTGAACATGACCATCTGCAAGCAGTAATGAAAGAAAAGTCAAGAAAAGCCACTTTGACCTGTGTGGCTGTTACTCCACACAGATCTTGCAATCCCGGAGATCACGTTTCTCAGGGTCAGAAGGAACTATTGTGGGAGGAGAAAACAGGGGAGAACTGTACCTGTCAGTGACTTCCACTGATGGACTACTGTATTCAGCTCACTGGTTTTATGTGAGTAGATGTGCCTAGCACCACAGGAATTCCCATGCAATGGAAAAGAGTGCAGAGAAAAGGAGGCAAGGCTCAGGACCCAGTGTGTGAGCCATTTTACCATGTTATGTGAGGAAAATGCAGACCTAAGCCTACAGAAGAGCTGGCAGAAAGGAAAGAAAACAATGCTGCCTACTAGCTGTCACTGCTTATTTTAGAATCTTTGTAGTATATTGTAGTCATGCAGAAAAGCGCAGGGATAATGAGCAATGACTTAAATTTTCAGGCAAATGTTCAAGTGTTTCCAAGCAAATTTATAATTGTTAATCTGCATTTATTGTTTATGCTGAATGCCTTATCATCCTTTCTCTCACAATATTTTCATTTGCATGAAATGCTACTATGAGAGCACTGTGCAGAGACATAGTTTCTGAGTGGCTAGTGGTATCCATCACTAGGAAGTGATATTGCCATTACACGCTTCCACTTGGTTCACTAGAAGCTAAGAAACTAAGCACCTGCATGTTGCTACAGCAATGGCCCTGATAGCTCTGCCACGGCTTTCAGTGTCTGCTGGTAATGGTGCAGCCTTCCTTTGCCCCTTCAGTATCACACACCAGTGGAGGCTGACATAGTCCTTACATCCTAATGTATGAGCCACCACTTCATGGGAGAGGGTTAGTGCAAGATAAGGACCGTTTACGCACTGGAGGTTTCATGCTGGGCTGCAGGCTGGAGTTTTAGTCGTGGCAGGTTGCCCCACCTTTTTCTGCACCCACATGGGGGAGCATTTGGCCCGGTGATCCTCATCTGCCCCTGATTTGTGCTCCTGTACGAGAGCTGGGGCAGTGAAGTTCCCAGTGCATAAATGGTCAAGGAAGAGCAACCATTCCTACAATGGCTGATTAAACAAACTATAATTAGGTCACATTGCTCAGTTTGAGATCTTTAGTGTCTACAAAGAAACTGATTGATTGATATAAAAGAACAGAAAAATAACAAAGGCAGACTAACTATTTCTAGATGAGAAGAAGAGTGTTTGCAATAACATCCACCAGCACCTAGACTATGGAACAAGAAGCATCCTTTAAAATCCAGTTTTAAGGATAGTTTCACTCCTTTTTCTAGTTTCTAACAGGAGGGAAACCAAAACAATGGAACAAAGTACCTGACCATTCATAACTTAAGGACTTAGGAGTGAGTTTTTTTGCTATATACAGAAGCATATTTTATTTGATTACAAAAATAGATATTTTAAATCAGATGGCTAAAAATTATCAAAAAAGTGTAAAATTAATATAATGCTAGAGTAGAAGAATGACCCAAATTCAGATTTTTAGAACAATAACTCAGGGAAGGATGAAGAAGTGTTTCTCAAACACTAAAATGTACAGATGGAAGCATTCCTAGTTTGCATGCACAATACAAATCATGATGTTTGGAGGTTGTAAAAAAATCATAGCATGTCATCTACTTTATATGATACCATTAAATGCTATATTAATCTTAGTAGGGAATCATATAGGCTAACATTTACTGGAAATGAAAACTGTATCAGGCAATTTTCCCCATCATGAACTGCATTTATATACCAGTCTTTAGTTATTCCACAGATCATATTGAAAGTGACTGAATGTTTTTATGGCATACGTAATAAAAGCTTAAAAGAGTGATTAGCAGCAATCAAAAATGGGGAGAACAGAAAGAGTATACATTGTTCTTAGAACCAAAAAGACTCCCAAATTTGTTAAAATAGTCCTCAATAAACTTCTCCAAGATGTTGGGTCTAACAAAACTAAGTGTAACAACATTAGACCCACATATATACACACACACATTCTTTTACCTTGCTGCGTTGGGATCCTGTGACCTTTAAGGAAAGGCGAGGATAAGAAGTGAAATAGCAATAAGTGTCCAAAATACTCTGATGACAACTGAATAACCAAATTATATTCTAAATTGTGTTTCCTGGGGGAAAAATCTTTTGTTTCCACATAGTCCTTATTTTCACTTTAAACATTAACACCAAAACAAATTAGAAAATAACCAGGTTGCTTACCTGACACTGGTAGATGAATAAGAGATCTGAGTCTGCACAAATCTAGTTTTGCAACATTCTACAGCTTTAGCCCAAGAGCCTATGCTCCCTATTTCTACTGAGGGGATGGTCCCCAGTGAATGCACACACTGCCAGAGATGGAACAAGAACCTTCCTGAGTATTTCCTTCTTAATTGCTTTCATGAAGTACCCATAAGCCCCTGGAAATTCCAGAGAACACTGGGAAATGTCTGAGAATTGTGTGACACTACCACTTGATGAACACTAGCTACCAGAAATAAACCACTGTTTCTTCTTCAGATTATCTGTGCTGTCACATAAGGCAACAGGCAAAGGACATATCTGAAAGAGGGAGCCGTGTTCTCATAGAACAAACTATGTAACAACATTTGACTGAACCACATTATTGGGCATAATGCTCAGTAAGGCCTGTGGTATATAGTAGGAATTGCCTGTTCAGCCAATTGCAACAGAGCTAAGGGACACGCAAGTAAGTCAATGGACATTAGATTTGGGACATACAAAAGGAAATATGTTTTCATTCATTTAACTTGTAGAATTCACTGAAATAATGATGGCCACTAACACAGCTTTAAATGGAAATCAGATAATTTGTCAAGGCCCACCAATGGCTATTAATGAGACCTCCATATTCAATAACAGTATAATTGCTCATGGGAGGATTTAGTCTTCCAGGCATCTGGGTCTACTCAGAAGATCACCTCCACAGCCCCTGAGGAAAATAGTTTGTTAGACTAAATGAATTAGTAATATAATCCAGCACATCTACTCTTGTGCCCCTATGTTCCAAAGAAGAAGGAAAACTAGAGAAAAGAAAAAGAGATTAAGGACAAGGACAGAAACCCTATAAATAATGGCAGTGTTCCAGTAGCCGCTGCTAACAATGTACTTATAACACAATGGAGCATTGTAGGTCCTCATTCTCTAAGACATTTTCAGTAATTCCAAATGACCCTTTAAGAAAGGAGGGTTCCCAGGCTTAAAGCTATAGAATGTTTCAAAGCTAGCTCTACATTGGCATAGATCCAATGTGTATGAGAGCACAGAGGACTACAAGGAAGAATGTATCCCCCTCTTATATTTTAGGAAATTAGTTCACTGTTAACTCTCTTCAATAATTTTCTTATTGAAAAATAAAAGGGCATATTAAATTTCACCTAACCTTATAACCCAATCTTATTGTTTAATTGCATATATGATGCATGACATAGAATCCTATATTTCAACCATTAATAAATTTTGAAAGTATGCTTGAGTTGCAACCAACTCATGGTGACCATTTCTATGGGACATTTGAAGCAAGAGATGAACAAAGGTGGTTCACCATTACCTTCCTCTGCAAAGCAGCCTTATTCATGCTTGGTGGTTTCCCATCCAAGTACTCACTGTGGTCAACACTGCTTAGCTCCCAAGGTCTGGTGAACCTGGACTGAGCTGGTCTATTCAGGCTGCTACTTCAGCTACTACATACAACTACAGAAAATCAATGATAGATATTGGATAAAACCTCCCAAACCACAGATCTCTTGCCTCATGATTGGTTCATTCCATCATTTGCTCAGGTCATCCTTGGATTCTAATTATACAATCATTTTTAAACACTTTCTGGCTAAAGTAATTAAAACACATATGGCTTTTGATAAAGTTTCAGAGCTGAAATAAATTGGTGAATGAAAACAAAGAAGGAATTAATACCATGCAATTAATGGACAAGAATACTAATAATGAACAATAATGATAGGGTTGGCAAGGTTAGACAATATGATAGCAATTCTGTATCAAAGTTGCCTGTAAAGTAATTATTAATATATTTTCCGCAGTTCCACATTATTCCTACATTACTAGGGAGGGAAAAGCAATACTTCTTGCTTATTGTCTTACTACATATGTCATCTATAAAATAAAATATAATTTCTTTCTCACAACAGTCAACATTTTTAAATGAAGCAATTATCACTCCCTAGGCTCCACCCCTATAAACTCCAGCAATTCCCCAACACAAAATTGGCAACCCTTACCAGCACAACATGGGAAACAGATAAAAATTATCCTTCCTATAGGGATGCTAGCCTCCAGGTGGGAGCTGGGGATCTCCAGGAATAACAGCTCATCTCCAGACCACAGAGATGAGTTTCTCTGGAGAAAACAGATGCTTTTGAGAATGGACTTGGTAGCATTGTACCCTCTCTGAGGTCCCTGTGTTCCCCAGGCTCTACTCCCAAATCTTTAGGAGTTTCCCAACCTGGATCTGACAACCCTATATCCCTCCATCTACCGCTGGTGGCTACGGGGACCTGGCAACGCTATGAACTACTAAGGATTGTGGCTAGGTGAGTAGTTTTCTGTTCATTTGCCTGTACCATAAGCCTAATAAACAACAATAGCAGAAACCAAGATTCACAGCTAATTGAACTAGAAGCTATGCATCTAAGCTGACTAGAATCATACAAATGCAACTCACCTAATTTTTTATTGCTCCCCGTGATTCTTTGCTTGTCCTGAAATATGTTCTGTTATCTTCCATGAAGGAAAATAACCCCTGCAAATGGATTCCTTATTGATCACTGAGTGCTTTCTTCTGATTGCAGAAGAGTGAGTGCAATCAAGTACACAAAGTTCAGTAAATGTATTAGAACTCCATCATCGGAAGTATGTGCAATTTGATTGTATTACTGTGCTTCAAATTACAAGTTTTAAAATATATTAATTTTTCCTAAGGGCCACTGCTCTTTTTTTTTTTCATCCCCGTTCTCAAGGTTGAAGAAACATTGGACCATTATAATTTTATTTCCTCCATTGGTCTTTGATCACAACACACTCTATGAAAATGAGAAGAAACATTGTTTGTTTGTTTATTAAGTGATTTATATACTGCCCCTCTCTGACATTGCCAGGGAGGTGAACAACAAATTAGACAGAATCCAATCAGTAAAATTTAAAATCACAGGTTAAACCACTGTCTGCACCAACAATAATTACTGAGATTGATAGTAATTTCAGCCAGCAAAAATGTTATATTTAGGGAGGAGTTGGAGGGAAAAGAGGAGGCGGGAAGAGGGATGAGAGGCCTGGAATTTAGATATGAGAGTTTTCTGGCAAGCCTCAGCCATAAGCCCAGCAGAAGAGCTCCATCTTACAGGCCCTGCAGAATTTAGCAAGTTTGGATAGGGCCCCAATCTCCCCAAAGAGCTCATTCTACCAGTCAGGAGCCAGGGACAAAAAGGCCTTGGTTCCTGTTAAGGCAAGACATATTTCTTTAGGGCCAGGGCTCCTTAGCTGATTAGTATTACTGGATCCAAGAGCTCTCTGGGATCAAAGAGCTCTCTTCATTTTAAATCTTGGGTTCTGCTCCTCAATTTATGCAAAAGTTGACAATAAATTTTTGGTACAAACTATGCTTTAAAGATAAAAATGAATCCTAATTGAGATAAGAGATGGAGAAATCTGATCATCCTTAAGTCATATTGTTATTCATTGTATTATTTTGTAACTTAGTTGTATTTTGAGAATTGTTTGATTTCTCCAAACATTGCTTATATATATATTGCATATATTAGATGCACACAACAAAAAGTTATCTAGATTCTAATATCTCAGCATCAGAAGATGTCAAGAAAACTATTACTCTCACGGATACCCACCTTTCTATGTGAAAACCACAGTGGCACATCATTAGAGGTGTTGTTCCTCTTGAGATTTCTGTAGACAACTACTGTTTTGATTTCAATTTTGCCAGTGGCCTTGGCCTATCTATGATAACTACTTTATAACTGTCACAGATATCCTAATAGAGGAGTTAAAATTAATGGAATGAGAAAGTATATGGCTAAGAGTATATGCTGGCAATGAGCCTCTTGTGGCGCAGAGTGGTAAGGCAGCGATATGCTGTCTGGAGCTGTCTGCCCATGAGGTTGGGAGTTCGATCCCAGCAGCCGGCTCAAGGTCGACTCAGCTTTCCATCCTTCCGAGGTCGGTAAAATGAGTACCCAGCTTGCTGGGGGGTAAGCGGTAATGACTGGGGAAGGCACTGGCAAACCACCCCGTATTGAGTCTGCCATGAAAACGCTGGAGGGCGTCACCCCAAGGGTCAGACATGACTCGGTGCTTGCACAGGGGATACCTTTACCTTTACCTTTATATGCTGGCAATTAAACTTCATTGTGTTGTGGGATTATCAAATTCCCCTCACATTCTTCATATGAACCTGCCCTGCTCTGACCCTACTGAACACATGTATCTTGGCACAGAGATCATGCAGAAACTTGGAATGCAAATCACTTCCAACAACACCTCCAAGGTAACCTCACGGTATCACTGCTTATCAATTATCTAGCCATTCTGCACCTGAATGCTAATGACACTTTATGAGTTTTGTGACCTAAAAAGAACAAGTTCTACTTCCCCTAAAAATAGCTGTAGAGATCTCTGCAAAATGTTGGCTCGCTTGTAACAGAAAGAGCTTCTTGTGGTGTTGCACTGGGAATGGTGCTGGAACGAATTGTTGGGCAGCAGGGAAGGGAACACTATCCTGCGGCCTTCTGACACGAGTGAGGGCACCCATCTGTCAGAGGTAGTGGCTGCCCAGCTCTCCTGGAATATTGCAGCCAACCACTGATCTGATAATCAGACAGCCATATTCTTTGTGGGAGCCCCCCTTTCCTGGCACAAATTGCAGTGCTGAAACTGGGCAGCTTCACGTCTGAACTAGAACTGGTCAGTCCTTCTGTAGTCTCCCATGACCCTTCCGATTGCTGGCCTGTAAGGGCAAAGGAGTGCTGTCTCCATCTGGTGTCTACTGGCTGATGATGAGGGCATGGACTTTTTGTCCTTTGTCTTGATTAGGAGCTTGTCCAGTTTAGACTTGCCAAAGAATAGGCAGCAGCCAGATAACTTCTCTGTTGCCCAGGTGGTTTTGGAAGAGGTGTCCACCTTCCAGAGTTTCAACCAGATATTATGACTGTTGATGATGATGGCCACCTGCACTCTATCCCTGAATATATAATGACCTGTCAGGTGTTGGTGAAGAATTCCACCATGTGCCTTGTTTTGAGGTATGCCATACTCTGCATATGGCTATCAAAGTTGGGGCTCTTAATCAGGCCATCTGCTTAAACCACAGTTACCATGGCAAAGATGGGGATGACTGCCCCTGTGTGAATCACCAGAGAGTCCACTTTGTGCACATTCTTAAGTGCCATCTCAATCGCCCTATTCATCCCATCCTTGAGGTACTGTCATCAAACTTGGGCAGGACCAGTCCTGAATGTAACCACTGGGTTGTGGAACAGGGGCACTTTCGGATTCTCCATGGTCCTCCCAGGTAAATATGTCCCCCCATATGGCTGCCACCAACAGCCTATGAATGGTTGTGCCTTGCTGCCCTGGACATGCAGGAAGGTCCCTGGGAAGGGCTGAGGCACAAAAACATGGTTGCTCCTTGTCCTGGAAGCAGTGTGAAAACTGGGCATCCGGTGAGAATGACCATCACAATTACTCCCTGTGCTGGAAGTGGTAGGACAAACTGGATGGCTGGTAGAGGCACCCATCACGATTGCTCCCTGTCCTGGGAGCTGTGCTGGAAACTGGGAGGCTGCTGGGAGTGGCCATTGCAGTTGCTCCTTGTCTTGGGAGCTGCGCAAAATACTGGACTGGATGACAGGCTTGATGGCTTTAGGCATTGCAATCACTTGGGCAGCCCAAAGTGCAATTGCCCGGACAAAGTCTGCCCAAACCACCATTTATGGCGGGGCCCTATGTTGGAAGCTACTGCCAGCATCATGGTGGGAAAAGTTGGATGCCACCATTACAGTGGATGCCGACTCACAGGCTGCCTTCTATTTCCACACAAACTTTCTCTTGTGCCCAGGTGTACTTCACCTGGCCCCTTTCCTGCTTGGCACCTTGGAACCCCCCACCCCACTTCTTGGATGGTCACAATTCCTGCAAGGGCTCTACCCCACAGCTAGGGATTTCCCGGAGACTGGAACAATCTCACCACTGGGGAACACTGGACCCTTGTGACTCCTGCAGTGCTCTGTGTTGTTCAAGTTCCAGTCCTTGCTGGTGGTGGAGGAACCCACCCCTGAGACCTCAGGTGACTCACTCTGCAGAGGCTGCCAATTACACACCTGTGTATGCCACCTTCTGAGTTCCCAGCCCAGAAGCCTCAGGCAGGGAGTCAGCCACCTCCTTGAGATCCCTCTGCCTATTTTGAGGCCTCAGCCCAAAAGCCTTGGGCAGGCTATCAGCCGATTACTTGAAGTCCCTTTTCATATTCTTCAGGGCTGTTGCACTAAATCTGTGAGTGGGTGCAGCCCCTGGAGTTTTTCCTTCACTCATCTTGCAATTAAATATTAGGAAAAGGTTTCTCACCAACGGGTGAATGGAGCTAGCCACGAGCCTTCTACCTGAGCGGAGGGCTATTTGAAACTGGAAGGCCAGCCCCTTGGTCACCCATTAAGACCACTCAAAATAATTTGAATACGAATAGCCCTACCTAAGCGAGCAGAGGCATGACCTAACCATCTGTGGATGGCTTCCCCCACTGAAATAGAATCAGCCAGTGATAGCAATGAGACTCAAATGTGAATTGCATATGCTCATTATTATCCTTGCCCCACCTTACCGCACATGTACATAGCAATTGTCCTTCTATACATCTGTTTTAAGGAGGAATAGCAATGATAATATGTAATTATTGATTATTGATTATTGGATTATTTGTATTACTATTACTACTACTTGAATTTATTGCCCACCACTCTTGGCAGAGCCGGCATATAAGCAGATGTGACTCACATTTGATCAGCTACTAGGCTACCAGAGTACAAAATATTTCTCCAAATGCAAACCTAGTTATTTGCACTTTTCATAACTCCAGATAAATACTGTGTTACTTTTGTTGATATTTTAAGAAGTTTTGATTAATGTATATTACAGTGGTGTGTCTTGAAATGCTTGTGCAAATGGTCACCAGAAACAGACATTATCCAAGTCCTAGATCTGTATCTCTTGCCATCTCTAAGGCCGTTTAGGGCCACCTACAACATTCATTGTACTCTTCATAATGTATGAAATTCTTAATAAAGTGAGTCCAATATACCCAATAGCAAATCTCCATTCTAATGTACATAGGTGATGTTTAAGATCAACAGACATCACCATTTAATATTTGTACCTTACTTTTTAAGAGTAAGGACAGAAAACAAGTGGTTGGTTTGTCTTCTGACAAATTTTGCATAGAAAGCCTTCCAAGTGGCTGTAATCATAAATGAAATTCATTATTTCTATGGAGATTCATACATCAAATTCTTTACTGAAGCACATTTTGGAAGAAATATAAAATAATGTAATTCTTGACTTTTAGTATAATTTTGTGGTTGCGATTTTAAACATGCTTGATCTGTTTGAATAAGAAAATATCTATCTAGTTTTCTTGAAAATGTACAATGTAGTAGAAGAAAACATGTAACAAAAATATGATGTAGAAGCTATGACGTCTAATATATAACAGGGAAAGAACAGATTAACAATCTTACTTCAAAACTCTTCACCTCCTCTTCACTTTCATCATCTTCTTCATCATGACAGCTCTGAAACCATGCAAAAACAATTACATTTACAAATAGCCTTCAAAGTGAAATGCATTTTTAGAGATAAGCTTTCTCCTTGAAATAAAAGATTCACTTAACATGTACATGTGCGTATTTTCTTTCAAAATTACAAAAAACTTTAGACATTTTTACCTTTGCCATAATATCAGCATATGCCATATAAAGGTAATCTTCCTCCAACTTGCTGCAATGCAGAAAAGAAAGAAAAAAAGGGTTACTGTTGTTATGGAAGTCATCAAGACTTGAGAGGGTATGATGCTCTATAAATGGAGAGTTGAGGAGAAAGCAGTTAACTCATATTTAAAATATTTCCCTCACCATTTTTCAGTTAATGCTGTTCGACTGAATAGTAAAATAAGTTGATGCAACGGATCAACTCTTTTAATGCATTCATCTTCATCCGGTAATTCTTCTCCAGGCTTCTGGGAGGGGGGAGAGAACACAGAATTATAATATATAATAATGTGGACTGACATAATAAGCATATAGATTAGAGCTTAGAATTATAACCTTGCAGCCCAAATGTCAATATGGCAATGTGTGCTCAGGACTGGATGAGTCAACAACTATAAAACATATCACAATTATTACAGCAATGCTACTATAGGATTGTAGACACATAGGCACATGCATATCTAAAGGGGTTCCATGCCCTGCTACTGGCTGTAGGATTTTGGTGCCTGTGAACAAGGGTGCCTCCTTAACTAGAAAAAGGCAGGCCTGATGATTCTGATAATTCTTTCAGACTCTCCTTGAATATCTTTGTCATTCTGACTATAAGCTGCACATACACATAAAACAAACTCCAGTTCCCAATTCTATGAATTCCAAACCTACTGCTAAATCTTCTATCAATGTATCTTCAAAGTAGTGGTCTTCTGTTTCAACCCAGGACTTTTCATATCCTTGAAGAAAAAGATTGACAGCCCGATGCCTAAAAAAAAAAAAAAAAACGTATTTTTTTTCATTTTATTCTGAAGTACATAAAGATAAATTTCAACTATATACCAATTTTACTGCTTCAATTTCATACTTAATCCTATCCGTTAAACTATTTCTCCTACACTGGGCATTCTGGACTTCATGGCTTATACTGTCATTTGTATTGCGAAAATGCAGATCCTCAAATATCTGTCTGTTTCATGTTGGTATCAGGCAGCTGCCCTTTCCATTTTGTACAGTGTTCATTTCTTTTTATGACCTCAAGTACAAGCACGGAGTTAAAGCAATGATGTTTGCTACTGAATAGCATTGATGTCTCTCACTTGCTTAGTGCTCCATTCCCTATCGTATCATTTAAATGGTGTAAAATCAGGCTGTTGTTTTCTTTGACTGTTCTAGATAGCTTACAAATCTTTTCCTCACCTCCAAAGTAAACAAATGCTTATAATTTTATACCTACATAATTTAGCTTCAACAAATCTCCCTCCCTTTGTGTTAACTCCAGCAATGTAATTTGAAGTAACAGTTCAAAACAGGGTGCAATTTAAGTCATGCAGATTTCAATGGGATGCACAGCCTGATCCTATGGATGTTTGTTGTTGTTAGGTGCGAAGTAGTGTCCGACCCATTGCGACCCCATGGACAATAATCCTCCAGGCCTTCCTGTCCTCTACCATTCCCCGGACTCCATTTAAGTTTGCACCTACTGCTTCAGTTACTCCAACCAGCCACCTCATTCTCTGTCGTCCCCTTCTTCTTTTGCCCTCAATCACTCCCAGCATTAGGCTCTTCTCCAGGGAGTCCTTCCTTCTCATGAGGTGGCCAAAATATTTGAGTTTCATCTTCAGGATCTGGCCTTCTAAGGAGCAGGCAGGGATGATCTCCTCTAGGACTGTCCTGTTTGTTTGCTTTGCAGTCCAAGGGACTCACAAGAGTCTTCTCCAGCACCAGAGTTCAAAAGCCTCAATTCTTTGACGCTCGGCCTTCCTTATGGTCCAACTTTCACAGCCATACATTGCAACTGGGAAGACCATAGCCTTGACTAGACACACTTTTGTTGGCAGGGAGATGCCTCTGCTTTTTAGGATGCTGTCTAGATTTGCCATAGCTTTCCTGCCCAGGAGCAAGCATCTTTTAATTTCTTGGCTGCAGTCCCCATCTGCAGTGATCTTGGAGCCCAGGAAAATAAAATCTGTCACTACCTCAATTTCTTCTATTTGCCAGGAATTTTACACAATAATAAATCTCAAGTGGATCAATGGGGCTTACTTGGAAGTATGCATAAGATTGCAGCCTCTGAGTACTGAACCTTTGCTCAATGGAACCCAGAGAATTCAATCCTAAGCTCTATTTCTTCTCTTTCATGAGATCACACATACCGTGGAAGATTATACAGTGGTGCCATTCTGAAACAAGCTACTACAGCTCGTTTTCTCTGCTTGGATAGAAGTTTATGCCATACTGCTTTCTTTGACCTCTGAGGATGCTCGACCTGTAGACCAAACGGAAATGGAAATAAATAATCTTTTCCCGGCTGATGCCCAGATGTTTGTTTTAAAAAGGAGTGAAAGAATATAAACACGTAATATTTAAAATTGACAGTTTACAAATCTGCAGTGTTTATTTTCTGTATATATTACCCTGATACTCTGAGCCTAAACTGTATTATCCCATGTGTGTGTGTTTGCCTTTCCATATAATACAACAGGTACCATACTGGCTGAAGGCTCACGTCTTAAAATTGAAGGCAATTCTTGAGTGGAGAATATTCGGCCAATACGAAAAAGGCAGTCTGATGAATTTGTCCAGCAACCGTTGACCCAACTGCACTGCATTTTTCCTACTGGTAGAATACCCCCCCTCTATTACCACTGCCATCAAGGGGAAGAAACCAAGGCCAGACCAGGATGGAGTGGCCCAGAGACCCCAGCTGCATTTTTGTGCACAAAAAATGCATTTTTGTGTGGGTAGTGTCCCATTTTTTTCAGGGGGACTGTGATCCTTCACTGGAAGAGTCAGGCCTGTTGCCAGGGCCACATGAGCAGACCAAGCCATGGACAGCCAATTTTGTGGAGACTTGGCACTGCTAGGTAAATCTGCTCAATGGCCACTGCTTTCTGTGGTCCTTCCATGCTCAGACACCTGGTGAGCAGAGGAGGTCCAGAAACCCATTGCTTGGGCTGTAGCCAAAAGTGCCTTGTGCTCTGTGCCAAAAGTCATTATATTTGGGGAAAGGGAGTATGGGGGAGAAATGCTTTGAACATGATCTGGTTCACATGCACTAGAAAGCTGGACCCAGTGTCCCAGGACAAGAGGGAGCCAGTCAGGATGGTGACTGGGGGCAGAACATGCACACCTTGCCTTGCACCAAGAAGAAGGCACAATTCATGCCGCCCAATCCACTGGACCATTCTCCTTTGCCAGTCCCCCTCCCCAGCTGCATTACGAGAAAACTTCAGTCTGTGCTAGTACAAGATACCCTGATAGCAGATGGTGCAAGGCAAGAGATGGCAAGGGAGAACCAGTCCTCTCATCAAGACTAGTGGCCAGCCAGCTTCACCACTCTGCCACTGTCCAACACAGGAAGCAGCATTTGGGGGACAGAGCATGCCTGTCTACTGCTGCTGCTCAGCTCTCCCAGTCAGAAGGTGGAAGCATGTGGGTGGGAGTGGAGGAGTGCCAAAGTGAGCAAGGGGCCTGCCCAGCTAACTAGCCCTTCCCCCATCCCCAGGCAATGGCCGCTTACCATCTCCCTATCTCCCTCTCTGCCTGGAGGAGACCTTCCTGCAGCCCCCAGCCCCCAGATTCCATCCCAAGTAGATGCCCTTTGCAGACATCCTGCTTCCTTTCTGGACATCTATGTGTGTTCCTTATATTCATTAATAATCACTAGCTAGTGCCTGTTGCATTTCAGCACACAACGTTGGCTTTACTGCTGGTGTATCTATATCAATACCTATACCTATATCTAAATTGTGATATCCTGAATTATCGGTTTTAAGAATTAAAAAAAAACATGCAGAGTATTCATGAGGCCAGTCAAACATTACATAGTCAGTAAATTATGTTATTTACTTCCTTTATAGCCTGCCTTTCCCAAGGAGACTCAAGGTAGATTATACAATATAAAAACAATTCAATCAGACTGCATAAGTCATGCAATACACAATTCAGGAGGACTAGGATTACAAAACCAAATGAAGCACAATAGTTTATTATGAGCATTTGACATTGTCTTCATGGCCTATTGAAACTCTTGTTCCCCACTTCACAGCTTTCTTATGTCTGTGCTTCCTGCATATGGTTTGCCCAGTCCCAGTCCATTATCTATACTCTATTTCACAGTTTACTCCCGGCCTTGTATTTTAAGTTTCTTTGGCCAAAAAGTGGCATTTCTTTTGTCTGTGAAGTGTGAAATAAATTTTAAGCAATCATGTTACTACTAGTCTTGGTTCTCACTTCTAAGATGATCTATTATCTCTTTTCTCTGTGGCCTGATGCAGAAAGCCTGTGATTCTTACTTTGCATGTGGAAACTACATGCCACCCGACCTCCCCAACCAACAGAATTGAGGGACAATGCATGGATGGATAGAAGCTGTTGTCTTTGTAGCTTATTAAAGTGCTGTACTCAGCACTTGGGATGGTGAAAGAGTACAGTTCTTTATAATGAAACAAACTTTTGTGCTTCAAAATGCATGCCAGTGAGGATATTTTTTAGAAAAAAATGTAGCAGAGTACTGAATTCAGTTAAAACAAATAGTAAAGAGAAAGTCATTAATACAGAGCTGTGAATACAGACGCTTAATTAGACAGACAAAAAAATTAAAGAGAATCCTCAATATAAATGATAGATATGTGTACTACGAATAATTATTCGTGTAAAACAGATTAAGTGCTAGGTTTTCTAAACACAAAGTAAACAAAAGCAAAACATCATGCTGCAGAAAAGGGCATCTTCAAAAAGAACATCTGAAATATAGGGTTAGGGATAAAAACATGAAACTGGGTAATCAAAACTATTAATATACAAACCCAAAATGATCCTAAAATAATTAGCAATATGAGAACATTCTCTATACTTCCCATTCTGAAAAAATGCCGGCCCCGATTAGAGAATTTCTGGAAATAATAAATGAAATAATAATTGAAAGACCAAAATGATACACTGTGTTTTACATATAAAGGTAAATAGGGAGTAAAGATATCTGGCAAGCACTAGACTTGATGGCCTCATTAAAATAATGAAATGAGTAATCTACCCACAAAAATAAAAAGGAGTTTTGTGGCACCAAAAAGGTTACCAATTTTTATTACAGCATAACCTTTTACAGTCTAGATTCCATTTATTCAAATACACTGAAATGGGAACTAGAATATGGAAGTGTAAATTGGAATGCAATTTATTGGTCTTTTAAGATGTCAGAAGAATCTTCCTTGTTTTGCTGATAAAACTAATATGGCAAACCTACCAGTATTATAATCCACTCACAGTTAGGCATGGTTTAAATGTCAACAACATACTATGATACGGTACAACATCCATACTTTTACGTTTCCATCTCTCCTCCTTCCTTTACATAACTAACATCAATTATGACTTCAATTTAAGCACAGATCATATTTTTCTGTAACCTCAAACTAAAAGTTATGGTTGCATTCCTCCTCAAAACCAGGGTTACCACAGAACTGACAAAGTCCTTAATTGGCTATAAAGGAGAAAGTGAAAAGGTCTCTTTTGCACACAGTCAGAACAAGATTTGATATTATGAATGAAACATACAGTAAGCATTTATCAAATATATTTATGAAATACATGCCATTCCAAGGAAAAAATCTTATTGAATCCAATCTTATGAGCTAAATGAATCAAGAGGTTATCCACATTGCCATCCCTGTGCTAATGCACATACTAAGGACTTTTTCAGATTTGGATGTCAGGAAGGATTTTTTTTACTAGTATTCCAGATTATTCAGGTTCCTAATACATTTCAAAATTTGAATTTGGTGTTCTTTTGGCATTCCAAACTTGTCAGCTCCCTTATTCCCTATGAGGAACTCTTTCCATGGAACTGGAGTGGTTACTTTCCAAGCAACTGATATAAACATTTCAGGGAACCTAATCTTTCCAGTCCACTAAAGATTCACAAGTTTCAAGAAACTCTAATTCTACAGCCTCTGAAGAAAGTTCATACTTCCCATATTGTTTCCTATAGGAAAGAAAAAATTACATGTTTTCCCCAGGGCAGAGAACAAACATTGGTCAAAAGCCTTCAAATACAAACAGTACCAACAGAACATATGTCAAACCCAAGCATCAGAAATAAATCAATTTAAACAAGGAATACTGTTGAAAGCCCAACCAAACATGTAAAATTGAAGAAAAACAGGCCTGCGAGCCTTAAAGTACAGGCCCTGGATATTCTCAACTATATCCAGCTTTCTTCAGGACTCAAAAATCCATATTCCAAAAAAATCCAGGTATTGTTCCAGATACTAATGAGATAATTTTCAGATTTTATGCCAATAAAAGATTACTGACTGACTGACTGAATTTTCAGATATTTATTTGGACCAGAAATGTCCAAATGCACATCCTCAACTGTATTTAAAAAATTACTGTAATTAACTGAGCATTTGTAAAAGACATTTGTGGAGGGTATTTAACAGGAAATAATACTGATGAATGAGAGACTATTAGGGTGGACCTTTGACAGGTGATACTAGTCCACTTAATTGCTGATATTGGTACTATGGCACAGCATGAGATAGTCCTGTCAAAACAAACATTGGAGGTCAAACCCTATGAAATATGACCATAAGAATTCCATCTATTCATCATAATGGTTTAGTAAGTGGATGAAATTATCATCAGTCATAACACAGGACAGGGCATGAAAATAGTTTACAGTTATAGCAATTAGATGTACAAATGGTGATTATAACAAAATATTTTATCATGAATCGTGAAATAAATTATCAGACCTCTTGGAACAACAGAGATAAACCCTTGCATTACACACCCCTAGAACAACATGAAAGGAGCCAACTGAAGGGAAAAATCAACAAAATTGTTCATACATCATCCATGGATATATTCTGTTGAATCCAACCCATTACATTAGTCAATAGATATTTCCAATGTAGATGAGACACCTGTGATTTCTATTGGATGACAGAATGGTATGAATGTCTTTCTGTCTTTGGCTCCTGAATGAGGAATGGATGAAAATTACATCTCAACTCATGTTAGTGGTCAGAGTAGTCTCCAATTGTTATTTGCTTTGGTGACATATGAGACTACTTTTTGTGGCTGATATTTATTTTGATATACAAATATGCCCCACAGAACAGACAGTCCTGGTTTATGTTACAATCTCATTATTTTCATCCTGCAGAATTTCTTTTGGAGAACCTTGTTCTGTCACATTTCAGATCCAGAATAGCCCTCACATGTCTATGCATTTTGAGAACCAAAGGGGGAAATTCAATTTATTATAATTGACCCTCATCTCATAGAGTTTTGAGTCTGCAAAAGATGGTGTTGGCTATTTCTTGTTAACCTTAGAATTTCTGTTGTGATGTCCTTTGGAGATCATAATCAAATATAACAAAGATTTGTTTCTCCCCAAACTCCTGGTATAGCTGAGGTGGCCGCTCCAGGACACAGGAGAATGGTTGGTTTGACAGGGACTATGAAATGCTTTAAAAAGAACTAAGAGATTGAGGATTGTTAGGAAGGATAATGCAGAGTGTTGGGTAACACAGCTGAGTAAAGTCAAATCACACTATAAAAGACTATTAAAGGGAAGAAATGAGAACAAGCTAATGGTTTTTGGAATGATTTACAGCAGGCTGTGAAGGAAAAGAGGAAAGCCCAATTTTGAGATTTGTTTGCCCTGGGAACAAAGAACCCTCAACAACACATAGAATCACAGATACAGGAATATACTTGGTATTCACATTTTTCTGGGATTTTTTGATATTCCTATCCTGATCCTGATCCCTATCCCAACAACCTTGGCAATTCAGAAGCAAATAAGGGATATTTCTAGCTTGCCAGAATGGCCACCAATCACAGAATGTGAGATCACATCACTGACATTATCCCTTAAAGTTGGGGAGTCCCCTGACAAATTCCTGATCTCTCCAGAATGTTTTAAAACTTCTTAGGTGGACCTCACTTTTGGCTAAATTGAACCAATGAAACAGGTGATCTACCAGAAGGGTGAATGATTGTACCTATCTACAAAAATTGGCCATAAGAATGGCCAACATAACAATCACCCAAAGAGTCCCCTAAACTTGGCATTGAAGCTGCATGGTAGATATTTATACCGTAAATTAGAAGAATGGGTAGAAGATTGTTACCAGCTGTCAGAGTTACCAGCTTTCCGCAGGGCCAGAGTTACCAGCTTTCCGCAGAGTGATGACATTCAAAACTATGGGGGACATAGTGATTTTTTTCTATGTAAAGGGAAGATGTTTGATAGACCCTGCCCTGAAAAATTTTATCGGCAAAATTATCCCCTATCTACTCTGTGGGATAGAAATATGGGAATGGAGAAGTCAAGCACCAGACAAGATTGAAAAATTATAAAACTGATTTATGAGACAGATACTGGTATTGCCTAAAGGGATACCAGTAGGCCTTATGAGGACAGAGTTGGGTCTGTCCTCCATGAGAGTGAGGGTAAAATTAACTACACTAAAATATAGAAGAAAAGCTAAAACACTGACTTCTACAGTCAGCAGAGCCTAATTTGAATAATGTACCTAGAGGGATTTAAAGCTGAACAGATTAATATAATTCAGTCATGATATTCAGTATCAAATGACCTCTTGAGAGATGGGGGAATTGGACCCAATCTCTGTGACTGGATTTATCATATGGATGCTGCAACCAGTAGTTTCATAATAGTCAAAGGCAGCCCCATGTCATCAATAATTTCCAAATTGTATTAAAAGGAAGCCATTTGACAATTGAGCTCCATGGTTTAAATTTTTTTTAAAAGACCATAGAAGAACACCTTATTCGGCCAACATTACTTCCATACCACTGTGGGTGGTTTTTACCTATATAAGAGTCCAAGCTATGCCTACAGCCCTGCAATTTGGCTGATTCTCACATACCTCAAGATCTCAAAATTGATATATATGTGGCAACTGGAGGCTGAGGATCTCACTCATTACAGCTTAACATGCCCACTATATGATGAGCCGAGTCAGAAATGTATTTTAAAGTTAATTCCGGATGTACCCACAATGTCTAAGCATGACAAATGGATATTCTTGATACTGATCCATATATATTTCCTATAGAATGGCTCTTTATGTCCTTGCAGTAAGGAAAATTAGAGCCATAATGACCATGAAAAAAGTGGCATCCTAAGACTTTAAAATCCTAAATACATAAATTGAACTGTTAATGGGATTTATCTTTTTTGTGAATTATGTATTTCTTTTTTTCTTTAAAAAAATGCATTGTGAAGATCTTTGACCAATACAATAAAAACTATCTACTAATACTACAAACGTGGAAATTTTCAAAGGTCAGTCTTAGTACATGATTTCTCCCTCGTTTCATGCAACACAAACTGACAATACTACCCCACACATTATTTTGTTAAGAGAGGAAATTGACTATGGGGAGAGAAGGAATTTTCAACCACACTTCTGTAAAATAATAGAAAAACGTTTTAAGTTATTTTAGAACTATATTTTAAAACTTCTTTTATTGTGAAAAATATTAACTATTTGGGTGTGCGGGTGGATGTGACAATGCATTAAAAGTACTGAAATTATATCTCACCTGCTCCAGATGAAAAAGCACATTGGCTATATCCAGAACCCGTTCCACTGTTTTCTCTGGATCTGAGGTAACTTCAGTCCTGTTCGGTAAATCTTTGTAAAGAGCCATCTGCCACCTAATGGCAGGGTCTTCAAGCTGTAGGAACAACAGATTTTACAAAAAATAAGTGAAGTGTTAGAATTTAAGAATCAAGCTCCTGGAAGCATTGTCAACCATAAGTCTACACGTAACTAGGCAATGATCAGTGTAGCCCACCCAGGTTCTAGCCCATAAAACTCTTATTCTACCTTTCTCACCAGGCTGGCTAGCCTATGGATGAGACATTACATAGCAAAATATAGGACAATAATTTTAACTACCTACTCAAAATTTCTGATTCCTTCTCCATTTATCTTCCTTGATGTTCCTTAGCTGTTCCTCTTCTTTCTATCCTTCCTGAACAGGATTTATTCCATTACACCAAATTCAAATGCTGATGTGGTAGTTCTGGTAATTAAAGTTGTCTGGATTTTCCCATAATTGATTGAACATTTTCTGTCCACCATATTGTTCTCCCTCCCCATTCCCTTTATATCAAGACTTGATCCAACCGCTTTCAACCCAAAAGAAATGTCTCATTCAACTACCATAAATTTACGGGTATGTCACAAATATGTACATGCAGACACACATACTTCTAGCTGTGGATAGCATAGACTAATGTTGGGATTAACGTTAATTCACTTCCATTTTGAGAATGAAGTCAATCTTACACTCAAATGCAACAGCTTCAGCTGAACTGATATGGACAAGGCAATTAGCACCTGGATGCTACTTACATATAATTCAGCTCATTTACACTGAGTACTCTCATGCATTTTGCCTGCCAGATACAGCTGCTAACTGCCCTATATATGCAAATGAAGAGAAAAATAATTGCATTCTTAAGAGCTACACTGAGTTTCACTGTAAGAATAAAGAAAATGTTTCAACTTTCCAGCTTTGAGCAGGATTCCAGCTTTGAGCAGGAATAGCTTTATAATTTACTTAATTGTTTAACTGACAAAACCTCTGATGTCTCAATTCCTTGTCTTCTGAACTATAAAGGGCCAAAACTGGTTCATTAGAGGCTTAGCTATCAAAATTGAACCCTGACTTTCATATTTAAGCACATTTGCACAGAAATTATTGTTAAGAGCCAGTTTGGTGTAGTGGTTAGGAGTGCGGACTTCTAATCTGGCATACCAGGTTCGATTCTGCACTCCCCCACATGCAACCAGCTGGGTGACCTTGGGTTCGCCACGGCACTGATAAAACTGTTCTGACCGAGCAGTGATATCAGGGCTCTCTCAGCCTCACCCACCCCACAGGGTGTCTCTGTTGTGGGGAGAGGAATGGGAAGGCAACTGTAAGCCGCTTTGAGCCTCCTTCGGGTAGGGAAAAGCGGCATATAAGAACCAACTCTTCTTCTTCTTCTAAATTTTGTATCTTACAAGAACCTTGTCTGTACTATACTTGGGCATTACAACTGCTACTCCCCAGCACATCTGCCAGTTGACTAAACTACTAGCTGTCATGACCCAGGAATGCAGTTCCAAACAAAAGACAAACACAAAGGAGTCCCAGGCATTGGAATAATCTGTCAATCTTTATTATGGGGAGGCAGCATCTACAGGTGAATCAGTGGCAGATGAACATTGTCAAAGACAAAGAACAAAAGTATGCTTGGCTAGTTATACCCTCTGACCCAACACCCCCCTGAACCCAAATTCAGGTGGGAAGTCCACTTTCCCACAGTAACTGAGTGCCAAAACAGGAGACAGTCCATCTAAGTCAGGGGTAATCAACCTGTGGTCCTCCAGATGTTCATGGACTACAATTCCCATGAGCCTCTGCCAGCAAACTGGCAGAGGCTCATGGGAATTGTAGTCCATGAACATCTGGAGGACCACAGGTTGACTACCCCTGATCTAAGTAACAAAGAGATGTTAGCTCTGCTAGAGGATTGTTATACATACTGCACCAGAACACAGATAAAAAAGCAGAGTCTCTCCATAGTGCAAAGCAAGGAGAAGGGGGGGGGGCTGTTTCAAAGCAGCCTCCATGGGCCTTTTCAGCTTCAGAATGGGAGAAATGGGAAAGCTGGCATGGGCCAGGGGTGACACATGACACCTGTAGATAAGACATATTTATGTCTGATGTGAGGCCTTTATGTCTGATGTGGAGCTTTTAGGTGAAATTAGTGGATTGTCAGTTTGAAGAAATTCAGTATAAATGGATCTTTAGTTCAACTCAGAATTATTCTGAATTTATGCAACAGAATTCTAGGAGGGAAAATAGCTACAAGAGTGAGAGCTCATATAAAAAGAAACTCCTATTCTTCTAGACAGAAGAATTCTGTGCTCTTCAATTTACATCATGTCATAATGGCAGTTTTGGCACCCTCAAAAGACTCTAATCATGTTCCTTTTAAATGTTTGAGTTTTGGGAACAAAAAGAAGTGTTGGATGGTGTAAGCTTTCCCAATGAAATTCTCATAGTACAACCTTTGATACCCTCAAAGAATGAGCATTGTTGGGATAGGAAAAAAATCTTCTGCACAATTTTACTGGCCTTTTTCTCACTAATGCAGCTTTCAATATTTTTTAACTTCCTCATAATAACTCCCCACCCTTCCCCATGATGATCTTGTGTCCTTAGGGGAAATAACTTTGTTTGGAATATGCATTATGTTTGGAATAAACCCGTGCATATATGAACTAGAAACCAAGTAGCAATGCTTTTTGCGTTACCCTCATTAAAAAAAAAAAAAGGGCAGTGTACAGAGTGAGTATCTTAAACACCAGAATCAGCCAGGGGTTATTTTTAAAGACTCTAAGGAAAACAGAGGATGCATTAAAATTACCTTGCCCTGTAAATGAAGGTTATTGCGAATAATATCTCGAACTTCATCCTCTGTGTCTTTCTGTCAAAAATATTCACAATGTTAGATGCATTATATGCATACATTATAGGCTTTGCCTGCATACACAATTCAGAAAAGAGTAATGTTCTTCAATAGATTTATTGTATTAGTCCATACCTAACAGCAATTAAATAGAATCATAATTTTCTAAACCAGCCCTTTTCAAACTTTTGACCATAGAAGAGTCCCTGAAATACTTTTTCAGGCTTCAAGGAGCCTCAAAAGTGATGTCAACTGGCCATGCCTCCCTACTATGCCCTGGAAGTAACATGTCACTGAAAGTGGCATCACTACCTGTACCCTGCAAGCTCCTTTAGCTTCCTCCCCCTGCCTTTGCTACTACTATGGCAGCTCCACCTCATGTAGGCCAGAAAGAAGGGCAGAAGCTGAGAAGACAGCCTGGACTCCCCCATACCATGCCACAAACAACTCCCCCCTTTGAAGTTTACACCCATGGCCTACCCACCAAGCCCTCCAGTGTTGACACATAACAGAGGCTACAACTTTGCTACCCACAAGGCCAAACTCTGCAAGATGCTGAGGGGATGGGGTAGAAAAGGAGGAGGCAGGACCCTGCCAGCATTGCCATTATGGGCCAGCCTACCACTTTCTCTCTTTCCTTCACCCAAGCCCAGCTCCCCCTTCCCTTTCCGCCCATGGGAACTCATCAACCTTTAAGGTAGGAAAGGAACATGCTCCAAAAAGCATGAATGTTAGCAGGCAGGCTCAAGAAGGAATAGGGGGGGGGGGGAGGGAGAGACAGGAAGTGGTTTAAGCCAGGAGTAGATGTGTAAGCTTTACCTGCTCCCAGGCATGGAAACCACGAGAAAACTCATGCTTGGGGGCAAGCAATAGAAGTGGCTGGTTCCCTAGCTTGTGGCTGAGTCCATTAAAGCAGAAGGAGAAAAGCCGTGGACCCCCTCTGGATCTCCCACAGACCCGAGGTTCCCCAGGCCCCTGAATGGGAATCCCTGTAACAAGATATACTAAGCCATATTGTATACCTTATACTTTAACCTTATTATGTTACTACATATCTGTTATGAACAAACAAACTTTTTGTTTCCTCCTAGTCAGTATACATGAACTAGCCAACTAAATCTACTTACAATGCAACCCTAAGCAATTTCAGTGGACATTAACTGGTGTTATTTTGCTTTGGTAATTTTGCACTGATGTTCTGAGGTTTCTTCCTGTTTATTCTTGAAATATAATAGGGAATTCAGTGTTCCTGAAAACACTCCAGCCAGTTCTGGGGATGTACCTGTTTTCCTGATATACCCAAATGTCTACCACCCATGTGGTTTGAATTTGGGCTCCTTCTGTTTCCTTCTACATGGAAATAGCCAGGGATGGCTCTATAATGAGGCAAACTGATTCAGTCTCCTCTGGCAGCTGATGGGGGCAAATGAGATATACAAACTTACAACCCACCTTCTACCAGCCATCTGCCTACCAGCTGCATGGGACAAGATAATATTTCCACAGACCCTTTTAAACTTGGTACACGCAAAATACATGTGAAATGAAGGAGAAGGCTGATTGCCTTTGGGTACAAGGGTCTTCTTGAATATCTGGTTGAGATCTGTGCATAACATGTCTATATAAATCCTTCTTATCTCTGTTCCCCTTTTCAAACAGAAGTTCAGAAAGCTGTACCTGAAGTGAACAAACTTTTGTATAATTTCTTCACTTCACAAGAGTTCTGCCACCATTTTTGTTTGTCTGTTGTCAGTGCAATCCAAATAGTGGTTACATTTTTATTGAAATAAGCAATCTTGTGAGGGTTCAGGAAATAGTACGACATCCATAACCTCCACCTTCTGCTCCCTATGCCTATTCTAAGTTTTAAAAAATCTCAGGAGAGCCATATATCATTCTTTGTCACTCCTATCTAAGCCCTCAGAAAGAGAAATTAAGGGGTCTAATAAGAGAAAGCAGTGGAACTTCAGTTCTCTGTTCACTGAGATACAGAAATATCTATGTACTTAACCTACCACACTTAATCTGTTTTTTGCCAATGAAATTAATTCTTGGTCACCAGGTGCACAAATATTTAGCCCAACAGGTAACAGTCTTTTCAATGCAGCCACAATAAGAGAGGTCTGTGTTGAGTAGCGGTCACCTTTCCGTTTCATTTTTTTCCTTTCCTGATCAGAAACAGCTGCCTGCAATATGGAAGAAACAATCCTTGTTCAAATATCTGTAAAATAGGAAAAACAGTCACCTATCTCACAGGGATGTTGAGTCAAACAATGGGGGAAAGATACATAATTCAAAAGGTCAAGAGCTTTTGCACATTAAATACTTTCAATCAATAATTACGAGGCATGGGAGAATAAAGATATTATGTAACCATGCTTTTCACCTTGGTCTTCTTGGTAAGAAAACCTCCTCACCTAAGCAAAATGCACTCTGCTTTTCTGTTACTTGCAGTTACAACATTGTTGCAAGGTTCAAGCAACTTTAATTGTCACTATTAAAAGTATGTTTCTCTTAATTTACATTGTGTTAAATCAAACCAGTAAATAATTGTGATTTTTTGAAGTTGTTATTCGCATCTGTATTTACTATTACTATAATCTTACAGTTCACAAATTCGCTGCATGTTATTTCTATAACCTATAGTAACATTACAGTTTATACCAGGTATATACCAATTCGTACTTTACTGGTTTTGTTTCTGTTATCATTTCAAAAACAAAGGCATAAATTAAAAGTAGAATACTTGACTAATGAGAAAAGATTTATCTGATCTTCTGTAACTATCTATGGCACACTTAAAAAGCCATCCAGGGATGGAGCAAGAACTCAAACTCAAATATATGGAGTGCCACTCTTCATATCAGCTTCCCCCACTCCTGTAATTTTTGATGGTAAAGGCTTCCCTGGACTAAACTCCTCCATCGCTGTCATGCTAAATGTTTTAATGTTCACCACCTTGTGGACCCTGATCAGGTATAAAGGCAGCACAGAAAGATTTTTAATGAACAAATATAAACAAATTCATGACTGCTGCCATAAACAGCACCCATGTATCAAGCTCATCCCTCTCCCCTCCATGATATCTTGTAGAATTTACATAAACCTGAATAACAATACACCGTATTCTCCTACTTGCCTGTTCCAGTACCTATCAAGGAATAGGAAATATAGAATGTTGGGATGTTAAGACTATGGTTAAATTATATTAGTGATGTGTAGGTTTGGAGACACACGGCTATCATTTTCAGTGACATTTTTGGTTTTAGCATAGCACCTAGTTGGAACCTCTATGTTTTAAGGTAAGGTTATTAAATGCTTTGGGTTGTAGCTTGCCACTAAATTTAGCTAAGCACAGAGCTTCCTCTAGCACAAGGACGTAGCTGAATTTAATACCTGAAACCTTCTCTGCCTATTACCAAGATCTCTCAAAAGAAGTGTGTTGAATTTAAACAGTTATTAATCCAAAGATAGTTTGGCTGCCTACATAAGTTTTAGCAATGTACAAAGGTATATAACTTCTGTAAATATTAGTACCTTGGACATCTTGGACTTGGTGTCAGTAATAAGGAAAGACATGTTGTTAATTTCATTCTGCACAACAAAATTCTGTTCTTCCCTTTTAAAATTCTGAAATGATGTAAAGAACATTATGATTAAAAACAATCTAAACCATCAGATCCTTAGACTTTACTAAGTATTGGTACTGTGCTTTTCTCACTGGAGGGACCCAAAATAGCTTACAACAACAACAAAAAAGAAATATATATATATTGGTAGCAAAGCCCATTTTGGAAATGGGCCATAGAAGGATAGGAGGGTGGGAGGACTTCTGCAGAGCAGACAGCCAAGCTTGCCAGCTGGGTTGTTACACTCCACCATGGCCCTCCTGCCCTCCACCCACCTGCCTTTGCTCCTGTAGAGCAGGGAGGGCCACGTGATGAGCTGAGCCATATGGCCTCCCTGAGCTCTTCTGGTGGCCTGGACACTTAGTACCACAGCACAGCAGTGGCAGAACACAGCTGGATGGCCCTCCTCACACTCCCGGCAGCAAGGAGACAAGGGAGCATACAGCTACCATGGCAGAGTGCACCTGGTAAGAAAATTAGTGAACTTACATGGGATTTTGACCAGTAAATGAATACTTCGGCAACCATACGAAACAAGTCTTCAGCCTGAGGGTTGGGTTCTTTTAGCCACTTTGCTCTGTAATTACATACATGAGATGCTCATTACGTATACAAGTCAGAGACCAGCAAGGATTTATAAGGAAAGAAACTGCATTCCTCTCTTCCCTCTTGCTTTTGTTGTTTGCATCCCCAACAGTATCTGAAGCCTCTCGCCTTCTCTCCTTCCCTCACCTACAGTTTGACATAGTGTTTAAGAGCAATAGCTTCTAATCTCCTCTACATGCACCCAGCTCAGTGACCTTGGGCCAGTTACAGTCCTGTCAGAGCTATTCTCACAGAACAGGGCTCTTTCAGCCCCACCTACCTCACAGGGTATTTGTGAGGAAAGGAAGGGGTATGCAATTGTAAGCTACTTTTAGGCTCCTTTGGGCAGTAAAAAGCAGGATATAAAAACCAACTTTTCTTCTAACTACCCATTTACCTCGTTTTTGATTAATCTTCCTATGTCTTCTTCCCCTTTTCTCTCTCCCTAAACCCAACTTAATTTTTCCTTTTTATATTTTCTGCTCCTCCCATCTCCAACTTTATCTTCTCCTCTATATTTTAACTTTATTAGTCTTCTCTCTTCACCCTCCTCTATGTGCCAGTAGTTGAAGCTTGGAATCCTCACTAATGTAGGGTGCTCAGAATCCTCCCTCTCCCCCCCCCCCAAAAAAAAAGAACACTGAGACCTTATAATGTAGTTTCAAATCTCAGTGGCACATTTTCCTTAAAGAAGCAGACACTGCTTCTATTATTTGAGTTTTTTTCCCTAATTGTCAATGTATGGGTTAGGGGGGTGTTTTGTTGTGGGTATTTTCTGCATTTCATATTTTTCTGATGCTCCCTCCAGGCTTGCAGAAAAATCCCTTGTGTCTATCCCAAATCTTTCTGTGTATATTTTTGATCCATACTTAATGGCCCAATTCAGAATTAGATGTAACTTATTATTGATTTGGATAAAATAGTGTACATAATTTTCTAACAAAATATGTTAGAGAACTTGGATATTTATCAGCATTCAACACTACAGTAGATTTTTGACCAGCATCTTCAAAATCTGAATACAGTATTTCCCAGGTAAATTCCCCCCCCCTTTGTTTGTAACATAAAGATGAGGTAAAAAACTTAGCAAAAAGGAAATATTTATGTTCTACTTTTTCAATACATGTGACATTTTAGGATGTTTTATGCATCCAACCAAAGATGTAATCTGAAAGCTAGAAAACATATATGAAGCTGTTGAATTCAGTGAAAAACCCATATGTTTTACCACAAAATGTCTGAAAAACCAAGTAAGGAATCCCCAATGACTTTATCTTAAATGATCAACAGTTTCAGGAAGGGGCGATTTTGAGGGGAGCAGTAGGGGAAGAGAACAGAGTTCCCTCAGAGTTCCCTAGTGCAGTGGTCCCCAACCTTTTTATCACCGGGGACCAAAATGTCTGAAAAACCAAGTAAGGAATCCCCAATGACTTTATCTTAAATGATCAACAGTTTCAGGAAGGGGCGATTTTGAGGGGAGCAGTAGGGGAAGAGAACAGAGTTCAACCTCAGAGTTCCCTAGTGCAGTGGTCCCCAACCTTTTTATCACCGGGGACCAGTCAATGCTTGACAATTTTACTGAGGCCCGGGGGGGGGGTAGTCTTTTTCCAAGGGACGTCGCCGCTGCCTGAGCCCCTGCGCCACTTGCTTTCCCACCAGTGCCCCTGACTTCCCACCACCCGCTGGGGGGTGCTGCCAGCAGCAGCTGTGCAGTGCCACGCCAAGGGTGAGCCCCAGCCATGGTGGCCACCAGAGAGCACCAAAAGTGAGCCGGCGGCAGAGTGACAGGGCAGTCCCAAGGCAGCAGCCGGGGAGGAGGACGAGGAGGAGCTGCGGAACGGTACCGACTGATCTACGGACCGGTACCGACTGATCCACGGACCAGTACCAGTCCCCGGACCGGAGGTTGGGGACCACTGCCCTAGTGCTCTCACAAACATCAGCTGGGATCCCCATAAGAGGAAGAGCAGCTTGGGGGTATTTTGGATTGGGAAAACAGCTAGGTTAAAAAATCACTTTCCAAAAGCTTCTTTTATTATTATTATTATTATTATTATTATTATTATTATTATTATTATTATTATTATTATTATTATTATTATTATTTCGATTTATTTCCCGACACTCCCAAATGGCTCGTGGCGGGTTACAGTGTCTTCAAAACCCCATTAAAACTCCTATTAAAAGACTTTAAAATGTCACAACATGGTGGCACAATAATAAGATCCCCTTCCTACCCCCATTCCTAAAAAAGGGGGGGGTGGACGAGAAGGAGGTCAACGATGTTCAAGAAGCCCGGGGGAGAGCAGTCGATGTACCCCAGCAACCCCAGCCTCAACCATAGACCTGGCGGAAGAGCTCCGTCTTGCAAGCCCTGTGGAACGTTGAAGGGTCCCACAGGGCCCGCAGCTCACCTGGGAGCTCATTCCACCAGGTGGGGGTCAGGACCGAAAAGGCCCTGGCCCTGGTCGAGGCTAGGCGTGCTTCCCTAGGGCCGGGAACGACCAGAAGATTCTCACTCGCAGAGCGCAGAGCCCTGCGGGGGGCATAGGGCACTAGGTGGTCCCTCAGGTATGTGGGTCCCAGCCCACTTAAAGCCTTAAAGGTTAAAACCAGAACCTTGAACCTTTTTCCTTTAAAAATAGTTGTTGGGGGTCATGTACAAGTATTTGCACATGGTATATAGTTTACTTACTAGAAACTCAAACACAGAGGTACTGTCTTCCTTCTTTGGTAATCCATTGCAGTACTTTATAAACATGTGATTAAACAGTAGGACTCCTGCCAAAATTATATTTCTGCTATCTGCATGCAGGATCATTCTGTCCTACTTTAGATTCCCTTAAACATGGCAGTTGATCCCTTGGATAGCAAATACAGATCTCTAAGAAATCCAAAATACCCAGTTTTGGTTAAGTATGAGTATAGAAATTGCTCCTTGTGCTATTCATTTCAGATGTGGTGTGAGACTCTGCACTTATACAATCATTCTTGCAAATTACTCATTACACCTTGTAAGCATGGGTAGTGCCTAAACATAATTAAACATGCATTGAAGTTCTTTTTTGTCCAGCACTTTATATACCTGTTATAATCCACAAATCTTATCAGCAATGGGTAGAAGGCATAAAGATCCCTTGCTAGAGTAGTGAACTCATCAAGGATTAAGAGTTCTGCCTCAGACATGTCTCCTCTGCCTTCTGCTCTTAAATGCTCTTCATCAGTTATAACCATTGCTGCTTTTTTCTTCAATTTCTCCATCAGTGGCAGGAAATGGGTTTTCAACAGTTGGGGCTTCACTTTGCTGATGATAGGCTGAGAAAACACTATGTATGGAATTCATTAATATTATACATTACTAATGTGTGACATTATATTCAAAGCCATTATTTTCCCACAAGACTGCTTCACAAATTCTTCTACTATTAGCTGTTTCTGGTAATCGTAAACCTATTGCACTTAGGGTTTTTATGTAAATTTATTGCACTTACTTTAACTCCCCTCACATCCGGGATATTAGCAGTTCTTGCCATCCCCCTGCCCCCACTGCTTCTACTAAAAAATATGTTCTAGAACAGCGGTCCCCAAGCCCCGGTCCGAGGACCGGTACCGGTCCATGGATCGGTCAGTACCGGGCCATGGCACCTCTTTGTCCTCCTCCCCGGCTGCTGCTTCGGGGGCTACCCTGCCACTCTGCCGCTGGCTCACCTTTGGTGCTCTCCAGCAGCCGCCATAGCTGGGGCTCCCCCTCAGCATGGCACGGCACAGCTGCTGCTGGCAGCCCCTCCCAGTGGGCGACGGGAAGTCAGGGGCACCGGCGTGAAAGCAAGTGGAGCAGGGGCTTAGGAGGTGGCGACGTCCCTCGGCAGAAGACTACCCCCTCCACGGGTCTCAGTAAAATTGTCAAGCGTTGACCGGTCCCTGGTGATAAAAAGGTTGGGGACCGCTGTTCTAGAAGACCTGAACATCAATTTTTCCGGCCCTGTCATATGACATTGATTAAGTCAGCTAGAATGGTGATGCTAAAATATCTCTATTCTTATTTCTCAATTTCCAAATAGATGGAGTCATTTTTCAGCTGAATACTCAAGCATTAAAAACAGAAATCATAAGAACCAAAATATCTAGTAATGAATACTGATTTCTTTATATTTTACCTGCTAATCTCTTCATCCACGCTCCTTCATCAATGCCCAGATTATTATGTATGATTTTCAATATATTTCCCAGAAGGGTATTCATATGCTCTGAAGTTAAAGCTGTACAGCACATTTCACTCTTGTCAGGATTATTTTCTGGGCCATGTTCCCACCAATGTGACATGTAGCTACACAGCATGGGCAAAACTACTTCCATTACATGAGGCATTTGGGTATAGCGGATGCCAGATTCAGCTAATTCCACAATTTCTTCCATCAGTTTCTCCAGAGAAGGGATGTTTGAGCAAAGTTCTTCTACACTGTTTGGTAAATTGAGGCCTAAAAAGAATTATATTCCCATTAACAACAATTAATAGCAACAATGAACAAATGCTTGCATTTATTTTGATTAGCTCTCTCTTTCAATATATATTCTGACATACCACTAGTGTCATACTGAATTTTTGTGATATTTGATTATTTATATTCATGGCGTCCTATGAGAAACTGACAATTTCAAAGGATGCAAAAGGGTCAATTAAAAAAACAAAACCTTCCCAGTCTTTCATCTAAGTTTCTGCATGTCCACAGCTAATGTTTTTGCTATGCCACAATGCATATCCTGCTAGACTTTAAGAGAGTAGTTTTTAAAACTATAATTGTGCATATGCTTGGCTTTAAAAACAGAAGTAAAACAAACACTATTTTTCAGTCTACTGCTGCATATAAAATCTGTTTTTAGAAGTCCAGAAATCCGTTTGCATATATTTTTGTATTTCTGAAGAGCCTCAAAGGAGCAAAAGTTTGTTAAATTTTCTAGCACTACGTATGAATTATATTTCAGTATTCATTTATCATAATCATAATCAATATTAGGACACATCTTGAAAATACACCACTATGGCACTTTTAATGAAAACTATTTGCAAATGAAAGAGCCAAGATGAAATGAGATATTCTAAGTCTCAAGCGACTGATGAATAATAAAGCTTCTGAAAGACATTTAAAGTGAAATATCACAACTATGAAGTTACCCACCCATGAGATCCAAAACTGGAAATAAAAAATGAAAAAATAAAGAGTATTTATTACATGTTGTGATAAAATTGGGACTATAAATAACAATTACAAGAATCCCTGTCATCTTTTCTTATCTCAATTTTGCCTATTTAAGATAGGACTCTACACCATTGTTATGTCCTGGGAACTAAACTAATAATAAATAGAAGTCACACATTAAGAAGAATCACACAGCAAGAAGCACATGTTTAAATTCCAGCATATATTTTAAAAAATCGTTTTTCAAAACATTTATGTATGAGGCATTCAGTGTACCTGCTCTGTCTTTTGCAGACTTGGTGTTGTAAATAGAATAAGTGTTGTGTTTGTTCAGATGAGTTTCCAAAAATGCCACTGGAAAGGCACCAGCAAAAGCAGCTAAACATTCACCTAAAGCTGAACGCTGCCTGAAAATTTAAAAAGTCCTGTCATTACTTATATACCATCTCTTGACTGAATGCATTTAGAGCTAGCTCAGAAGCATCCAAGCCCATGCATAAGGGGTGAGGGTGAAGGTTTAACCTCCCAAAATATTAAATATAATATTTAAAAAAATACAAAAAGCTACACATTGAATCAATGAAAAACTATTAACAATGATACAAGATAGAACAATAATAGAAAAATAGATTAAAAATTCAAGAAAATGTCAGAAAGAACTAATTAAGCAGTTTCACAAAGGTTCTGGATTGTATTATGAACTCCTCCCCCCTCCACACACACACACCTTAAAAATCCTGTGCAGAGACCTGGATCATTCAATTTCCTTGTACTGTGAACTTCACAATTTGATTAAATTATTATACCTTCTAACAGTAACAGAAAATCTCACCGGATATTTATGGGCATAGAATAATCTTGGATTAGAGCCTAAATATTAGACACATGAAATATCTACATACAATAAATGGATACTATGAATAGGGAATCACTATAAGTATTTCATTATTTTCTTATATTATCAAATAATGACAGAAAGATTCCAAAAGTCCCCTTTGTGTACTCTAAACATTTATCCAGCTGGCGTAATACATGCCAATTTTTATTTCCATATGTTATAAAGTAAAACCAGTTTTCCCCTACACTTCTTTTACCTCTCTGTTCTTCCATTGCTTCAGCCACTTGAAAATGAATGATGACATCTCATGTAACAGCTAGAGCTAAGGGTGCCATTAACCAGCTGAAGGTTGGTTGATATGATTGTTCCTAGAGAAAACTGACTGAGAACATCCTCTGAGCCAGAATATTGGAATGTGCTTTATATGAGAAAGCCTTTGAAGTCTCAAGACTTTGATATTCAAAATGTTTATGGACAGTAGTAATTCAACAGGAGCACAGAACACTCAAAGCAAGAAATTTTTATTTGCTCATTTGTTTCTGAGCACAATTCAAAATGATTGATTTATCTTGTCAATGCTATTGACTCAACTTATATTGAAAATACCTTCTCTTATATAAATTTCCTATAGTTCGTGATTTCTGGAGACCTTGTTCAAATTTTGTCATGAGCTAGATAGCAACAAACTGAATCTTTTCCTGTATTGACATCCACTCTCAAGAGTTCCTTTTTCAAATAGGACCAACATAGTAACTTGAGATTTACCTTTAGAAAATTAGATAGAACTAAACTCTAGCAGGCCTTTTGTGATGAATGAGCAAGAATGGGCATTTTTGCACATGAATCTGCCATACAGGTATTTCAACTCTTCTTGCCAGTCTTCATTTATGTACTAGCTTGTTTTTACTACTTTTTATGTAATATGTTTATATAATGTTGTTAGCTCCATGGAGCCTTATTTGGCAGGATAATTTTTTTTTTAAATTACTCGATATGAATGGCAAAATTCTCCAAATATTTGGTGTTTTAGGAATTCACTTTGAATGTTTCCCCTCTTACCGCTCCACATAGATACTCTTGCTGGTTCCCAGAGCATATAAACTGGCCAGTATTCTGTAACAAGAGACCTGAACATCTTCCACTAAAAAAGAAGAAAAAGTGAGGATGAATTTTATTGTATTATATTTCACCACTCAGAAAAAGTAGCTTGTAAAGAAATGCATGTTTTCTTTGGAGGTTAAAGTGAGCAAAACCTTAGCTTTGTATTTTAAAAAAAGTTGTTCCCCCCCCCCCCCTCTAGGCAGAGAGGAGGAAGTCTGTTATTGATTTGCAGGATCACCACTTAAGAAATGCTAATAGATTTAGACAAAGACATTAGGAGGGCCCACTCCCAAGCAGGAAACAGAGATTTGGAGGAATTAAATAATAGACAGACTTTAGGAAGGAAGTCCAGGATGAATCTCCAAGAAAAGCTTCACTGACGTTGCCTGGACTTGTCAGTAGGTGGAGAAAAGAGGTGATAAAACTCAGAGGAGCAACAAGGAAGGTCTCTTTTGTGCCAAGTACACCAGAGCAGACAGAACTTAACTGAGGCCTAGAGGAGGCAGCCATTAATTATTATGTTTTACCATTTTATTTTAAATCCCTTGTTCAATCTGACACTGTGCCAAAAGTATATTTGTGAACTTTTCTCTCTAATAAGTACTTTATAAGTTTGGGTGCTGTTGGTGGTTCTATATCTCATATAGACCTCCACCATCTTGGACACTCTTATTTTAACAACAGTGCCGGGGGGAAGCTAGCAATTGGCAAATGGCTATTATTTCAGGGTTGCACAAGGCAGTAACTGATAACTGTGGTGACATGACACAGGGGCACAATTTGGAAGGGAAGTTGAGAGTCCTGGCACTCCCAATGAGCAATTCCTTACAAAGATCGGGTTGTGGCAGGTGTTACCTGAGAGAGAAAGAAAAGTCTCTCCAGGTATTAGGGAAAGCTGAGCCGGCTTGCCGAGAGTGGCAGGTAATAAATCTAATAAAAGGTAAAGGTAAAGGTAAAGGTATCCCCTGTGCAAGCACCAAGTCATGTCTGACCCTTGGGGTGACACCCTCTAGCATATTCTTGGCAGACTCAATACAGGGTGGTTTCCCATTCCCTTCCCCAGTCATTACCATTTTACCCCACAGTAAGCTGGGTACTCATTTTACCGACCTCGAAAGGATGGAAGGCTGAGTAAACCTTGAACTGGCTGCTGGGATCGAACTCCCAGCCTCATGGTCAGAGCTTCAAACAGCATATCGGCTGCCTTACCACCCTGCGCCACAAGAGGCTCTTATTAAATCTAATAATAAATCTAATAACAACAACAACAATTTTGGAGGGCAGAGAGGAACAGGGCCTGCAGGCCCATTCTGCCACAAAGCTAAAAATATATATAATCTCATTAACAATCTATCAATTATTAAAGTGTTATACATGACACTGGTATACATTGTGTAAAAATGCAGACCAATCTAGTATGAGATAAAATTATATTCCTAATTCATCTCAAATTTGAGCATGAATCATTACACAGTCACTTAATAAAGTAAAATATATAGCTATTACTGGAACATACAGAGGAATGAAACAGTGGTTTTTTAGATGGTAACCCTCTAAGTAATGAAGTTTTACAACTTACAGCTTTATAATAGCGTTACAGTCTCATAACAAAAGAGTATATACCATTTTAGAGTTTTCTTACTTTGATTTAGGGTTCTGGTTCCTAAATTTTTTATTCTGCTAAATATTAAATAAGTCTTCCCTTTCATTGACAAGAACTTTAGTGTCCAACCCAATGTCAGGAAATTGATTTAAGGGTTTACAGTCTGAATACAGAATGCTTTCTATGCACTGAGATAATGAGGTTACATATGAGCCTGTCTCAAACAGATACATTGCAACAGATCTGTTATGTATTTCTTTTTTAGTGCAACTGGCTATAGCTCTCTAAGGCCCATTATGCACGGAGTGGAAAGTCTGCATTCGGGGTGGAATGGCGGCGGCTAAAATCACCAATTATGCACACTGCAGGCGGCAACCGGGTGCAGAGTCAACGTATGCCGCCAAAAAAGCCACATTAGCGAGATGTGGAAGAAAGTGGAGCTTCCTGGGACCAGGGCGAAACCAGAAGCGACTCCGGAGTATCTGCGTGCATAATTGGATACTCTGGGTTTTGCTGCCGTTGTGTTCCGTCCCGTGCATAATCGGTTTGCTTCGCTTCTTCCTCTTCCTCGTTCTCCATGCCACCGTTTCAGCGGCCATGCATAATAGGCCTAAGTCAAGACATTTCCAGGTTCTGCTTCTAAGAATCTTTTAACAACAGATGCCAGGGAGTGAGGCAAAGCACCCTAGTTTCTCCCTCAGGGATTAATATGATTATTAAAATATTTTGTCTAGCCTGCAGGTATTTGTAATTTGAGCCCTCCTTCAGTTACCATTCTTATCTCTTTCAAGGCCAGATTCAAAATGAGGTATTTGGTTAAGAACCTGAGTTGGTCATATGGCTAGAAGGGAGGACGGAATTATGACCTCTGGAAAAGTTCCATGAAAGGGGACCTATAATTGGAGCATAAGGACCATCGATCCCTGGGGACACAAATTATAATTACAGTACAGACCAGAGGGAAGCTATGTTACCTTTATGCTTATGCCATGCCAGTACACTTTGATATGTTATGCTACATCATGATGGACAGCTACACATATAATGTTATAGGCTACAGCTTATTTATTTATTTCACTTATGTGATTTATTAATCACCCCTCCAGGCATAGCTGGTATAGGGAACTTTACAGCAGATCACTCACTTTAATGATACCAAAAACTAAGCGACACAAAGCTTAATTAGAAAATCACATCTAAACAATACCTACATATCAGGTCTTCTCCAAATTGATGCTGTCCAATATGTTCAAATAAAGAAGATAGTATTGGTAGAAGAGCCACAGTCGTATAATTGATTATTTGTGTCACTCCTTTTGGCTGACTCCTTGTATGTGTAAACTGCCCTTGCTTAAGGTTTTCCATTGTCTTCTCCAAATCTTCTGCAGCATTATCCAAAAATGTCCTCAGGGCCATCTTAACACTCTCCAGACCTGTCTTCATCACTGTTCTATATATCACATGCCACAAAACATTATTATATTCTATTATAAATTTAAACAATGTAATAAATTGTCCCTGAAAAATCTAAATTACAAGACTGTATCAACTCAGCAACTATTGTACATGACAGTAGAACATGTCATGTTCAAACCTATTATCAGTAATTCAGATATAGCAATAATTGTCTAGTATGCATAAACCAGTAGTATTCTATAGCAAATATATTTGGGTCACTATACACTTGTTTTGAAGCTGAAACAATAAATTAATGAACTGTTTTACCTTGCATCCAGGGTCTGGCCCAGGATATGAAGACAGTTGACTATTGAAGTTGCATCATTTCCTGAGAAGGATAATAATAATAATTTGAAAATTATAGTATACCTTTTAAAAACAGCAGTGTTGAATTTACAAAGGGAAAAATGCACAGTGGGAAGAAGAATTATCTGCTTAATTTTAATATTCAAGTAGAACATTGTACAATATTATTTCAGCCTTTTTAGCAGATGCTAAAAACAGAACTAATGATGCACCACACCACAAATGGCTGAAGCAGACAAAGAATATTTCATTATTGTGTGGATCAGTTTAAGAGCATTTGATGTGACTTCAGGGTTGCAGTGTAAGCTGTATTCCTTCTAACAACAACGAACGTGAAGTCCTATTTAAAACAAACTCCAGTGATCATTCCCCCTTTTCATACAACATCACTGAATTAATTATAGAAGAAATAAGTTGCTAATATGTTACTTAATGAATATTATTTGGCTAGGTTGCGGGAGATGGGAGGATTGATTGTACCTTGAGTGAGCATTGCCCATGGGGTCCTGTGGTACTTATTCTAGCCTCACCATATTTGGCTGCCTGTCTCTTCTTGAACTTTTTTGAGGGGGTGTAGCCAGCCTGCAAGGACTGGAAATAAAACTTGCTCCCTATGCTTGCTATCTGTTCCACATAATATATTTCTGGTAAGGGAATGAAGGAGGAGTGTGTCTCATGGATTAAGTGCCACACGGTGCTTAACCACTCAGGTCAGTTGTCCTGCCCCTGAATGCCTCCTCCTCCAACCTGTTTGTCCAGTGGCCAGCCAATCACCTTCCATCCCCCACTCCTGACCACCCCCTCCTCCTCCCACTTCCCTCTGAGGCTTGGAGGCTGGAGATCCTAGCTGCTTGAGAGCTCCCCCTGCCAGTGAGTTCCCTTCTGAAGAGGCCTCCCCGGCAGCCTTTACAAGTCCTGAGGGGAGAGAGAGGCCGTACACAGAGTTCTTACACACACACACACACACACACACACACACACACACACACAATCTAGTACCCATTGTATTCCTGAATGCAATGGGCTTGGCCCCTAGTACATCTTATAAAAGGAGGTAGCTGGAGGCATAACAGGCATTTAGCACCTTCTTCCAGTGAAATAACTGTAATGGCAGTAATCACTTTTCACTTAGGATCTGCTGAGTGCTCATGTTAACAATAACATGCATTTTTTGCAGTTTTAGTTATAATGATATATTGTTTTGGATGAAGTAAGTGTGATTCTGTGAAAGCATGCACAATTTTCATATTATTCAAGCACATGTCACTGTGAAAACCTAGAGTACAATCCAGGCATATATAAGCATGTCTAGGTCCTTCTGATTATATTATACATGAACTTAGACATTAAATCAATGTCTAAATCATTAAATCAAAAGGATGCCAAGTGCTTAGTTGAATTGTGCTTTATTTTATAGTAGATAGTGGATTAAATGTAATTTTACCAAAGGCAGTTTTCCTTTCCTGTTTGCGTAGCATTCAAGGAAGGCATTTTTGGGTAGCAACTCTACAGGTGGGAACTCTTCTACCCAGAGAAATACTCTGTGGGTTCTAAGCCATTCTAAAGTCAAAATGCTATTGCCAAGATCCAAGGAACAAAGTATGGCTTTACATTTAAACAATGCACATGAGAAAATTAGATAATTTCGTAAATTGAACAGATTTACTTTATGGATTCCATATTTTCTTAGATCAGCAACTAAACTTTTAAAAATCTGAATATTTTCAGGATGACAGATATCAATATGTGTTTCATTAGAGAACCACCAGGGGCGCCATAAAGAAAGCTGGACTTCAGTTCAGCTCTTAAGCCATGCCGAGGGTCAGGGGCTTATGCACCTGGCTGACCTGAACAGATACGCAAATCTGCTCACCGGTCGCCCCAGGAACCGGGAACGGTGACCTGAGGGTCCTACAGATTCGTAGGGAGAAGCTAGACCTCCCTGGATTAATAGCGGCTTGAGCTCAAGGTCAAGATGGCGTCTTAGTCGCAAACAACTTTACAAGCTTGAAACGACCAGCCGACCTCACATTCTTCCCAGATCATCATTTACCAGATCGATAGGAGCAGAAGCTGACAGAAGCTGGAACCTACAACAGTAAGAATTGAAAGCTTTCTGGCTTTTCTCTCTCTCCTCTCACAAGCTCTTCCCTCCCCCCCCTCAACCAATTTACAAGCGAATTACTTCTTTTCCCGAGTGAGAGACTCCCAGCTAATTACACCCATTAACCAAACAAAGAGAGTGCCTTGAAGATTTATGGGTGAACGTTCAGTGGGAGAATCTGACTTGATACGGAGATCGACAAACTGATAATTTGGGATCGCTCGTGCTCCCGCGAGACCTCACGAGACTTTCTGTTTATAGTTTGTGACTGACTAGAACTATGGAAGAATTAACTAAGGCACAGCTTTTTCATTTGTTATGCAAAGGAAACTCAGAGATACTGAAAGCAGTCAATAAGCTGGAAAAGGAAATTCGTGGGACTAAGGGGGAGCTTTTGGATGGAGCCCAAGATCCGGAGAGACCAGCTGATGACGCAGCTCAGCTAACAGTAAATCAAGTGAAACTTCAATGTCTGGAAGTTAATCAACTGGAGGGAGAGAGTGCCAGAGATGTAAAAACCCAAAGTATCTTTAAAGAACCTGGGAAAACAGATTCATGGAAGGAAAGCACCAAAAACCTGGAAGTCTATTCAGAGCAGGAAATGACTTGGATCAGCAAAATAAAAAGAGTCTATTCAAAAGCGACAGCAACTAGGAAGCTATCAGGAGATACTTCTGTGCGACCAGAGGAAGAGATCCAGATTGACAAAGGATTCAGAGCCCCCTCAAAGGCGAGTACAAGCAAGAATCAAGCAAGAGATTTCTCTGGCCCTGACAGAAGGACAATCAGAAACACTCTAATATGGAAAAAAATACAATTTCATTTTCTGCGACCACCTGAAAGATGAGCTGAACAATGGAGTATTCTCCTGGCTTCTTGTGAGAAAAAAAAAAAAGCAGTAGCAACCTTCAGGACAGGTCTAATATATGAAGGGAACTGACTTTATATCACTTAAGACAATAATAGAATATATCCTTATAATAGATTATACCTTCCTATGTATCAACAACTACTCTGTTAAGAAAGATGGTAATAACTCCTAGATCAGGATTAATATGCGATGGGAATTGAATATGTATGTTAATATGTATGCCAAAAGAGGATGACAAACCATATTTTATAGGCATTAACAAGACAACAGTAGTAATTCTTGGGTTAGGGCCAACTTATGAAGGAAACTGACCTAATATCATTTAAGATAATAACAGAATGTATTCCTATAATAGATCTCATATGTACTAACAATCACTTGGCTAAGAAAAATGGTAAAAACTTCTAGACTAGGAATAATATGTGATGAGAACTAAATATCTATGTTAAAAGAGATGGCAAACCATATCAACTGGTCGCTTTCTCTTTACAACTTTTCTGTAAATGCTTCATATAATAATAAACAATAAAATTATTATAAAAAAAAATATATGTGTTTCATTAAATCCAGACAATAATACAACTTGGTGGAGTGAGATGACAATTATGTAACCTAATTATATAGCTGGAATACCAAGCAAATCTAAATACAGAAAATAATCTAAAACACAGTAAAATTTAATTTAATGGAAGTTTTATAGGCATTCAAAACTAAAACCTATGACAGTTATCACTAACACTGGAAAAAACCCCAAACACAAGAATATAGACTGAGGCTAGTCTTAGAAGGGATGTACATAGACTAGAGATTAGGCAGACACAACTATATATCTCGAGATAAAAATACATAATTTCAGACAAAAAATGCTAATATATCCATAGAATATTGTATCAATACAGAAGAATTTTCAAAGATTTAATACAAACTTTGGAGATTCATCTGAATTTTTATAGACAATTGGCAGAAATGTTGCCATCAGACATGTTCTGTTCAAAGATGATTTTTGATGGAAAAACAGATTTCAATAATGATAGCTATTATTCATGGTTTTGGGCTAAAACAGCTTTTCCCCCCTGCTAGTCTAGAGACTTAGTTATATTGAGAGTACAGTTTACTGGTATTTCTCAGTGCATATTAATTGTTAATACCCTGAGCGCTGAAAAGGTTTAGCAGTCATTTTGGAAAGGGTGCAAGACATCAGGGAGATAAGGGATTCAATAGTACAAAAAGATTTGCTTTAAAGGAAAGCACTTTTCAGTCAGTCTCAACCGCACATGGAAACTGAGCCCCTAGCCAAACAATTCTAATGGCTTTCCACAGAGACACACCTGTCTTTGGAAATCAAATAAAGAGGAAAGTTTAGTGTCTGAGTCCCAACCAGTGGTCAAAACAAAACCAATAGCACAAGAGGCAGGGTCCATGTCATGCTACATCCTCAGTAGGGACTTTTTTCCACAGAGAGGTACAAGATTTGGCAGTCAAGGAAAGGAAGCCTCATGTAGGCTACCCTAACTGCCTTGCATTTTGTAAACAGCCATGGTGTAATCCACAACAAAAGGTTATACTAGAGTTCTTTTCACTAGCAGTTTGTAGCTCTAACAGTTCAAGGACTCTACAGAATGGGCAGAGAGATGTATGAATAAGCAAAAATACTTCAAAGACCACAATATACATAATAGATCATCTGGACCTAAAAGGAGACTTTTTCATCTGCCCTCTTTCATCTGCCTGCTTTAATAAGTAAAAAAAACACTCAGAATAATGCCCTTTTCCTGTCTCAGGGGGAATAATGAACAGAAACTTTCAATTCATAGGAAGACGGGCAATCTCCCCACATTTGCCTGGTGGCTTGGATGGTAGCCGATGGAGATTTGTGCCCCTTTGGCTCCCCCACATATAGATGGCTTCCCTTAGCAGTGGATTCTAGTAGGCAAGGGGATCTGCTGTCCCAGTGGGGAATGGTGTGGATCCCAGGGGCGCCTCTTTGGTGCCAGAGAGCCAGTTTGGTGTAGTGGTTAGGAGTGCGGACTTCTAATCTGGCATGCCGGGTTCGATTCTGCGCTCCCCCACATGCAGCCAGCTGGGTGACCTTGGGCTCGCCACGGTGCTGATAAAAATTGTTCTGACCGGGCAGTGATATCAGCGCTCTCTCAGCCTCACCCACCCCACAGGGTGTCTGTTGTGGGGAGACGAATGGGAAGGCGACTGTAAGCCGCTTTGAGCCTCCTTCAGGTAGGGAAAAGCGGCATATAAGAACCAACTCTTCTTCTTCTTCTTCTTCTCTGGACTCCATGGGTTGTGGTGCAGTCTGCTGACTGCTAGATCAGATTCTCTCTTCCATGCTGTACCAACCCTCCCGTGGGAGGTAAAAAAAGCTGTGGCCTTGTTATACCCAACATGGTGTGTTGCATCTCATTCCAGCTCAAAAGCCTTCCTTGCAAGTCAAAGAACTTTTAAGAAAAACAAATTGTCTCATCCTTAATTAGGTGAGGAAAAAGCAGGAGGGGAAGTCACAACGACAAGCTAATAGGTTTCTATTGTATTATAGAGACAAATCTTGTGAACCCACTTCAGGAATATCAGAAAATGGAGTGTGAGAAATATTTCAAATAAGTTCTCCTACTTTATCCCTGGCATTAATAATATGTTTTACAACAATTAGAATGCAACTAAATTTTCACAAATTTTGATTTTCCTGTTAAAGTGTGCACATTTGATATAGATAAAACTTTTTGCCAACTAACAAATTGCACAAAGCATTTATCTACTTTTGTTCAGGTTCTCAACAATAATAATATATTAGGCAGAGCTGTGCAAAAACTCCAAAATGCTGTTTGTAAAGGATCCAAAAATTGCATGGGATCCAAATAACCCCGCCCCCCAAAAAATCACAGATCTTCAAATAGGTTACCAGATCTGGGGAAATCTAGAGATTTTGGGGGTGGAGCCTGAGGATGGTGGGGGAGGGACTTCAATATGTGTAACATCATAGAGTCCACCTCCCAAAGCAGTCATTTTTTCTAGATGAACTGTTCTGTGTTGCCTTGGGTTCTGTTGTAATATGGGAGATCTCCATCTACTACCTGGAGGCTACCATAAAACTGTTCCTAAGATTTTGCTGACACATCCTAGAACAAAATGGGAGGAGTAAGTAGACTGAATCAGGAAGGGGAAGCTAAAGAGCCCAGCTCTGCAAAGTTTGCATGTGACTGAATATACACCAGTACATATTTAAGAGTTGCCAAAGAATCTAAGTTGAGCTCAGAATCATGTCGGTAGCCATGCTGGTCTGAAGCAGCAGAACAAAGTTTTTGCCCAGTGACACCTTTCGGACCAACAAATCTTTATTCACAATACTAGGGGCCAAGCCCGTTTCATTCTGGAATACAAGGGGTGCTAGATTGTAGAGTGGGATGGAAGAACTCTGCAGATGGCCTCCCCCAGGATCTGGAAAGGCTGCAGGCAGCTGTTATGGAACTCACCAGCAGGGGCAGCTCTCACGCAGCAGGGATCTGCAGCCTCTGAGCCTCAGAGGGAAGTGGAAGGAGGAGGGGGTGGTTGGGGTGGGGGATGGAAGGCAATTGGCTTGCTGCTGAATGAACAGTCAGGCAAGCCGGTTGGAGGAGGAAGCACTCAGGGACAGAACGGCTGCCCTGAGTGGGTGTTAAGCACTGAGTGGCACTTAATCCATGAGACACGTTCCTCCTCTAAGCCATATATTATGTGGAACAGATAAGCTTCTGTGTTCAAGCACAATTGTATCTTTAGATACAAATAGCTCAGTTCAGGTTGGGAAATTCCCTCTGCGTGGTCAGACTTGTTCAGGGATTGCACAGCTTCGCTGCTTTACAAAGCTTCTGAGCCACCTCAAGCTGTTCACTATAGATCGTTTATGCACTGAGAACTTCACTGCCCCATCTCCTGCGCAGGAGCAAAAATTGGGGGCAGATGAGGCGCACCGGGCCAAATGCTCCTGTGTGTGAGTGCAGGAAGAGGTGGGGCAACCTGTCACAACTAGAACTCCAGCCTGCAGCCCGGCATGAAACCTCCAGTGCATAAATGGTCATAAACTAACTCAGGAACAAAAAGTTCCCTGGATCATTATAAGCATTTTCTCTGTTCTTGCTGAGCTATAATTAGCATTCAACTCCTAGGCAAAATAAGATACTCAAAAGGAAACTGAAAAACATAAACAAGTTTTGATAACAAAAATAACATTGAAACAAAGTATGCTGTCACTCCTCAGCTTTCATTTTCTCACTCCAGCTACTAACTGATCATTGTTCACATAAGCAAATTATAATGGAAAAGAAGGGTGCAACAGGGTATAATGGATTATTTCTTATGTTAAAATTAGGTCCATTTCTCTTCCATGAAGCACAACACAGATATGTGTGACTTAAAGGGCCTGTATGACTAGCATGAAAGAAAAGAAAATGAAATCATTCCCACAGTTTATGCCAAGGACACAGCTCTGTGCTTTTGTTTTTGATGTGTTTGGACACTCCTATCTATAACCTGCAATAATGCAAACTACTATTTTGGATCTGGCAATTCTGCCAGAAGAACATCAAGATTCCAACTACATACCAAAAACATTAGAAATTATTTACCTAAGGCTAAACCAGACAAGGTACTAGAACAGATCTTCACAGGACTTTTTAAAAATGAAAACTACAACCAAGAATGGCCTGATTTGGATGGAGCTTAGCACAATGGGAGAAGTGCAAATTCTTTCTATGGTTTTGCCAATCAAGCCTGACTTCTTCCCCTTCCTCCAAAGCTCCTCCCAAGAGAGCCAGCATAGTGTAGTGGTTGAGAATGGCAGTCTCTAATCTGAAAAGCTGGGTTTGATTCCATGCTCCTCCACATGCAGCCAGCTGGGTGACCTTGGGCCAGTCACAGTCCCATGAGAGCTGTTCTCACTGAGCAGTTTCTCTCAGAGCACTCACAGCCTCACCCACCTCACAGGATATCTGTGGTGGGGAGAGGAAGAGAAGGTAATTGTAAGCCAGTTTGCGACTCCTTCATGCAGTGAAAAGTGGGGTATAAAAACCAACTCTCCTTCTTCTATCATTAACCTTGTAAGGGAAAAATACAAGCCTCTTGCTCAGGTTTCTTTTTCCCCTTTCAAGACTAATAATGGCTAGTCATGGTCAAAACAGAGCTTACCATGGATCATGGGAATTTAAAATATGACACTGAATGAATTCATGGTTCTTGTCAATAAAACATATCAACAGCATGCCTCTGAAATGGCCAGGACCTAACAAATTATCTTTCAACTATTTAAAAATTGATTAATATTAATGTTCCCTGTCTTCCATTAGAGAAGAGAGAAATAGTTTCCTAACAGTTCTAAGGCAAGCACTTCTATCAGAGTCTTGAATAATTTATATGGCATACACAAGAGACCTTCTCTAACAATGCAAATTGGATTTCCATGTGTGGAAAAAGCAGTGTAGCCACTCATTTTTTAAGCACACGGAACAAACACATCACATGCAGAAGAAGGTTATTTGATTGGCTGCAAACCATAAATGCTTGCTATAGAAATGGAATTCCACAGTCAACAATGGACAAGTTTATGTGCATTCAAAACATGACACTTGACAAGATTACTGTACTTCTCATTTAAACAATGTATCATGGCTATTGCCAATATTTTTTCTTATTTTACTCTTTAAATTACACAGTCAGTATAATTGTTATAGAATTTCTAGGCTACGTTTCCCCCCCCCAAAAAAAAAATCAATGTGTGTGGCCAAACTAAAGGATGATTAGTGGCCCACAAAGATCATGCCCTTGACCATGCAGTCATGCAGCATGCAACAAAGTAGCAGTCAACAAATTTCAAAGAATGGGAAAGAAAATCAAGGGATGCTCACACAATTATTTGTCAAGGGTCTCCTTACCAAACAATGAAATCCTATGCCTGACAAGAACTCCAAGTTTGCAGAACAGGCTGAAGACAAAGGGAAAATAAAAGAGAAAAGAGGGAAAAGAAACAAAGAAAGGAGAAAAATAACAGCTGATATATGAGCAAGGAAAAGCAACATGATGTTTTGCAGAAAGAATCAATTGTCTGAGCAGAATGCAAGGCTGAGAATATTAAAACACAAGTTTTCAAGAGCATCTCCTTAACAAACATGGTTAAATAAGCACATATTACAATTAAAGTAAAAGAAAAACATTGACAACAAACTTAATAACTTTAGAGAATGTATACAAATGGCTACTGAAACTACAGGAAGCAAATGCATTCAATAATCTAGTTTAGATCACTACACTTAAAAAAAAATATGTTCTTTGTGAGTCACAAATGTTTGATAGTGGTAATATATATCAATGTTATGTGCCCTTAACTGTGGTTCAATCAGTTTTTTCTTTTAACGTTTGTAGTTTACAATGCAATTAGCAATTGCCACAGTTCAATAAAGAGTTTAAACTATTAATTCATTGCACATTTTTAAATCTTAAAAGATACCATATTGGAGAAGAGATGGGAAATGCAGTTGGGAGAAGACAATGAAACATTTTAGTTGTCATATCTAAGCAGAAACTAGATTACATGTCATGAGTTATTATTATTGCACTATTAGTGAGACTATGGATCACTGGTGGTGCATCTACTTGGGATACAGAAGGCTCCAGGTTAAATCCCTGGCATTTCTATTTAAGGATTAGGGCACAAGTGATGTGAGAAACATTTACCGGAGGCTCTGGAGAGCCACTACTAGAAGTACTGACATTGATTCAGTATAAGACAGCTTCATATATCATGTTTCAAGACCAAGTTCAGTTTTAACAACAATAAGTAGGATTGGCATGAACCAGCTCATGAACCAAAATTTGGGCTGAACTGGAGCCTGTTCAGAATTGGCTGACTGATGTTCAGTGAGAAAGGCATACCTGAATATTTACTGGACTTGCAGCTGGTTCAGTTTGGCTGTTCAGGGTCAGTCATTTAAACCTGAAAGCTGAGTGGTGTGGGTCCACCAGTCAGTTAAAGGTAAAGGTATCCCCTGTGCAACACTGGGTTATGTCTGACCCTTGAGGTGACGCCCTCTAGCGTCAGTTAGCAGTCATTAAAACCTAACAGCTGATCAGCAAACCCACTGAGCTGTTAGGTTTAAATGGTTGTGAGACATTATACCCCTCAGTTTCATCCCCCCCCCCTTGAAACTGGCAGTCATTTAACACTTCTTGGGCATCTCCCCTTTCTACTGATCCCAGTGAGCCATGACTGGGAAAAAGTTGGAAGTTAAGTTCCTTCAAGGGCAGTTCCCATCTCTTTTTTCCTGGCAGTGGCTTGCGGTGGCTGGAAGAAAGGGGGAACCAAACTCACTGGACTGGCTCAATTTGAGTAGGGCCCTTTGGGGACAGTTTAGTTTGGGGGCCATCCTGAACCAAATCACTTTTTTTCAATCAAGCCAAATCCCTCATTATGAACATTCATTAACGCTACACTTCAATATGTGCAAGAGAATTAAATAAATCATTAAGCTGTTTTTTCTTCTGATCATGACATCCAACGTCAGATTCTAAAAATACTATTCATGGGCAGAAGTGATCTCTTAGGTAGAGTGAGTGGTGACTAAGGGCCATTCCGCACGATTTTTTTTTTTGTCTTACATTTTGTTTTCGCCACTAAAATTGCATTCCACATGACATCGTGATCAATCTGCAACACTCCTGCAACACTAGCACCAAAATCGCTTCGTTGTAGCAATTTTCGGGGAATCGGGAAAAGTGGATTCACCCTCAGAAAATCACTACACTCTTGCCAACAACCTGCAACACTTGCGAAAAAGACATGTGCGTTTTCAATGTAGCGGTTGCAACAAAGTCCCTCCCCCTGGCTCTCTCCTCCAAACTTCCGCTGAAGTGATCGCCAATTTTTTTCCTTGGAGCAGGGAAAACAACGAACCAGCGAGGCTTCATTCATCCAGTGAGGCTTCTCCGGCTACAGTCCCTCCACAGAAGTGCTTTAAAGCTCCCCTAAGTCCCCAAGCACAACACAGCCCCCTGTTCGCCAGTTCCCTTTAATTTCAGCCAAAAATCGCGCCTGTGCGGGGGGGGAATTTTTTCCACTCGGGAGAGCGTGGTAACGATGAATCGCCAGCTCACACGCCAGCTAGATGGGTCTCTCCATTGCAACGAATCAACGCATATTCGTTGCAACGTGTGTGTGTGTTTTTTTAAACCTGTGCTTAAGTGGAAAGGAGCATGATAACAACCGCCCATTGGCTGTTCCGTATGATTGACGGCCAGGGGCGGGAACAAGAACAGAAAAAAATCGCTTCCTTTCTAGCGATTCCTGCGAGACTGGAAACCTGGGGGGAATGAATGAAATGCTACTGGATTCCACTACAAATGAGGGTATGCGGAACGCTGAGATTCCACTATTTAGAATAGCGTTTCCACTTTGTGAAAGCAATTGGCAACATTGGTCCTTGTGCGGAATGGCCCTAAGGTTGGAAGGGCCATGTGCAGCAAAGGAGGATCAGCAGAGACACGGAGCATTCCAGGCAGCACAAAGCAGGCATGCTTCTAGTGAATAGCTAGCACAACCTCATGTAGGCCTAGTCTGATGACATTATTGGATGTGACAGGCTGCACTGTTATTCATCAGCAATGCATCTTCACAATACCTCTAATGCACCTGCCTTCCTCCTCAGCTATGGAGGAGAATGTAGGGACCTGCATTTGCAGTGATGGTTGTCAGTTATGTCACACTTCACTTGGCACCAACCATTACTATTTGCATTGCATACATATCTGATATAAAAATGGAAAGGCAGTAAGCTAAGTTAAAGGTCACAACAAAAGCATGCCAGTGTTCAGTGAACCAGCTCAGCAGCCATAGGGTATATGGAGTGAGGAATGACTCCATGATGTTTCTTTAATTCTTTCACAAAATACACCCAACTATGCTATGAGCCATTCCTATGAATAAAACATTTTTACAAGGATGTCCTTATTTAAAAAGCAGAGCTAGACAGAGGCGTCATAGCTAGACTGCCTCTAGTGAAGAAGAACTAACTCAAATTGTGGGTTAGGATCCAAAAGTAGATCTTTCACATGTGGGTTACAGGAAAGAGGGAAAACAGGGTGATCTAGGAGAGGAGATTCAGTGATAAATCTGGCATGCCTCTAATGTCCATGAAATATGGCTTGTTGGAAAGTAATGTCATTTATATTTACAAATACCAAACAGGAACTACACATAAACTCTAATAATCCTAGGAGTAGGCTTATAGAAGCTTTAAAAGGTTTGTCTCTGAGATTCACTGCTTTATGATGTAGCCTATATGGTTTATATTTTATATTGAATTACAAACCTGAATCCTGAACCTTGATCCCAAAATACTTAGGGTACTAAGCATTATGCTGGCATATTTTGAAGTTACACGTGAATCTGAGACGTATGCTGGTATACAAGAATAACATTTGCCATAGTTGGGTGCTGGTGATATTCTGGTAGCCAACACACAAGCATAGTAATATGGGTATACAGAAATATGAAGTGAGTGGAGCGGGAGTGGAGCTGGACTCAGACAGCTCTCTAAGCCACTCAGGAATACACTCAGTCAGCATAAAGTTACACCAGCAAATACAGTGGTATAGTTCATAGACTCCAATACAAAAGGAAAAGTTCAAGTGCACCTCCCTCCTCAGCCCTGGACATACCCCCAAGCCCTAGTGAAGCTCAGGATGCCAACAATAGCCACAACCAATTCCCCTCCACCCGCAGCACCCCAACTAGCATCATAGAATGCTGCCCAAACACCCGTAACATATTTTGTCTTATAGCATTATGTTCCATGTAAAAGCCCTAGAAGACAGAGCACACATTCATTCAGGTGATGAGCAAGTGTTGTCTGGATGGCTATGTCATGTGCTCAAAAGGCCTCAGAATGTGGAGACCCATTCTAGAGTGGAAGTTGAGCTGTAGATTCCCCCAGGGCCACTCAGGCATGATTCTACCAGTAATGGCCACTGTGCCGGAGGTCAGGGATAATACTCATCATTACCCATGTCTCTGTTTAACAGCACTGCAAGTAGTGATTAAACAGGGAAGAAACCTGGGGATATCACCTTTTTGATATGGCATGTGCTGGCTTCAGCCAGTAGCATGGATCTTGCCACAGGGCTGCTATTTGACATGGCTGTCTCTGGCCTGTCAAGATACAGAAGAGCCACTCTATCTCCCCCATGGTCTTTTGGAGACAGCTTGCAAAGGCATATGGGAATATCAGCCATACTGGATAAGTTGACATCTTGATTTCCTGCTGCTGTTCAATAAAGTTGGAATGTGCTATAGCTGTGTCCCTGTGTGATTGATGATGGACAGATGAGGGTTGCTCCCCACCCCTTCACAATCCTAACCCCCTACTAATAGCTTTGTGAAGTACACATGGGAAGTGGCTGAGGGTTAGTACAAGTGAGCCTCTGGGGAGGGCGGTATAGAAGTATGACAAATAAATAAATAAATAAATAAATAAATAAATAAATAAATAAATAAATAAATAAATAAATAAATAAATAAATAAATAAATAAAGTATGCTCTTGCAAGGGGAAGCATGTAGGTCTCTAGGTTTAACACACCCCACATCACTGCTGGCAACTGGTAAACCATGCAGATCAATTTGGGACAGAGATATTTAGAGCGGAAAAGATGGTGGGGCACATGGGGGATCTGACAGTTATGGGACCTCTGTGTGCAGAAAGGAAGGATACAAAGGCGCATGTCATCAAAAATGGATACATAGTATGCACATCCAAAGGCACATTTCATCCATCACTTGGTTGTTTGTGGGGCAAAACACCAGCTGTGTACCACTTGACTGCCTCTCTGTATAGGAATCAAACTGAGGGCCTTAGACATGCTATCCCAGTGCTGTTCCACTGGGTCATGTCTACCTTTTCAGTGTATCCTGTCCAGTTCCTTATGGCTGGTGGTGACGTAAGTGCTACCAGGGAATGTCTAGCTCCATATGCTGTTTCCCATTTATGGAGATTAACTCAGTTGTTAGGGTACGTAGGACACATGGGTTTGAGTCCAGTCTCTGCCTTGGGTTCTACTGACATATACCAGCCAACAGGCAGACTTTCCCTTTAGGCCACTATTCTCCCTTCTATTTCCCCAATAACCCAAGCCTTCCATTTACCACATAGGCACCCTTCCCTACTGAACTACAGGATATGAGGAATAATGTCAGGGGATGGTACTACTGTGCACATGCCCAGAGCTTTGTAGCAGCCCCAAGATTCACATGGCTGCCCAGACAATCCCCAGATCATAGACTTGCCACTGGCTGTTCCAATGTCTGGCAGGGAGAGACATTGGGAGCATGGTGCAGCAGTATGGCCAGGGAAAGCTGACCTGGGAATGTTGTCAAAAATTGGTGATGCATAAATCCCAGAAATCAATGTTGGAGAGGTAGCCATCCCCCTTCCCCAGAAGACATTGTAAAAGGCCTCCTTCTTCTCCTGACTCTGGCAGCAAGCCAGCAAAGAGGGCAGGTCCAGGCCATGGGCTATGGACAGAAAGGAAGAGAGACAATGGGCTGTGTCTGTGTCTGACAGGCAGATGCCAACCCACAGAGGGAAAAGGTGGACCGGGTGAAGGGAAATCTAGAAGGAGCCACCTTGGAGCAGACCAGAGAGGAAAAGACTGAAGAGCTATTTCTGGTACCCCACATTTTACTACCTGAAGGAATTTCAAAGTGGCTTACAATCACCTTCCCGTCCTCTCCCCACAACAGATGCCCAATGAAGTAGGTGATGCTGAAAGAGCTCTGAGAATTGTGACTGGCCTGAGGTCACACAACTGGCTTCATACTAAACCCGATTCTAGTGTTTAGAGGCTGCCACTCTTAATCACTACTACACCAAGCTAGCTTTTGACAGGAGATCTGCAAAAGCCTGGAGAGGTTTTCTAGTCAGGAGGAGGAAATAATAGGTTGCTCAGCCCTCTCCTCTCTCCATTCTGAGGAACATCCCAACATGGGTTAGTGAATCAACAGAAGGCAGCATCTCCCAGAGGGCAGCCTCTGGGCATGAAAAATAGTCTTTATTATGGGTACTCTTGTGTGTTGTCCTGTTGCTGCTCCAATGCCTATGGTTCCCTTTTCAGCAAACGGGAACTCAGATGATTGTTGGGACTCAAATTCACATTTGTGGGACTCCTTGAAGCAGTTTAATCCCAGGGTTCCTATAGCTCACTCTGCAGGCATCCACAGGAGTTGTGGCATATGCAAGTCTTTCCCTCCTATCTTCTGGCGCTCTGCTTGGGGTGGGAACAGTATGCCATCAGGGAGTCCTGGCTGCATTGATATGCAGTGGGAGATTGTGCCCTTCCATGCCTTCCATGATACTGCTATGACTAGTGGGGTGCTGCCTGGATAGTTAGGGACTTGGGCATGCTTGCTATGCAGTTTGGGCTTTATGGAGGGGTGTTTGTTGTTGTTCTTTCACCTCTGTGCAATGGGCATAGGATAGTGACTGGTAGTACTTATGCTGAGGCAAAGCTCCACTAGTACATCTGTGCTACAGTCAGCAGCCTCTTGGGATTGTGCTATAAATGGTTTACTTATATTTCATCTTTGCTGATCAGTAATGTAATATTAAATTTGCCTTAAAAATATCTGAATATCAGAATGAAATTTAGATTCCAGATATTTTGAAAAAACAGTAATAGAGATTCTTTTTTAAGAAAAGAAAGGACAATTCTGGAATTTCATCCCTTTCACTTTCCAAAAAAAAAGGACCTTGCTAATCTATACCAGTATTTGCCTTTGCTCTGCAGATTAAAAACAAATTGCACCAGCCAAAAAAAAGTGTGCAGCCCAGAAATCTAACCTATAGCTACACACTCATGGTGAAAACAGGATATAAAACAGGTAGCAATAGCATGGGGAAACTATTCTGGAACTGAAAAAGGATCCAAGAAATTATCCAGATAATAATGATTAGGAACTGATCTTCATGTGAGATAAACAAGTCAGCATCAATTTTCTCTCTGTCTTGATTAGTCATCTCCATAAATCTTCCTGCCTTTCATAATCAATTATTTTTAAATTATATTTTACCTTGTGACCATTTCTTTCTCCTTGTTAGAGGCATGCCCCCCGCTGCTGAGAGGCCGGCTTGCTGCAGATAGGAAATACAGGCGATGATTTTTGAAATATTGATCAATTAAAGGTAGTACAACCTGGAATAAATATATGAAAGAAAAACAAATTGCTTATCTTAAAGACTGCTATCCCATCATTCTTGTTACTCAGTTTATGAGTGTTTTGTGGCACTATGGATCTGTTAACATGCATTCAATTTATCTCCATGTTTTTCTTTAAGTTTAAACACTCAGGAAATAAATCCTGTCCTTCAGCATGGAGGACATAACATACATTTATATGGTTGTGCCTCTATCATGAATAGCAATGGTAGGGAGGAGACAAGGCCAAGCCACATATAGTATTCATAATTTATTTATATATCTGGAAAATTTCTGTGCCCGCTCTCCAAGGAGCCCGTGCAGTCATCTCCATAACCAGGACAAAGAGTGGCTCTTCTCCCACACTGATTCTTGGCAGTAGCTCTGGAATGTTAATACCTACACCCCCATGGGCCATGTGTGTCTGATGGGGAAATCATGTATATAAGGACCTCACCCTTACTCTAAACTATGCATGAAATGCATGAGATAGGATCCTGGATCACTTTATGGCTGGCAGGCCACAGGACTATAGTTGTCATATAGTCTGTAACTTTACCACAGCTGAACTTTTCCACACTACATTGATATATTTTATAGCTGCAGAAGAATACAATGATATACTTTACTTTAGCAAAGAACTTGATTTCTTGCTCATAAGGAAACTGTTCTCCTTTGCCTCTGCTGCCACCATCTGCATGAGAAAAGAAGGTCCACTTTAATTTGTGCCTTTTTGCTATAGTCTTCCTAAATTTAACCCTTCATCTAATTCTTCTACTGGACATTGATACATTTATTTATGTGTGATTCAATTTATATCCTACCACTCCCATGAAGTGACTTGTGGCAGGTAACTATTGTCTCTTACAAAACTCCACAAAAACATAAAATCCTAAGCCCCATTAAAACTGATTTAAACCCTGCTCCAGGCGGCAGCCAAAATCCCTCCCCCCTGCTCACAGCCCAGCCTCAGGAGGGCTGCCAAGGCAGTCTGATGTTCCAGCTAACTCAGGAAGGGCAGATCTTACTCGCCCAGGCCTCAACCAAAGACCCAGCAGAAGAGCTTCATTTTACAGGCCCTGTGAAACTGAGACAGTTCTGTCAGGGCCTGCAGCTTACCCAGGAGCTCATTCCACCAGGCTAGGACCGAAATGGCCCTGGCCTGGTTCGAGGATAAGTGTACCTCTCTTGGGAGGGACTTAAGCAGGGTTTAATGCCACAGAATTCAATCTCCTAAACAGACATTTTTTCCAGGGGAACTAGTCTCTATAGTCTGAAGTTCAGGTGTAATTCCAGGAGATTTCCAGGCCCAACATGAATGTTGGTAACCCAAATACATAATAATAACAATAACAACAACAATAATAACATGCTATCAAATTGTTATCAAAATACTAGCAAATTTGGAAAACTCAACAATGGCCACAGGATTGGAAAAGGTCAGTTTACATTTCAATCCCAAAGAAGGGCAATGCCAAAGAATGTTCAAACTACCGCACCATTGCACTAATTTCTCATGCTAGCAAAGTTATGCTCAAAATCCTACAAGCTAGGCTCCAGCAATATGTGGACCGAGAACTTCCAGAAGTACAGGCAGGATTTCAAAGAGGCAGAGGAACTAGAGATCAAATTGCCAACATACGCTGGATCATGGAGAAAGCTAGGGAGTACCAGAAGAACGTCTACTTCTGCTTCATTGACTATGCTAAAGCCTTTGATTGTGTGGAACACAACAAATTGTGGCAAGTTCTTAAAGAGATGGGAATACCAGAGCATCTTATTTGTCTCTTGAGAAATTTATATGCAGGTCAAGAAGCAACAGTGAGAACTGAACATGGAATCACTAACTGGTTCAAAATTGAGAAAGGAGTGCGGCAAGGCTGTATACTGTCGCCTTGCCTATTTAACTTGTATGCAGAGCACATCATGAGAAATGCGGGATTAGAGGAGTCACAAATTGGGATCAAGATTGCAGGGAGAAATATCAACAACCTCAGATATGCAGATGATACCACCCTAATGGCAGAAAGTGAAGAGGAACTAAAGAGCCTGTTGATGCGGGTGAAGGTGGAGAGTGCAAAAGTTGGCTTGAAACTCAACATCAAGAAAACAAAGATCATGGCATCCGGCCCGCTCAATTCCTGGCAAATAGATGGGGAAGAAATGGAGATAGTGACAGATTTTATTTTCCTGGGCTCCAAGATTACTGCAGATGGGGACTGCAGCAAAGAAATTAAAAGACGCTTGCTCCTGGGGAGGAAAGCTATGGCAAATCTAGACAGCATCCTAAAAAGCAGAGGCATCACCCTGCCAACAAAAGTGCGTTTAGTCAAGGCTATGGTCTTCCCAGTTGCAATCTATGGCTGCGAAAGTTGGACCATAAGGAAGGCTGAGCGTCAAAGAATTGAGGCTTTTGAACTCTGGTGCTGGAGAAGGCTCTTGCGAGTCCCTTGGACTGCAAGGCGAACAAACCGGTCAGTCCTAGAGGAGATCAACCCTGACTGCTCTTTAGAAGGCCAGATTCTGAAGATGAAACTCAAATACTTTGGCCACCTCATGAGAAGGAAGGACTCCCTGGAGAAGAGCCTAATGATGGGAGCGATCGAGGGCAAAAGAAGAAGGGGACGACAGAGAATGAGGTGGCTGGATGGAGTCACTGAAGCAGTAGGTGCAAACTTAAATGGACTCCGGGGAATGGTAGAGGACAGGAAGGCCTGGAGGATCATTGTCCATGGGGTCGCGATGGGTCGGACACGACTTCGCACATAACAACATCAAATTGTCTTGAAAACCCACATGTCAGTTTCATGTGGGTTTTCAAGACAACAGATAAGCGACTCTGGTCTTCCTTGGTGATCTCCCATCCAAATACTAACACAAGCTAATCCTGCTTAGTTTTCTCAACTTTTTGCCTATTGGTTTCGTTTGCTTTGGGTGTATTTCTACAAGAAACCAACGGTGTTTCTTCATATAGACAAAATCCATACAACACAGGGCTGCAGCCTGAAGTGAATCTCTCTTCTGATTTCACCAATGGAGTTGAGATGTTTGTTTAGCAGAACAGGAAGGAATTATTTTTCTTGATTATCACTGTCCCTTTGCAGCGTCCACCCATTTATTTCTGTTAATGTGGCACTTCATTCTAAGACCACACTTTATAATTTTTAAAACATCTTACCAAACTCCAGAATATATTGATGGGCTTCATCTACATATCTTATCAGCTGTTGAAGAAAACTGTAAGCAAATCGTTTCTCAATGGAAGGAGTGTCTAATTCTAGATCTTTTAGGCCTCTGGAATAAAAAGAATCCCATTAATTGATTATAAAATATATTTTGTATAAACTCTTAAATTTTCAGATAGTTAGCTTTTACATTTATCTATTCACCCTTGTGCATGTTTTTTATTTACATCAGATACACAGTAAGAGATTAATTTACTTTTAAAATTACTTTCTATTCTTAGTTTTGCATCACATTGATTCTCATATTAAAGAGAAAAATCTATGAGGTGTTAAGAACTGCAGAGAAAAGCAGACAAATTAGGAAATGTTAATCACTATATGCAGCATTTTTTGCAAAATATAAAGGTGCTGCAACTCATATAGGGTTGCAACAATTTTCACCATTTCTTCCCTTGTGACACTTGCTTATACACAATTTAAATGCAATTAATACAAAGAACAGCATACATCTTATCTTATAATAGTAATAATTCTGTCAAATTGCCCTGGTCACCAAGTGAAAGGCAAGGCCCAGAAACCTAAGGGTCTCATAACAGAGTTTTTCAGGTCACAGTCCCAGGGTCCAATAACAGAATCCAAATGCTAGATCAGAAGGTAATCTAAGCATGTGTTCCAAAGGCAGGGTCCAACAGCAATCCAAAGGTCAGCTAACCGCATTCCACAAATATGTCTCAAGCAAGTCAGACAACTGGTGGGTCTTGTCAGCAAGGCTGCAGACATATTAATCTTTAGCTTCACTGCAGTGTTATACCGGGCTTTTCCCTGCAGGTCCCACATCAAGCTCCTTTCCACAAGCTGTGTCCCCTCCTTTATTAATGAGAAGTAGTGGGGCTAGACCCTGTGATGTTAGCAGTTTTCTCTGTCATTCCCTCAGAAGACGAGAGGCCTCAAGATGCCAAACGTGTTCTTCTGAGCTTGATCTAAGCCTCAGCCCCTTAACATAGGAACCTTCTCTGCTCCTGCAGTCCTTCAGGATGCTATGGTGGGTCTGACAGTCCATACTGGAATCTCCTGGCTTGAGAACCCTGCTGGCTCAAAAGACAGAACTGGCACTAACTCAGATTTTGTTTGGGCAGGCTCTGAGACACCAAACTCACATGGGTATCCTCCAGGTTGGTCCATGACACAAATATTCTTAAATATGGTTAGCAGAAAAGATTGATGAGCTTTTAAGCCAAACAGGGTGAACATTTCAGAAACTGCCCTCCCTCAGATTATAGCTTCCCCCCCCCCAAGAATACTTATTACACAGAAGAAGTTATAATTATACTGAAGTTTATCATGTTGCACACCACCCTGAGCCTATCTAGGGAGTAGTGGGTTACAAATATAATAAAATAATAATCATAATAATTTCTACACAGGTTTCCTGTCTTTGGTTAACTGCTTTAAGAAAGTAGAAGAAGAAGAAGAAGAAGAAGAAGAAGAAGAAGAAGAAGAAGAAGAAGAGTTGGTTCTTATATGCCGCTTTTCCCTACCCAAAGGAGACTCAAAGCGGCTTACAGTCGCCTTCCCATTCCTCTCCCCACAACAGACACCATGTGGGGTGGGTGAGGCTAAGAGAGCACTGATATCACTGCTCGGTCAGAACACTTTATCAGTGCCGTGGCGAGCCCAAGGTCACCCAGCTGGCTGCATGTGGGGGAGCGCACAATCGAACCTGGCATGCCAGATTAGAAGTCCGCACTCCTAACCACTACACCAAACTGGCTCTCCAATTGTCATTCCCACACACACACACTTTCTCCAGCATTGCAATGCATTCACAAACCTCCTGGGGTTTCCAAAGCTTTTCTCCAATCTTTCTCAGACCTGGTTTGCGCCAAATTGTTGCCAACAATTGAATTTAGTTCTCTGATTGAACAATTGCTGTATGGCAACCACTTTTCCTGGCCATGTCCTCATGGCAGCCATTTCCTCTCCCAAGCTCTGGGAGGATTTTTTTTTTAATCCAGTACTAGATACTATTACACTGATAGAATGTTACACAAATACGTGGACCACATTCTCTGAATTCCCAGCTTTCTTTTTTAAAAGTCACTAGCTCGTTCCATCACAGAGATCTATGGGAAAAGCCATATCTTCACCATTGCAAATCAGGTACATATATTGCTATGATGCTATCATGCTATTATAATGCCATTTTTAAAAGAAAATTCAAGTCCTAGTGGGCCAGGGGTGGTGAGTAAGCTCTCCTGAGGAACTGGGACAAAGAAATTGCCAGGACACCTGCCCTGTGGAAGCCCCATTATTGCTGAGCTTTATCAGCAACAGGAACAGGAAAATCACATGTTCTTGTTCACATGAGGAAACTACCTAGGATTTTGAACTGAAACTGGTAGCATTTCTAGAAATGTCCTTTAGATCAGTGGGGGGACTGGTCAACGCATGACAATTTTACTGAGGCCCGGGGGGGTAGACTTTTGCCATGGGACATCGCCGCCACCTGAGCCCCTGCTTCACTTGCTTTCCTGCTCGCACCCCTGACTTCCCGCCACCCACTGGGGGGCACTGCCAGCAGCAGCTGCACAGTGCCACACCGAGGGGGAGCCCCAGCCATGGCAGCCATTGGAGAGCACTAAAGGTGAATCGGCAGCAGAGTGGCAGGGCAGCCTCTGAGGCAGCAGCCAGGGAAGAGGATGAGGAATAGCCCAGTACCAACTGATCTATGGACCAGTCCAGGTCCCTGGACTGGGGATTGGGGACCACTGCTTTACATGATTCAAGAAAGAAACTTGCTTACTTCATGAAAGAGAATCAGGTACCAGAAGGGTAGTTAGAACTATCTTACAATTAGGTCCCTGCCTGTCACTTTAGTTCATATTTGGCCCAAAAAGCATAATGACATGCCCACTTTTCTCAACACAGTTGCCTGTCATCATTTTTGCTATATAGTTCCACTTTATCTATTTTAGCAGCACATTGAATAAATGGGTAGTTCTATCCTTCTGCAAAGGTTCCCACCTGTCTTTGTTTTCCTGCCTGTGGATGTAAGGTCAAAGGACATGCTGGCAGGCAAACCGTGTTTCATTCTAACTCTGTTATTCCTGGTCATAGTTGTTTCCTGTATGTTTATTTTGTTTAATTTTTGATCTGGAGAGATTTATTTACTAAAATAGTTCAGAACCACTATACTTCTCTATTCACTTGTCATTTGTACCAAGCCCAATCTGAATATTGAAACATTTTACAAGTAGCTAAACTCCACTTGTTTTAATCCAATATATTTTATAAAATATAATGTTTCACACAAAAATAAATAGCCCTTGTGTTACAAACAAGTTTTTTAGGGAGACAAAAAGACAAATATAAATAAAAGTTATTTTCAGATTTACTACATGATTTTTATATATTCAGGGAAGGTAAAGCATAATAGTGCTTTTAATTTTTCTTAAACAAATTGTCATCTATAATTTCTTTTATCTTAAATATAATTCAATGCCCTAAATGTTTAATTCATTTATATAGAATTACAGTAATACTGGATTAGAATTTACCTGGAGACAACATATCCATTGATTTGTAAAAATTTAAGAATATCTTGTGCTTTCTCTCTGTCCTTGGCCTTTTCTTTAGCTGTCAGTGTATCATAAGGAACAAGTAAGGGATGGTTTCCTCCTCCCACTGTTATAAATGAAGAAAATGACAAGGTAAAACTGAAGAGGACGAGATACGATATGTTGCACATAACAGCACAAGATTTCTAACTCTAAACTGTCTTATTACTGCTTAACTCTTGGCATACATGGAACAAATCTGTTATATTCAAAGGTAAAATCAATGGAGTACTGAAATTTAAAATAAATTAAGTCTGAGATCAAGGAAATGGAGGATTAAACAATTCTTGTTCCCAATGAAAAACAAAATAGTCTTAAATATGTGGATTCTTACAAGGTAATTAAGGGAAGAGAGATATCTGTAGTTGATATTTCATTTTCCATCTTGATGTAGAATAAACTCCTAATTTCTCTGTTTTGGCATGGTAGCGTATTACCATAACCAAAAGAAAAGCCAGGAGAAAAAGTAGGGGGCTTTCCGCACTCCTTCAAAATCGCACAATGGTTGCCAATTGAAATCACTACAGTTTTGCCATTATGCACAACGTCGTTGACAATCTGCCACACACCTGAAACCGATCCGCAAAAAGCGCTTCCTTGTAGCGCTTTCAGGGAAATGCCCAAAAGTGGATTCACCCTCCGGAAAGCGCTACACTCCTGCAACCAATCTGCAACACTAGCGGGAAAGTTCTGTGTGCTACCATTGTTGTGGTTTCTACAAAGTCCCTCCCCCTGGCTCTCTCCTCTGATCTTCCGGCGAAGCGATCACCATTTTTTTTTCTCCGAGCAAGCGGAGATCAACGCACCGGCAAGCCTTCGTTTACCCAGTGAGGCTTCCCCGGCTGCAGTCCCTCCCCAGAGCTCTTTACAGTCACTAAGCACAAACAACAGAGAAGCCCGTTTGCTGATGTATTTTCCCTTTATTTTTTACACTGTTTTCGGCCGAAAATCGGGCCCGTGAGGGGAGGGGATTTTTTTTTTCACTCAGGGGGAGCGTGGCAACGATGAAACGACAGCTCAAACACACCTGCAAGCTGGATGGGTCTCTCCGTTGCAACGAATCAACACAGATTCGTTGCAACGGGTGTGTGTTTTTTTTAAACTTTCTTAAAGGGAAAGGGGCTGTTTGGGAGCATGCTAACGGCCGCCCATTGGCTGCTTGACAGCCAGAGGCGGGACGAGCTTGACAATAGCGCTTCCTTTCTAGCAATTTTTGCCGAGACCCGAAGCCTGTGGGAAACGATACAAAACGCAACTGGATTCCACTACAAAGGCAGGTATGCATAATGACGAATTCCACTATTTTAAATGGCGATTTTTCGTTCAGCAAACAATTTGCTACAAGGATCCCGGTGCGGAAAGCCCCTAGAAATTCCCGGATATTTTGTGGGTTAGAGCCTGCGGAGGGCAGTATTGTGGAATAAGAAGGACCTCTGCAGGGTATAATGTCATAAGTCCACCATTCAAAGCACCCATTTTCTCCAAGGGGAACTAACCTCTTTACCCCGGAGGTAATTATAATTCCAGGAGATTCCCAGTCACTACCTTGATATTAGCAATCCTCTCTGGCTTCTTGATGTGGTCTTGCTAATATTAGGGGCCTTTCCACACCCTAAATGTAGTGAAATACTTACCTTAAGTAGTCATTATATTCCGTCCCCTCCATATGATGTTGCCAACATCCAGCATCTGGGCAGTAACTGGCAGGCTACTTCCTCCATTTTAAAGCATTAGTTGGTGAATCCCAAAAAGTGGATTCACCAACATTTGTAGTGCTACTTAATGGAGAGCAGCCAGCTGGCCACCAGCCAAAGAAAGGTATGGAGGCTCAAATGCACAAGGCACTGACTCGTCCCACCCCAGCTCTCGCCCCCACTCTTCCAGTGGACAAGTGTGCAGGCGATGGCAGAAAATATTTTTTCCAACCATCTGTCCTTTGAAGAAGCCTTCCCGTCGGATCACATGGGGGAACAGGGCGCTCTCTCCTCCCGCTCTCTCTCTCTCGAGAGAGAGGTAGGGCAAGGAGCTGCAAGAGGCAGCCAGCCAGCGAGAAAAAACCACAGGCAAGTGTCCCTGCCACCCGCAGCAAAGGAACACAGCGTTTGTGTGTGTGTGCACACGTGCAAGAGGAGAGACAGCGGCAGCAGAATTGAGGTATTTGTTTTTTTTCAAGTGAACTGCCTGGAGCAACAAATGCCTCCCCCCCCCCAGACTCCCCCCCCCCAAATCAGGAACAAGATTTATTTTTTTAAAGTAGCAAGCCTAGTCATTCCATAAGCGGTGGCAATAAAGAAGCACTATGCATCAATGATTAAATACACAGGTGTTTCGATGGAGAACGACTGAATTAAAAAAAAAAACATTAGCGGGCATTGTGGGGGCCAATCAAAGCATGGAGAAGCATGGATTGGCTGCCTGAGTGACAGGCGGAAGAGAGTCCCATGTAAATTGTAGCACTTGTAAAGAGGGAGAAGCACAAAATTGCAGCATAGAAGAGTGGGACAGCAGGTAAGGTGAGGAGGGGCTAGGAGGCGTGACGCCACTCAGAAGAAGAAGAATTGGTTCTTATACGCCACTTTTCTCTACCCAAAGGCATTTCAAAGAGGCTTACAGTCACCTTCCCTTCCCTCTACCCACAACAGACACCCTGTGAGGTGGTTGAGGCTCCGTCAGCTTTATCAGTGCTATGGTGAGCCCAAGGTTACCCAGCATGTGGGGGAGTGCAGAACTGAAACTGACTCACCAGATTAGAAGTACTCACTTCTAACCACTACACCAAACTGGCTCTGCTGGCGTGACACTATTTTTACCCATGTGCAGAAATGCCCTAAGGATTGACTGGCAATTGGCAGGGGCCAAATCATTAAGTGACATGTCTTAGGCAAACAACAGGGCACGACCTTCCTCTAGCCAGAGGGTTGGCAGGGCACGAGACATGTGCCAGTCCTGCAGCTATCCAGCTGCATCTTGATGGGTAAACAGGGTGCCCTAGGACCCACCTTCTCCCAGCTGGGGGGCAGATCCCTTGCCCATGAAACTCATGCTCCAAGGAAGCAGTCGGTGATGGTCGCCAGGCGCCCACCTCAATTTAGCCATCACATCTGCAATGCCTCGAGCCCCTAGCCTCCCCAGCTGGGGGGCTGTGTTCCCCAGCTGGGGCAGCCAATCTCTTATTGAGACCCCTCCACCACAGGTTCCAGTATGCAGACTGGAACCCAGCACAAGGCACACGTTTGTGCCCACCTTAAACCGATGCTGCGACAAAACATACAATCAACTTAACAATCTGAATAACGGGAGGGTGGGTGGGACACTGTCCAGTGAGGTCTGCCGCAGAGAGGCAGGGGGATGTCACGTGGCACCTTATAAAGGCTCCATGTGTTCACCACCGCATGTGTGCATGCAACCATGCACAGAGTCAGGCACAGCAAGCTGCTTCATTGCGGCCCCGCCATCTGCGGCATCAATGGCAGCTCTGTTATTTGCTGCCGCATTTTTTATTGAATGCTTGAAACTATTTTGATTTCTTCAGTTTACTGATTCTTTCATCCCAGATCTTTATTTTATTCCCTTCAAAAAACTTTGTCATTAATTTTCCTGTCTTGTGTAGGTGCCAGAAAAGGGGATGGAGGTGGTCATGCTCAGCCTATCAAGCATAAATTTGAACTCAGACAAGAAAACAAGTCACAATTACAATTGCATGTTCACATTTCTCTTGATCACACATAGAAGAAACTGAACATTGCTTTGCAATAAGTTCTCTCCAAAAAAGAGAAGAATGAAAAATGTAAAAAGACACTTAAATTTATATATAAAATATACATCACAGCACATCACCCATCGTTACTAAAACAGGCAATGCTTAGCTGCATTCCATTTTGCTTCTTAGAATCATAGAATCATAGAGTTGGAAGGGGCCATAGAGGCCATCTAGTCCAACCCCCTGCTCAACGCAGGATCAGCCCTAAGCATCCTAAAGCATCCAAGAAAAGTGTGTATCCAACCTTTGCTTGAAGACTGCCAGTGATAATTCTTCTATTATCCTATTTTCATACTAACTAACAGGGATGAAATTCCTCCATCTGACAAGCTATAGTTATTAGGTTGTCACTAAGATAACAGGTAATTCAAATTTTTCACATTTCTATACTGTGGGCTTCTCTGTTCTGCATTAACAGACTTTCTGATAGGAATCACATTTCCTGTTCTTTTCAGGCCTATTATTTATGAGCAATGACTGGTATTTGTAATTTTTATAGAGATATAAGCAAAGTAATGATTTACCTTTTGCTTCAAGCTCCATTTTCTTTTTCTTTGCCCATATGTTGTGATAATTTTCAGCCATCATTTCAGCCATAGCCTTAAGAAAAGAAAAATGGGTTGGATCCAAACTACTATGGATATAGTTCAAAGAGGATAACTTTCCCAAACTTCATCTTCCCACTCCAACACCAAACACTATCTCTGGAGGTCAGAGCATCTTCAGGAAAGCATAGAGAACAATGTGACCATCTGCAGTGGTGGAGGTGGGGGGGGAGAAACTGCAGAATAATTGGACCCCTTTACTGTTGGAGGATTGGATCCAACCTAGCATGAAGCAAGCTTTGAATTTCTGATTTTATATGACAGTGTTGCTTAAATTGCATTAGTGAAGGCAGACTAAGTCTAATGAGGTAACAAAGAGCTGTCCTCTTGATGCACTAATTAACAAATGTAAAAACAATCTTGTTTCAAGAAATAATCTCAGACATTATAAATTAGATATTACCATTAGCAAAAATAAAAGTTCACAGAAGTAGAACGTCCTTCAGAAATCCCTGTGGACACCCGGGGCCTCTGCTAAGGTTTGGGGATTCTCTAAACAATATATTAGGCAGTAAGGGGAAGGAACCAGACAAAATTCCTGACCCATCTTGATCTTCTACTCTGAATGGCTGAGGCTTACTTATGTAAAGTAATTTAAACCAATTGATTTCATCCAATTCCTTCTTCCTACAGCCATAACCACACACGGCATTTTGTTCAGAAGTGCCCACAACACTCTGAAAATGCGTTTTATGATTCTGTCAGCTGCCATGGAAATGAAAAGACAAGGAAGATCCACCCTTTCTGTTCATGAGTAGTTGGATCCAACTCAATATACTCTGCATGGTAATTAATAGCATACTGAGAGACCAGAGTAATAAACTGAAAGATTTTCATTAACAAAATGGTTGTTGAAACAAACAAAAAACCCTGCAGCCTGTATGTCTGTGGCTCACTCCATTCCTGACTATGTCAGACACAGCTCCCCTACATATACGGCTCTTCTTCTTCAAAGCTGGTAATGAGAAGGACGGTACCCTTGCAGCCTGGAGCAGGATCCCAGTGACTGGCTTTGATGTTAAAAAGAACTTCTCTATGGCATTATGTTGTACATTTTAGCTAGAATACCTGAAGTCTGGACTTGAAATAGGTGTTTTAAAATCAAACATCTGGGTAAACAGCTACCAGAGACAAGCATGGATCTTACACTATACAAAAATTGACAAAGAAACAAAAGTTGTCTTAATGTTCTACATGCATCACATTGGCTGTGCTATAACTTACATGCAACTCTCTGGAGAGGGTAACATTACTCATATCTATTGCACGGGGAGTATAGCCATGGGCAGTATCTACAGAAACCTGAATAAATATTAACAGATGTGTAAAAGAAGAGTGAACAACCACAAACATTATGTAAAAAAATTAACAACAGCTTATAAAGGAAAAAAGGTTTGTTAAATCCATTGGGCGAGAGGGAATTGACCATATAATACGTTCTTTATTAAACGGTGAAATGCTGCAGAAGAATAAGAGCTGGTCATTATTAAGGTTCTTTTTAATCCAGTTAGTGCACCTGAGTAAAAAATGTTGTATTCTGTTGAGAATAATTTGAGGATTATAATAAAGGGAATGTTGGGGGAAAATTTCTTTCCTGTTCTATATTTGATAATTTATGATGATTTTTTGATAAATATGGTTTGTCAGCCCCTCCTTCTTCCTTCCTGTCACTTTTATACTCATATCTTGTTCTCTACCAGGCCTCACCTTCCTTTCTACCTACTTAATTACTTATCTATGTAAGAAGCCCCAGGTTGTAGCCTGGCCTCTGAGAGAATGTCAATAGATGCCCTGTATCTGGGTTGTGCTGCTGATGCTTTTTAACTCACTTTGTTAATCATTCAAAAAACTAATTTAATATCTAATTTTTATTCCTATTTTAATTATTGTATTCTTACACACAACGTCATACACCTCTCTGAATTGGTTTGCTGGGAGGGCGGTATAAAATGAAATAAATAAATATTTTAATTACAAAAAAATTAATTAGTGCGAAACTGTAACTATCTGTAAACAATGAACTCTGTGGTGCCACAGAGTTCTTTAAACTCTGGCAGGTGTATTTCTTTAAACACATAACTGACATGTGTCACTATTCAGAATGAAATCAAAGGTATTTAGGTTACAAACAAAAGCTGGCCCTCTGGTCTTTAACTTTCAAAACTGCAGCAGGTGCAGGCAAAATACAGGCAGCCTACACCAACCTCACCATTTCATATGACCTCAATTATTTCACTGGGAATGAGTATACAGAAAGATTAATGCCATAGTACCTTAGATGATAATCTGAAAGCAAAACAAAATCTCTGGTTCCTATGCTTCCTGGGGGAGAAAGTTTATATCTTTACTAGGAAACAGAACATACAATGCCAATGTCTTAGATTTCTTTTTTGCAACACAACATGGAATTAAATTTGCCTTTGCTGCTAAAGTCCATTTCTATAATGTATTGTAATTTGCATATCATTAAAAATTAAATCAGAAGTAGTTTCTTTGATCTGTGTATCAAAAGCCAGCACATTTATAAGATAGTGTCACTACAGTGAAAAAATCTGGCTGTACTAGCCGGTATGAAACAATACAAAAAATAAATAGTCAGGCAGCTTTACTAATACATGACAATATGACAGAAGTAATCTCAAAGGTGCAGCTATACTGCAGTGAACTCATAAGCAGTGTTACACTTCTAAGGCCAGTAAGCTCAGTGGACTCATCAACAGACTCAGAAGGGAAGGATTCTGCTAAGGAGGGCACAGTCAAGCTCTTACAGTAAGAGTAAACATGAGTCTTATGGAGCAATGAAAGGAACTACCGCTACAACAGCAAACAGATCCAAAGATGAATTCATGTTGGAGCTAAGATGCCAAGTCCTTTGCCCAGTAACCACATTAACCACAAGCTCCATGAAATACAATTATTCAAGTCAAATCCTAAGAAAAACTTACAGAATGATACGTACCTGACTTGTCTGTGAAATACGCCGTGGCCTATTATAAAGAGCCATAGTATCTCCTTCCCTTGTTCTTTCAATCCTCCACCCCCAAGCAAGCATGGTTTTCAGAGACTCTTTGATTGGCCATCTATAAATTTCTTTTTCCTATGGAAAAAACATATATAATATCTTGCCAGACATCAAGTAGCTTTAACGGGAGACAAAGCATTTTTCTTCTTTTTTAATTTGCTGTTTATTGAATTTACTAGCAGCAAAGCCTGGTACAGCCAGGAATGCACTGGGCACTAGGAAGGGATGTGTGTACAGAAGGTCCCCATCCCTCTACCCCCTGCCAGCAGAATCTGGCAGGCCCCCATTCATCAGTGGTATTGACATGCTCCGCCCCCTCTCTCCACAGGCACATGGCAAGGGCTGGGGGCTGGCTGGCACCTTGCAGCCCGCCGTTAAAGCGGAGAGTAGCGTGCCGCCTTCAGCACTGGAAGCCATTCGTGTGTGGGCAGGGGAACTGCCAGTGTCCCCACCATCCTGACAGCACCAGCACTCATCCAGTGGGGAGGCAGGTGGGTAGCATGGAAGTGTCTCATATGCGGGACTGGGAGATGGCACAGAAGGTCCTTCTGCCCTGCAGGCACTATCACTCACCCCACAGGAAGGCAGGCAGGCAGCAGGGAAGCATCTCATGGCTCCAACCCTGCATGGGACCGGCAAGCCACGTGGAAGACCCCCCCTTGTTGCAGCTCAAAATACATGTAGCTGGAAGGTGGGACCAGCATTCACCAGCACTGCTCCCCACCCCATGGGATAGTGGATAGGTCGTGCAGAAGCATGTGGTGGACCTGTGGAGGCTGCAGCGGACATGCTGGGGCTGGGGGCAGGCATTGGCATGGCTTTCTGTGGTGCCCCCAACCCAGATGGGTGCCGTTGAAGCCTGTGCAGACCTAAGTAAGCTGTTTGGTGGGGGGGGGGCATTTGGAGGCCTCCCATCATAGCAGTAGGTGGCCGTTTCCTGGGCTCCCACACTCAAGATATCTGGAAGATAGGTGGCTTGAAAGGCCACACTGGTCTCCCTGGGGCTAGCCTGCAGGTCACCCTCTCCTCCTCTCCCAGCCACCCTGCTCGGCCAGTGTACCTGGCTGCCAGCTTTTCCTGTAGGTGGAAGGAGAAGTCTGGGGATTTCCACATCCTTTAAAAATAGTGAGATACTTACCTTTTGTTATCGCTATATTCTGGCCCCTCCACAAGACGTTGCCAACGTGCAGCCTCTGAGCAGTAAATGGCCGGCTACATCCTCCATTTTAAAGCACTTTTTGGTGAATCCCAAAAAGTGGATTCACCAACATATGTAGTGTTACCTGCTAGAGAGCAACCAGCAGGCCACCAGCAAAAAAAAACTGTATGGAGATGAAGAAGATCTATCTCTGCCTCCAATGTCCTGCCCGCACACCCGCTTCCCTCTCCCTTTTCCTGGGGATGGGAGTTTTTGGGGGTTTTTTAAGTGAACTGCCTGGAGCAATGAATAGGCATTCAATCATGCAGACAAAGCCAAAAAAAAATCCCCAAAGTTGTAGCACAAAGCATGCCTCTCTGAGCTTCCCCCCAGTCAGGAATGAGATTTTTTTTAAAGAAGCAAGACTTGTGATTCCATAAGTGGTAGCAATAAAGAAGCACTATGAATCTATGATTAGATGTATAGGTGTTTCAGCGGAGAACTATAGTTTTTTTTTTTAAACGCATATCACAGGATCCTTAAAACATGGAGAAAGGGGATTGGCTGCCTGGCTTGATTGACAGGTGGTAGAGAGTCATTTATAAATCGCGTTGCTCTCTTCCACCATTTCCAGCAGCACTTGTGGAGGGGGAGAAGCACAAAATGGTGGCAGAGAAAAGCAAGACAGCAAACAATGAGGAGGGGCTGGGAGGTGCAATTATATATAGCATTACGCCACTCAGCTGGCATAACAATATTTTAACGATGTGCGGAAATACCCTAAGAGGTGGTCAGGGGCAGGGCATTCACCATCAAAGTGGTCCTCTGGGGTGAGTGACATCCCAGAGGGCCAAAGAAGTGTCAAGGGCAGTACCGTACCTGATTGGTGCTTTGGGGCGAGTGACCTCCCACAACCTTGGTCACATTTTATATATGTTACAGATATTATATACCACTCCTCTCGGATTTGCCTGGTACGGTTCACTCTTTCTTTAGAGAAAAAGTGGCTTACATATGGCTCCCAGTAGCTTTCCATTCAGGGAATATCACAGTTCCCTGCAATAGCAGGCCTGCAGATGAGCTTTTCACTTTAAATTCTTGTCTCTGGTGCTGTTTCCTTTATTCTAATGGTGTGAGTGCTCTAGGTGAGCTAATTACTTGTTCTTTTGTCACCACTGATGGCTCAGGTATGGGAGGTTGGGTATCAAGATGTGAACCTTGTGCAGACCTCTCTCCAGGAACTGTGTTTCAGGCTGCTTGCTGGTAACATTTGGATCCCAACTTGCTAAGTGTGTCTGTATGGAGCTCGATTCCTAGTCTCTTAAAAAGTCCTCCTGTGTTGAGGGCAGATTCATGAGACTTGACCAGACCTGCTTATATGCAACACAGTTATGGGATCATAGTTTTCAGCCCATATCTTGGACCAACTGTTGTAAATCAATAATTTAAATCTTGAACCATATATGCATCATAATAAGAAAAGAGGATGGCATGTAAAACAGTGGGATTTACGGGGGAAATTACTGTGCATTGTACTAGCATCCTCAGACAATAGTCATTCTGTTTAGGAAAAATAGCTTGGTTTTGTGGTAGATACTAATAAATTTCTCTATTAATGGGGGGAAGAAGACCCACCCGGAAATAGGTCCTTTCTCTTTCAGGAAGCAATTAGCATAAACAAAATGATACACAAAACTTCTTACCTTTTCTGATAAGAGTTTATATTGTTTCATTAACGGCTGCACTTTGGAAGATTCAGAGTATGTTTCACCATACATCCACCCATTTGCAAACTGGCAAAATTAAAAGAAAGGGATGAGGAAAAACCAACTGATGAGGAATCTTGATGTTTGTCTTTATAGCTCAGCTATCTTTAAACCGCTCCTGCGGAGCGGATTAAATAATCGGTTAAGGGCACCTAAGGAGGGCCCTGTCCGTGATGAGGAAGGGTGCCGATAGGCCCCTTCCTCATGACTGACAATCAGAGAGCCCAATCAGCAGGCACAATGCGCCTGCCGATTGGCCCCTCCGAGTGTCAGTCCAGCGTATAAATATAGTTTAACTATTGTTTTGTATAATATCAGTAATTCTTTCTCTTTAATTGGATAGTTATCAACTGACACCCATTTGTACACTCATTTGTACACAAATATAATGTCATCTCCCTTATTTATCATTAATTTCTCTTTTATGGCTGCAACAACCCAAATCCTTCACTGAAAGTCTTTATATAATAACTCATATGTTTTAAAGAGTCCAATTTAAAATCTTGCTGATGTTGTTTGGGGTGAATTATCATCCTAGTTGTACTTTTTTTGGCAGAATGCATAAAGAAGTGGCTCTAGCCTTCTTTATTATTTTAGGATACTATAGCCTGCACCCTACTAAATCACACCTCTAAAGCACAGTTACTTTCTACTTAAAGTATTATTTCTGTAAACAAACAAACCTCCCAGGGTATAAAACAATCCCAACTATCTATTGATATTGTTATTGGGGTGCCTTGTTAGTCCAACCAAGAAAATGATTTGGGGTAAAAAAAAATCCATGTATATTTTTACAGAAATCATTAATTTATAGAAAAATTTTGTGACTTCTGGAAAGATACAGCCCCACCTGATGACATAATTGCCCTCTCCAAATAGCATAAAGAACATTTACCAGCTCAGATATGTTTCTTGGGGAAGCAAAAATACCCTAGATACAAATAGCATTAGCAATTATTAATGTAAGAAGTTTTCCACCTTGTGTGAAAGTGTGTTTCTAAATTCTGTCTTCTGACACTGGCTGTTAGCTGTAGGTTTCTTTCATGAAAATCACTGGTCTGTGCAAATTTTGCCTACTCTGCTCTTCCAGATGTATCTGTCTCAACATGATATTATAGAAGATAACCATGTACATCTTTGGTGATAAAAATGACTAACTCCTTCTTTAACAATAAACATATTAAATAAATTGGTCACTACAAATGTAACAATAGGTACTAGCATTTACTGAAACAAGATGAGAATTTTTTTTTTAATATTAGGATTAAAGAAGAGAAATAATTCAAAAAACAAAATGTTATCAATACCAACATGAAGAACATGTTTGTAAGCTAGTCAGATGGAGTCTTAGTATTTTAAATATGAGTAGACAAAAATAGGTTCAATGCATTTTACCTTTTCCATGCACCATTTATCATGGGAATGTTCAGCGTATTTGTTAAGAAAGTAATCTAGCTTTTCAGGAATTGTAATGCTAGGCAAGAAAACAAAACAAAAAAATAAATAACAATAATCTCCCCATTAGGCTACAATATTTGAACTTGCATTTCAATTTCAAAGCACTGATACCAGGGTAAAATAATTATTTGCATTTTACCCTCTTTTTGGAAGGATAAATTTGAAAAATGTATAATTTTACAATTGATTGGTATAATAGGAAGCACAGGAATGTCTACTAATTAATGAAGATAAAGCAAAAAAATTTCACATTCAATCAATTAAATGTTTGAATAAATTACATTGATCTACAGATTTTCAGAAACATACTTAAGGGTAAACTACTACACGGTTATTCCATTTATTGCTTGACATAGTTGCTTTGTAAGATGAAGGCTAGCTATTTCAAAAGCTCCACAGTAATGAAGATGTCATGTATTTTGCAATACATTATGTGTCTGTGTGGTGGGGGGGGCAAAGTTCAATGTATTGCAAAATACATATATATGTGTGTGTGTATACATACATATACATGTATGTATTATGTATTATGTATTATGTATTATGTATTATGTATTATGTATCATGTATCATGTATCATGTATCATGTATTATGTATGTATATGCATGTGTGTGTGCATAAAATATCAAAATAACCTACAGTTGGATAAATTCTTACTTAGAAGTATCAACAGGTTGTGGGTTAAAGTTCCCATCCGAATCCATGGAAGCCTGCTTTTCCATTACGCCAACATAATTTGATTCCATGTAATCAGGAGGTAAAGCACCTGCCACTGCACTCAGGCAGGGCAAAGCTAGTTTGAATAGTTCATGTTCGTATTTCTGCAAAGAGAAAGCAGAATGCAATGGACCTAGTACTAAACTGAAATAGTTTCCATTCTGATAAAAATCTAACTGCCCATATGAATCAGAGCAGAAAATTAAATATAGGACTTACCTGAAGGTCTCTTCCCTTCAGTGGGACAAAGTTCTCCAAAACTGGTTAGGTCATGCCTCCACTCACTCCAAACAGGGCTATGCAAATTAGTATGCCTCTCCAGGACGAGAGTGGGCTGTCCCAGGCATAGAATAGCTAAGCTCCTCAGTACAATAAACATGGTATAACTTTAATCACCTTAATAACTTTAATCAATGTCCATCACATAAATATCTACTGATGAACATAAACTTGCCAAATTTAAATCACTTGTCTGTTTGCCTTCTGTGCACCAGTATCATCCCCATCCTACCGCACTATTTGCCTTGTTGCTGTCAGAAGAAATCCTTGTTAGAAGGGCATTTACCATTTCCTTAAAGGTATCAATTTACTACTGGGAACTAAGAGGCCCTTTATTGAGTTAGTTATTTTAAAACTGACTTGGAACCCATCTGAATCATCTGGATATAAGTGGACACTTTGGGTTCTGCATTCCTCAGGTCTTTGTCATGAATCAAGAATGCACTTTCCTTTGTGTGATGGCTGTGATCAGAGGTACCCTAATTTATATAGTAAAGATTCTTTGTGGTGAAGGGAGGCCCAAAGTTAAGGTCCTTAGATGGAAGTGTTGTTCCATGAATGCATGCCTGAGATATTATTTAGGAATGCCTCCAAGAAAGTTAGGAAATCAGGTAATCATTCCTCTGCATAGCCTGCAAGATGTTGTACAGCGCTTCTATTCTGATTTCCATGGGACTAGGGATAGAACAGATCATGCGCCCTTGTAGCGATGAAGGGATGGAGCCTGCTCTATTGTCCCTATGCCCAAGAGATACTATATAGTCCAACTTCCTCTTGTTCCATGGGATTGGACAATGTAGGAATCTGTGAAGAAGAAAACACTTTATCTCCCCTATCCATGCCCCAGGCTATATCAGTACCCTCTGGGTATGCGAAAAACATGTTTCTGCAGTTACTACTCTTTCCACAGGCACTTGTTACATGGCCCTTCCCTAACAGAAAACCTTCCTGAGAACCTTTTGGTGATCAGGCAGGACTTGGAAATCATGTTCATATTCCTAAATTTCCATCCCATAATGGTCCTAATCAGGATGATTACATTTTGGATGATAACTGTATAGCATCCTAAAGGTGCATCCTCAACAGACTGACAGACTATTTTCAAACAGTATTTTTCAGTTGATTTTAAAGAACCATGGGAACTGGTTCAGGATCTTATAGCAAGCTGTCAGCCCAAATGACTGCTATCCCAGCCAGATAGGGCCAAATCTATAATGGATGGACAGAAAGGTAGCTTTGTAAGATAGCTTTGTAAGCTTTCATGCAGCTTTCATTAATAAGGGCATCTCCTGAAGGCACCTTTTAGGTCTTGTCTTGCCTCATCTGTAAGACCTTTCAGTAACTGAATGTAAGGATACTCCCTCACCTGGGAGTGTCCGCTCAGCTTTTCTCACTTCATCAAAGTTTCCAGGAGGTAAGCAAAAACAGTCAAATACTTTGTAGAGGCCTTGTCCATCTCAATCTCATAATTTGCAGAGTTCTACTAGGGCATTTGTGTTTGTGGGGATGTCCCCTTACCAGAATATTCTCCCTTCAAAACCCTCTTTCTTGTGGCCAGACAATCCTCTGTTGCTGTTAAGTTAGAGGAGTCTGAAGCTGGAGGAGGGGGAGGGACCTTGTTCTAGATATTTCTAAAGAACTCCTCTATTACCACAATTAACCAACTGTTCAGCAGTTTTTATAGCTCCCTCAGATTTACTGGCACCTGCTGAAGTTTATTAGCCATGCAACTGTTGGGTTTCTCATTCCTGCATACCCCCAAACTGCCCACAGTGGCCCTATGCAGGTGGGGAAGAAATTAAAAATGGTGGTCCCACCAAAGTTGCAATTCCTGACCTTGGGTCTTATGAGCCAAAGCAGCCTGGATTGTAAAGGGACCCTGGTGACATAGTCCCTTCCCATGTTCTGGCGCTGTGGGCTGGATATTATTCTGTACCTACCTCCTGGGTTGGCTGCACTGTCACACTTTACTCCATCCCCCCCCCCCCAGACTGTGGTATATGGCTACTTCACCAAAAAATTGTGAGAATCGGATTGTCGAAAAAGATTTCTCCTTGCCCAGGCTCAATCCTGGGCAATAAGAGAGAAGTGTGTGCTATGACTATAACTGTGGGCAATTCATTGAAAGGACCATGGCCTCATCCCCTTTATGGTCTCTCAATAGCATGGACTTATTTCCTTCAGCCCAGGCAAGACCCGCCCCCCCCCCCCCAAGACTGAATACACAGAGAGTGGGTGAGGCTTATCCAGGATCTTCCTCTCTTCTGGCTATTCAGCCTTAATACTGGGTGGTAACAGAGAAGTGTGTGCCATCACTGCAACTGCGGGCAGCCCAGCAACGGGACCAGGGCCTCATCCTCTTTATGGTCTCCTGACATCATTGGTTTATTTCCTTCAGTCTATGCAAACCCTCCCCTAAGCCTATTCTTGGACAGAACATGAGGCTTATTCAAGATCTTTTCCCTTCTGGCTGTTCAAGGTCAGAGAGATTCCTTTTTTTTTCTCTATTCACAACCATGGATGACTTTTTGTTTCCATAGCCACTAATAGGTCATTACAAGCAGCTTGGAATCTGTGTTCTGAACGTCCTGCTGCATGGCTATTGAAACTGGAAGGAACAGCCGACTTTCATTCTGGAGAAGCTTACTAATTTGCATAGCCCTGCTTAGAGTGAGTTGAGATGTAACCTAGCCAGTTTTGGAGGATTTCCCCCACTGAAGAAGAATCATCTATTACAGCAAGCTGTATCACACAGTGATCAACCCATTGCCTTGGATAGCAAACCGAACACAGGTTTTCCACTGATAGTACCTCCTAGCACCTATTGTCAGAGATTTACAGTGCTATCCTAATCAGGTTTACATCTTTCTAAGTCCACTGACTTCAATGGACTAAACAGAATATAACACTGCTTAGTATGATACTGACACTGCTTTTGTATGTGGAGGTTCCCTTTAGTCATCTTTGCTAGTAATCACTGATGAATCTATCCAATCTTCTTTTAAAGATATTAGTGATCATAACATCCACGGTCAGAGAATTCAATAATTTAATTAGTGACTGAGTGAAGGAGAACTCTTCATAAATTCATAAATTTGGCTATGATCTCTTGTGCTTTCATCTGACATGATGTAGCTCCACTCTGAGTAAGTACACTTGATTAGACATGGGTCCTTTATTATTTTTCACAGCACTACAGCATTCAGTGTTCCAAAGTGTAGTACAGACCTATTTGGATTGATTATCTGCATACAAGTTTTGAAAGTGAAGGATGAAAAGTGTGTGTGTGTTTCTTTTTTTCTGTCATTCCCAGTTTCTGGCCCATACTGGTTACAGCTGCAGTAGAGGGATTTTGACTGCCATCTTGATATTATTAGGGTTTTGGGGGTGGGGGGTTCATTGTTTTATTGTGGTAATGTTAGATGTTCAGTGGTCCCCAACCTTTTTATCACTGGGGACCGGTCAATGCTTGACGATTTTACTGAGGCCCGGGGGGGTAGTCTTTTGTCGAGGGACGTTGCTGCCACCTGAGCCCCTGTTCCACACCAGCTGTGCAGTGCCACGCTGAGGGGAAGCCCCAGCCATGATGACCACTGGAGAGCACCAAACGTGAGCCGGCGGCAGAGTGGCAGGGCAGCCCCCGAGGCAGGAGCCAGGGAGGAGGACAAGGAGGAGCTGCGGCCTGGTACCGACTGATCTACGGACCGGGACCGGGACCGGGACCGGGACCGGTCTCCAGACCGGAGGTTGGGGACCACTGTTTTAAATAGTTTTACGGTTGATACTTTATGGCAGCAGTCCGCAACCTTCTGGCTGCCGTGGACCGCTGTTTCTGAGTGGGGGGAGAGGGCGGGCCGGGCCCCCATGCATGCACGGCAGCCCCAGTGCAAACACGCATGCGCGGACTTGCCGTGGGGGTGCAAAGGCGCATGTGCGGCAGCATACACGCACACTGAAGCGGCCGATTACCTAATCGGCCACTTCAGCGAGCTTCTCGCTGTGGTGGGGGGGCGGGAAGAGGGAGCCCGGGGGTTGGGGACCACTGCTTTATGGTATTATGTTGCAAACCGCCACAAACCTGCTTTCGCAGGGAGTGGCAGTATATAAATGTAATTATAAATAGATAGATAGATAGATAGATAGATAGATAGATAGATAGATAGATAGATAGATAGATAGATAGATAGATAGATAGATAGATAGATAGATAGATAGATAGATAGATAGATAGATAGATAGATAGATAGATAGATAGATAGATAGATAGAGAACGACTGAAGATGGCGCTGTGCTAGCCTGGTTTGTGCCAGGCTCTTGAGCCATGCAGAGGGCCAGGAGCAAATGCACCTGGCAGACCTGAGCAGATACGCATATCTTGCTCGCCGGTCGCCCCAGGAACCGGGAACGGCATCCTGAGGGTCCTACAGATCCGCGGAGACTGAGTTCTCCGGATCACCGCTGCATGTGCTCAAGGTCATGATGGTGCCCTTGTCATAAATATCCTTCTAAGCTTGAAACGACCAGCTGACCCTGCATTCTTCCCAGATCATCTCTTAGCAGACTGACAGGAGCCGGAGTCTGCAAAAGTAAAGACTGTGAGTTTTCTGGGGGTTTTTTCCCCCACAAGCTCTCCTCCCCCTCCTCAACCAATTTACAAGGGAATCCTTTCTTCGAGGCAAGACAGCTAAATACACTCGTTAATCAAACAAAGAGAGAGCTTAAAGAAAAGAGAGACTTTAAAGATTTGTTGGAGAGAGTTCAGTGGGGGACGCTGACTTGATACGGAGATCGACAAACTGATAATTTTGGATTGCCCGAACTCCCGCGAGACTTCACAAGACTTTCTTTTTATAATCTGTGACTGCCTAGAACTATGGAAAAATTAACTAAGGCACAGCTTTTTTATTTGTTATGCGAAGGGAACTCAGAGATAATGAAAGCAGTCAACAAGGTGGAAAAGGAAATCCAAAAGACTAAGAAAGAGCTCTTAGACAGATCCGACGGTTTGAAAAAAACAGCTGATGAAAACACAACTCGGCCAACAATACATAAAACGAGAATTCAATGTCTGGAAGTTAATCAACAGGAGTGGGAGAGAGCTAGGGACGTAAAAATCAAAAGCACCTTGGAAGAACTTGGGAAAACAGATTTAAGGAAGGAAAGCACCGAAAACCTGGTAGTCTATTTAGAGCAGGAAGTGATTTGGATCAACAAAATAAACAGAGTCTATTCAAAGGCGACAGCACGCAGGAAGCAATCAGGAGATATCCCTGTGCGATCTGATAAGATAGAAATACTAACATTTCAAGACCTGCCAGCAGATACATCATGGAAAAGAACACAATTTCACCTTTTGCGACCACCTGAAGAATGTGATGAACAGTGGAGCAATTACTTGGTCTCTCTTAGGAAAGGCAGCAGTAACCTTTAGGTTAAAGCCGATATACAATGGGAACTGACTATATATTCTTTGGGAAAATAATAGATTGTACCCTTATAAGTATTAATTACTTGGCTATTTTCTTTCTTTTTTTTTTCTCTTTTCTTTAAGATAATAACAGACTATACCTTTACATGTATCAATAATTACTAGCTCAGCTGGTTGTTTCTTTTTTTCTTTCTTTCTGTAAGTGCTATATATACAACAAAATAAAAATATTATTAACAGATAAATAAAAAAATAAAATAACTGGGTGTGTATGCGTGTGTGTTTGGAAGCAGTGGCTGGATGGATCAGGAAGATTTGCCTGAAACTCAACCCCTCCAAAATGGAGGTACTGTGGCTGGGAAGAAGTGGGCAGGATCAGGAAGCGCGATTAGCTTGCCTGGATGGAGTACAATTGACAGCTGTAACTTTGGCCATGAATTTGGGGATGATCTTCAATGCCTCACTATCCATGGAGGCTCATATCACAAAGGAAACCCAGATGGCATTTTTCTATCTATGCCAGGCACAGCTACTAGCACCCTACCTGTCCTCAGAACACCTAGCCACAGTAATCCATGCTATGGTCACATCCAGATTAGACTTCTGTAAGTCATTCTACACGGGCCTACCCTTGTTTTTGACCTGGAAATTATAACTGGTACAGAATGCGGTGGCATGGGTCTTCACTAGGTCATGTCCAGACATTGCTAAGGCAGCTGCACTCGCTGCCAGTCTGTTTCTGGATCAAGTGCAAGGTCTTGGTTTTGACCTTCCAGGCTATACACGGCTTTGGTCCTAACTACAGGACAGTTTACCTCCCTATGCCCCCCACAGGGCACTTCATGTTGCGGATATGAATTTGCTGATGGTCCCGGTGCCCCGTTTTGGTCCTGACTTCTGTCTGGTGAAATGAGCTCCCAGAAGAGCTGCGGGCCCTGTCGGAACGCTGTTGGAATGCTTTTCCACCAGTCGTTTGGCTGAGGCTGGGTGCGATGAGTACCAGGGAATTAGAAACCCCCTTGGTTTCCAGGCTTGGGTATTAGACTGGCCTGGTCCCACTGATTGATCAACCCCTTGGTTTCCTGTTTGGGGGGGGGGTTTACAGTTTCTTCCAGCCCATTCTGGTTGGAGTGAGTTTTGTATTTAGCTGCCATCTTGATTTTATCTCTTCTGGGGATTATTGGTGTAATGTTCAGATGTTTTAAATTGTTGTTTTTATGAACTGATGTTTTATTATGTTTTATTATGTACTAGGGGCCAAGCCCATTGCAGGAATACAACAGGCACTAGATTAGGAGAGTGAAGTGGAAGACCTCTGCAACTCTAATAAGATTGTACTAAACATAATTTTTAAAAATCCATTGCATACTTCAGCCTGACTTGGTGTACTTTGGGTCACAGTCACTATTTCTACTATGCACTTAAAACTTACCTTTTGAGACAATGCATCAAATATACCCCAGAACAACTTTCTGGACAAATGAAGTTCTTCTTCTGAAGCAGCACCAAAGTTGCCCCATCCTCCTGGTAAGCAATAATACTTCCAGCATCTTTCATAATGATTTGTCAGCAACTGAATAAAATGTAAATGCATGAAAATATATTTATTTCACTTCCAGTTACCATTTGACCAATAAAACCCATCAAATTTGCCTGGAGGAATGACTATCAATCACAATGCTTGGATTTGAAAAAATTCCATAATGAACAGTGAAATGCTATATTAAAAGATTGCTAGTTCATTTTTAAAGTTCATATAGTAACATTATTGAATACCAGATATAATTAGTATTTAAATACATTATTGTATAAGGCGATGGAAATATAGAATAATTATTTACCTCCAATGGGTCTTCATAGAAACATAGAGTTGGAAGGGGGTCATACAGGCCATCAAGTTCAACCCCGTTCCTCAATGCAGGATCAGCCTAAAGCATCTAGGATAAGTGCCTGTCCAGCTACTGCTTGAAGACTGCCAGTGAGGGGGAGCTCACCACCCCCTTAGGCAGTTGATTACACTGCCAAACTACTCTGTGAAAATATTTTTCCTGATATCTAGCTGATATCATTTTCCACGTAGTTTAGACCTCAGTCAGTAACCTTTTATTGGCATAAAATATGTATAAGACGTATAAAAATAGGGTTTAAAATTTCAACAAAATAATAAAATAGGCCATGAGGTTACATAACCAAACAGATCTTAAAATGATTAAATAAACTATAAAAGATAAAATACAAGGTAGGCAGCATATTATAAAAGCATCTTAGTTAAGACTCTGCCGACTATAATGGTTACCTCTGGGTCTTTGTCAGAGAGCAGAAATTCCAAGGTCATAGATTTACTTACAGAAGGCTTGTTTCCCAGCAAAGCAACAAAGCTGTCATCCCGACACTACTCATATAAGGGGCAGTCTAACAAAATGTGTGAGACAGAGTCAGAGCAGCCAAAACCACACGGACAGAGTCTCGCATGGTATGGGATATGGTGGGATCCTCCCTCCAAGACCTTTGAGGGGAAAGCATTCATTCATGCCAGGAGAAAAGCTCTTCTCAGGGGTGAAGTTTAGACCTATTACTGCAGGACCTATCCTCTGCTGCCAACAGGAACCTCTCCCTGTCCTCCTCTAAGTGACAATCTTTCAAATACTTAAAGACAGCAATCATGTCCCCTCTCAACCTCAGGCTGAACATTCCCAAGTCCCTCAGCCTTTCCTCATAGGGCTTGGTCCTCAGGCCCTGGAACATTCTCATCGCTATCCTCTGAACCCTCTAAATTTTGTCCATGTCCTTTTTGCCTCTAGAACTGCACACAGTATTCCAGGTGGGGTTTGACCAGTGAGATTATGACATCTTGTGATTTTGATCTGATACTTCTGTTGATATAGCCCAAGACTGTATTTGCCTTCTTTAGAGGTCTGTCCATCCCACAATTTCTTTTAGCATAGGAAAATGTGACTTTATCATCTAAAGAGAGCCAGCTGGGTCTAGTAGTTAGGAGTACGGACTTCTAATATAGCAAGCCGGGTTTGATTCCCCACTCCTCCCCCACATGCAGCCAACTAGGTGACCTTGGGCTCACCACAGCACTGAAAAAGCTGTTCTGACCAAGCAGTAGTATCTGGGCTCTCTCAGCCTCACTCACCTCACAGGGTGTCTGTTGTGGGGAGAGGAAAGTGAAGGCAACTCTAAAGCACTTTGAGACTCCTTCAGGTAGAGAAAAGCAGCATATAAGAATTACAACTACTACAACTACTACAACTTCTTCTTCTTCTTCTTCTTCTTTGTTTTTCCCTCCCATATCTTCACCCAGATACTTGCTAATGAATTGTCATTCCCTCCTCTCTTGACAGGCAAGTCCTCTCTTCACATACAGCATCATTCCACCTTCTCTTTGATCTTTTCTGTTTCTTTTGAACAGATCATATCCACCCACTACTGCATTCTAGTCATGGGAATCATTCCACTAAGTTTCTGTCTTAGGAATTTCTTACAAATAATATCAGTTGATAGGTGATTTTCAAAGCATTCCACTTTACAGAGGCATAAATAGTCAAAATATTACGCATTTACATACATCAGGTATTTGTTGTTGTTAGGTGCGAAGTCATGTCCGACCCATCACGACCCCATGGACAATGATCCTCCAGGCCTTCCTGTCCTCTACCATTCCCCGGACTCCATTTAAGTTTGCACGAACTGCTTCAGTTACTCCAACCAGCCACATCATTCTCTGTCGTCCCCTTCTTCTTTTGCCCTTGATCGCTCCCAGCATTAAGCTCTTCTCCAGGGAGTCCTTCCTTCTCATGAGGTGGCCAAAGTATTTGAGTTTCATCTTCAGGATCTGGCCTTCTAAGGAGCAGTCAGGGCTGATCTCCTCTAGGACTGACTGGTTTGTTCGCCTTGCAGTCCAAGGGACTCGCAAGAGTCTTAGAATCATAGAATCATAGAATCATAGAGTTGGAAGGGGCCATACAGACCATCTAGTCCAACCCCCTGCTTAACGCAGGATCAGCCCAAAGCATCCTAAAGCATCCAAGAAAAATGTGTATCCAACCTTTGCTTGAAGACTGCCAGTGAGGGGGAGTTCACCACCTCCTTAGGCAGCCTATTCCACTGCTGAACTACTCTGACTGTGAAATTTTTTTCCCTGATATCTAGCCTATATCGTTGTACTTGTTGTTTAAACCCATTACTGCGTGTCCTCTCCTCTGCAGCCAACAGAAACAGCATCCTGCCCTCCTCCAAGTGACAACCTTTCAAATACTTAAAGAGGGCTATCATGTCCCCTCTCAATCTCCTTTTCTCCAGCACCAGAGTTCAAAAGCCTCAATTCTTTGATGCTCGGCCTTCCTTATGGTCCAACTTTCACAGCCATACATTGCAACTGGGAATACCATAGCCTTGACTAAACACACTTTTGTTGGCAGGGTGATGTCTCTGCTTTTTAGGATGCTGCCTAGATTTGCCATAGCTTTCCTCCCCAGGAGCAAGCATCTTTTAATTTCTTTGCTGCAGTCCCCATCTGCAGTGATCTTGGAGCCCAGGAAAATAAAATCTGTCACTATCTCCATTTCTTCCCCATCTATTTGCCAGGTATTGAGAGGGCTGGATGCCATGATCTTTGTTTTCTTGATGTTGAGTTTCAAGCCAACTTTTGCACTCTCCTCCTTCCCATTGTTTAGAAGAAGCCCAGAAATAGAAAAAGGTAAACTACCTGTTTTGTGTAAATACTATTTCATATGGTATTCAATACTGTTACTGTATGAGATAATATTTTTCCATTAAGTCTACTGTTGTAATACAACCCAGATTATCTGGCACAACCCACACGTTCTCCCTCAAAAAAGCAAAAGGTGAAATGCCAGGATGTTTTTGTTATCTCTTTATTTGCACCCAACAGTATTAATTTGAGGTTTTGTTTCCTCAGACCTCTGGAACATTCTGTGAGCATTCATGTCAATGAGCCTGTATTATGTTATTTAAAAGTTTACACACAAAAAGGACATGCTCAGTTGTTTCCATTTTTCCTTATTTGCAAATGCACTTGTATACCTATATCATTAGCCCTTTAAACTTCCCTTCCAAGTAGCAAGAAGGGAGATAGTAGGTTGGATCCAGAGTAATATTTCTGTGGTCACGAGGATTTCATCCCACGAAATGTACTTTTCCTGCTATTTGCCTCCTTTGGCAGCATGTAACCCCCCTCCCCCATCCTGCTCTTGTGAACCACTGGGAACAGAATTTGGGGCAGTTATACAGGACAGCAGAGGTGGGGAAATCATGCTTCAAGCATAGAAATGCTGTTACCCATAGACAATAGTCCAGATCAAAGTAAATGTAATAATCTGAAATAATTAAGATACCATAATTCAAAGATTATATTGGCTATCATTGATGTTACTACATGGTACAGTAATATCACAGCCATGCTTCTCCTCTAGAAAATGAGAATAAGTGACATAAATTGCATATTATGAAGACTAAACTTACCTTGAGAGGCATCTTTGCATGTTCATTTAATAGTGGAATATCAAATACTAATCTCCTCAATAAATGTTGCATCATTGAAGGCCGGAGTTGACTATAAGTAGAAAGAAAAGTTTGAATATATGGTTATGTATAAGGTTAGAAACAGGTTTATGTGAAACCACCAATGATAATTATTCTAGTCAAACAACAAAGGATCAATAGCAACTGTAAAAAAAATAATAAACACTGCTTGTTATCCTACATATAACCCAGGATTACACTTGGAAATAGTAGATATATAAAATGACACATCATTCTGAAAACTGCTTATATAATGGTAGAGCTGTCTCTGAATTTGATTAGCAGGATCTAAACTTCTTTATACTTTCTTACAGGAAACTCTTGACAAACCTGAAAAATCATCCAATTTTTGCCCTTCAAAATAAATCAATTTTTTAGCCCTCATGTTTGCAGTTAACATTTCTGAAACATATTTCATGCTTGAAGGATGACAACTATTCTGTACTGTATTTTGCATGTGTGCATGTATATACACAAAGAGCTCAGTGTATCAAACAATTTATTCTATTTATTCCTGGCAACATTGTTGAGTCCCATTGTTGTTGAGTTCTACTGATTTCCACAAGACCTATACCCAAAGGGTATAACCTGGGTTGTCATACTTTATTTATATGCCATTTAAAATAATTGCAAATTGGTTTAATTTTCTGTTATGATTACACATGAAAGCAGGGAAGTGGCAGATACCATCTATACCTTTCTTCATCAATCCCATTCTTTGATTATATACCACTGAACTACTACTGTTGTTTTTTTTTTTTTACTCCAGCAACACATTTTGCTGTCAAAGCCAGGGCTATATTCTTACCCACATATGGAGAGGAGGCACTCTTCAATAGAGTCCCGCTGAGCTTTGGTGAGTGAGCAGCCCTTGGAGAGTCGGTATACAGTATGTAGCAAGGAATCTATAAGGGAAGCATGGTGTTCGGTGCCAGCAAAAAGAGGAGCACATCTAGTCAGCAAAGGCAAAACAGCAGTACAGAGGTACCGATTGAGGGCCAAGGCCATATCTGTGGCACTCAAAGCAACCTACAAGATAAAAGGAAAAGCTATTCAAAGAGGTGAGATTTAATTGAAGTTATTACATAGAAACATCGTTATATTCCTTAACAGACAACTTCTTCAATTAAAATAAGAATCATCATTCACGGTTTGTAAAGGGTGTGGTATCTCTCATATCCTGGTGGGATCCTCTTGACACTCCACTCATTGCACAAAGCCTCAGAAGGACCATTACTGCACCTCTGCATTTTCAGCACAAGATGTTGTTGTCATCAGTGTCATTACTGGTGGCATCAGAACACTCAATTCTTTTAAAAAACAGCCCTGAAATATCAGTATATTACTATAGTGTTGTAATGACAGTTTAACCAGGTTATCTGAATAACCAGCTTGCTTTCTTTGTTAACAGGGCAGCATTCTGCACACCACAATGAAACAAAAAGTGTCAGTGCTGGACAGCACTGGTGGGAAGACTGGAGAATATGGCAGGATAAGAAAGGTCAACATGGCAAATTGGATTGTGTAGTCACAACTGTGGAGCAGTAACTGGAACAAGGGAAGGGCAGGAGGTGATGACAGAATCGTAGATTCATAGAATCATGGAGTTCCAAGGGATCTCCAGGGTCATCTACCCCCTGGACAATGCAGGAAATTCACAACTGCCTGCTCACCCGCAGTGACCCCAATTCCATGCCCAGGTGATGCCCTACTCTAACCATGACTGAAATAAATCATCCCCTCATAATTCAACTCAGGGAATTCCAGAAGTGTATCTGTGAATGCAAAATCATATATGGTGTAGTGGTTAAGAATGGTGAAGCCAAATCATCATGGTGCAGAAAGCCAGCATGGTGCAGTGGTTAAGGGCATTGTGCTCAGTCAGTTTGAATAGGTTGAGGATCCCTGGCCCTTGAGAGGTACATATGGCCTCAACCAGGGTCAGGACCAGAGGTACATATGGCCTCAACCAGGGTCAGGACCTTGAGAGGTGCATATGGCCTCAACCAGGGTCAGGACCCCCACCTGGTACAATGATCTCCCAGAAAAGCTGCAGGCCGTTTACGAGCTTGCTCAGTTTTGAAGCGCTTGCAAGATGCAGTTCTTCTAACAGGCATTTGGATAGGCCCAATAACTAGCAACATCTGTGTTGGCCACCTCCTGCAATGAATCTCCCCTGGATATGAGAAATATTTTGACAATTTCTATATACTGTTTTGATGATGGAATTTTAGAGAGAGATTTTAAATTAGTTTTATTTTTTAATTAATGTGATAACTGTGTTAACATCTTAAATTTATGTAACTTGCTATTATGGTGTTAACTACCCCAAGCTAGATCGCCAGGAGAAGTGGCATATATATCTCATAATGAATAAATAACTACTCCACATGCAGCCAGCTGGGTGACCTTTGGCCAGTCAGTTTTCATAGAGCTCTCTCAGCCTCACCCATCTCACAGGGTGTCTGTTGTGGAGAGAAGAAGGGTAGGCAATTGTAAGCCACTTTGAGACTTCTTCTGGTAGTAAAAAGCGGGGTACAAAAAAAGCTCTTTTTCTTTTCTCTATACATCTAATACTTAAGTTGAGAGCTGCTGGTGGGCGGAGCCCATTTGCTCAAAAAATGTTCAGCAAAATTGAGGAACCTCCTAGGTTCACATAAAAATCCAAGAACTTCAAACTAAAATTGGTGAGGGGGTTAAATTTATTTATTTATAATTTAATTTATATACTGCCAATCCCAGAAATTCTGGTTTACAACATCAACATATCTTTTCCCTCTTAATAAAACAGTAAGGGGCGTTGGGGTGGGCTCAGTCCATGATGGGGAAGGGCAACAATTGGTCCCATGGCCCTGGACTGACAAGCGGAGGGGCCAATCGGAAGGCACAAAGCGCCTTTCGATTTGCCCCTTACCAGGACAGACCAAAATTCCATCCAGCCAGGAGCAATCTGGAGACATGGCTGCCAGTCTGCTCCTGACCACCGCAGGGAGAGGAGGCCAGTAGGGCTGCCAAGGGGAATGAGAACAGAGGCCTGGACAGGCTGCGCCAGCCCTTTTCACCCCAAGGCTGTCCTAACTGTCAAGTCCAACTGCAAATGGCCTCAGAACCCTGACAGAGCTGGCAGGAGGCTGCAGAGTGCTCCCCCTCCCTCCCCCTCCCTTCAGGCCTGCTGCGAAGGAGCCTCTGACAGGCCCTGACTGAGGGAAGGAGGCCTTTCCAAGAGCAACACAGGGGAGCCTGAGGGCCTTCCTTTTGAGGGGGGAATTTTCCCCTTCTGCCAAACAGTTGCCTGACAGGGAGGCCACAGAAAAGCCCCTTCTCACTTAAAATACTGCTCTGGCCGGAGGTTGGACACAGCCAAGCCATGTGTCTTTCTTCTTTGCAACTCTGCAGATTTGAGGCCACTGCACACCGTTATTCTGCAGATGAAACTGGATTTTTTGTCTCCTGTTTCATCTGCACAACAACCCTGTGCAGTAGCCCTCAAGTCTTTCAATTCAACAACAACAACCTTTGTGGGAGGCCTTAAATGTTTCTTCTCTACCACAATCCTCTCCAAAGTAGCCCTTTCTGCTTGTGGAGCTGATCTTTATACTCTGCAGTTGAGCTGTAATTCCAGGAGCTCTCCAGGCCACACCTGTAGGTTGGCTACCCCTGGGTTGGAAATATTCCTGGAGGTTTGGAGGTGGGACTTCAAAATCGTACAATGCCTCAGAGTCCAGCCTTCAAAGGAGCCATTTTTGTCTGCAGTTGGGAGGGAGTGGTGCAGGTGTGTCCCTCCTGGGCTAGGGGCTATGGCCAGCCCTTACCAGCAACTGTTTGTATTCTGGGGCGCAGACAGGCAGACCAGCATCAGTCCTGTGAGTCTGGAAAGTGCAGGAAGATCTAAATAAATATTTACAGCCTTTGGGTAGTAAACAACAGGGTACAAAAATCCATTCTTCTTCTAAGGAGCAACCATGAAAGAAGCATGTGGGCACATAACATTTTATCAACAGTGAAAAAATGGAAAAGAAGGAACAGGGTGGACACCTATGTACTGTGACTACCCCATGTATATTAGGGCAGAGGGGCATTTTGGTGTCTGTGACCTAATTCTCACAAGAAGGAAAATGATGCAGAACTGGGGGGAATTGGTTGCCATGTAATCTTCCCTTAAGAAGAGTCTCCAGTCTTATTTTCCCTTCACATATCTGAAGACATGGCTCTGGAAAGCTCATCTGTAACCACTATGCCACAATTCCCAAAGGTCAGTCTTCTCCCACACTCAAGGAACATTCCAAACCACCAGTTCTTGACCCCCATATCTCCACACCCATGCCTTCATTTGCCACTAAGCCACCACAACCTCCCACACAACACACACATTCAACCCCATGCCCTTACAGACTGGACAATTCCTCCCCTTCCTCTTCCCACTGCCAAGCTCTAGAGCCCATTGTATTCTTGAATACAATGGGCTTTGCCCCTAGTACATAATAAAACAATAAAATCACAATTCATAAAAACAGCAATCCAATAAAACATCTTAATATTACATGATCCCAGATGGCGGTAACAATTAATACATCCAGACTGGGGGATGGACATGCTTCGGGGTAGTTCCTGCCAGTCTACTACCTAAACATGGCAACTGTGTGTGTGTGTGGGGGGGGTTCTAATTTCCTCAGTACTTGTCGCACTCAGCCTCAACCAAACGTCTGGCAGAAGAGCTCCATTTTGCAGGCTCTGTGGAACTGAGAGAGTTCCAACAGGGTCCACAGCTCTTCTGTCAGATCATTCCACCACGTAGGGGCCAGGACTGAAAAGGCCCTGACCCTGGTCAAGGACAAGGACAAGCATGCTTCCCAGGGTTCCAGGACCATCAGCATATTCATACCTGCAGAGCAAAGTGTCCTGCAGGGGGCATAATCCATCAAAAAGACAGTATGGCTATCTATGTTTGTACATATAGTGCAACTATCAGCTGATCTCCTTGCAGAGGATGCAGTTGGAGGAAGGAGCAGATGACCACAGGCCATTAATATCCTATATTTGATGGATTGAGTCAAAGTATATCTATACTGTGGGATTTAAAAAAACAGATCTTTCAAATTACAAATGACATTACCGTATCTAATGAAGCAGCAGCACGAAGATCTGGCAGAAAGCCAACTTCTAGAAGATGTAGAAGAAAATCCTGATCTTCAATTCCGTAGACCCTATCAAGGAACAATACCATGGCTGCCTTGTGGTCTGGGCAAAACCCCTCTGACATATCAGGTTCCACCACAGTACCATCTGAAAGACATTAATCAATTAATCAATTATGCCAATAACTTAATATACACATATCATAATGATAATTTTTGCCACAAGGATTGGACATATTACCTTCTTTTAGATTATTTTGATTTAGAAGGTCAACCATTTTACAATCTGAATAAAAATAACATGGCAACTAAAATCCAGATTAATCCCTACTCCAGTATGGGCACAATGGGCATGCCAAGATCAGACAGACCAACTGATAACCCCTTGCAATTGAAAATACAGAAAACTCTGGCAGATGTGAGAGCTTCACTGGGAAAATGGTTCCCAATTACAACACATACTAGATGACATATAATTTTTTAAAATTTATATTTATGTATTGTATTTATACCACCTGATACTTTTAGGTATTCTTAAACTTATGTGAGTAATATAATAATCTGAAAATGACCAAAACAATAAATTGTATAGTGATAAAATAGAGATTGAATACAAATTACAACCCATGTGATCAATAAGTGAAAAATGAATGTGTATACTCTGCAAAAAGAATCAGAAGTTAAGCTATTTTTTAAAGTTTTCATTAAATATTACTCAGCCTGTTCAGATCATGCAAAGACAGCATGAACTACTTATATCTACAAAGCCTCCTTGTAGAACAACGGATATAATTAACTAAAATAGAAAGCATAACTAGATCCTGGTTGACCAGTATGTAGCAGTCTAACCAGTCCCTTCCCAATCTTCCTTGGTGTCCAGGACAAACTTTCATAACAACGCCCTGATAAAGGCCATAAACCTTCATGCCATGGAATGCTACCTATAGAGCTAGTTTGGTGTAGTGGTCAGGAGTGCGGACTTCTAATCTGGCGAGCCAGGTTCGATTCTGTGCTCACCCACATGCAACCAGCTGGGTGACCTTGGGCTCGCCACGGCACTGATAAAACTGTTCTGACTGAGCAGTGATATCAGAGCTCTCTCAGCCTCACCCACCTCACAGGGTGTCTGTTGTGGGGATAGGAAAGGGAAGGCGACTGTAAACCGTTTTGAGCCTCCTTCGGGCAGAGAAAAGTGGCATATAAGAACCAACTCTTCTTCTTCTTCTTTCCATTACCTGTACTAAGTCTCAAGGATAAAACCTGACACTCACTTGCACCTTGTATGCTGTCTATAAAAAACAGCATTTGTCTCAAAGATAATTTGTGTGGCAGAAAATTATGGCAACCAATAAATAACTTTGAAGTTGGGGTTACGGTATATGCTACATACCTAGAGTAACTGTCAAAGAATGCATTGTGTAGTGTTTAATGCTTTTGTTTTTATCAGTTTACTGTCTTTGAAAAAAGCTGATCATCATTAAATGCTTCTGCTTCATGACAACCAGCAGTTTCCACTGCCATCCTATATTTTTATATGTAAACTAGTAGTAAAGCCCATTGTGTACTGTAATACAACAGGCACTAGCTCATGGTTTAGTGTGGGTTTTGTGTCTGACTTGCAAATCGGCAGCCCTAAGAGGAGGTCTATCTGTGCACAAGAGTCCTGATCCAAATCAGGTTCAAATACACCCAGGAAGTGTGGAATTCCAGAACATGAACCTACATCTATCTGGCAACCTTACCTCCTCTCTGCAATGTTTTCTTGACCTGAAATAGGCCAGGGGCACTATGTGGCTGTAGAGGCATTATACCATTTTGAGGGTCCACTTCCACAGAATATTTCCAATCCAGGGGTAACCAACCTCCAGGTGGGACCTAGAGATCTCCTGGAATTACTGCTCATCTCCAGACTATAAAGATCAGCTCCCCAGGCAGAAACGACTGCTTTGGAGGGTGGACTTTGAGGCATGATACGCTTCTGCTCGGAGGCCTGCAGGGAAACCTCCCCCACCCCCTCCACTCCCCGCCGAGTCCCCGGCTTCCCTGTGGGCCTCGGAGCAGGCCCTCCTTGTCCCCGACATGGCTGCCCTGCTCAGAGGCCCACAGGGCAGCCTCTGCCACTCGAGCCGCTACCCAACGAACTGCAGCCAGTCAGGTAATGGGCCAATTGGAAGGCGCAAAGCGCCTTCCAATTGGCCCCTCACCTGGACAAACAAGAATTCCAGCCATTCAGGCGAGGGGCCAATCAGAAGGTGCAAAAACAGATTGGTCCCACCCACTTAGGCATTAACCAATTATGAATACTATTCCCAGTGGTTTCACATTCTTTTCTGCTAACTCTTATCTCAAAATGATTTTTGACTCATAGAATACATATTTAATTTCCACAAGTGATACCAAGGTAATTTAATCTTTAATCAGCTTTTTTTTTTTTTTACAGAATGCAGGAGGAATAAGACTTGTGCTCAAATTTTCTTACCTTTTGCTATTGTTGGCATGTGGAAAGGAATGCTAATTACACCCACCAAATCTTCTAATGGAATCAAAGACCGCAGAATAGATCTGATTCTAATAGCTTCACCTTTGCCAGCATGGATTAGCTAACAAAGGAATAATGTGAGAACATAAGACTAGTACCTGAATGCAGTTTTATATTCCAAATGCATATATTACTGTTTTATACTTAGTAATATTATAAATAACACATATTACAATTATTTCACAATGAAAGGCTAAAATAATGGGGGCTGGAACAAGGGACATCAACAAACTTAGAATGGCTTTGTGGTATTCACCAGCTTATTCTTTATTCATATGGCTTGCAGTTTATGAAAACATAGTTTCTAATTACAACACATACTAAATGATATCTAGATAATGGGAAAGTTGGCATGCTAAGTAGTTACAAGCTCAAATTCTCCAGTTCAATTACATGTTAGGCTAACTCCTAATCAGTTTTCCTCAGTGTTTCCTGATGTGATTCTGTTTGAGCACAAGAAGTGTGCTGAGCAGATTTGTGCCTGCATAGTGGCTGCTTTTAGCCCATTCCAAGAACCAGGGAAAAGGAGGCACAGGACTCATGGTCATGAGATATTAAACTGATCCATTTGTACAGGGTACAGAATTTGCTGTTTGTGCTCTCCCTTGTGTCTGCACAGTAAGAGGCAATCTTTAATTAGACTGCTAGCTGATTGGCTAGACTTTTTCACATGCAAAAAGCTGGGTTCTTGTAAGATTCATTGGGTTCAGGAGAAGACACCAAAGGCCCCCAGAGCAACTAACAGTAATTCTTACCTTCAAATCTTAAACTAAATGTTTTATTTTTACTATATGCCTTTTAAAATTGGAGGTGGTTGACAGATGAATGGCAGATGAATGGCACGAGGTGTTGCTGCAGGAAAGCCATCTAACCATGTGAGAAAGCAACTTACTGAACTAGTGGCTGCCACTCACATTAAGCAGATCAACAAGCATTTAAATATCATCAATTACAACTAAACTTCATCCTAGACAGTTTAAATCCATATTTTATTTGCCCAATGATATAACAAGGAGCTTATTTTCCATGAGATACGCTTGGAGAGAAACAGCAACAGTATCAGAGGATGCCAGGGCTGTGATAGAAGCTATTTGTTCACAGAGCACAGATATTCCTTTAGCAAAAGTAATAAACCTACATGCATTTCTGGAGCACAGCGTCCTAAGAGATCAATCAAAGCAGCATAAAAAGTCATGATGGCATTCCCCATGTGAATTGTGTCATCCTCTTCTTCCACTTCACTTCTAACATTTTTTTCCCAAGAAAAATAAAACACACAAAGATAAGGTATTTTTTACAATTACAACCTCCCCCCACCCCCATCAGAGAATTGCATATGATAACTTAAAGTTTGAACAGAAGTTCAATCTCTAGTATATTCAGAATAATGTACCAGAACTGATAAAATCATCAAGCATATTCCTAGAGGCTACATTCTGACCCAGTTATCTGACTTAATAAAAAAGTAGCTCTTAATGTACTTCCATTCTCCAGCAAATTTGTTCTGGTTCTTTTAACATTTTAGCATAGGAAAATGTGACTTTATCATCTAAAGAGAGCCAGCTTGGTGTAGTGGTTAGGGGTGTGGACTTCTAGTCTGGCGAGCCAAGTTTGATTCCCCACTCCTCCCCCACATGCAGCTAACTGGGTGACCTTGGGCTCGCCACAGCACTGATAAAGCTGTTCTGACCAAGCAGTAATATCAGGGCTCTCTCAGCCTCACCCACCTTACAGAGTGTCTGTTGTGGGGAGAGGAAAGGGAAGGCAATTGTAAGCCACTTTGAGAATCCTTCAGGTAGAGAAAAGTGGCATATAAGAACCAACTCTTCTTGTTCTAAAATTTATTTCTTTAAGTTTATGGCACAACCCATCACCACTCATGGGACGCAGAGGAGGGAACTGTTCTAAGGTCAATATTAATTCCTTCATATATGTATGGATTATGCCCTATTGTTTACTATTTAAAGAATTCTTCACAAACAGTAATTGTTATCAAACCATCATGAAAGCTTTGAAAAAGAGAATCTCCCTGTCTCTCACATGTGACATTTAGAAAGCATAAAAATCTATGTCCTGTCACCTATACAGTCAACGTATATGAAAAAATTTGTTTTAAATGTGCTATATTGTCATATGATGAAAAACAGAATGAATTAAGTTACTGATTTACAAAATAACAGAAGATAAGCCAAATTCTACGAAAAAAAGGTCTATCTGCAAGTGTAGCTTACCCCATCCTGTGTAGTGACTGCCGGAAAAGCCGTACCCAAGTCTCACCTGAAAACCACTCAAGAGTATAGCTCCTTTCTATTCTATCTTCCCTTTTGTGATAGCACAGAACCACTATTTTTTAAAATTGAGTTGTTGATATTTTCAGCATTAAAAAGGTCAGGTTGTTAATAATGATGTTCTAAAAAGCCGAATGATAATAATGATGTTTCTGTATGAACTTGTCCATGTACTGATTCTATTGTCTTCTGCCAGCTAGTGAAAATATATTTCTTTCTTTTGGCATTCCCTTCCTTATCCATCTTATGATTGTTTACCACTTTGAACACCTAATTAGATGAAGAAAATGTTTTCCATAAATAAGTAATAAATGTTCTGCGGCTCTGGTTTATGTGCCACCGTTGTCTGATATGATGGGTGGCCATGGTGATATGGCTTTTTCACCTCACAGATTGCACAGTTTGCTAAGTTTACCATGTCAATGTAAGACATTTTTAAAATGATCCACTTTCAGTTACATATTTGCAGAGTGTGCCTTACCCCCTTTTTAAATATCTTTATGAATCTCTAGGGCAGTTTTCTCAACTTTTATACTGTAGGGAAACCCCTAAAACATTCTTCAGCCTTTCAGAAACCCCAGAAGTGGTGCAATCATGCAGAATACCATTGGGAAGCGTAGCCCACCTGAGGACCCTCCCAACCCCTCCAACCCCATGATTGGACATTTTGGGAGTGAGGTTGACATGACCATATATCGTCATATCACCCAATAAATGTTTAACAAATGTTTTAAAATATATATAAATTAATTAACTCTCACCCATTTGGGAAACCCTTCCAGGGCTGTCAAGAAGCCCCAGGATTTCACAAAATCCTGGCTTTTAAGAATGTTTTAAAATTGTTGTTGCTTTTTAATTCTGATTGGGGTTATTTAGAGATCTTTTTGCTTGTGATGGTTTTAGGCTATATCTTGTTACTTCTTTTAAATAATTTATGTTGGTTCTTTATATCCCAATTACTTTCTGTAATAATTCTATTAATTTTATGATATCAATACTATTTAAAAATGGTTATGCGGTGGTTTTTTCAATATTTCTTCTAATTCTTGACAGCCTTAGACTAAGAGAACAGCCTATAAATATAATTTAAATAACTATTCATAGAAAGAATATTTTGTTTTGAACTTGAAAGGATAAGCTTTTACTTTCTTTATAGTTATTCTTATCACAAACAAATCCCCATGGGTTGAATTTTAAATACAGTAAGTGCCTTCAGACACAGCACAGAACAGGTCTGGAGAAGACAGCTACTCCCATTCTACCTACAATGTTCTATTGGATCCATTACTTGGTGAAGGTCCATCTCTTGTATGATCTTCTGATATGTGTATGGCTTCCTCCATAGCAGCAAGCAGGCCATTCCCACCTTCTCCTCTCAGTGCTGGCCCAAAACATTCAGGACGTCGAATAAGTAGCCTGACCACCACATTAGCATTCTCTTCAACACTCTCTCCTACAACAATTCAGAACAGCCAATTATTAATGACTAGGAAATATTACAAAAACATGTACATAGAAAGACCAACTGGGCTAGGGGAACAAGAATAAGCACCATGATGTTTGTTATCATGCCAATTGGAGCAGAGATTCTAGCTATTTTACAAGTCAGTTGCTATGAAAGCTGAAGAGTAGAGCCATCTGTTTTCTTTGTCTGACAGAGCTGCGTACAATCCTTGCCACTGTTTGGACTGCATCTCTTCTGTTACTATCAATGAAGCTGGAGGATAAGAAGTCACATTCATAGCACTTAATTCTATACAGGTTCTCAATTTTCCTCGAGGTAGCAGGCACTTCTACCACACACAAAGTCCATGAAACCCACTATAATCGGAAAAGGTACTACTCTAGATGAGCTGAATATAAGCAATAGAATAAAAGCAATAGGTCTTTTGGCTTATTGCAACCTGGTCTTCCACTCATTTGGCTGGAGATGACTCAGATGGGGGTTTGGAATTATCACTCAAACTCACAATAAACAACTTTGGGTAATAGGAGGTCAGGTTCGGTTGGACCTGAGGAAGAATATCAAACCCATTGATGCATGCAACCATAATACTCCTGGGGCCACAGTACTCCCTCCACCATCATACTCCCCTCATTCTTGGATGTATGCTGGAGACATAATAGGGATGCTTAGATGGGAAAGACTAAAGGCATGGAGTCAGAGCAGTCAGTTCCAAGCTGGCAGAGAATCTTTAGATCTTTAGATTCTTACAGGAACAAGTTCCCCTTCTGTTCTAGAAGTGAACAGTCCAAGGAATGTATGCACAGTGAAGCCAATATGACTTCCAGATGGTTAGGTGCCAGACTGGTGGAGGCAGCAGCTGAGGCTGATGCTCCTTAGAGACAGATATCTCCTTAGACAGCCAGCTTGATGTAGTGGTTAGGGGTGCAGACTTCTAATCTGGTGAGCCAGGTTTGATTCCGCACTCCCCCACATGCAACCAGCTGGGTGACCTTGGGCTTGCCACAGCACTGATAAAGTTGTTCTGACTGAGCAGTAATATCAGGGTCCCCACAGGCTCTCTGTTGTGGGAAGAGGAAAGGGAAGGTGAATGCAAGCCAGTCTGAGACTCCTTCAGGCAGAGAAAAATGGCATATAAGAACCAACTCTTATTCTTCTTATATTTGAACTTTGTCTTAGATTATTTCACTGGTGGTTCTGAGGAATTCTTCAGAATAAGCGATTTGGAGTGTTGTCTTAGAGGCTCTGATGCTAGAACTAGTGGAACCAAGATGACCAATGCCAGTCTCAAATGGCACTTGGAACTGCCCAATGGATAAGTACTTTGTCAATTCAAGTACCTTTTTGTAAAAGGCAGCTTTTAGCCTCAGTGCCCTGCTGATTCAAACCTTTGGGTGAATTGTTGGCACATTCTATAGGCAGCCATGTTATTACCTTCCCTGAGGCACTTCAGACACAGACATGAACAGACACAGCAGAGAATACAGTGCAAGATTGCACACTGGAGAAGCTGAGAAGAAAGCAAGCCTGTATAACACTTCACCTCATGATCAAGACAACTTAGAAATATTTTCATGTACATATGTATACATACACAAAAGCATACTCAGGAACAGGAGAAAGGCTAGGATATTCCTATTCAAGTGGCAGCAAAGAAGAAACTGAGGGAAGGGAGTGCCATGCCCTCAAAGCACATGACAGTTTAGGTGAGAAAAGGCATTCACCCTGGAGCTGTTGAGCTAGAAACTTTTATCTGTGGCCAGTCTACACACATGTGGGACTGCACAGAAGATAAATATCATGTTCCTACTAATTCTATTATTTGGATACATTCTGAAGCAGCAACTTTTGCTTTCCAACAATAGCAACATTCCACAAAACTTTCTCAGATATGGACTTACTTCTACATGTACATACATATAGATCAATAAAATAATAGCAGAGGGGAAAAATAAGTAAGGAAGAAAGGCATAACATGAACACAGAGCAGACAATACACACCCTAGCAAAACTGCATCATTTCAAGTTCTAATCTTCAAAGTACTGCAATAAGACTGACAAATAATGGATTAGGCACAACAAATATATATTTATACTAGGAAGAAAACCCATTGTAACCAGGAAAGCAATGGGCACTAAGAACCAGGGGACACTGGGAGGTGCCTTTCTCTCTCCCTCTTCCTCTCACTGTCTGTCTCTCAGTGTGCCTCACAGCAGGAGACATAGCAGGTAAATAGGGCTGGTCTGTTTGTCTCTCTCTCCCTCCATTGCAGCAGGGGTGGCTCTCTCTGTGTCTCTCTTTCCGTGGCAGCAGGAGCCATAGCAGGTAATTAGGGCTCGTTCTTAGGAGGGAAGCAGGGCTGGTCAGCAGCCTGGGGCAGCTCTCTCTGTGACTCTCTCTCCCTCCCTTGCAGCAGAAGCGATAGGAGGGAATAAGGGCTCGTGTTCGGTCTAGCAGAGCTCTGTGTGTCTCTCTCTGTTTCTGGCATGGCTGAGAGGAATGTGGCTAGTGTCCAGGGAGGGAGGCAGGGAGCTGTAGGGGCAGGGCCAATCAGCGTGCACCCTGATTAGCCCTATTCCAACTTGGACAGCCGGACATGTTCCACCCCCAGGCTGTTTCACAAATATATAGAGGAACCATGGATAAGGACATATAATATATATATATAATAAATACACAAGTTCTTTTAGTACCATTGCAAAACACAGCAAAACGAAGAAAATCCAAGTATCGTTCTCCTTCTACTGGATTCCATCCAATATCTGGGTAGCCCTTTGAAATCAGCAAAGGGCAGCTTTGCAAACCACATCCAGCCAAGTAGCGTACTACCTAAGAATAAAGCAAAATTAAAGAAGAGTGTGTTTACTGCAAAAAAAAAAAAGGTTCAAAGTAGTTTTGTAGTAGGAAATTTTCTTCTACTCCCTGCATTCCTTCTCAAGTATTCCATCTGTTGCACTCTTCAGATATGCCCTTTTCCCATCAAAACTATAATGTCATTGTTATTCAAAAAACTTGGACTGCAGCTGCCCCAGAATTGGATAGCTACTATACATATGTGGTCAAAGCAGTACCGGACCAGGTGACAAGGAGGTTCACAGGAAATTTGGGTACCCTTGAACAAGCTAGCACTGGCTGTCCTACTTTCTGATGCCAATTGTTTTCTAAATTTTTACTGTAGGTTTATTTCACAAAAATGCAGAAATTGTGAAGGGAAAGCTCAAGACAACAGTTTTTAAATAAGAAAAGAAAGACAGAAACTGAGCAAGGATCCATTTTTACAAATTTAGCAAAATGTTTAGAGTGATACTTAGTCCTCACTGGGCCAATATTCACCTTTATTAAATTAGTTGTATATGATATTGTATGTACTTTGTTGTCCTCCAAATATGTGACCTTTTTACTGCTTTGTGGTCTATATTATACTGTGGGTTTTTTTCATTCTCTGAACCAGTAATCCAGTCTTTACAACCATTGCAGGACCTTTAAACACCAATCAGATATGCTGAGAGGGGATTGGTTGCCTACAGAGAGTGACAGGCCACTTTGAAACACATCTACAGCACATTGCTCCCTCTTCTGCCTTTTCCAACAGCTACTGAGGAGGGTAAAATGCTCAAAAAGGTGGCTGGAAAAGGAGAGATGGCTTGAAGGTGAGGAGGGCCAGTGAGGCATAATATACTATCGCATGCTTGCCTGCAGGTTATGTGCCACTATTTTGATCAATGTGTGGAAAAGCCCTCAAATTTCAATATTAAAATGTATGCATATCTTTAACCACTCCTGTGGAGCAGATAAAATAAAACAGTAAGGGACCTGAGGGCGGGCCCTGTCTGGGATGAGGAAGGGTACCGATTGGCCCCTTTCCCCGGATTGTCAGTCCACTGGCTCGCGATTGTTCCCTTGCCACCGGACTGACGAATTGGGAGGCGCCGGACTGACGAATGAAACGCATGCAGCCGACCGCTGCCATTTCCTCCATCGCAACGGACAGCACACATTGCCGCCTGGCTAAGCAGCCAAGAGGAGCCAGTGACGTCGGCGGCAGCGGCCGCACCCGCAGATAAAACAGGTTGCCCCCGGGCCACCCACCCCAGAGTAGCCGGCCACGGCAGTCACATTGGTGCCGGCAGTGGCGGGGGCCTCAGAGCGCCAGCCTCAACTCTGCCCCAGCCCCGAGCCTGCCTGCCGCCATTTCCTGCCTTGCCGATAGCAATGGAGGTAGGTGGCAGCATGGGAGGGGGGAAGAGGAGGAGGCGGCGGGGGCCTGAGAGTGATGGCCTCGACTCTACCCCAGCCCTGAGTCCGCCTGCTGCCATTTCCTCCCTCACCGCCACCTACAGAGGTAGGCGGCGGCATAGGGGGGGAGGGGAAGCGACGGGGGAAGGGAAGGCGGCGGCAGCGGGAAAGGCTCCCAGGCTGCCCCATGGCCGGCCTCCGCTGCGGGGGGGCAGGCAGGCGGAGAGCCGCCCCACCCAATACACGACACCCACTAGCGCCTGCTGTATTTAAAGTACAGCGGGCTTAGTTTCTAGTTTGTACATACTTTGAATGGTATTATGCCTAATAGTTTTCCTGATCCAATAAAGCACTCCACAGATGGAATTATTTTTGAGATATAGATCAAGCTTACCAGTTACATTAAATCCACATAATGGTCACCTTTAGATAACAGTTGTGTAACTTACTCTACGTGGGCCTACCCTTATCCCAGCCCCATAAGTTACTACTGGTCCAGAATTCTGTGGCTCAGGTCCTCACAGGAACATCTTGGAGGACATTCAGCTGGTACTTCAGCAGCGACACTGACTTCCAGATTAATTTCAGATCAGGTTTAAGTTGCTGGCAATTACCTTTAAAGCCATATGTGGTCTGGGCCCAGCATACCTGAGGAACTGCCTTTCTGCCTATGTCCCCTGTAGACAATCCACTCTACAAATACCAAGCAACTGGTGGTCCCTGGCTTTAAAGCACTACATCTGGCCTCAACTAGGGACAGGATTTTTTCAGTCCTTCACCCCACCCCCCACCCCCGCCTATGGGATTTGCTCCTGAGGGACATCAGGGCCCTGACAGACCTGGTTCAGTTCTGCAGGGCCTGCAAGATGGAGTTCTTCCACCAAGCATATGTTTGGGGACAGTGAGCTGACAACATTGCATACCCCCTAAAGAAAAGTAACTCCCTTGAAAACATCTGATCAGAAAAGCAACCTACAATGAAATGATAACCATGTTGGTGGTGCTGCTAATCATAAGTACTAAACAGTGGGTTGTAGGATGCTATAAATTGTTTTTATGCATTTTTGTTACTAATTTTTAAGATGTACATAGCCCTGAACCAGCTTGCTGATAGGGCAGTATAAAAATCTAATAAATAAATGGATAAATTAAATAAATAAAATATAGTTGTGGGAGGGGACCACAGCCTGCAAGCACAGGTATAAACTTGGTATAGCCACACCATCACTAAAGGCTTCTGAGTGAAGTACTGATGGCACCAATCAGCTGTTCAATTACTGGTTGACCTTGTCACAGGCTATAAACTTGTGACATTATATATATGTGGTATGATACTTGTGTGTAGACATGTAAATAATTACCCAGATAATTACCTTCTCAAGATCAGGCTCCCTTAAAGCTAGAGCAAGTTCGTTATTATCCATCACAGATGCTGCTGCAACGTCTAAAGGAGTTGATCCACGCATAGAAGGGGATGCTGTTAAAAGAACATTTTAAAATTATTATGTATGAGAAATGCATAAAATTAGTATTATAGATACCTCAGCAAAGCAAAATAAACAAAAAGCTATCCACAAGAAGTATGTTCTTCATGCTACAGCCGGAATTCCTCATTTAATAACTACACAGCCATTACTTTTTATACCCCAAAGTACTGTGTTATACAATTTAGTAACAATTTTATAATAAAGCTTTATTTTACATGTTGTTGTTAGGTGCGAACTCATGTCCGACCCTTCGCGACCCCATGGACAATAATCCTCCAGGCCTTCCTGTCCTCTACCATTCCCCGGACTCCATTTAAGTTTGCACCTACTGCTTCAGTTACTCCAACCAGCCACCTCATTCTCTGTTGTCCCCTTCTTCTTTTGCCCTCAATCGCTCCCAGCATTAGGCTCTTCTCCAGGGAGTCCTTCCTTCTCATGAAATGGCCAAAGTATTTCAGTTTCATCTTCAGGATCTGACCTTCTAAGGAGCAGTCAGGGCTGATTTCCTCAAGGACTCACCGGTTTGTTCACCATGCAGTCCAAGGGACTTGCAAGAGTCTTCTCCAGCACCAGAGTTCAAAAGCCCCAATTCTTTGATGCTTGGCCTTCCTTACTTTCACAGCCATACATTGTAACTGGGAAGACCATAGCCTTGACTAGATGCACTTTAGTTGGCAGGATGATGTCTCTGCTTTTTAGGATGCTGTCTAGATTTGCCATAGCTTTCCTCCCCAGGCAAACGTCTTTTAATTTCTTTGCTATTGTCCCCATCTGCAGTGATCTTGGAGCCCAGGAAAATAAAATCTGTCACTACCTCCATTTCTTCCCCATCTATTTGCCAGGAATTGAGAGGGCCAGATGCCATGATCTTTGTTTTCTTGATGTTGAGTTTCAAGCCAACTTTTGTACTCTCCTCCTTCACCCGCATCAACAGGCTCTTTAGCTTCTCTTCACTTTCTGCCATTAGAGTGGTATCATCTGCATATCTGAGGTTGTTGATATTTCTCCCTGCAATCTTGATCCCAATTTGTGACTTATCTAACCCCGCCTTTCTCATGATGTGCTCCGCATACAAATTAAATAGGCAAGGCGACAGTATACAGTACATTTTACATACTCATCCCAAATAACATTTAGCGTCTACATGAGGCACGAATAATATAGAACTATTTAATAAACAGGCTGCACTTGCAATAACTATGGTGATAAATGCAAGGGTTTTGGAATAATAGTCATTAATGTCTGCTTCTCTTTTCAAGGAGTATCATTAACAAACCATTGAACCAAGAATTCTAACAAAATAGGATGAAATATTCAATATATCGACTGTGAAACTGACCCACTTACCTCTGGATTCTAGTTTCAGGACACTTTAAATTAATACTTACCAAGCCCAACACTGCTGTTTTCCAAAAGATAGCTAAGATGATCAAACATAGCCTTTTGATTCTGTCTGCTGATGCGGCAAAAATAGCATAGAAAACGACAGCAATTTGCCACCATCTTAGGAAAGGTGATTTCCTAGACAAATGATATTAAATTAGTGTGCAAAAACTATGAATGTTAGTGATCCATCTGTTTTGCTGCACATTTTAGAGAAACTGTGGTCCTTGTGACTGATAATCTTGTACATATTCCTAACAGTCAAACTTAATGAGATGCTAGCCACAAAACTGTCTGTTCAGCATTTCTAAAGGCAATTAGCATACACACACACCAATTCATACTAGGACCACAGCATAGGATAAGAAGGGGTCAGTGTGAAACCAAAACAAATTTTGAGTCCAGTGTCACCTTTAAAAGCAACAAAGTTTTATTCAAGGTATAAGCTCTGGTGTACATGGACACCTCTTCAGATACCTTTGTTCTGCTGCATAAAATAAGCCAGAAAGCCTTGGCTTTAGCAGAGAGCCTCTAAGAAGTCTCCAAAGACTCTTCCCCAAGGAACTGGCTCTACAGACATCCATCACTGCTGTTCCTGAACTCAAGATAGGAAGCATCTAGCAGAAACATACTAGCAAGTCTATTAGTGTGCAGGGGAAAATAGCATCACAGAGTTCATTTCCTTTGCCACATAAGACCCAGTACTAAATCCTCCCTGTCTGTCTGTTAAAGGACCACAGAATCACTGAAGTCTAATGTACATTTTTAAGAGATGGATAATAGCAGCCAGGCACTTTCCCCTTGTATCTTACTCCAGCTGCCCTTGAGAACTTATGTACCAGCTTGCAATAATGAGATATTGAGATATTGAGGGAGGTCTCAGCTAGGGATGGGCATGAACCCCTTTTTTGCAGCTCTATTCATGGTTTGCAGATGAACCACAAACAGAACTAAGAACCAATATGTTCTATTGGGAACCAAATTGATTTATATCAGTTTGTGACTAGGAATGTGCACACACAAAAATTTGGCTTGTTTTTGGGTTCAGATCAATTCTTACCTCACCCAAATCCCAGTACTGTTATAGAGATTTGGGTTCAGAAATATCCTGGAAATCCAGATTTTTTTCAACTTTGAGGCATTTAAAGTGACTCAGAACCATTTAAATGCCTCAGAGAACAGCTGATCTTACTGAGAGAAGCCTCTCTGTAGATCAGTTGTTTGACAGGCTGTGAGGGCAGCAGTTTGAACAGGCCTTCTGAACACAGCCCAACAAACAGCTGATCCAGAGAGCGGCTTCACTACATGGCTCAGTGATTTGTTCAGCTTGAGGGCAGACTGAACCAGCCCTCCCCATACAACCTATCAAACACCCAATTCCTTGGAGACGATTCTTTCCTCAGAATCAGATTGGGCTGTGAGGGGAGGGCTGGTTTGAACTGCCCCCAGTCCAAAAAATATCTGATTCCACAGAGAGATGTCTCTCTGCAGGATCAGCTTGGGCTGTTTGGGGAGGGATGGTTTGAACCAACTCTCCCTGCACAGCTCAAACAACATCCCATGGAGAGGCTTCTTTCCCTGGAAGCAGCTTGGGCTGTGTGGGGAGAGCCAGTACAAACTGCCCCCCACAGTCCAACAAACAGCTGATCTCAATTATTTTTTAGATTGGGGGAGCAGTTTGAACAGGCCTAACAAATAGCCAATCCATGGAGAGAAGTCTCTTTGAGGAACTTGGGCTGTGTGTATGGGGGCTAAAACACCCTCCCCACAGAGCCTGTCAGCTGGCTGCCAGCAGTCTTTTGTTTTCCTTCCTTTTGAAGAAGGGATTGTGAAAAGGAGGGTTCAAATGACTGCTGTACATTTAAACTTAACTGCTGACCAATGGGCAAGTCAAGCTATTAAGTTTAAATGGCTGGCAGCCATTTCAGGGCTCCCTTTTGTTTCCCCTGCCTTCCCAAGTGACAGAAGTAAAAAGGATCACTGGAGCAGAGAGGATAGAAAGATAAATTGATTTGAGGTTTAACAATTCAGTTTACAAATCAATTAGAGAATCATGGGTCTTTTTAAAGGACGCAAACAAACAAACACTGAATCAATCCTGATTCTCACATCCGTATTTGTGCCCCCTTCTTTCTTGCTTGCTGCTGCGTTTGGTGGACTGGAGCCATTTAAATTTCTGTTCTTATGACCAAACTGGTACTTGGATTACAGATTATTTACAGATTATTTTCTTGAACGTTCTATCCTGTTAAGAGTGTATTCCCTCTCTTTTCCACAGGATGTGTTTTAAAGATGCTCTTTTGAAATTCTGAGCTGAACTCTTAGAGTGGAAAAAAGAAAGGGGGAATACCTCATTTTCCTTTCTCTTGCTGTTCTCATTTAGGATCCTTCATGACTCCTCAGTCTCAAAAGAGAGAGGAGTAACAACTGTAAACATCATTAAATCAGGAAATCTGAAACTGCTGCTTGCTGTTCAGCAATGTGAACTCAGTACTTTTATATCCCCTCTGCTCAGGTTTTCTGTGGCTAACAAATTTGCTTTCCTGTTCCTTTTACTGATATTCCATGCAAACTAATATACTAAGTGTGCTTATTTGGTAAAATGAAATTGACCAAGGCTGTCCACAGCTAAGAACATAAAACAGAATGCAAGTTTAGCTTGGATTCACTCAAGGGGCTAAGGTAAGGTCCAGTATCCAGAACTACCTTTCATATTTGCTGTTTTTGCAGAGGTGTGGTTCAGATCCAACACCTGGTTGGGGAATTATAACAGAAAGTTTATAACAGAAAGTCCCATGCATCAGAAGTCAGTCTGATGCACACACTGGATTTCAAGATGACCCTACTTGGAGCCTCAGTGGATGTTAAGTAACTGAATGATGGACAGGCAATAACATTTGCTAGTACATTACCTTTGACTCGCCCCCTCCAAGTACATTCACCATAACTTCCATAACAGTCTCATGCATCCCCAATGCCCTCATAAGGTTAGGATGTTGGTAAAAAACTTTATTGTTCATGATGTCCCTGTGCAGCAAAAGGAAAATAATTACAACTGACAATTACACTTTGTTTTCAGTTTCATGCCAATTTGCATAGTATTTTGTACAAAGAAGATGTTTTTAGAAGAACATGCAGTACAAAGATTGCACAGATCACAATTCCATGTTGTAGGGACATCAGATTTAATTAACAGGATTGCATCCATAACTACATTGAATTATGAAATCAAAAAGGAGAGTTGATAGCTCAGGAGTAAAGCATATATATATATTAGGCAGAAATTTCAGATTTAAACCATCTCCAGTTAGATACTCTGTGCTGACTGCTCAGCTGCTGCCACATGTGGAGAGTCTCTGGCCTCCAAGTCTTGCCATGACAAGGTCACGGGTATCCACAGCCTGCAGCACAGGATTCTCACCTGCACTGCCATATGAAATAGGGAGTGGGGTATGAGTTCCACCTGATTATTCATATTCAGCAATCTTGGCACTCACAAGGATCCATCAGTGCATGGCAAGCATGGGGGTGTTCATCCAGCAATGCTGGCACCATTGGTATGATACTGGTTGGTTGCCCCATCTTTTGTCTGGCCTGGTAGTGCCTTCCCCTGCCACCACTACTCTTACTTTTTCTTTACCCCCACTGTAAAATACAACATGAAGCAAATATGGGAAGAAGGGGGCTGGGAGAAGGACAACAGGGGGAGGAAAGCAAAAATGTTGAGAGCCAAGCACTGGGTGGAGTCTAGATATATCAGACTTGAAAAATAGTGGTATTTTCTGATAATATTAATATGATATTAAGAAGGAAAGCCAAATTAATTCAGCTCTGTGGCATTTAAAGGGGTCAAGATCTATTTAAAGGCCTCAGCATCCCACAGAGCCTACCAAAAAGCTTACGGTCTATAAAAGGGCCCAGTTTGAACCACTCCAAACATAGAATCCAACAAACAGCTGATCCTGTAGAGATGGGCTTGGGATTTGAACCAGGGGCCCCTGCGGAGGCTGCTGGCTTGCAGCCATTTTAGCAATCACCTTTGCTTCCCTTCCTTTGAAGGAGAAGGAAGTGAAAGCCATTAAAACTTATCAGCTGACAGTCGGATCCCAAACGCTGTTATGTTTACATGGCTGGAAGTCACCTTGCTACCAGGAAAAAATACCTAGACCTAATGAAGACCAAAAACCAAAACTCTCTAAATAAGATATGGGACCGTTTTACATAGGCCTTCCAGACATGTAACAATAAGACATTCCGGTAATTTGTAGGACAGGGTCTAGAGGGCAATCGTCCAGTTCCTCTGTACTGGAAACTGTGCATTGACCATTTTTTCAAAGTTTACCATGACCAACAGATGATAGCAAAAAATGCATCCCAGAAGAGACCCCAGACTAGCATCCAGTAAAAGACAATGAAATCAGAAAATTAATTTCTAAGCTATATTCCGGTAAAGCATTAGGCCTAGATGGAATTCCATCAGAAATGCTACTGAAATTCCCTAATTTCTGGGCCCAACTCCAGGCTTCCCTCTATACCTTGGAGAAAAGTAATTGTTGTCCCTATCTTCAAGAAGGGTGACCCAAATTTGCTGGCAAATTATAGACCTATCAGCTTGCTCAGAAATCTATACAGCTATTTAATGACTAAACTCACTGGAGGGTCTTCTCTTAAAACTGGACCAGAACAAGCTGACTTTAGTAAAAGGTAGTCTACACTTGATCATGCCTTAACTATTTACCATCTAATAGCGGTGTATTCCAAAAACAAACATGGAATGCTGCATTTCGTGATCTACAAGCTGCTTTCAACTCTATTCCAAGAACTCAACTATGGGGAATCATAAGGACATGGGAATGGACATCTGTCTTTTACAGCTAATCCACAACTTGTCTTTTCAACCTACTGCATGCAAAATGAACTCAAAATAAACTTCACTAAATCGAAGATCTTTTCCAAATCCAGGAAATTGGCAAAATGGGAAATAAATGGACAAACAATTAAACAAGTGCATCAATTCAAATATCTGAGAATTACTTTCCATCACTCCCTGAAATAGACTCCACAATGGAAGCAAGCACTAAATCTAATTAAACAGAAAGTCAGCACATGAGTGAGGGTTTTTTTTTCACCAAGGGTGGCCAATGTTTTTAACTTGAAATTGCTACCAAAAATACTCTATGGTCTACTTGTCTGGTGTCTGAATAGCATCTCTGATTTGGAAACGGTATAATGTTCTTTTCTGCATCACCTGCTTGGCTTACTCAGGTATGTTGCTTATTCCACAATCTGCCTCGAGACAGGTGTCAAACAACTTGCCACTCAAGCCTGGCTTCGAATCTTCAAATTCTGGCTGCGACTAAACTTCAGGGCTCCATAATCTATCTTATGTTAAATGACAATTTTTTCTCTCCTTGGCCAAACATGATTATTGATAAATTAAAAACAATTAGCCTCTCCCTAGAACACCTGGAAAACTCTGAAGAGAGACAATTCACCAGTATCATCAGACAAAGAATCCTAGATATTGACTATCAATCACTAGTGGCGGGAAATAAATCTAATTAATAGTAGTAGTAGTAGTAGTAGTAGTAGTAGTAGTAGTAGTAGTAGTAACTGGTGCACACAAAACATGCTCCCCCTCCCACTTTTAAAATATATATCCATTGGCCAGGAAGACTCCAGAATTCTTCTCTCTGCTAACAGCTCCTGTCCTGAAATGAAGTTTTATGCTGACACATTTAAATGTATTTCCAATGGCCATAATTAAGGGCTGATATTTAAAAGTGCCCTTTACTGAGAGGTTCTGCTCCTAAACATTAAAAAAATCAGAGACTGTGGAACATGTCCTGCTAAACTGTGAGCACTATAACCTCCTCAGAGACCACATCATAAAGCCTCTAATGAGAGAAGTTGACTCCCATAATTCCACAACACTGCTTCAATATTTATTGAGTGACTCAAATCCCCAGATAAGTGAAGCCATCACCAGATTCTTCTATGCAATTCTGTTCAAATAAGCTAAAGAGTTACATAGTAAATTTGAGTTTTAGCTTGAATGTTTTTAACTATACTTCTATATGTCATGTTTAGTTAACAATGCTAATAAAGGTATTTTGATCTGATTTGAAATGGCTGGCAGTCATTTTAGGGTTCCCTTTCACTTCCTTCCCACCAAATGGGGGGAAGCAAAAAGGATTGCTGGAATGGCTTGCAACCCTACCAGCCTTATAGCAGAGTATGTGCACCCAAACACTGTAAAGCTGGAATGGCTGCCATCCTTTCCATTAGTCCCGTTCCTTCTCTCCCTTTGGAAGGGATGAGAGTAAAAGGAAGGGTTTATGGCTGCTGGCTTTTTAAGGCATTGTTTTATTTTCTAATTAAACTATTATATTGCTCATTTGATATTGCAAAATGACTTGTTGGCTGAGAAATTTAGTCTTTTTTTAATAAAATGGCTATAATTTTCTGCACAGTCAGACTGGTGTGTGCAGAACTGCAACCAATAGCGACAAGTGAAATTCTGTTTAAATGCCTATTAAAATACTTTCACCTGAAAATAATGTTTTCCAAATCTCATGACTTGATAGGTCATGTCAGCACTTTTTGTGTGTGGTTCTTTAAGTATATAATTTTAATATTGAAAGAACTAGAATACACCATTAGTAGAGATACAAGAAAGACTGACTATAATAAAATAAAGCTCAATACCATTATTTTGACTTCATCAATATTCTACCAGGGAAATGATCATCATCTGGAAATAAGCTGTAACTTCAGGGGATCTCCAGGTCCAACCTGGAAGCTTGCGTCCTTAAAGGACATGCAGTGGGAAGGGGGAATCAGCAGAAATATCTACTTTGTTTTACAATTGCCATGAAGGATAAACCCCTAGAAAGCAAAGTGATCTACTGCAGATAATAGGGAAGCCCTGGCTGCTGTACATATGACAAACATATAAACTGTTTTATAAAGAGTTGAAGAAAGAGCTAATCTCAGAAAACTTTACAATAGAAATGAGGTGGGGTGAGAAACAGCAAAACAACCTACGAACACGAAATATGCATATCCATTCATATCTAGATCTTGGATATCTCTGCCCTGTAGTACACTCACTTCCAAATTCTCCAATTACATTTACAATAATGTGAGTATCTCAAGTCAGCTGAATACAAGGCTGAATGGCTTCAAATGAAATCAGAATCTAGGACTGGACAGCATGATAGGTCACCAAAACAAACCACCCAGCTCCCACAACTTCCATTTCTACAATGCTACACACACCCAAGGTCCATAAAAAGGCATACCTGCTGACTTGTGGTTTTACAGCAAACAGCATATATATAACAATAAATTAATGAAGGAACTGATGAATTACCCCAATCCACGAATCATAAGTTTCTCTTCTTCCTTGCCCATTCTGACGCTAAGAAGAGAACGAATTTGGCCAAGAGATGCGAGCAAGCTTATTGTATCTTCCACGGATACACCATTTATAGTATATGTTTTTGGCAAAGCTCGAACCAAACCACCAACTCCATCATACTGGCGGTGCAGCAGAACAAACATGCCCCTCACCAACTCTGGATCCTCTATTACTGACTCCTGGGCCCAGCGTACCATTGTCTCTGAAATGAGTTGTTGGAGAGTCGCTAAATGGAAGAAATGTCAAGACAGACAGATTTTATGACTGTTTCACAGTTAATAACAATTTATTAAGTGCAATATGCTATCCTGGTCAGAATTAGAAATTAGAAGATTTTTTTTTTTACAGAATTGTATTATTACAGTATGCCAATAAAAGCACTGTCAGGATGGAAAAACAAAACTCATGGAAGCATATCCTATGTCTGACTATATCAGTATATCAGTGTCATATTCATCTGTTTAAGAAATCCTAGATTAATTGTTAAATCCTAATGAATTTTTATCTTTAGAAACATTTCTTCTAACAAACCACACAGATTAGCCAGGTCCTTCTTTTAACTACTTTTATAAACTGCTGTTGACAGTTTTCATGAAATAATTTGGTGTAGTGGTTAGGAGTACAGACTTCTAAGCCGGGTTTGAATCTGCGCTCCCCCACATGCAACCAGCTGGGTGACCTTGGGCTCACCACAGCACTGATAAGGCTGTTGTGACTAAGTAGTAATATCAGGGCTCTCTCAGCCTCACCCACCTCACAGGGTGTCTGTTGTGGGGAGAGGAAAGGGAAGGCGACTGTAAGCCGCTTTGAGACTCCAGGTAGAGAAAATCAGCATATAAGAACGAACTCTTCTTCTTCTAATTGTGCACAGCAAATTTACTTATAAAAGAATATGTATAAAATTCTTTACAATATTTAACAATGGTGAATACATGAATGGAAACTCTGGAAGATGTGGTGCCATAATGAAATTAGCAAACTTGTAGCTAGAGTAGACTGAGGCAGAAGGAATAATATAATTTTAGTCCTGACTATTCATTTTATATCACATACATGGTTTCTTAGCATCATCATCAAGTGGCTTTTCTGCTTGTTTCTTTTTCAGATGAGTGACCCTTTCAACAAGATATAGGAGGCGACCTTTAATAGTTAAGTCACTGTTTCCATCTAAAGATCCATCTTCATCTAGTTGAATTCCTACAGACAAAAGTTCAAATATACAGATGAGTTTGAATAAAGAGGCCACAAATTTTAACACTGTAAAAATATGAACACTTACTGTAAATAAAGACATGACTTTGTAGCACAATTATTATTACAAGAAAAAACTGGGAGTTTAGGTTTTTGACTATGTCCTTGTTACATTATTGCCTTTCTGCCAATGCACTCATAGCTCTTCACCTTTAAAATGGTTTAAGTACAAATGTAAAGCATTATTCGGAACAGTCTCTTTCATTACCATCATACAACTGTGTTGTTGTTGTTAGGTGCGAAGTCGTGTCCGACCCATCGCGACCCCATGGACAATGATCCTCCAGGCCTTCCTGTCCTCTACCATTCCCCAGAGTGCATTTTAAGTTTGCACCTACTGCTTCAGTGACTCCATCCAGCCACCTCATTCTCTGTTGTCCCCTTCTTCTTTTGCCCTCGATCGGTCCCAGCATTAGGCTCTTCTCCAGGGAGTCCTTCCTTCTCATTAGGTGGCCAAAGTATTTGAGTTTCATCTTCAGGAAGGAGCAATCAGGGCTGATCTCCTCTAGGACTGACCGGTTTGTTCGCCTTGCAGTCCAAGGGACTCGCAAGAGTCTTCTCCAGCACCAGAGTTCAAAAGCCTCAATTCTTTGACGCTCGGCCTTCCTTATGGTCCAACTTTCACAGCCATACATTGCAACTGGGAATACCATAGCCTTGACTAAACGCACTTTTGTTGGCAGGGTGATGTCTCTGCTTTTTAGGATGCTGTCTAGATTTGCCATAGCTTTCTGCCCCAGGAGCAAGCGTCTTTTAATTTTTTTGCTGCAGTCCCCATCTACAGTGATCTTGGAGCCCAGGAAAATAAAATCTGTCACTATCTCCATTTCTTCCCCATCTATTTGCCAGGAATTGAGAGGGCCGGATGACATGATCTTTGTTTTCTTGATGCTGAGTTTCAAGCCAACTTTTGCACTCTCCTCCTTCACCCGCATCAACAGGCTCTTTAGTTCCTCTTCACTTTCTGCCATTAGAGTGGTATCATCTGCATATCTGAGGTTGTTGATATTTCTCCCTTCAATCTTGATCCCAATTTGTGACTCCTCTAATCCCGCCTTTCTCATGATGTGCTCCGCATACAAGTTAAATAGACAAGGTGACAGTATACAGCCTTGCCGAACTCCTTTCTCAATTTTGAACCAATCAGTGATACCATGTTCAGTTCTCACTGTTGCTTCTTGACCTGCATATAGGTTTCTCAAGAGACAAATAAGATGCTCTGGTATTCCCATCTCTTTAAGAACTTGCCACAATTTGTTGTGCTCCACACAATCAAAGGCTTTAGCATAGTCAATGAAGCAGAAATAGATGTTCTTCTGGAACTCCCTAGCTTTCTCCATGATCCAGCGTATGTTGGCAATTTGATCTCTAGTTCCTCTGCCTCTTCGAAATCCTGCCTGTACTTCTGGAAGTTCTCGGTCCACATATTGCTGGAGCCTAGCTTGTAGGATTTTGAGCATAACTTTGCTAGCATGAGAAATTAGTGCAATGGTGCGGTAGTTTGAACATTCTTTGGCATTGCCCTTCTTTGGGATTGGAATGTTAACTGACCTTTTCCAATCCTGTGGCCATTTTTGAGTTGTCCAAATTTGCTGGCATATTGAGTGTAGCACTTTTACTGCATAGTATTTTAAGATTTTGAATAGGAATGCTGTCACCACCACTAGCTTTATTGTTGCTCAGACTTCCTAAGGCCCATTTGACTTCACATTCCAGGATGACTGGCTCCAGGTCAGTAACTACCCCACTGTGGTTATCAGGGATGTTAAGCTCGCTCTTGTATAGTTCTTCTGTATAATTTTGCCACCTTTTTTAAATCTCTTCTGCTTCTGTGAGGTCCCTACCATTTTGGTCCCTTATCATACCCATCTTTGCATGAAACGTTCTCTTCATATCTCCAATTTTCTTGAAAAGATCTCTGGTCCTCCCCATTCTATTGTTTTCTTCTATTTGTTTGCACTGTTCATTTAAGAAGGTATTCTTATCTTTTCTAGCTTTTCTCTGGAATTCTGCATTCAGTTGGGTGTATCTTTCTCTTTCTCCCTTGCTTTTCACTTCCCTTCTCTCCTTAGCTATTTGTAAAGCTTCCTCAGATAGCCATTTTGATTTCTTGCATTTCTTTTTCTTTGGGATGATTTTAGTTGCTACCTCTTGTACAATGTTGCGAACCTCTGTCCATAGTTCTTCAGGCACTCTGTCTATCAGATCTAATTCCTTAAATCTATTTGTCACCTCTACTGTATATTCGTCAGGAATATGATTTAGTTCATACCTGAGTGGCCTAGTGCTTTTCCCTACTTTCTTCAATTTAAGCCTAAATTTTGCAACAAGAAGCTGATGATCTGAACCACAATCAGCTCCTGGTCTTGTTTTTACTGACTGTATAGAACTTCTCCATCTTTGGCTGCAGAGCACATAGTCAATCTGATTTCTGTGTTGACCGTCTGGTGATGTCCATGTGTAGAGTCGTCTCTCGGGTTGTTGGAAAAGAGTGTTTGCTGTGACCATTGTATTCTCTTGCCAAAATTCTACCAGCCTGTGCCCTGCTTAATTTTGTACTCCAAGGCCAAACTTGCCTGTTATCCCGGTTATCTTTTGGCTTCCTACTTTAGCATTCCAATCCCCCATGATGATAAGCACATCATTTTTGGGCGTTGCTTCTAGAAGGTGTTGTAGTGCTTCATAGAACTGGTCAACTTCATCCTCTTCAGCAGCAGTGGTTGGGGCGTAGACCTGGATTACTGTGCTGTTGAAAGGTTTGCCTTGGATTCGAACTGAGATCATTCTGTCATTTTGGGGATTGTATCCCAAGACTGCTTTTCCCACTCTCTTATTGATTATGAAGGCTACTCCATTTCTTCTGTGAGATTCTCATCCACAGTAGTATACCTGATGGTCATCTGAATTAAATTCACCCATTCCTGTCCATTTTAGTTCACTGATTCCTAAAATGTCGATGTTCAGTCTTGTCATCTCTTGTTTAACCATGTCCAGCTTGCCTTGATTCATGGATCTGACGTTCCAGGTTCCTATGGAATAAAAATCTTTACAGCATCCGACTGTCTTTTCGCCACCAGTTACTTCCACAACTGAGCGTCCTTTTGGCTTTGACCCAGTCGCTTCATTCATTCTGGCGCTACTCTTACTAGCCGTCTGCTCATCCCCAGTAGCATATTGGACACCTTCCGACCTGAGGGGCTCATCTTCCAGCGTCATATCGTTATGCCTATTGGAACTGTCCATAGAGTTTTCATGGCAAAGATACTGGAGTGGTTTGCCATTTCCTTCTCTAGTGGATCACCTTTTGTCAGAGCTCTCAGCTATGACCTGTCCGTCTTGGGTAGCCCTACATGGCATAGCTCATAGCTTCACTGAGCTACGCAAGCCCCCTTGCCACAACAAGGCAGCGATCCTTGAAGGGGGATACAACTGTGTAGTATACCATAAAACTATTCTGTTTCAGGATATTAGAATCAAGAATATATAAAAAGAAGGTTTACCACAATGCGCCATTAGGTCTTCATGAAAATCCAAGAGCTGATCTCTAATTTCTTCAGGACAAGGACAGTCATTTTTATCATCCTTAAAATTCAGCAGCGTATTTATCTTCAAATGAAAATAAACAATAATGAGAGTTATATTTTAAGGACTGTTCATGGGATGAGGTAAAAAGCAAAAGAAAACCTTTCATTATAAGTTTACTGGATTCGTATTAATTTTCCAAATTTCCTGGTGTGGATGGTTTAAATATATTTTAGATGTATTTTCCTTGCTAACCTGAATTCCATTTCGATATTTTGCAAAACTTCCCAATTATAAACATAACTGACTCAACTTGAGCTAAGAGTCCCCACACACTCTAATTTAAGGAAGCCACCAATTCCACACTCAGGCACAAAATTCGAGCTGCCTCCTGCTGCAAATGTGCAGTTGTAAGCTGCGTGTTTGCAAGCTTCCTGATGGAAGACCCCTCCCGCATTTTCCCACCACAATTTCCCTCATCTCGAGGCAAATCTTGCCAAAACTAGAGCCTGCCCCTGGATAACCTGGGGTTGCTGACGACATCATGTGAAAGCAGCACTAAAACCTGCCAGCAGCCAGAGGCTGTCCAGGGGCAGATTCCTCATGTGGAATTGGTTATGGTATATATAAAGATAATAAATAAGCAAAAATGCCATAGCTGGTCCTTCATGGAATGGCCCTGAATGAAGTTTCTCACCCCAGGAGGCCAGCAGATTAGGGTTTTTTGGCCACTGAACTCATAGGGGGCATATAGAGAAGCAGTCTCTCAGGTACACAGGTTCCAGACTGCATAAGGCCTTAAAGAATCACCACATTAAACCTGATTCAGAACTCAATCAGCAAGCAGTGCAGCTGCTAGATAATATGGGTTTCTCCATAGAATCCTCAAAAGGATGCCGAACCTGAGATAGAGTGGGTACTAACAGTGGGCGGCACTCAGTGTGAGCAAAGAACGGGCATCACAACACCTCTTCTTTTAGAGCTGCATCCCAGACCCACATGAATCTGCTGCAGCTGCTTTGACTTCCTATATAGTGGAATAGCCAAATTTGATATTTTTCTTTGAAAAGTTATACCTGTTCCTGTGGTGGAGAACGAAACTCTTTTGTCTTCTTGGCTGTCAATGCAGCAGACATGTTTAATGCTTGCATAACTTCATTGTATCGGAAACGCTGATTCTCTTGAAGTCTTGCTACAAAGTCATCTGAAAATGCTACAATGGCTTCTATTCTGTGGCGTATCTGGCAATCACAAAGGTACTGGAGTAAATGACACATCTGTAAAAATGAAAGAACAAAAAGTTGTCTAAAATTTGACTGCATTAAAAAAAATCTCATATATACAATTAGGAGTACTTTTATTCCCAAAAAACCTCATTATTCCTTTCAATATTATTAATTATTTTTACTTGTCTCTAATTTACCCTTCTCCTAATACTAAGACTTCTTTCTTCCCCATTTTAACATCATAAAAACTTAGTCTCTAACTGGTTTAATTTCTATGCCTTGTTTCAGGATTTCTGTTGGAATTACAATCAGCAATCATAGGTGAGCTGTACCCGTGTACTCTCTAGAGGGACCAAGTGGTCATTAGAGAGGTTTCTGGGAATACTGAGCCATGTGTTCTCAGGATTCCTTTGTTTTAAGATGGGCTCCCACCCACTTCCTGCTTCTACAGGAAGAGCATTTCAATGTATGCCTTTGTTCAAGCAAGCAAGCAGCCATTAGGCTCTCAGCTCTCTCTCTTCATCTGCTGATGTGTGAGATGTAGACCACTTCCTGACTAGGGATTTGGTTCAGATATGCATTTGTTGAGGTTTGAGTTTTTCATTAATTTCTGCATTGAAACAGGCCAAAAAACCCACTTGTTTTTTTACAGCATCTCAGCACTGTAACACAATAACCTTGGTTTAAAAAACACTTTGTGGGGAAGTGGCTAGCTGATCAAGGGAATGTGGAATGAAGGGGGAACGAATGCAGGCCATATAGAAGAGCTAAGTGCTAGGATACCTTTCCCATGGAGAGGAGGAAGGGAGGTGGGAGGAGGAATGGAAGATAGTGATGAGGGAATGGGCATGCCCAACACTCAAAATGGCAGGTGCTGTGAAAACCTGAATAAAAGCATTATAGCTTCCCACCTCAATGTGGAAAACAAATGGCAAATTGCAGGCTGGACAACAAACGGAGGAAAGCCTAAATGCAAAATCAGAAATGGTCCAGAGAGTGATCCCGAACCAAAAAACAGCAGTCATCATGAAATGATGGCTAGGTAAGTCCTCAGTGTGGAAATGGTTAGTCTACCTGCAGCCTAGATGCAAGAGGCTTGCAATGTGTTGCTGTTGTAACTATTCTTTAAGTTTTTGTACTTCGAATCAGTAGGAAGACTGATCAGTAGGAAGATGAATATGATATATTTTGATGTGTAATCTTTCCAGTAAAGTTACTCTCTTTTAAACCTCAAAGCACTGTGAGTCTGGATCTATGCCTCATCCACAAAAGTAACTAATAGCTGCATACTTTCAAATGCTCTGTTACTCTGCAGCTGCATTTCTGTGGAGGGATGTAGGACCATGTTTTGAATATTTAAATATTTCAGTTTACAGATGTAATTTTTGTACTGCATCACATGGTTTAAATGGCCTTTGTTGCTCATTGGCGTGATCATGTTCCTCCACTTCATAATTTTACCAACTTTTATACATTGTGGCATTTAATATTTTATGCATTTTACTGCTTGAAAATGAATTTATCTGCTAATTCAATACTACTGAAATAAGGACATCTTTCCCAACATAGACAGTAACGAGCATTCTGTAGGTATTAAACTACTGTATCAAGAAGCAGCATTAATAACTGCTCATGCATATGGGTCACTCTACACAAAACAAACAACCCGAAGCTGAACACGGATAACAAAACAGGATAAGAAGCAGCCCCAATTAGACATAACTACTATCATGACTTCAGAAAAAAAATTGTAACAAACTGCACATTTAAATGGATGCACAATGATTCCACTAATTTAATCCATACAATGAGAAAATATTAAGATTTTTTAAAGAAGAAGTAATTACATATTCCCATATATTAAAGTGCTCATGCTTCAAACCATATGTGCCTTATTGAAGCATTTAGTGTGCAACTTGAGTTGCTATGAGCTTGGCTGTACCAGTTAGAGAATGCTGGCATGAAAAAAAGCAGAGTTTAGCAAAACAGGAACTGACTCAAGTCCTGTCTGCCTTGCCTTAACTTGCTATTTGGATTCAGGACAAGAATTTCACCTAACCTTGTATTCCGATTCTGCACCACAGGAATTAGATTGTTTCAGTTTTCTTCTATTCTCCTAGGACAACAATTGAATTTCTCAGGAAGTCCACAGGGAGAAAGATTTGAATTGTGTAAGTGTGACAGGATTCTTTTCCTGCTTGACTCAAGACTTCATGACTACATGAGCACATTAATATATGTGGGAGTATGCAATTGGCTCTTCTTAAAATGTATACTACTAATTTCTTATGGTATGGATTAAATAAGTGGAATAACTGTGCATCCATTTAAATGTGCAGTTAGTTACAAAAAATTGTGAAGGCATGATATGCAACAGGAAAAGGAGTTCAGTATTTCTCATTGTGTAAATGGAGCATAGTTACATTTAATTGGGGCTGCTTCTTATCCTGTTTTGTTATACATTTGGTCACAACATAAAAATGTCCCCTTTCACCTACCTCAACTGTTTTCAAGGTTTTTTTTCTACACCTGAGGATAACTCTCCATACCTCTGATGAAGTGGATTCTAATCCATGGGAGCACATGCCACATTAAATATTTAGTCTTTAAAATGTCATAATACTTTTCAATGCAGAATGATATTACTGATTTGTATCCCACTTATTGTTCAAGGACAAGAGTAACAAAACAAATAAATAGAAAAGTCTTAAATGCTCCTGTATGATCCCTCCCTAGTTTTCTGAATGCAGTTCCTATACACTGTTTATAAACCAAATGTGACTTCTTCAAATTCTGGATTAGAAGTAACCCAAAACTGGGATTAACTAACACTGGCTCAAACATATTACCCAACAATAGTTAAGGTCCTCTGCACTATTGAAAAACATGGAATAATGAAAAAATAGGTTCAAAATCATTATCATTTGTCTATTGAAAGATTCTTACCTGCAATTTCACAGGCTCAGGAAGCTTCATTTGGAGAAGTCCTTCCTTTGGAACCTTCTCTTTGATTTCTTCCTGTCCTTCTTCCAAATTTAGCCCTTCTGTAACAAGTCCCTTCTCTGGTTTTTGTATGTCGTCCTCATGACCTGTGTCTTCCTTAAAAACACTAGGTTCTATTAGTTGCAAAATATGTTTCAGATCTCCATTGTGGAATACTCCCATGATAAGTAGAGTGTAAAAAAGCTTGATTAAGGGAACAAATAAAAATTCTGTAGTTCCACCTACAGGATCTCTAACATGAAGACTGCCTTCCTGAACGGCCTCTGTCAGCATCTCTATGGTTTTAGCCTTCAAAATTTCCAGAGGAAATTCAGGACTGTATTGGTAGCATTCACTATTAATCCTTACAAAACTGGGAGAAGAAAATTGCATCCTGGGTCGCAGAGAGGTGCTGAGCCCAATTCCAGGGAGGCCATGCTTTTTATTTTCATCTGGAAAAAGTGTAATGCTTTTTGTCTCATCTGTCATTGGAACAATAAATTCATTGTTCATCATCAGCCTCGCAGTGGCATAGGTATTAAGGTGAATGTCAATCAGCAGGTCATAATAACCTGCCCGCAACAAGCCAGGCATATATTTGTTCTCAATTGCATACAGAAGTTGAGACTCATCAACATGGCTGCACATTGCGTGTGCAACTCGATTGTTCCCAAGAGCACAAACAGCTGAATACAGTCGGAGAGTATGGTAGTGAAATTTTAACAATTCTTCTTGTTCTATCAACTCTAAAATATCTATCGACCTACAGGAAAAAACAGAGATTAGTTAAAAATAGCTATTATGGCTAGGAACATGATCATTATTATCATCATAATTATTTCATTGTTTTGAACTGATTGCATGTTCAGCTCAGTTCAGACATCATGTAAAAACATGGCATTGGTTTGTGAAACAGGTGATCACTCAGATCCTGGTTTGCCTCCTCCCTGTAGCTGGAGTGGGGACATGACCAGGGAAGAAATTAGATTAAACCAGGATATCTGCATTCAGACACCATGCAAGACTAACTGTAGTTAATAAGCCAACTAAATCTTGCCTTGATAAAGCCTAACCAACCACAATTGCCCTATATCTCCCGCAGGGCTTTACGCTCTGCGGGAGCTAACCTACTGGTCATTCCCGGCCCCAAGGAAGCCCGCCTGGCCTCGACTAGGGCCAGGGCCTTTTCGGTCCTGGCCCCAACCTGGTGGAATGAGCTCCCGGAAGAGCTGAGGGCCCTGCGGGAATTACCAGCATTCCGCAGGGCCTGTAAGACGGAGCTCTTCCGCCAGGCTTATAACTGAGGCCTGGCGGAAAGAAGATCAGCCCCCCCCCTCACAAACTGGCGGTAGAGAGCGTCACCCCCCGCCGTAGATGAGGATGCGAAGAGCAAATGAGTAGATTACGCCATCGCTGTTACAATTACTGTAAATCATTGTTTTTTATTGTCATTTTATGGTTTTAGGGGACGGGGTTATGTAAGCCGCCTCGAGCCTTCGGGGGGAGGCGGGGTATAAGTATAAATATAAATATAAATATAAATATAATAATAATAATAATAATAATAATAATAATAATAATTAATAGAGTAGCTTGCATTCAGAGTAGCATATATCCACATCTCATCAGTAACCTAATATTTATTTGGATTTTTATGCCGCCCATTCTTTACGGCTCTGGGCGGTTTATACGGGCCATAAAATAAACAGAATATATGTTTATATGTGTCCATGCTCTTCTGATGCTTTTTTCCCTACCAACATGAGTTACCTTTGACATACACAAAGCTGCTTTGGAAACCCCCAGGTGTCAAAAATTATCTTTGAACCATCTCGCAGCACGGGGCGCCGCAGACTAAATAATTGAGTAAGGGCTGTCGGGGAGGAGTTAGGGCGGGACCTGTCCGGGATAAAAACTCGGAGGGCCCAATCAGGAGCGGCGAAACGGCTCCTGATTGGGCCCTCCGACTGTCCATCCAGGGTCAGGCCGCCAATGGAGAGCCGCGCAAAGCGCGGCTCCCCATTGCCGGCTTGGCCCGGCCTCGCCCGGCTGCCAGAGGACTCACTGCGCTGAAGGACAAGCCGCCTTACAATGCTGTGAGTCCTCATGGTGCCCTCCCCTTGCTCTAGGCAAAGGAGCAGCCCAGGGACTCTGCCCATCCACCGCATGCCGCCACCTGCCGCCATTACAGGCCTCCCCGTCAGCCCCGCCACCAACCTGACACCTTGCCGCTACCACGTGCCACCAGGAGTGGCCTGCGCTGCCACCCGCCGCCGACAGAGACCCTCGCCGCCGCCCACCACAGCCACACTGACTACGCCGCCCCACGCTCTCCCCTCTGGCTCCCGCCGCGTCCTTCGTTTCCGGGAACAGGCTCCCCGCCCGGCCGGAGACCAGACTTCACCCCGCCGCCTGGGAGATCCTGCTGCCGGAGCCTCCCGCCCCACAGAGCAAGGTAGGCCACCCTCGCCAACAGCCGTGCCTCCCCGCCGTGCCAAAACTACGACGACCAGCCGCGCCTCCCTGCCCCACCATGGCCCTGCGCCTCCCCGCATCCACAATGCCCCCGATGAGCCCCGCGCCTCACCGACCCCACTACAGCCCACGACCCTGCACTTACCCCGCTACCCTCCTGGACTCCGCGTCGCCTGCCTTCTCCCCTCTATTGCCCTGTGCCGCCTTCACCCACAAGCCTCGAGCCTTCCTCTTCGTTCCTCCCCACTGGCCCTCACCCCTACCGCCCATTTTATTCCGCGATAAAATGGGCTTTCTTTCTAGTTTTCTATAAAGCTATAGGACAAAATGTCTAATGTTCCGCTAAGTTCCAAAGTATGTTTGAAAGGAATATTGACTTCCATGATGTATTGATAGCATATACATGTAAATACATAGGCATATTTTTCCCTCATAGTCTCTTGATTGTAGCTTAACTAATGTGTATGTTTGTCTTTTGCTCTGAATAAATTCACTAAGCCTCCTCTACAAAAAAAAAATGCCAAGCATATTTAATATAGAAAAATATTTTCCCAGGAATATAGTTTGTCACACAGTTTTACCGATGTTACCTTCCTCCTGACTTGGATGGCCTAGGTTAGTCTCATCAGATCTTGGAAGCTAAGCCCAGTTGATCATGATTAGTACTTGGATGGGAGACTCCAAGGAATAGCGGGTTGATGTGCAGAGGCAGAGAACCACTTCTGAAGTCAACTGTAACTTGACAGCACTTTCACCACCACAGCCATCACCACTCTACTCGTTTTTCTCTAAATGTAAATACACAGTACCTGTTTTCCTCTGGGATGTGGAGGGACATGAACTGTAAAGGCTCCAGACATTGTATTGACCAGCCTTGACGCTCACTGATCCGTGATACATCCACCTTCAGAAAGTGGTTTGGCACTCTGCTCCAAAGTACGTGTGTCAGAAACTGAACATGGAGACGAGGAGGACACTGGGGGACTGGGTTTTTGTGCTCACTCTTGAACAACCCCGCTGACAATGGCATTACATTCTAAAGAACAAGCCAAATGTGACTGACAAATTTAGGAATCCAACCGATAACAAAACATAAAAATAAAACATGATACAGATATTTATAATAAATTGCCATGATCAACATTTCTAAACTGTATCCTTGCTTCCCACCATTTATATCTGGCCAAGGCACAAACTGCTCTGGCAAAATTTAAGACTAGTTTTTAGTAGATCTCAAAAAGTTTGCAAGGTCCCCTTCCCTTCGCAATGGTGAAAAGGTTACCAAGCGGCTTGTAGTGCCCAGGGTTTCCACACAAGATAGCAAAAAGTAAGAAGGACAATAAACACAGATTCCACGAGAACACAAACATCATTTAAAAGCTCCTTGTCTGTATTTTCATAATCAGAAAAGTCAAGATGTCAACTATTAAGGAATCTGTCAAGATCCTGTATTCACATGCTCTTACCATGACTATTGTACAGTCATTTCCTGTGTACCTTTGTATTACACATTGCTTATCAGTGCCTAGAACTTTAGTTGCTTACAATGTTAGCTGATTGCATTTCTCTGTTGACAAGGTCTGTATGTTGGGGCCTGGTGAGTAAATCTACCAGCCGTTCTGTGGGGAGGGAAGAGGCATGGTAACTCCATCTATGCCTTTCTCCTTTGAAGACAGGAGAGGTATCATCCTGACCTTGGTTAGAGAGGCATCATTATCCTGATATGTCTGGAGACCTGGTTGCAAGTTTCATTTTCCACTCTAGTGCAAAACTGCAGGAGGATGTTATCAGATGTCGACCCCTATATTTCATATAGGGTGGCACTTTTCGCTCTGGCCGCCAGGAAGATCCGAGCCAAAGCTGTTTTACAGGTGTCCCCACCTTGTTTCTTTTAAATTGTAACTCGTCTACAATTTTATGTACGCAATATTGGAGAAATATTGTTTTATCCATATTTGTACCATATTGTTTTTAATTATGTTTTGTAATGGCCTTTGGCTAAACACAATAAATGTTATTGTATTGTATCAGAAGAGTTCTCACAGATGCTATGGGTACAGGGGGAGGGTGACATTTGGGATTTCTCAGTGCCCAGATGATGGAATATGGGGGAGGGTGTGGGTTAGTGATATAGGAGATGTAGTGCTTGGGGCTCTTTAGCCTTAGCCAAAGTGGAGCTGTCCTGTACATTTCTTTTCTGAATAAAAAGATTGCCTCCACTGAAGAGTCTGCTTATTGGGGAGTTTGACGGGAACCTCACAGTTTCTAATGGTTGAAAAGGAAAATGAGAGAATGCTCATCTCCACTACACAGCTCTAAGAGTCTTGAGCTTTTATGTGGTAGCAGACAACACTGTTTCACAATGTTTGCATTGTTTCAGTGCGTTCTATGGAAACATTTGAAGGACTACTTCTGTGCTAGAAGCATTCAGAATGCAGCAGCTTATCCTAGAAATAGTAAATACCTTTATTCTCCCAAGCTCAAACTGGAAAATATTGGGGCTTGTAGCTTGTGCAAATACTGCAGGAAATAATTTAGTGCTTGGTTCAACCTGTATCATGAACAAACAAACAAAAATTACCATTAAAGATGCTAGGTACCTCTGCAAAAATAATTAACAAAATATGTGTGAATGACTATGTCTTTATGAATTCCCAAAGAAAACTGATCTTGACGTGACTGTGGAAAAATAGTAAGCTAAAAATAATTACCTGGTAATATGTGCTTAACTCTTTGCCATTAGCCATGAAGGAAAGGAGACCAGTTGCAGCATCAACCAAACAACCAATCTCTAATCCATTATTATTGCGTCCTTGTCCTGGACTCATGCTTTCTCCTGCACACACCATATAGCAGTTGCTTCGTTTAATACTGCATTGCAAAACATAAATAACATGTGAGAAACTATGGTAGTTTAATGCTAAGCCACAACCAAAATTTCTATAGCTGTCTGGATATTTGTATGTGCATTGGCTAAATTATTCTTTTCCATGTTAAATAAATCTTGGCGTATGGAATAGAAAGCTGTCATTAATGCACCCAACATGTCCCTATTCATAAAATAAAACAGCGTAGCTACATGGCAAGATTCTCCTGTGAGCATAGCAACTCCTATCCCTCTCATCAGTGCAATCCCAAGAAATATAATACAAAGGAAGTTGGATGTATCTATCTACAACTGGTTTGGCAGCATCAGATTAACACAGGTAACCTACAGAGAATATAGATAGAGAGATAGAGAGAGAGAGAGAGATACACACACACACATATACATATATATATATACACACACACATACACACACACATACACACTCACTGGACTAAAAATAGCATAGCTTTGTAAAGAAAGAAAAAAGGGAGTAAAACAACTCATTTAAAATTAATTTTGTATATGGCATGTGATTTTTATTTCAGACAAAATAAAGTATAAATATTACTAAATAATACATATGTCTTTTATCACAAGATATGGCATGATTAAAAAATATATTTCAGGTTTCTAATAAAAGGAAAGATAAAGCCAACCTCTCATGAACTTTTCCTTTTTCATCTCCTAAGGTTACTGTAACAGTGCGGACTCTATCCAAATCAAAATTTGTGTCATACTGATGGAAATCAGATGTAATCCAGCCTACCCAGACATTAGCAGGTTCTTGGCCCGGGAAGATACGTACAGAATAATAGTACTGTCAAGAGATTAAGAATAATACATTATATTAATATTGCAATTTCTTCCAACACTAGGCTCTTGCTCAAGAATCTATAGGTAATTTATAAGTAGGATTCATCAAATGATTCCTGTGATTTCATCTTTCCCTAAACAGCTCATATATTGGCACCTTTTTGCAAACTTGTTAACTGCCGTCTTTCAGTGAACACATCATTTAAAATAAATCCATGTACTGTATGACAGCCAGTGTGGCATATTAATTAGTATCAGACTACAGTTTTAGAAAGTGAAGTGAAAGTTTCACTGAGAGCAATTGGCAGAAACAATTCACCAGGAGTAGATAGGATATCAATACAACTATTCCATGACACAGAAACAGAGTCCATCAAAACCTTAACCTTAACTCTTTAGCCAGGCTACACTCAAGAAAGACAGGAGCACAGCCCCCAGCGTGGATGCAGCCTGTGCACAAGCCCACCCGTCACCTTGGCCTGCCTTTGCTTCAGCGAAGCTCTGCCCGACTGATCTCTGGTTTCCTGACTATGGCTTCTTAGACTATGACTTTGATATTTTAACTTCGTTTGCCTTCAGACTCTGTTTCCCTGGTTCCCGACATCGGCTTGCTTCTTGACTCACCTTTCAGCTCTCCCTTGGACTTTGTCTGCCACAGCTGGTGCTAAGACCTGGACTGGACTCTGACTCTTCTATTTGGTATGCAATTTGGGCTTGGCTTACTGGCCAAGAAGGTAGCTATCTTGACTGCCCAGAGTGTGCCCAGCTAGGGCAGCACAGACTCCCTTACACTGGAAGAAGACTGGGTTTTTATTCCCCACTTTTCACCACCATAAGGAGTCTCAAAGCAGCTTACAATTGCCTTCCCTTCCTCTCTCCACAACAGACAACCTGTGAGGTAGGTGGGGCTGAGAGAGCTCAAACATAACTGCTCTGCAAGAACAGCTCTAACATTACTATGACTAGCCCAAAGTCACCCAGCTGGCTGCATGTGGAGGAGCAGGGAATCAAATCCAGCTCTCCAGGTTAGAAGCTCCTGCTCCTTCTCCCTGAGCCCTCAGCGTGGGTGCAACCTGTGCACCCATCTTGAGGCTAGAAATGGGGGCACTAGCCACTCCCATTCCAGGACATGCTGCTGACTATTAGGGAATAGTCTCAATCTCTGTTTGATTTCTTGGTTGCAGAACATCTCCCTTTTGGTTGATAATGGAACCAGGGAATAGAAACTCTCGAAGAATTTTAGTTTCTTTATTGTCAGCCTTAAAGTTGTGTAAGGTTGACAATGAAGAAATTAAAATTGTGCAAGTGTTTCTATTCCCTTGCTCCATCATCAACCGAAAGGGAGATGTTCTGCAACCAAGAAATCAGACAGAAATTGAGAATGGGAAGGCAGCCATAAAGAAGGTAGGCAAAATCCTTAAGTGTAAGGATGTGTCCAATGTGTCACTGACAAACAAGATCAAGTTAATTACTATAATGAATGTGAACAGAAATTCCTTTTGAATGTGGTGTTGGAGGATAACTATAAATACCATGGACCACCAAAAAGATAAATAACTGGGGTCTAGAACAAATCAAGTCTAAACTCTCTGTAAAAGCTAAAATGACTAAATGGAGACTAAAATGTTTGGATCATATTATGAGAAGACAAGTCACTTGAAAAGATAATTATGCTAGGAAAAGCTGAGAGCAGCAGTAAAAGAGGAAGCCCCAAAAGGAGATAGATTGATTCAGCAAAGGAAGTCACAACCCTCAGTTTTCAAGACCTCAGCAAGACTGTTAATAATTAGGATGTTTTTGAAGAATTCATAGGTTCACCATAATTCAGAAGCAATTTGATGGCATTTAACACACACACTACTAGCAATTCCAACTATTGCTGGTCACTCTTGATCCCTTTTGCTATGCAGGATCAAATCCCCAAGGAGCAGCAAAAACAACATGCAAATACAGTTCCAATAAAACTTCCTGTAAGTGATGGGTATGTAATAGCTCAATGACTGCAGTGTGGTCCCCATAAAGGGAACTCCAAAATAGGAATAGTTCTATCTTTGATTCTGCAGTCTACCCATGTAGCTTTTCTTACATTTCTTTTTCTCCTGTGAGAACACAAAATATGAGCTATATTTTGGTACCATCTGGGGTCATGGATTGAACACCATTTCAAAAAAATACAATATATATAAAGATCTAAATTTGAGAACAGCAATGGAATACTATGTTCTAGTTTACTTTTTAAGACAATGTCTTAATAATGAACTAAGCAGTTATAACTTTGGATGTAATTGCACAGTAAGAAAATTTGGTAGTTCTTGGATAAAGAAAAGAGTGAAAATATGAACACTGAGTTGCCATACTGTAGATGTTTGCATTAAGTAATCATAGTCATCTCTTTCATCTGCTAGGACATCTTCAGTGAGCCTTGCAGAATGGCTTGCGCTGTAGTCTGGCTTTGTCCTTCTCAGCATAAATCTGTAATATACAGAAGTTTGGACAAATTTGAACCAAGTCTGAATCATAATAAAGATGGGGGGAACAGTAATAATATGTATGAAAATTCCTAATTATATGGGACACATGCAAGTTAGTCTTTAATCAGGGTTTGACAAAATATATTTAACTGTTATATTCAATATACTGTAAGAGTATATGAATGGAGGCCCAGATCATGAGGGTAGCTCACCTGGCATTTTTCTGTCTTCGCCAGGCAAGGCTGCTAGCACCCTATCTTTCTTGGATCACTTGGTCACAGTGATCCATGCAACAGTCACCTCCAGGATTGTCACCTCCACTTCTGTAACTTGCTTTATGCTGGCCTTCCCTTGGCCTTGACCAGGAAATTACAGATGGTGCAAAATGTATCTGCTAGGGTCTTCACAGGTACACCATGGAAGGCCCATATCCAGCCATTCCTGAGGCTGCTACATTGGTTGCCAGCTGCAGCCTGGATCAGGTTCAAGGTTTTGGTATTGATCTTTAAAGCCATCCATGGTCTGAGCTCCCCATATGTGCTTTTTGCTCTGTGGGTGAAAACTTATTGGTGATCCCTGGCCCACAAGAAGTACACCTGGCCTAAACCTGAGCCAGGGCCTTTTTAGTTCTGGTCCCCACCTGGTGGAATAAGCTCCTGGGAGAGCTGAGGGTCCTGTCGGAGCTTTCTCAGTTCTGCAGGGCCCGCAAGATGAAGCTCTTCCACCAAGTATTTGGGTGAGGCCAGGGCAATTAGACCTAGCTCCCCCCCAGATTGGCTAGAACAGCTGTTATTTCCCAGTTACCACCTGTTACCATATATTCCTGAGACAGGGGATTGAGAAGTTGTAGAGTGCAGGAGGGATGTTATTCTTGTAGCCAGGGTGGGGATAGATTATTTTACTGGGGTTTTATTGTGAGGTTTTACGTGTGTAACCCACCACAAGCCAGCTTGACTGGGAGTGGCGGGCTATAACTCAGGTAGGTAGGTAGGTAGGTAGGTAGGTAGGTAGGTAGGTAGGTAGGTAGGTAGGTAGATAGGTAGATAGGTAGGTAGATAGATAGATAGATAGATAGATAGATAGATAGATAGATAGATAGATAGATAGATAGATAGATAGATAGATAGATAGATAGATAGATAGATAGATAGATAGATAGATAGATATGGTGTAATGCCAAAACATGCTTTTCAAAGGATTGCTTTTCCAAAGCAGAATATGCTTTTCAGATATGCTTTTCAAATATGCTGAGCAGACAGAGAACCATACAGAAATTAAAAAATAAATACGTTATATAAATTAGGATTGAACTACAAGCTATTGACCACTCTAGAGAAGAAGAGTGAGACCATTTTCCACTTGGCTAGCTAAGGACTTTGCAAATATCCCATTACTACCTGAGGCTCACTAGAGGAATGAAGATAGGTTTGAGGGTGTGGTTTTCCTGCATTCTGGAGTTCAGCGGGGCACCTATTTGGCATGATGAACTAGCGTTATAGCAGACATCTTTGTTCATTCTGACTCTTCCAGAAATCTGGGTTTCTTCTTCAGGGTCATTGGGCAACAGAAAGTGGCTGTCACAAACAGCCAATCAGGGAAGATGGCCTGCACCTTTCTCACACCATCAATGACATGTGATCAAGGAAAAAATCATGCAGGCCTCATATTTTTCTGTGGCATCCACTGGCTGGTGCCTAAAGGGGATATCATGAATTTCAGATATTTCATAATTGTATTATTTTGCTACTTTTAGCTTTTCTTCAATTATATCTTTTAATGGCCTTGTGAGAGGTTTAATTTATATCTGTTTATGAAAGGAACAGGAGCAGCAAAGATTGATAAACAGACAAATAAAGTTTCAGATCTGATGTCCCAGCCTTGATTCCCAATTTACCTGACCAACCTAAATATAAATATATTTACATTATAAGTGAAACAATATGTCTCATAGTTAAAGAAATAAAAAGACCAGCTGACCTTTGCTTGAGACGTGAAGGTTTTTCTTGTGTATAGTCTTTATGGTTATTAAACTCTGATTTCATAGCTTCTTTTTCTGCACGATCAGGTACCAGATGACCATGAGCAGTTTTCATTAGGACTTCAAAGTCAGAATCAGCATCAAACTCATCCAAGTCATTCTTTGGGCCAAAAAGGCTGGAACTTGGCAGCCCTCCTCCGGACATTTTAGAAAATATCTCTGCACATTCAATAGGCATGCTGAGACGATAGAACATGATGTCTGTTTTACTATTTTGAGACCCAAATGACTTCTGTGTGACCTTCAAGCATGGAGAGCTGTCTGCCGTGCCATCTATTCGTGTAACCTATTAAATACAGAAACATGAACATGAAATGAAATTACACTTTTTAGTAAGTTCTTGGGTTTTTAACATTTTTTCAACACTTCTTTTAAATGAAAATCTTCTGGAGTTATGAGCAAAAAATAGCAACAGGGTTAAATCTCCTTATTGTAACCCTCTACACTTTGAGGGCCACATATCCAAATATATAAAACGTTTTCTGCTAACATGACTTCTTTCTCTATAATATACATTTACAATATATGATGACAATTGATAATTTATCCATCCATCCATTATTTTTTGTTTCAGGGTTCTATTGAGGCAATAGAATCAGTTAAACCCCAACTGAAACAAGTGCTGAATATGAAACAGTATGACATACTAACTGGCCACAATCTAAATTACCACACCGGTACAAACAATCACTTTACAACACAGTTGGTAATGTAGTAGTGAGGAAGAATGTGCACTTATATCTCGTTCTGCAGAAGGTTGTATGCACATAACCCTAAATTCTACATTGATTTTGTATCCACATAGAGATGGCTCTTATACTCAGTCAGACGGAAACCACTGATTTGGACAGATAAGTCACCTTTCTACTCAGCCCCACAAAATGAAATGAAGATACATCAAACCTCAATATGTTCATGATTTGGTGGCACTGGAAGAAATTGAGGTAGTCTCTTGCTCAGCCATATGGTGATGTCCCTGTTAGTGTTGACTGCAAAGGGTTCATAGCCTTCTTGTAATCCACAAATAGTGAAATATTTCAGAGTGCTGACATCTTTGCCAAAATTCATTCTGCCCACTTGTGACAAGCCCAGGCTGCATGCAGGTATAAAGCCTATCAAAGACAAAAAATAAAGACCAATACAATTTTTGGATCATAAATATTAGTAGCTGTCATTCAACTTATTTTTTTTCAGTTTGTAATCCATCAAATTCAATATAGGCAATGTCTGTACAGTCATAATTACATATGAATTAGACACTATCTGAAATAACATAAATGCGGTCCTCTTGGGGCATTCCTGGATATTCATCTCTCAGCAAAGCAAAACAAAAGATTTTTGTTAAAAATTACCTGAAAAATAGCCGTATCAAAAGTCAGAAACAGCTAATGACAGATTAAATTCTTCAACGTCCCTGCAGAACTGCAACTGTACTCTTTTACAAAAAGATATAGCTAGCTCATCTATCTGGAAACATGTGCTGTGACCTGGAACTTCCCACACACACCTCCTAGAATATGTAGATCATCTACAGTTAGCCAGTAGTATATGGACACACTAAGCTATTTTCACTTTATGTTATCTAATTTTTCCATTGTAGCAGGAGGCACTAATCAATATGCGGGGACATTCTTTATTCAGTAAACATTAACAGATTCAAGGATTTATGCTCCACAAACTCATTTGGAAGAATAAAATTATTTCTTGATGATTTTAATCAGTAGATAACTTACTGAAATCTGGTATCTGTTCTGAATTGTTTGTGGAGAGTAATTTGCTCCCCCACTCGAACTGAGAACTTGGGGAGAGGAGCAATCTGCTTCTCCCATCCCCACCCAAATTAAGAACTTGGGATGCAAAGAACTGAAGTAAATCGTGTCTGTTCTCCTTCAATACAAGTTGCCAATTTGGGAGAGGGGAAACTAGTATTGTTCTCAGCTCAAACTTTCAGTTGGGGGGGAATGAATTGCTAATTTCCCTGCCCCCACCCCAAGTATCAGCTTGGGTTGTAAGGATAGGAATAGGTTACTCCAATTCTCCTCACACATACACAGATAACTCTGGGTTATTACAAAATAATAAATGCTTCTTTTAGTCCCTGTCCCAATCCTACAAATTGAACACAGTACATTTAATGGGGTCTAACCAGAGTAGAGTAAAACGTTACCATCACTTAACGTGATCTGGACACTATACTTTTTTTGATACAGCTCCAAATCCCATTTGCTTTTTTAGAGATTGAATCACACAGCTGCCTCATATTCAGTTTATGGTTTACCTCGGTCCCCAGATCCTTTTCACACATTCTACTGCCAAGATAAGTCTCCCTGATCCTATAACGATGCATTTGATTTTCTACATAAATGTAGAACTTTACATTTATCATTATTGAAATCTATTTTATTTTTAGCCCAGTTTTCCAGATGGTCAAGATCATTCTGTATCCTGATTCTGTCTTCTGCTGTGTTTGCTATGCCTCCCAGTTTAGTATCATCTGCAAATTTAATAAGCACCCCCTCTATTCCATCAAATAACTTTGGGTTTTTATTATTTTATTGTGGGTTTTTAATCTGTAACTGGTGATGAGCCAGTCAATCTGGGAGTGGCAGGCAATAAATCAAATAAATAAATTAAAGATAATAAATAAATAATCCCAATCTAGAGCAAGAGCATGAGAATTACATTTCTTTGCTTGACTCTGGTCAAAGCCCAAAGCAGCCACAGGAGCTCAACATCTGCCAGAAAGACAGCTGAGACTAATTATTCCATAGCCTGTTTAAGCTGAGGCTTGAGACCAGCTGCCTTGATGGATCAATAAGGCCACTAGGTACAAGCCTAAGTACCAGCTCCAGTTCTAGGCTGCCGGTACCTATTGCTGCTCCCAAGCTTTACTCTCTGGACCTGAGTGCACTGTTTCAGAGAGCACCTGACTGGCCCAGCCTGCAGAATGCAAAATAAGCATCAGTAACTGCTACTGAAAAGGAATGCAGCTGCTTTAATTTTCCTATAAATGCAGGTACTTCTATTATACAATTAATTAATGTAGAATTTGATCACATGATTTATAAATTGAACAAGAGATTTAAGCAGCAGTTTCTAGTTCTTGTTGTGTATATTCATGATAAAGCAACTGAATTGGATCTCCTCTACTGGAAACTTTGGAATTCACTATCTTGTGTACGCCATATGACCATCAAGTGAAATTATTTGTAAGAATTCATACATTTTGTACAGTGTAATAGTCAACATGCCATTCATTCCCTTGATTGTTCCTTTGCTGTCCAAACATGTGCTTTCAGTCCCATCCCCAGGACCTATAGGAGAATTTTTATCTAACCTCAGTCTTCTTTTCCTCAATTTTTTCACAACTAATATAACTTCTGCTTCATTCATAGGAACAATATATCCCATCAACATTCTACAATTCAACCTTCTTTAATGGCAATTAATGTCATTGAAGCAGTCGGTGCGAGCTTAAATGCACTCTGGGGAATGGCAGAGGACAGGAAAGCCTGCAGGATCATTGTTCATCAGGTCGCGATGGGTCGGACACGACTTCGCAACTAACAACAACAACAAGGTTTACAAACAAAAATATAGCAGCTTGTCAACATCCTGGTGGAACACTGTTGCTGTAAACATCAGAAATGTTTGAAATGGGCAATACAGAACACAAATTTGTTATTAAGTGATTTCAGTCATCAGGTTCCTAAAAATGTAAAAAATATCAAGGAGAATTCATTCAGTCTCAACAAGACTGATGGGTATATTTAAGGATTTCTTCCTACAACAAAAAAGGAAAGTAGCATACAAATCAGCAGCACAAAATTGTTCAAGAACTTACCATCACCAACCTCAAAGTCCTTGAATGCAAGCTCTGAACCAGAGTCATCAAGAAGGATTTCACCATTCAATGTAAACATCACAGTATGTTCATTCATGTCAACCATACAACCAACGATGTCCCCTGCCAGCCAAGAACGACCAAAATGTTCATTTCCCTGGTGCCAGCGTTGAGCCTGGAAAGAAAAAAAAATCCTATATAAGGAAAAGCAAGTAAGAGCTCCTCTGCCTCCAGTATATGAGTAATAAACAGCCCTCAAATTATCACAGTAATACTACATTACACTCATATTATCACATTCTGAAACAATGGCTTGGGAGTCTTTTCAGCTGCTGAATATAAATCCAATAATTATTTTTGCATAAATCCCACCTAACACCAGTATAAAAAACTGTAAAATGGCCTGAAAAATTATTATTTGAGTACAGACGAAAGTAGCAGCAGCTAAGGACATGTCAGCATTTGAATAATATTGTAAAGCAAAATAAATATTGCAAATAAAAATATTTCCTTTTTTGTAAATTGGATTTCATCGTAAGTGTGATATACCATGCCACATAATACTAAAGTGTTATTTTATCTGAGGAAGTGTGCATGCACACGAAAGCTCATACCTTGAATAAAACTTTATTGGTCTTAAAGGTGCCACTGGACTCTAAATTGGTTCTAATAATAAAATGTATTTGCAAAAGAATTTTCCAATGACTGATTTGTTGAATTTCAGGAATATTGTTATGGGCAGGTGAAATCTTGCATGGGACAACAACACATACTGAGCAATTAATAGAAACAATTACTGATAATTAAATGCCTTTAAATGCCCCTAAAATCTGTTGTTAGGAGACATCTATACCTATCTCTAACAAAAGACCTAGAAAACCACAAATCTCCCATCCGTGCAAAGAAACAAATAAAAGTGACTGTAGATCATAACTATATAATATGAGGCTATGGTGGAAAGTGTCATCACGTTCAGTTAATCTACGGCAGCCCCCTAAGGTTTTCAAGGCAAGAGACCTTCAGATGTAGTTTACTATCACCCATAGAAAGCTAGCTTGGTGTAGTGGTTAGGAAAGCGGACTTCTAATCTGGCGAGCCGGGTTTGATTCCATGCTCCCCCACATGCAACCAGCTGGGTGACCTTGAGCTCACCACAGCACTGATAAAGCTGCTCTGACCGGTCAGTGATATCAGGGCTCTCTTAACCTCACCTACCCCACACGGTGTCTGTTGTGGGGAGAGGAAAGGGATGGCGATTATAAGCCACTTTGAGACTCCTTCGGGTAGAGAAAAGCAGCATATAAGTACCAACTCTTCTTCCTCTGTGTTGCAACTTTGGGTATTTTTGGTGGTCTCTCACCCAAATACTAACTAAGGTCAACCTGCAAACCTTCTGAGATCTGACAAAATTGGGCTAGCCTGGGCCAAGTAGTTTATTTTTCATGAAATTGCATATCTTGCAAATTTACTGTCAATGAGATTCTCACTTTTCTTTTAAAAAATGAACATAACATCTGTGAAGGCTAAGCCTCACCCACCTCACAGGGTCTCTGTGTGGGGAGAGGAATGGGAAGGTGACTTGGAGCCTCCTTCAGGTAGGGAAAAGCGGCATATAAGAACCAACTCTTCTTCTATTTCTAACTAAGGGAGCCCTGAGCCTTCAGGGACAGTGGTATATATAAATATTATAAATAAATATATCCAAAAAGTGTCACCAATAAGATGTAATATTGCCCAGTTGTGCACATCACTTGACAGGGCCTGGTGTCAGGTGTTGCCAGTGCCTAGTAACTACCCAGGGTCTTGGTATCCATTGCCATAATCCCTGACTTTCTGTAGACATTTACCTGCCTTTATTCTAGTGAAGTCATTAAGTGACTTTCTATTTGTTGTTAGAGAAGTGCCTGTGAAAGCTACTGAACACATTTCATTTGTGCTCCCTTCAGCCATGCCAGTACCAATAGAAGTGTGAAGGAGATGGTTTCATTGTGTATACATGTGCATTAATATGTAACAGTGAAAAATGGGTTTAACTGGAAGTTACCTTGTCCAGAGATTCTAAAATGTAATTTGGTCTTTGAATATAAGTAACTAGAACCAAAGCATGGATCTGAATACTGAAAGATACACAACGAAGTGTGCATGCGCACAAAAGCTTGTTGTTGTTATGTGCGAAGTCGTGTCCGACCCATCGCGACCCCATGGACAATGATCCTCCAGGCCTTCCTGTCCTCTACCATTCCCCGGAGTCCATTTAAGTTTGCACCTACTGCTTCAGTGACTCCATCCAGCCACCTCATTCTCTGTCGTCCCCTTCTTCTTTTGCCCTCGATCGCTCCCAGCATTAGGCTCTTCTCCAGGGAGTCCTTCCTTCTCATGAGGTGGCCAAAATATTTGAGTTTCATCTTCAGGATCTGGCCTTCTAAAGAGCAGTCAGGGCTGATCTCCTCTAGGACTGACCGGTTTGTTCGCCTTGCAGTCCAAGGGACTCGCAAGAGTCTTCTCCAGCACCAGAGTTCAAAAGCCTCAATTCTTTGACGCTCGGCCTTCCTTATGGTCCAACTTTCGCAGCCATACATTGCAACTGGGAAGACCATAGCCTTGACTAAACGCACTTTTGTTGGCAGGGTGATGTCTCTGCTTTTTAGGATGCTGTCTAGATTTGCCATAGCTTTCCTCCCCAGGAGCAAGCGTCTTTTAATTTCTTTGCTGCAGTCCCCATCTGCAGTGATCTTGGAGCCCAGGAAAATAAAATCTGTCACTATCTCCATTTCTTCCCCTTCTATTTGCCAGGAATTGAGAGGGCCGGATGCACAAAAGCTTATACACAGAATAAAACTTTGTTGGTCTTAAATGTGCTACTGGACACAAATTTTGTTCAAGGTGAACTAAGTAATAAGATGGTCATGAAAGTGTATCATTTAATACATCACATGTGACTTTTTGCAGGGTATATCAAGTAAAATCTTAATTGTGTATATCAGCTCTAGTCACCTTGTTCTGTCAAATTCACACTGGATTTTTCTGCTGGAACAAGGAAGAGAGGCCTCTTTTGACCCCTCAAAAAGACTATTCTGGAACTCATGGGATCCATAAGGACAAAAGGTTATATAGGTCAAGAGGGGCAGCACCTTTCCTCCTTCCTGTACAGCAGAAAAGTTGTCAGGATCCAACGAATATTTCCTGAAAAATAAGCTGGCAAGCAATGGTAACTAATTACAGTGATAACACAACTGAATTCAATCATGAGATTCACTACATAGTTATATTTGCTACCATTGAAGTCATTAATGCCTGTCAACAATAAAGGGCAGCTGCTTGCTAAAAAGGTACCTTGAATCCATCAAAGACAAATGCTTGTTCATCTGACCCAAGTTCTTGGTCTGGTTGGCAACCTGGCCTGGCCCAGCCTACTCTCATGTCTCCTGCAGTTACTACTTCAAACTCAAAGTACCACTTCCCAGTTTTTACTGCATACGTCTTCTCTGTGCGAAAGATTCGGAACTTTTCCATCATACCACAGAATACATCTGGTTTCATGGCTGCAAGGTTTAAAATACAGGTTTTATTTTTCTTAATAAAATATGTAATACAATCACACAGTTTGTAATTAGCTTTGAAACACTGCCAGTTTGATACAACACAAAAATATAGCCCAACAATTACTCTGTAAGTAATATCAACACCCATACAATATCAACACCCATAGTTTGTATTTTCTGCTTTAGTTTTTCACAAAATATTTAGTTTTGATTAGCGTTTTGCAACTAAAATCTTTCACAAACCGTTCCTGGTTCTCAGCATCCTTTGGCTACCCCCTGCTCTATCCTCACTTCTTAAGATTCAGCCCTGTGCCACAATTCGGCAAGAACCAAGGGGGGGGGGGTCCTGTTTATAATTTTTTTCTTCTTCAGTAGGTTCTGCTACTGTCAAAAGTTATTTGTTTGTTCGTTCATTCATTGGATTTGTTATCCACCACTCCTAAGCAAGCTGGCTCACAGTGGGTTACAGAATAGAAATAAAACCTCACAATAAAATCACATTCTAAAACAGTATAAATTACAATCATAAAAACAATTTCCAAGTGGCATAAACTATTAACCCCTCCCCCCTCCGCTCAACAGCCCTCAACCATCGAGTGTCATAAGGTATTGATATTAATGGGATAGCCTGTTGTTCCAGACATTTTGAGGAGGGGCCCCAGATCTCACTTGCCCTGGCCTCAACCCAATACCTGATGGAAGAGCTCTGTCTAGCAGGCCCTGTGGACCTGTGACAGGGCCCTCAGCTCTTCCAGGAGCTCATTCCTCCAGGTCACGGCCAGGACTGAAAAGGCCCTGGCCCTGGTTGAGGACAGGTGCTCTTCCTCCATGGGCCTGGAACCACCAACAAATTTGCACCTGCAGAAAGAAGAGCCCTGTTGGGGGCATAAGGAGATAAGCTGTCCCTTAGGCAGTAGCCTCATGTGGCATAGATGGAAAAACACCTAACGAGCTACTCCTGTGCCTCCATCAACAGAGAGGCATCAAGGATCACATCCAGTTTCCTAGAAGAGGGTAAGAAGTTAAGCTGCACCACCAGGCTGGGAAAATGAGCTTCCTGATTTGCCCCTTTCCTACCCAGCCACAGGACATTTTCTTAAATAAACCCTTTAGAAATGTCAGAGAAATCTGGGCAGAAAAAAATAATGTATTATTGAATCACGAAAAGTCAAGATGATGGACAAATGTGCTTTAATTGAAGTGACAGAACCACTGTTTTTTAACTTCAGTATGCAGTCAAACACATAGTTCAATGGGCAAGATTCAGGAAGCCCACATGTTTGTTTGTTTGTTTATTTATTTGTTTGTTTGCTTATTTATTTATTTTAGATTTATATACCGCCCTCCCCAAAGGCTCAGAGGAAGAATCTTAACCATTTAGCAGCATAAGACTTCTTGACAGAAAAATGTCTGCAGGACAAAAGCACCTGGGCAACCCTGGCAGATACCAAACTAATCCACCAACCATGCTGTTGGTTGGCTGTCCACCATCCATGTTGTAAGATGTAGAGACTATTATTGTTGTTGTTGTTGTTGTTATATTCATTCCCTGCCACTCCCGAAACTGGCTTGTGGTGGGTTACAATAGTCCATCATAAAACCCAGATAAAACCCCATTAAAAACAGTAAATCCATTAATAAACAAAAAACCGAGAAGCCTAACCCAACCTTCTTACCAATATCTAATACCTGTATAAAACACATCAGTACAATTCACCTCAAAATACCAGAGTGAAACATTTCATAAAACATTGAACCATTAATTCAACATAATACAATAGTATTAAACTTATATAAAATTCATTCCAAGGCACTTTGCCTCTGGTAGTGGCAGAGCACCCAATGTGTAAATATTATGGCTTAGGCCATCCATTTTTCCACCCTTCTCTATCAAATGGAGAGGAGTGGGGGTCCAAGTGTTGATTAGGTGGGATGACCTTGGTAACAATGGAATTGAGAGCAGGATGAGAGAAATGGAAATCGCATCACTCTCCCAGGACATTGTACATACATCTTGGCCAAAGGAGAAACAGATATAAGTTTGGTCCATATTCCCTTGGCTATGTCAAGCAAGTCTTGGAGCATGAGAAAAACAAAATTACTACCATTGGGAGGATAGAGCACTTTCAGGATTGAATCGAATATTTTAAGTTCTGAGAATACAACGTCAAGCTGCAATGATTTCACCATATGGATGAGTTGTTTGGATCAAAGGTGATGATTTGGGCAGGAATCTGCAGTTTAACACAGAGGAGGGGGAGCACTATGAACCTTCTAGAGACCTAGAGAGCTTTTAAACTGATCTCTGCAGCATGTCTGCACAAGCATGATCCTCATGCAGGGCTACACAGAAGCCATGAAGATGAATATGAACTCTGCACTGGAACACTTTTTGTTCAAATTTCACTTGGCCAGGAATTTACTAGATAGTCTTGGGCCAGACACTCTCTTACAACATCAAGCATCAGGTTTACATACCTAAGATTTACTCAGTTACTGATGGCAGTGCAGTGCTTGGATCAAATACTTATTCAACATCACTACTGATTTAGGAACATATACATTTCACTATTTTATGGCTGGATGGTCCTCATAAGCAGCATTATATAATTATTAATAAATAAATATTCCAATGAGAATTCCAGTCATGTTAATCTATTGTAAACAAGAAAAAGTTCTCCCACACCTTAAAGATTAATCAGTGAGCTTTTGCAATACATCAGCACCTGTAAACAAGTTTTGCAAAAGCCACTAGAGGGCTCTAAATCCTTTGATAACACTTCGAATACCAGAATAAGAATAATCCCTAGAATTCTCATTTTTTAACTAGAATTACAAATTAGAAAACTAGCCATTCTTCATGCTGCAGATGAGAACTTTTATAGTTCACTATGATCTTAAGTAGTTCATGTCATGTTCTTTTCATACATGATAGCAAAGTAAACCTGATCCCACATCTGAAAGAACAGTATCCCATCGCAAGTGAGGCTTTATCACATTCACCAGACTGAACAGTCACCTAAAAAGAAACCTCATGTCTAAAACTGTTGCCTTCCAGAAATTTGAAACAATTCTGGTTCCATTAAACTAAAGTCTTTAGCCAAAGCTGTATGCTACTCTCAAGTTTGATGATGTGTTCTGGGGGGGGGGGTCACCCTATGTCCCCACAGGCCACACAGTGGTTCCATAAATGCACTGGTTGGTTAATTGCCTTTAATTTCATCTTTACTCCCATAAAGCTCTATGCATATTTAGAAGAATGGCCTTCAGTCTATTTGTTGTCTTCCCTCTGATCCCAGGATAAAAACTATTGTTCTGTAATCTGATTGTGTTATTTCATGTTCAAGACTTGTTAATAAGTCAATGAGCCATGACCTTGCAGAGACCAGAGCCACTGATCTAGTGTTTAGGAAAAAAAATGTGCAAACCCATTTTTTGTGACAATAGGAAACCATAGTTTTGAGTGGTCATGTCTGTGGGGGTGAAGTGCCTTGGAATGAATTTTATATAAGTTTAATACTATTGTATTATGTTGAATTAATGGTTCAATGTTTTATGAAATGTTTCACTCTGGTATTTTGAGGTGAATTGTACTGATGTGTTTTATACAGGTATTTTAACATAAATTGTGTTAATATATTTGACACTGGTGTTTTACTGTGTATTTCATTCTTAATAATACTTTGGAGGTTTGCCACATGCGCACGCTACGCCGGGGCAACCCAGCATGCCCCACTCCCATGTGTACATGGGAAATGGTAGGGCATTGTGCCCCGCCACAACAGCACAGCACCAGCGCAGGGAAGCTGCCCCCGTGCATAAAGGGTCATTGAGTCTCAAGCTTATCTGGGGCTGACAACTGAATAACACAGTTTACGCATCTTGTGTGAGCAAGGATGTTTATATTAATTGTAGAATAGTTTTGCTAATCTGGAGAAATGCTTTAGCACTGCCTAATTAGTGATGTACCTGTGAGGTAGGCCTTTATCATATGATGTTTTGTAGAGGTGTGGTCAAGAGACCTATAAGCTGTTATTTATGTAAAAACCAATCCTGACAACCTAAGCATGTTCTACCTTTACCTTTTTGCTAGTCTGAAAAATTACTCATGCTGACCCATTATGCACAGTGGCTGATACTCTGGGCAGCCGCCACGCCGTTGCATTGGGGCAGGTGTTCCACATGTACGCACAGGGGCAGGGCTTCCCGGCAAAAGCTGATGCCCCAGGGTAGCACACGCACACATGCTGCACACCAGGGCCAGGAAGCCCGAAAGGAACGTTAACAATGGAAGCAGCTGTGGGTGAGTAGGCAGGGTCCGGGCCCCCACCACACACGACGGCGGGGGCAGGGGATGCCCCTGTTGGGTCCGCGGAGCTCACAGGGGCATGCGGTGTCTCTACAGGGACACTGTGGTTGGGGCCGAGCAGGCCAAAAGACCCAGTGCTGTCAATTATGCACAGCACCAGCCCGCCCCAGCCCCTGCCAGCACCCGTGGTATCCTGGGGACCGCGGAAGTTCCTGCGTTTCCATAATGCGAATCTTCCATGGCCCTGGGCCGGGCCATGCCTGCGCTGGCAGCGGGGGCATGAATAATCAGGGATTTTTCTTGATGCCCTGCTGCTGCCAGCATGGGCATTCTGGCCCGTGCATAATGGGTCGCTGTGTTGCATCTGGATCTGGTTTATTGGCTTTGCAAGTCAAGGTTCAAGGGAGACCTGATGGGAAGCCTCTAACAGCAACTGACTAAAGTGAGGAACACATTCGCTGTCTGTCTGTATTGTGCTAAGGGGCAGCCATCGCTGCTGCTCTTTCAAGAGCAATGCAAGAGTGTATATGGGACACCTACAATCCTGCTGTGGCTGGCTTTGCTGCTGGATGGAAGAAGCAGCCAAGCCACATGTTCCTCTTCTCCCTCAGACTCCCACCAGCCCTCATTGCCATAGCTTCAAACCCTCACATACATCTCTTTTAACACAACTTCCTCTTTATGGGCTCTGGGCAGCCCTTCCCAGCAACAGTTTTGTAAAGCTCATTTTATTTTTTCGTGCAACGGTTTTGTTGCTAATTTTTAATAATTTCATAAACAATTTATATACCACATACATAACAGGAGACATTTGTGCTAGTGGTTTCAGTTTTATATAGTAACAAAAAAAAGTTGAATACCATGATCTTGATCAGGAGCCTCAAGGTTATAACCATAGCCAATGAGTGTACGAACTGCCTCTCGGAGACTATCTTTGTTTGATTTCTTAGTGCGATCATCTAGAAGTGCATAGGGGACAAGGCGAGGGTTTCGGCGGTTCTTCACATCCTGCAGAAAAGTAAGAAATGTGAATCAATCCAAGTTTAAAGACCAAATTTTCCAATTTATAAGAGGAATTAAAAGAATAATAGCAATACCTGAAGAAATTCTATCATTAATTACTATGATAAATATCAAATTTATAGTATACTATCTTTGTAAGAATGACTAAAGAATAACTGTATTATACTCATAAATGCTTCTACAAGATATTTAATGAACTTAAGATAATCAAAAGAATTAACAGACTGAGCACATGTGGAATAAAACACGGAACAGTTAAAGTGCCTACTTGGTGGAGGCGATGATAAAGGCACAGATCTCCACCATTAATGTATCTGTGGATCACCATGTAGTGGAACTTTTCTGCATGAAGAGGCTGCTTCTTCTTTTTAGCAAAACATTACATGGCAATTTTTTTCAATATGGTTTGGAAACTGCAATTGGTGCAAAATGTCATGACTGCATGGTCAACTGATTCTAGCTATACATATCATGTGATATCACTGCTAGAAAAACATACATAGACTTCATTTTCAGGCCCAATTCAGCATGGTTTAAAATATTTAAGACCCTAAATGATATCATATATCAGGATATCTAAAAGCCTGTCTTTTTCCATATGTTCCTACGCATCTGTTGAGATTATCTTTTAAAGTCCAGCTCAGTCACTTTCAGAAATTAGCCACAGCTGGACTAAGAGGGCCTTTTCAGCCATGTCACCTCAATTCTCTGCCATGTGATGCTTGATTTTAAATTGCCATTTTAATGGATCTTGCTGCTTTTATTGGCTACACTGTTTGTCACTGAATTCCTTTTGAGCTTGTTCTTACCTTTAACATGTAAGCAATCTGGGATCCGGTTACCCACAGACTAGTTGTTCCCATTTGAGCTAGCTTGACAATTTAGACCAGCATCAGAGGACTGTGCTTTGTGTTCCCCTGCCCTCAGAAGTGGGGTGAGTTGCCGCTGAAGACAGCCCTTCTCTGTTGTAGCACCTCAACTTTGGAACACTTTTCTTTTTACACCTAGCCTTATGAGTTTTCACTGCCATTTCAAAATGTTTCTTTTCCCCTCAGGCCTAAAAAAATCCTCTTTTTATGGATATAAAAATGTATTTTATGGATACATTTGTGCTGCTTGAAGATTGCTGACATATAAAATTATATTAAATAAATGTATTCAGGATCAGATATCTGAAGGCAAATACATGTGTATCTTACCAAGCACAAAGGGGATGCATGAGTATTAAATGCAGTTTTCCTTTTCAAAACCTTCATTTCCTTTCATCCACTCAAGTAAGGATCAATTGTCTCTTCTTACCAGTTTATGTACACTATTCAGAATCATTGTACTTTCATAATGCAACAGTAATTAGGAGCGGTCTACAACAAGTAGAATGTTTACTCTTTTGAGTGGTCCTTCCTTTCATCTGTACTCTCTATTATTAAGTAAAACAGTGTTGCACTTACCTCTAACACTTATTCATTGAGTTGTCTTCTGTACAGGCACACTTTGGGATTGCACTTGCACAGGCCAACCACTGGAGGATTCCCTCCCAGCTTTAACCTTTTCCGTTATCTAAAGCTGAATGAGAGAGCCCCTCCCCAGGGTCAAAGGCATGTTTTCCTGCCCAGACAGTTGCATGGTCCTGGGAGGGGAGCTCCTTCCATCCTCAGTTCTGCAGTTGCCAAGAGCCAGTTAACTAAAGAGAAAGAGCTCATAGCAGGGAAGGAGGGAGGGAATATGCATCTGCACAGAAGATAATGCAATAAACAAGTTATAGGTAATTGCAACACTGTTCTCATCTTTGGTCTTCTGTGCAGTCCCACATTGGAAGACTGAAAAGCTATTTATACAGAGGTAGGTGTGATTCTCTCCTACTGGAAGCCAGAGTGCAGGGCAGTCTTTCCCTCCAAAGCTCCTTTCTAGTGTCAACATTTAACACATGCTTCACAAAAGTCTCCAAGGATAACTACGTTGCAGCACATTTCTATCAGTGGTGTGCCACATGAGAATGCAAATGACACAGCCTGTGCCCTAGTCATATGAGCTTGAACTGACCATGTGTATGCCATCCCATGATATCCTGTGAAAGGTGAAACAGTCACAACTTTAGGTTAAAAACTCAATTTTGGTCTTAGAACTACCTTTTCAAAGTGGGGCTATATAAATTGGTGGTCCACCAGAAGAGCCTTCAACTTCTCCACCCTTCTAGCTGATGTAATAGCTACCAGAAAGAGAACTTTTACTAATATCACTTCCAGCAAGGAGGTAGCCATTGGCTCAAATGGAACTGCAATAAACTGGATTGGGAGGAGGAGGAAGAGGAAGAGGGAGAGGGAGAGTTGGTTCTTATATGCTGTTTTTCTCTACCCAAAGGAGTCTCAAAGCAGCTTACCTTCCCTTTCCTCTTCCTACAACAGACACCCTGTGATGTAGGTGAGGCTGAGAGAGCCCTGATATTACTGCTCAATCAGAACAGCTTTATCAGTGTCGTGGCAAAGGTGGAGAAGGAGTGGAGAATCAAACCTGGCCCACCAGATTAGAAGTCAGCACTCCTAACCACTGCACCAAGCTGGCTCAACCAGTTGAGAACTATGGATGGTGAAGGAGGGAACCCATTAGCTAGGCCCTTGAGGAATAACTGTGAAGATTTGTGAGAAAACAGGTTTTTCATATCCACTAGCACATGTGACATCACCTTGCCAACAAAAGTGAATCTGGTCAAGGCTATAGTCTTCCCAGTTGCAATATATGGCTGTGAAAGTTGGACAGAAGCAGAGCGTCAAAGAATTGAGGCTTTTGAACTCTGGTGCTGGAGAAGACTCTTGCGAGTCCCTTGGACTGCAAGGCGAACAAACCAGTCAGTTTTAGAGGAGATCAGCCTAGACTGCTCTTTAGAAGGCCAGATCCTGAAGATGAAACTCAAATACTTTGGCCACCTTATGAGAAGGAAGGACTCCCTGGAGAAGAGCCTAATGCTGGGAGCGATTGAGGGCAAAAGAAGAAGGGGATGACAGAGAATGAGGTGGCTGGATGGAGTCACTGAAGCAGTTTGTGCAAACTTAAATGAACTTCGAGGAATGGTAGAGGACAGGAAGGCCTGGAGGATCATTGTCCATGGGGTTGCAATGGGTCGGACACGACTTCGCACCTAACAATAACAAAGCACATTTGAAGAGTTCAAATTGGAGAGTGCCAGAGAGCCAAGTATCCCTTGTCATAGTCTGTCTCTTTATGTTTTACTTTCACCCTGGCCCTCAGGGGTGGTCTGGAAGCAGAGCAAGATTGTCTGGATAATGCTGACCCATGTCTGACTGGAAGCAACCTTGGAGCCAATGGCACAAATACCATTGACGAGGTACACAATAGTTGATTGGTTAAAGCAGGGGTAGTCAAACTGCGGCCCTCCAGATGTCCATGGACTACAATTCCCAGGAGCCCCCTGCCAGCGAATGCTGGCAGGGGGCTCCTGGGAATTGTAGTCCATGGACATCTGGAGGGCCGCAGTTTGACTACCCCTGGGTTAAAGCATGAGTTTTGCTCTTGAAAGTATTTTGTCACTCTACCAAAATAGAAGACTTCATAGCTGAGTTTTCAGGACATGAAAGAGCTTTCTCCCACAGGTTAGTTTTAAGTCGAGCTACACTATCAGACCTCACCTTAGTTGTAAACTGAAGACAGAAATCACAGCTGACTGTAATGGGAATGTTTTTAATGTTTTCTGCAATATCAGAAAGACAAAGGTAGATAAGCTGGAAAAACACGTCTTTGCCAAATGGTAGCAGAAAAGAACCGAGGGAGGGAAGGGTGCCCCTCCCAGGAGCATGTGATTGTTTGGTGCAAAACATCTTTGATTCCAGGGCGGGGCTTCCACCTTCAGCTTTACATAAGGAAAGAGGCAAAAACTAGGAAGGAATCCTCTGGTGGTTGGCCTGCCTAGAAGACCAAGGATAATTGTAAGTATTGTCCTGATAAGATGGGCCTTCCAGTTTCTTTTCATAGTAACTTCCTCCTCCCCATACTGAATCCTTCTATTGTTTCTGGCTTTAGAGTTCTCTGTCTCTTATTCTTGGTCTACATCAGCGTTTCTCAGCTTTTTTACCATTGAGAACCCTTGAAACATACTTCAAGCTTTGAGAAATCCCAGAAGTTGTGCAAACATGCAGAATACAATTGGGAAGCATAGCTATAAACATGCCCACCCAGGGCTCCTTCCCTTCCCAGCCCCTCCAAGCCCATCATTGGCCATTTTGGAGGTGAGGTAGGTCAACATGGTGGTATATGGTCATATCACCCGATAAAGGTTTAACAGATTTAAAAATAAAATAAAAATTAATTAACTCTCATCCATTTGTGAAACCTTTCTAGGACCATCAAGAAACCCCAGGGTTTCACAAAATGTACCAAGCAAGTGTGGCCTGTGTGCAAATTATGATGAAAATTACTTGCAAATGCCACACAACTGATGTCCAATTGTCTATCTTTTTGGTACCTTTCTCTGAGGGTAGTAAGTGATCAAACTACCCTAATATTTGTGCTGGGTATGAGCCTGTGAACACAATAGTAACTGCATGGAACTCTTGATTAGCAGTTTTCACTGCTATAGAATCATAGCTATCTCATAGGCTCTCATAAGCATCCTATTTGAGAAAATTTTAGTATCATAACTGTCCTCTGACATTAACTTCCTTTTTAATATCACTTATAACATAATCATCCCTAACAATTAAAATATTTAAACAAAAGCATAGGATAATACAACGGTAATAGTTGGGATAGCAGATTTTATAGGTAAAGGTAAAGGTAAAGGTATCCCCTGTGCAAGCACCGAGTCATGTCTGACCCTTGGGGTGACGCCCTCTAGCGTTTTCATGGCAGACTCAATACGGGGTGGTTTGCCAGTGCCTTCCCCAGTCATGACCGTTTACCCCCCAGCAAGCTGGGTACTCATTTTACCGACCTCGGAAGGATGGAAGGCTGAGTCAACCTTGAGCCGGCTGCTGGGATTGAACTCCCAGCCTTATGGGCAAAGCTTTCAGACAGCTGCCTTACCACTCTGCGCCACAAGAGGCTCTATGATTTTATAGGAGATTCAAACAATTAAGGAACATAATCACAGGAAGAACTTATAAAAATGCTTTAACTTTATCCAATGTTTTCCTTTAGGTAAATAAAAAAATTCCATTGAAGGAAGAAGTCCTTCGGTCAGAGAAAGACTCTAAAGGAGAATTAGAATTAAAACATAAACAAAGAAGACTGAAGATCTCTGTTCATTTATAAAAAGCAAACAGAAAACATGTGTGACCATGGCTGGGATTAAAGTCTTGTGCAGAAGGTCATTACAATTGTCCCCAGGGTTGGCTTATCCATGTAGTACATGTGCTAGAGGTACTACCAGGGACTCCCTGATGGATCAGGGCTATAGTCTCTCTCCTCCCCACTTTCCCCTCAACCTTTTATGCCATGAGAATGTTAAGATTGCAGCATCTAAGTGCCAGGGCAGGAAGGAAGGTGGCTACATTGAGCAGGCAAAATCCTAAAAAACATGATGCTAAGAAACCCAGAAGGAACCAAGAATGTGTCTGTCCACACACCCTCTCTGCACTGCAGCAGGGAGAAGAATCCTGTTTTGTACTCCTCCATCCAAACCTGGTCCCTTTATCACCCACTACTGCTGCTGCTGCTTCCTCCATGACCTGTGCTCAGATTGCCTCCACTGCCTCCCCCTTCCACTGCCCTGTCCTTTTTTGCTCCTTTCAACACATGGGATTTTTTTGAAAAGTAAGCTTGGTTGCTGGAGCTTTTTAAGGACACCCTTTGCCACTATGGGGACAAAGTGACATTCCTTTCCACTGGGGGGAGGGGGGGCTCTGCTCCCAGTATGGCTGCTCCCACTGCAGTTGTGCTCTGCTAGGGCCCTGCATATCCTTAAATCAGTTCTGCTTCACCTTCTACCAACAGTTTCTCTAAGGCCCATTATGCACGGTGTCAGGGTCCGCAGGGTCTTGGCCACGCTTCGGGTCCACCACGTTGTTCGGTGAGGGAGACCCGGGACTAGAAGGCTTTATCTGTAGGAAACAGCGTCTCAGAACGGAGTCGGTACTCTCTCTCCCGCTCCTGGGTTCAGGGTAGTTCCTTCACTACACCTCCAACCCCGTCTCCTCATTGACGCTTCCTTAAGTAGCCTCTCTAGCCCCTGTCTCCACCCTCCGGGCTTCTCAGGCGGACCTCGCCCTTCCGGGACTCTGCGTCTCTCTGCCACCGCCCCGCCCTGGGTTTCTCCCTTGCTCTCCCCGCTTGTACTGACTGCTCCCGTGCTACCGTTTCCCCCACCCCTGGTGAACTGATTCCCCACATCACTTTATGTAAGTTTCGTATCCAAAGAGGGTCTGTCGGGATCTCTTCCTCTGTATCTTCCTTTCTTAGGTTTCCGCTCCTGTCCGCATGCTCCTTCTCCGGACCCCCCGCGCTGCCCAAACTAGTCGTTCTCGACACACAGAGTGGAAGGTCTGCATTCGGGGTGGAATGGCGGCGGCTAAAATCACCAATTATGCACGCTTCAGGCGGCAACCGGGTGCAGAGTTAACGTATGCCACCGAAAAAGCCGCATTAGTGAGATGCAGAAGAAAGTGGAGCTTCCTGGGACCAGGGCACAACGAGAAGCAGCTCCGGAATAGCTGCGTGCATAATCGGATACTCTGGGTTTTGCTGCCGTTGTGTTCCGTCCCGTGCGTAAGCGGTTTGCTTCGCATTCTCCATACTGCCGTTTCAGCAGCCGTGCATAATAGGCCAATGTGAAGCAATCTGAAGTATAATTAGCACTTTAACTGGGGTGGGGGGTGGGGGGGAATGAGATTGAACCTGGTAAAAATTCATCTTTTTTCTCTGTGAAGTATTTATAAGAGTATTGGGAGGGAGCTTGTTTTGATTAGCCAAAATACGAGGGGGTTAAATGGTCAAACCCCTCTCCCTTCCAATGTGGCCATGATCTCAAGAAGGATTGTGCTGGCCTGAAATTTAATTTGTACAGATTAACAGTGATCTGTAATTTTGTCATGTCTATTCTGGCTAGTTGACATGTTAAACCAAACTAATCACTTCAGGTAAGTAATACTTATTGCTGTGCCATCACACCATCATAAGACTTTGTATTGTATCAGCATAGCAGGATTGTTACAGCAGCAGTGCAAGAAGATATGGCCATGTGAGCACTAAGTATGATTTGTGTTATTTTATTTCTTCTGTTTACAAATATTTCCCTTGAACATACTTATAAAGGGATGCCACACACTCAATTATGAAACAGACTAGAACTAAAGCCCATTTTATCCAGGAATAAAATGGGCGCTAGCGACCACTGGCCGGGGAAGCCCTCGCAGGGTGAAGGCTTCATGGGGCCTGAGTCTGCGTAGGCAGGGGTCCTGGAGGTGGGGCATTGTCCAAGGGCTGTGGAGAGGCTCGCCACGTGGCAGACGTAGAGAGGCTGTTGTGGGGGCGGGGAGAAGATCGCTGGGCAGGCGGGAAGGCCGTTGTTGGGGCGGGAGAAGGGCGCGTGGTCCTCTTGCGAGCTTACTGGAACTCCGGGGCTCGACTGAATGGCAGGGAGGCAGAGCAGCTGAGGCTGGGGGGCGGGGCAAGATGCGGGGCTGAGTCGGCACAGCGGCGAGGTCCAGGAAGCATGCGCAGAAGTCCGCGCATGTCCGTTGGAGTCCTGCGGCTTGGGGGAGGCGGTGCCGGCCACGCTGGCCAGGCGAGGCGCGCCGCAGCCTAGGCGAGTGGCAATGCGGCCTAGGCGCGGCGCTGCGGTCTGGCCGCAGCAGCACGGCCTGGCAGTGGCCTGGCAGCAGCGGCGCAACAAGCAGCAAAAAGGGCAAGGGAAGTGGAGGCCAGCGTGCAGGTAAGGCAGGGCGCAGCAACGGACGTGGGAAAGGGACGGTCGGGGTGGGGTGGGAAGGGGCGGGAGGGCGGCAGTTAGAGAGGGGGCTGGCGTGCGTCGGGTTGTCGTGGGGGGAGCGGAAAGGGCTGGGGGGGATCGAGAGGGGTAGCCGGGGGTTGGTGGGTGAGTGCGGGTGTGTGTGTTGGGGTGGGGTGGGAAGCAGCGGCGGCATGGCAGAATCCAGGGGGGGGTCAGTTGTGGGTAGTGGACTGGTGAGTTTGGCAGGTGGCGGGCAACGGGGAGGGGGGAGGGGTGTCGCGGCGAGTGCAGGAGTCATCAGAGGGCAGTCTCTGGCTGGCAGGGACATCGTTTCCCCGGAGGCCAGTGGCGTGGGGCCAGGGTCCTCCCCAGCAGCCATCCAGCAAGGATGGCGGCTCAGGAGCACTGAAGAGTTGGAGGCGCGGCATCTGGGAGATGCGCCAAATAGCTAATAGCTTCGCAGCTTCTGATTCGCTCCTCAGAGTTTTTATCCCAGACAGGGCCCGCCTTAACTCCTCCCCACTTGCCCTTACTCCTTTATTCCTCCTGCTCCTCTGGAGCAGCCGGTTTAAAGATGACTTCAAATGTAGATGTCATTTTGAAAATTAGCAATGCAATATATGTTAGCCCAAGTACCAAACTATTATAATACCATTTGGGAACTGTTTATTGTTTTCTACAGCTGTATTTGTACTTTAATGTGAAATGAAAATACTAAGAAGGTAAGAAAACCAGGACTTTTCCATTTAATTTTCATTCATGTAATATATACTTATTTGTTTTCCAGGCAATACAGCAATAAATGTATTTATTTCTACTAATGAATTTCCGAAAGGGTCACTAGATTTGGTAGATCTGAAATTGCTCCTAATGATGATGTACCCCCTGCTCCTAAAGAATGTGTAAATTGCTCTAAAAGATAACCTGGACCCCTTTCAGTGAAGCTTTATGACAGACTCCGCTTTAGTGGCACTGGTAGATGATCAATGGATAAATAGAATCTTTTGCAAAGTTTGAAATTTTTCTTCTTGTTGTCCAGTATTCAAAAGACCCTGAACAAATAAGAGGTGATGTTTTCTTGGTAAGCTGACTGTGTTGAATTGGATAATTATCAAACAAACTGCAACTATTATTAAAGGACAAGTTAATAGCTTGTTATTATGTGATCTATCCTGGGCTCTGACACTTGGGACAGGGTACATAAATGCCTTAAATAAAGAAGTTTTCATTTTTCAGAGAGAAAATAGCCCTCACCAGCCAAACAATATTTTAAAGTCCAAGCCAGTGAACCAGAGGATTGGTACATATTTCAGAGACTAAGTACCCATTCTACTTGCACTAATGCAAAGATCTGCACCAGTAGTTCAAAGCTTTAGAGACTATTTTACAGCGCATGCTACAGTCTCCTGCAACTGGATTGTCATTAAAGCACTACACAAGGGAATTTTCCTTGGTGCTTTTATTGGTCTCACATGAAAAAGGGTACAAGTATAGTTTATTAGGGAAATCAACTGTCACAGCAACCCATTATCAGTGTCAAGACACCTACCAGAGTCTACACAGACAGGATTCACAAACTAATACTTTTATTTCAGATAAAGAGTTGTAAATTAGTGGGGAAAGCTTCAACATGTACTTCCACCAGGCATTTGGCTAAGGCCAGGCATAATCAACAACATTGCAGGGCCCCTGCCCGCCCTAGAAATCCACCAAGACTCCTGGACCTGTTTGTATTACTATTGTTTAATGTTATACTGTTACCTTGTTATCAGTCAATAATACTTATGTTATAGTTATTATATGTATGATTCCATGTATAGTTTTCAGTTCTATGTAAACCGGCCTGAGCCTTCAGGGAGGGCGATAGATAGATAGATAGATAGATAGATAGATAGATAGATAGATAGATAGATAGATAGATAGATAGATAGATAGATAGATAGATAGATAGATAGATAGATAGATAGATAGATAGATAGATAGATAGATAGATAGATAGATAGATAGATAGATAGATAGATAGACAGACAGACAGACAGACAGACAGACAGACAGACAGACAGACAGACAGACAGACAGACAGACAGACAGACAGACAGACAGACAGACAGACAGACAGACAGACAGACAGACAGACATGTACTGGATACGTCTTCTGTGTGAGATCTGTTTTTGTGTGGTGGTTTTTAGGGCTTCAGAGCTGCCTAGCAAAATGGGAGCAAACTGCACTGGAATGGACCTGGAAAGCATGGTTAACTTTCCCCTCTGTACTACTTTCCCTAGTGAAAACATCACCCACTCACCTGCTATTAGTCAGTCAGTCAGTCACCTTTAATTAACAGGCAGTCTTAGGAGTTCAATGTAGATGAGAGAGGGACAGAAAGGTCCCCAACCCTCCTTTACCCAGTACCAGTGGACTTTCCCAATTGGAGGTTCTAGGAAAGCTTCTTTGAAGCTTCAAAAATTAGAAGATCCAGCGACTGATCTCTTGAACAATATGTACTTTGGCCATCAATCTCACTTTCTTTGCAGCACTCAAACTGCCATTCTCAATTTTCTATTTTAGCACTTCACAACAACATAAAATATAAATACATAGAAGTACTATAGTATTATTTTATACATATAATTGCTACAGTATTATTTTTAATATATGAGAAAAATAAATGGTAGATACTTTTCTTTACACTGATATTCAAAGACATGGAAATAAAATTCCTATCTAGGAACCTGGATAAATTACATTTGCCTGTTTTTTAAAAAGCCAGAATAAGTAGAGTACATGATCTAGTCATCCAATACTATGCTTTAGAGTTGTATGTTGTAATGTGTTTGATTTCATAACTTAGGATACAGATGGATTTTGAAACTATTAGTAAAGTTAATAAAAAACTTAGAATGTTGATAATCACTAAATATAACAAAAAACCTTTCTGTTACAATATCCTTGAGCATGTCTCATCAGTTTACCATGGATATTTTGGTTTTCACTTACAGTTAGGGCTGCCAATCTCCAGGCAGTGGCTGGAGATTTCCCACTATTACAACTGATCTCCAAGCTACAAATATCAGTTCACCTGGAGAAAATAGCCATAGGTGGATGACTGAAGTCCATCTACTTTTCAAGCCCCACCTTCCTCAGTATCCAGCCTCAAAATCTCCAGGTGTTTCTCAACCAGGAGCTGGCGACCTTACTTACAGTTGTATAATCTTATAAAGCCTACTCAAGTCAAAATGGGTAAAAATGTGAAAGAAAAATACCCTTCCTTAAAGGGACACTGTCAAGTATCTTCATGACGCTCAGAATTTATTTTGTCTTTACCATGGCAAACCAATGCACTTTAGAAATCTGTGCCTTACTTACAGTACTTACTTGTTTGTGATCCCTGTCATCAATGATGTCAGCACAGTTCTGTGAAGAGGACATACTAAATAACGTGTGGTCCTTCTGCTGGCTGGCTGGCTGGCTCTGCAGCAGCAGAATAAAAATACTGTGTACAGTAATGCATAAACAGTGACTATTGCACTTGAAAGTTTTCTTGGGAAGCAGTGGTGGATTCCAGCAGAGAAAATGAAAACATTCTGATGGATGATAGATTCTACTAGTAAAGATTAGTAATATTTAAGGCATAAACTACTTGACAGTATCCCTTTAATCTGTAATGATTTTGAGACACAGAAAAGAAATGTAGAAATGACTCATTAAAGCATCTAGTGCCTCATTCAATGAGACCATGTTTGTTTCCATGGCTGATGAAGATTAGAACTCTGCAAGAGACACAGAGCTGCTGCTGCCACTGTGGCTTTCTCCTTCTTTCTTGTAACTTCTTAATTAACTGTCTTGATATCATTGGTTGTCAATGGCAAGAGTAGAGCCAGGACAATTTGAAGATGTTACATAACACCATGTGTTGTGTTGAATCAGACATTATAAGGGAGGAGGAAGGCAAAGACATGGACCTGTCAGCGTCCACCCTAAATGTCTTCAGTACACAATACTTTCATTATAGGACTTATCTGCTCTGCCACTAAAGCACCTTAAGCCACCATACTACTGTAACATCTCACAGCAATAACCCAAGGATGACAAATGTAACCACTGATATACTCCACTGGGGAAGCTAAGCAGAAGAATTATTAGTTCACTTTTTTATAGGCAGCAATATAATGTTTAGGTATGAACTAAATCATAGGCAATTTTTGATTCTGTTGCTCTTCTTGATGCCTGAATTGTATTTTTTTATTTTATCTAATGTAGAAGTTAAGAATTTTTCTAGCAATTTTAATTACACTTGCAGCTAAATGAGAAACAGATTCTATAAAGTAATGTATGGCTAATATTGCAAAACAGAAGAATGTTGCTAGAAAGGGGTTAGCTGGTAAACTTTATATATGAAGCAGTAGTACAATGAAGGTGGATATCAGTGCAAAAATCAACATGTATGACAAAAGGAAATATATGTCTACAACATCTTAATAAACGAAAATAAAATGAAAAGCCTATTGAATGCTTCGTAAGAGGACAGCTTGGTTCACTAAAAGATAACATGGAATATGAGTTCTAAATATAGCACATGGACTCTAAAATGATATGATTTATAAGAGATGCATATTGGTTTACCTTATTAAACTGATGTGAATAAAAAGGTAATTATATATATGTATGCATATGCGTGTGTGTGTATGTATATATATATATATATATATATATATATATATATGCATGCATGCATGCATGCATACATACACACATATATATGAGCCTCTTGTGGCACAGGATGGTAAGGCAGCTAACATGCTCCCTGAAGCTCTGACCATGAGGCTGGGAGTTCGATCCCAGACTCAGAAGAAAAAAGGAAATCACGAGGCACAATGATACAGTAGTCTTCTCTATGTTTATAAGTGAAAAGGTTATAACATAAAATCTAAATGGTCAAACATAAAGAGTCAACCAAAACGGGATCTTAGGTTAAGTGACCCACTTTCTGTTCATTATGAAATCCCCAGATGATTATGAGCATTTTGCCAATGTGATATTACAACTACTACTATGACAATATATTGGAAGAGCAACCACTGATGAAGATAAAATAGAAAGCGGGTCACTTAACCTAGGATCCCGTTTTGATTGACTCTTTATGTTTGACCATTTAGACTTTCTGTTATAACCTTTTCACTTATAAACATAGAGGAGACTACTGTATCATTGTGCCTCGTGATTTCCTTTTTTTCTTCTGAGTCCACATTGAGGAATCCATGGTTCTATACTTGATTGGGAGTTCGATCCCAGCAGCCAGCTCAAGGTTGACTCAGCCTTCCATCCTTCCGAGGTCGGTAAAATGAGTACCCACCTTGCTGGGGGGTAAAATGGTAATTATTGGGGAAGGCACTGGCAAACCACCCTGTATTGAGTCTGCCAAGAAAACGCTAGGGGGTGTCACTGCAAGGGTCAGACATGACTCGGTGCTTGCACAGGGGATACCTTTACATACATATATGTGTATGTGTATGTGTTTGTGTGTATGGAAAATCTGTATAAAAGGTTAAATAGTAGAAATGTCTAGGGATGGGCAGAATCTGGGTTTGGGGTGTTCCTGAACCAAATCAGTGAACCCATATGACCCAGAAACCCCAAAATAAACAGGTCAAGTTCAGACAAATCTGTTTCACTTCTGTTCACTCAGAAGCAGGGGGAAGTGAAACAAGAGTGCTGAAATGAAAGCCAAGTGGAGGGTTAAAATCCTGGCAGTCATTTAAAACCTCCATTTCACTCCCCCCTCCAAATGCATGGAAGCAAAATGCAGGGTTCATATAGCCTGAACCCTGAACTCAACTGGAGAAAAGTCTGGGAAATGTTTGGGGGGCATACATCTTCCAAAACTTGTTTCAGGTGGTCATGAACCAGTGAAATCCATGACAGATTTAAGGTCATGAAAAAGTTTGCGCCCATCCCTAAACCCATTTCAGGCCAACAATGCCCTAATGCAGAGTAGAGAAATTTTTCCTCCAGCTACTGGAGGGAAGAAAAGCAGCAAGCTGGGAAACATGATATGGAGTTACTGAAAGCAATGACAGTTTTATCCAATCAAAAAATAGTTCAAGGTTCCAGAATTTTCCTGGACTTGTCCACAGATCCAAAGATCCTTAAATATAGTTAAAATGGCATCTACTCAGCTCTATAAGCTACAATTTGTTTTCAGAACTCAGGCAAAAAAAAAAAAAGACATGCAGGAAAAGTACATTTTATGTCCAAAAGCTTTTTTTAAATTACATCAATTTAAAACGCTAATAAAAATAAGTTTGTTTTAAAAACTTTTCTTCAAGTTTACTTGCAATTGCTCACTCTGTTCTAAATCTAGCTGATAGGAATTTGGCCAAAGTACAAAATACCTCTAATTATTTTAAAATGTGCTAGTAAATGAAAAATGAAATGCAAAATGAAACACTAAGACAGAACATTGATCAATAATTTTTAACAATTAACATCTTCAGTACAACTATTTCATAAATTTGACTAGTTAGGCTTACGCATATGTGAAGGCTCACCAGATTTTATAGCTGTTATGAATAGTAATGTGAATTCCTGAAAAATGTGAAGCCTGCCTCAAACTACATGTAGCAAATTGTTCTCTTGAAACTAAAAAGCCAACATTACTAGATGAGATTTCAAATTAGATAAATTAAAAATGTATTTAGCAAATATTCCCAATTTTCTCATAACTGAGGGAAAAATTATTCCAATATCTCCCCACTCCTGGAGGACAGGGCTATTAGTCATGGTAACTAAACGTAACCTCCACATTTGGAAGCCTTAATCTCAAAATAATAATGCCAACTCTGCGGAGCCATTCCACCTTGGCTGCATCCATTGGGATGCACAAATCCAGAGCGGACTAGGTCCGCCACTGAAATGTGTCCCCCATTGAGACACAGAAAGCAGCAGAACATGCAGCTCTGTTGCAACGCATCAGTGGTGGCCCAAAGTGGTGAGATGAAAATAACAGTACAAAGGAAACATCTGCAGAATTATTTTTATATTTGTGTTAAAGAGAAACTTAATATTAGAGCCAGTCCATTTTTTTAAAACTGCCATCAATAGTTAGACAGGCAGCAGAACTTCTGGAATTTCAAGTACAAAAGAAATCCTTTGGAAAGAAAGGTTAAGGATACCAATATACTTCCTATGTTATTAGGTAAATATTTAGTACTGTTCTGTGGCCATGTACTGAGATGAAACTTTTATTGATGGGTTGAACTTGTGTGACAAAATCTGTAAAAATAAAAGTATATTAGGTCAGCTCTTTCAAGAACTGAAGGTGACCACTATATTCTATTATAGCAGATTTTGGAACTGTATCTTCCCCATTGGATTTCTGTTAAAACAGATACTTGTTGGCAATCTGATCAGCAATTTCATTCCGACATCAAAGCTGATTGGGAACATTAGAGAATTTTTTCTTTAAATTCCTTATGATGCACATATTGGAGATCCCAGGTAAAGCATACTAGTTTGTGGCAAAACAGATACAATCAACCAAAAAAGGATAATATCCTGAAACTCCTTAAAAATTACTACCATTGTATGCTTCAATGCATTTGTTTAAATTTCTGAATATTTTGCATAGTTAATTTTGAAGGGTCTTCTGCTATCATGCTATTTTTATATTGAAACTTATGGGCTGATTTTTCCTAACATTCTTGGTTCTTAGATTTTTAGAAACTGATGCTTGTAATTTTCCTTTTTTTCTGTTGAAACTATGGATATCCTGGAAAATGGTGAGGAGCTTCTTTCCTTAATACTTGGGTTTTCCTACGCTTTGCCATGGGTGTCTCTCTTGGAAACTGGATGGGGGTCTTAGCTGGAGAACTAGAAAGGCCCAGACCTCATCACTGGCATCATAGAGAAAATGATGTACTCATACCAGCAACTTCCAAGTAATACTCTGGTGCTTGGGCAAAAACTCTAAGGGGAAAACCAACTTCTATCATAGAGTTTTTGCCCAAATACCAGAGCCTCATTTGGATGTCACTAGTGTGATGATAACACTTCCTGTGTGATGCCAGCAACAAGACCCGGGCCTTTCTCTTTCTCTAGGTAAGTCCTCTTGCCAGACAGCTGATCGACAGTTGGGGGCGGGGCCTGCTGACTGGGAACTCTCCGCCTCCACCATTGGGTTTGGAAAGCCTAATTTTCCTCCTTGAAGTTCCTGAAATCCAACAGAAAATTATCAGAGTAAAACTGAAGGATTAAAGATGTCAGAAATCAAAACCGGAGTAGAGCTGGAGAAATCCAGAATACTAACAATAGTGAAACAGGCAGCAGAAGCAAATAGAAAGTTCACAGATTATATGAGTATATACCTAGTTTAATCAAAAAGATGTGATACTTGACAACTTGGTACTAAACTTCAAGTAAAATGATGAAAACTGCAAGCTTTGCATTCTAACTGAAAAATCAATTCTTCTAGTGCATTGCAGTGTATCCCTATCTATTAGGAAATTAAAAGTTTTTTTTCACTTAGAATACAAATTAATTAATGAGGCTCTCCCTTAACGGTGTTGTTGGAAACAATTGTAAATGCTGTAGGCCAACACTTCATTAAAACATAAACTATTGGATTAATGTTGTGTGTGCTTGTTCACCAGTTTGGGAGAAATTATATTCATGGTACTAAGTCTATAAAATTAATCTAATGCTAGTTTAAAATGTATTACTAAGTTTTAAAATATCTTCCTGACTTAATAGCAAACATAGTAGATTTTTCACAACCTCCTTAGGCTTGAATATACAATGTGGCCCTGGTTTGGCTCTAGTTAAAAGCAACTAGTTGCACAAAACTCAGTGGTTCTGAGAGATAATATTAAATCCCACATGCATGCAAATATTTAGAAATTCAGTGGGAACTGACTCATCAGATAGATTTCAAATGGCTCCAAAAGTCCTGCCATAACTAGCTTTTGACAGAAGTGCATGATGGAATGTCCTACAAATACATAGCATAAACATAAATATGATATAATAAACATGATACAAGTAAATCATTATAAAAATTATACTGTTCATAAAAATAAGAAAATGCATGAAGGTTTTTTGATCACCATATTGTAACACATTGACAAATTCCAAGATCTAGACAAAATGTTAATAAAAAATGATGGAGTTCGTACCCAAAAAATCCATCATTTATATTCTGTGAGCCTTAGATCCCAAACCAAAAGAAAAATATAGTGATTAATGACTGTTAAGGCAAAAGAAAAAAAAAAGCTTAATTATACTTTGAAAATGACTTGTCTGTAACATAGAGGTGATTCTATTGCAAAGGTCACATTTATCAAAACAAATTTGCCCACTGTGAAATGCTACTGTACCTTCTGGCAGCAATGAAAATGCTAATTATTATGCTATATTTTGTTAATAAGGTATATAAACTTGGCAGATATTTGTCACACATTTTGTGACTTTAGTTGTCAACACAAGGTCAGCAGGTTTGGGTTTTATTTTTGTTTCTGAGAGGGATTAACTTTGTGTTCACAGTAATCCATCATACATCACACAGATATATAAAAAATATATGTCATTCCGTTAAGACTGCACCATGTACTATACATGACAGTCATATGTCTTCAAAAATTAGTCTGCCTTGGAAGTAGGGATGTGACTGAAATGACCAAAGACGTGGAAAGGCAGTAGGTTGCTGAACTGCCACTTGTCCATCACCTTTCTCTTCAGAAAGCTTTTCTGCTAACATGTCTCAATTCTAGTAATGGAAACCAGTTGGGGGGGGGGGGGGGCTCTGAAGTAAACTCTGATCAGAGCAATGGGTGAAGAAGGGCTCATGGGCCCCTGCCTGGCACATTTTTAGAGCTTTAAATCATGCTTCCAAAGCACTTCTGATCTTTTGTATGACTGGGAAAGACTACCATAATCATATATCTAAATAATTTATTCAGCTTTAAAAGCAATTCCCTCAACCAAAGTACACTAAATGGATATAGTGATAATATTTCACACTATTTTACCCTGTGCTTTTATTCCAAGTAAATATCAACAAAAAATAAGCTTCCTGCAATTTAAATATGGCAATTTAGGAGTGTCTAATCAACACTCCTAAATCAACATCTTTCTACATATAGAACAATCCATATGTCCTATGAACTTGCAACATCTTTTGTCTTCTCTAAGTAGCTTACTAAGCACCTATATGTACTTGCTCCCAAGGAACCCACCACACTTACCCAAATCAGATCATGATACACAAACTAATTATTACAATATAGTGTCCTTGACTTCAGCTGGACTACTTGATAAAGGACTGAAGTTCAAGGTTTATCAATTAAATACAGTAGAAATATATTTAGCATTAGAAAAAGTATACAGTCAAAAAAGAAAATAGTCCAAGATCCAAATAAAAAAGTAATATTAAAGTAATAAAATAAAAAAGTAATAAAAGTAATAAGCTTTACTAACTTTAAAAATACTAATTTGAGTCCATAATATTTGCAGATATAAATGAATTTTCAGATTTTCTATTTCTGGACTTACCTGCTGGATTCCATAAGTCCAACCCTGTCTGATACGATCCCTTGCCCATACATTGTGAGCATTTTCTGCCAGTTTATCAACCATGGCTTCCTGAGAGGGTGTCAGCTTTACACAACTCAAATCCATGGGAGCAGGTTTATACCCACTAGATAATAGGTAACTAACAAATGGGAAAAACACAAAGTTGCCTTTACTTTTACGTATTTTTCTGTAAACATTTATGAAAGCAATATCAAAACTCATAACAATAATATATATTAATTAAAAAATGTTATTCACTGAACTGGAATGATATATTCATTTCAGTGTACTAGGTAGCTTCCCTGTACACCCAATAAGCAAAAATGTATGACAGTAGCATAGTTAAACATCAGTTAACACATTGCATAATGCTTCAAAGCTATCTCTTTATAACAGTAACAGACAGTGTTGTACTTATTGGTGCTATGCTGCCTGCCAATGGGTTCTCTCATATATATGTGCGTGTTTTTCACCAAAGCATCTCTTCCCAGAGACAGTCCTGGCTTTCCTCTACCTTTCCTCTATCACATTTGTGTTAGCAGTAAATATCATTCAGCAGCATGTGCCTCTACCATAAGGGAATGCTTGACTTCCTATGTTCCAACGTTTGTGATTACCCCACCCTCAGAACAGCTATTTTGTGGCTGAACCCAGATCCCATGGCAACCATTTTGTTGTAGTGACTACTACCTGTTCTCAAAATTCCCACAGGCTCAACAAGATTAGTAACATCTGTTGCATGGTGGAAAAATGGATAAGCTGGTAATCATATAATCAATATGCCAGGTTACAGTAAAATCCTGTCACTAAATGTCAAGTCAGTCACTGTAAAACCACAGAGGACTGACCTGGCTAATATGGTGTGCATCATGGAAAGTTGGCTAGGGGAGGGTGAAGAGGTTAACTTCTTCCAACTTAGATAGTTAGTGAAACATCAGCAAAGGTCTAGTGTAAGGTGACATTGCTGTAGTCTTTAAGGACTCTGTTTTCCCAGCATGGTGCCTCATCCAGGACACTACCAATGTTAAGGCTGCAGATCTAATGTTGGGATGGAAAGATAGAATTGGGATTCTCTTTGTGTATCACCCACCATGGTGCCCAACAGATTCCCTCCCTGAGCTGACCCAGATAGTCTCAGAGGTCTGAAGACCCCTAGGTTGGTTGCCCTGGGGGACTTCAAAATTCCTGCTGAGGAGAAGCTCAGGATTTCACAGTTAATTACTGCTCCTAAACTTTGGGCAAGTCACAGTCTTGATCTGGTATTTTGTTCTGGGTGGTAAGAGTGATCTGAGGGTAGAGGATCTGATGACAATTTCTTTGTCCTGGACAAATCATTATCTGTTCAGATTTAGATTTACATGAATACCAAGAATCTGTATGAGCAAGAATGGGGGAATCTATTAAAATGTTTCCCCTCCAGAGCCAAAAAAAATCTGAATGGTAGCAGGACAACGTCTTGGATTAGAGAAAGCATTTCGCTCATTTCCAGTTTGGTTTTAGGCCTGGTTATGGGACTGAAGCAGCCTTGGTCACTCTGGTGAATGACCTGATCTGAAAAATGGACAGAGGGTGTGCAATTCTGTTGGTTGTTCTGAACCTCTCAGTCCCTTTCAATACCATTGACCCTGACATTATTCTAAGCTGCCTTTCTGGGCTGGGAGTGGCTTCCAACGGTTCTGGTCAGTGATTCTATTTTGCAGGTAGGTTCTGGCCCATGGCTTATGGCACCATAAGCTAGGAGTAGCTGCTGTTATAACGACCTTATACTCTGTTTGAGAGATATATATTTACTTATCTGAAGTTTGTCTGAAAACTATAAATTTAATGTCCTTTAACAAAGCCAGTGGGTGAAATGCATTGGGACTGCTTTGTACACTAAAGAATAAAGAAATAATAGAAGATTCAAAACTCTACAGAAGTCTATGTTTGATATTGTGCTTGCCACCTTGGTATCCCAGCTTTCAGTAGCAGCAGGTCATTCACCTCCTTGTCCATCCTCCTCCCTCCAGCATAATCATCTCATTCTTGGTGACCAGCAGTCAAATAGAAAGTTTGGCTGAAGTGGCTGCTCTGGAGACAGATGGGTACTGTCACCTTAGCCACCCTCCCCAAACTTGACCATTGGTTGCTGATGCCGACAATGAAGCAACAGCACTGGAGATGGTTGGGTGGGTGAGGTGGTTCCTTCTCAGATACTTGCCCACCTCCAATGCCATCACCTTTGCCTGAGATCAACAGCTTAGGGGACAATCTGGAGAGGTAGCTGAAGTGAGCAGGTGGGTGAGTAGATTGAGATGGAGAGTAGCTAGGCAGAACTGCAAGGAGAGCAGAGAGCAGGCAGGCAAAACAGTGAGGAGAGGGGTCATGAGCAGAGAAATGAATAAGTGGAGTGGATAAGTAGGCAGAATGGCGAGGGAGTGAGCACAGCAACGAGGAAGGAGTGGTAGACAGAAAGGTGAGAAGAGGATGCTTGAGCAGAATGGTGAGGAGGGGTAGTAGGCAGGCAGAGTACTAAGGAGACAAGTGCATGAGCAGAAATCAGACTGAGAAAAAAGGGTGCAGAAGGAGAGTGAGGGGGAGGGTGGACCAGAGCTGTGTTAAGGGGGGAGGAGGAGAATAGTGTGGACAGAGAAATAATGGAAGGAGGTGGAAGTGAGAGAAAAGGGCAGAGAAAGTTGACTGTTGGATATCAGAGGTCAGAGGACAAAAGAAGAACCAGTGAGGGAGTTTGCCTGTGATTTTCTCAGAGGTTCCCCACTGGTTTAAATATAATTTTTACTGATGCTATACAAATTTTATCTTACTTTGATCTCAGAACAACCTTAGGAGGTAGGGATAGTGATAATCCATTCAATGAACCCATATCTAAACGTCTGTTTTCTGATTCTAAAACTTACTTCTTTGGAAGTTTTAGCTTCTTTACTTTTTCTTCGGCATGCTCATCTGCAATTCCAACATGACAACCTAATGCCAATAAGGTTCTAGAGAAAAAAAAAATAGTAACAGCTATTAGATACAGACAGTAGAATGCTACAAGGCAGAGATATAACTGCCATGAAGAGGGTATTTGTACAACTACCTAGAATTCATAGAGAAGACCAGAAATACACATTGTGAAGCCCTCAATTCTCAAATTTTAAATCTTAGAATGTATTTTACAACTGATACCTTCATAAATAACAAAAACATATACATATTTATTTATTTATCATACTTATATACCACCCTCCCCGGAGGCTCAGGGCGGTTTACATAATAACAAGGAACAATACATAAAACGGTCTATAAAAACATGTGAATAACCTTGTCATAATAACTAATAATTGTAACCAGATAACAGTGCAACAGCACAATATAACAATACAACAATGCAGCAGTACAAACAGGTCCAAGGCTTATTGGTGGAATTCTGAGGGGGGGCAAGGGCCCTTCAGTCGCTGTTGATTACGTCTGGTCTCAGCCAAATGCCTGGCGGAAGAGCTCCTTTTTGCAGGCCCTGCAGAACTGTTTAAGCTCCGTCAGAGCCCTGATCTCCTCCGGGAGCTCGTTCCACCAGGTGGGGGCCAGAACAGAGAATGCTCTGGCCCTGGTCGAGACCAGACGGACTTCTTTAGGGCCAGGGATCCTTATCTGGTTGGTGGTGGTGGAGCGCAGAGCTCTTTTGGGGGCATAGGCGGGGAGGCGATCCCCCAGGTACACTTGTATCACATATATATCCAGCAAAGCACACACAAAGATTTTCCTAAAGATAGGCGTTCAAAACAGAATCTAATACGAACACCAAACTCATTATTTACCCAAATAAATTAAAAGTCTAGGAATACCAGAATGCTAGGTCTTATATTCAAATAAAAGATTTCCAGCCATTCATATTAAGAAATATATATATATATATATATATATATATACATACATACATACACACACACACACACACACACACACACACACACACACACCACCCTCCCCGGAGTGCAGCACCTACAGCTCCTACTAGAAAAAGCAATAAGCATAGAAATGTTGGAAGTAACCAGCAGCAGAGGTTGCATGACACCTCTGACACCATTTCCACATGAGGAATCTGCCCCTGGACAGCCTCTGGTTGCTGGTGGTTTTTAGAGCCCCCTCCACATGACGTCACCTGCATCCCAGGCTATCCAGGGGCTGGCTCAAGTTTTGCTAGATATGCCTCAGGCTGAAGGAAATTGCAAAAAGTGGATTGACCACTTTTATCTCGTATCCCATCAGTGAGCAATCAGAGGCAAGCCCATATGGAGGGGAAAAGGCATGATACTCTTCATAGCATCATTCTGCCCTTGCACCTGCCCTCCCCACTCCATTTCCTGCTCTAAATTTTTTTTTAATGGTGTGGTCTGCATTGACTGCAAAGCTACATTGTCATAGGTAAAATAAAAACTTCTTTAACATGTCCATGGACATTTTGGGATCAGGCAGGCAAAACACAGTCCCATTTCTGTTTTTTGGAGCTAGGGAATCAAAGGGGGAAAAGGGAGAAAGGTGATCAAGCAGCTTTCTCCTGATCATCCAAGCATGCGCGTCCCTTGTTTTAAAACTTTCTGCTTATACAAAATGTATTTTTGGGCTCCAGTTATCTTGTTCAGGGACTCAGAAATCCACTCAGACTGAAATAATGTGATAAAGAACATGAATTCCAAAAAGATTGGGTGGGATCTGTATAGTTCTGGCATTTCTCCATAACAATGCGAGAGTGTTGATTTTTCTTAAAAATGCATCTGTGTTCTGGCATTACTGCATAGCAACGCAGATGTGCCTTTTTTAAAAATAATAATTTCGGGTCTCGGGGGGGGGGGGGGGGATCAGACCATGAGCTGTGATTGGTAAGCCAAGGAGCAGGGGGAGACATTTGGCTTGTTTTCTCTTGCAGCCTTACCAGGAGGCAAAAAGCTGCAATGGGGCAGAGGGAAAATGTGGAGGGCTATGAAGCCCATGAGGAGGACTGCAAATGCAAGGTTTATCATCCCATGTTTGGAAGCAGGAGGCCACTCGTGTTTTAGCCCTCCATGCAGAAATGGTCTGATTAGTACAGTCTCTCATGCCAATCGATGCTTTACTAGGCCTATATAAAGCCAGTTTATTAGACTGTTTAAGAGTTCATATGAACCTCTACTGTTTTACACGTTTTTTCAAATTAAAAAGAAGCATTGTTTACTTAAGAGAGTAATAGATTTATTGAATCAATAAAATCATAAATACTAATGGGCTGGAGGCCATCAGCTGCAATGTGGAAAATGTTAGGCAGTAAAATATATACACATCTGAAACATTTGGAAATGGATTAAACTTACTTCAGAGTTTCTAATGACATTTGGAGATTATAATTTCGTTCTTGTTCTGGCAACTTTGCAAACTCTACCAAACATGGATGCTGTCGCTTGTTGTCATCTCTAACCTGCAAGACAGAAAAGACTGAGATTCTTAACTATGATTAGTAATTGTCAGATGTACTGAAAAAATGTTTAAAATTCATACATTTACATAGTACAATTAAGATGAAGAGAAGAAAAGTTGGTTTTTATACCCTGCTTTTCACAACCCAAAGGAGTTGCAAAGCAGCTTACAATCGCCTTCTCTTCCTCTCTCCACAACAGACTCTCTGCGAAGTGGGTGGGCCTGAGAGAACTCTGAGAGACTCTGCTCTATGAGAACAGTTCTAACAGGACCATGATTAGCCCATGGTCACCCAGCTGGCTGCATGTGGAGGAGCTGGGAATCAAACCTGCTCTCCAGATTAGAAACCACTGTTCTTAACCACTACACCAAGTAAGGAGGAGTTGGTTTTTATTCCCAACTTTTCATTCCACAAAGGAGTCTGAAAATGGCTTACAATCGCCTTCTCATCCCCTCCCCCAACAACAGGCACTCTGTGAAGTAAGTGAGGTTGAGAGAGCTCTAACAGGGCTGCTTGGTCAGAAAAGGACTATCAGGGCTGTGATGAGCCCAAGGTCAGCCAGCTGGATCCATATGGAGGAGTGGGGAACCAAAACCGGCTTGCCAGAAGCTGCTGCTGTTAACCACTACACCACACTAGCTCTCTTAGAAACAAATCACAAGTACATTTATACTCATTTTAAAAAAGCTTATTGATGTGGAACACATCTTCTGGCTCACCTCCTGGGATGGAAATGGGTACAAACGTGACATCCATTGTCCCATACCAGGGAGTGAGCTGGAAGAGGCAGGGAAGCGTCTGGTGGCATTGGCCAAGACAGCGGCCATGTCTGAGCCATATGAGGCCAAGACAGTGGCCACAGAAAGGCAGGGAGGAGGATGGAGGAAGATGCCACAGCCACACCTCTGGACACGTAGGCAGCGGCCATGCCCATACCACCAGACACTGAGGCAGTGACCATGGCAGCAGACACCGCAGTGGCAGAGGCTGCAGTGATGATAGCAGAGGCACACCAGTTTAGCCTCCTCCATGATAAGTGTGGGCTCCTCCACCACCCTAGCTGGCTGCCCCATGGCTGCCAGCTTTGGGACTCTGCCACCACCTCCACTACTGCCTCTGTGACTGCAGCCACATCTTCACCGCAGGTTGATGAAGACACCCTATGAGGTAGGTGGGGCTGAGAGAGTTCTATGAGAGATGCTCTGTGTCAGAACAGCTCTAAGACAACGGTGACTAGCTGAAGGTCACTCAGCTGGCTGTATGTGGGGGAGTGGGGAATCAAGCCTAGCTCACCAGATTAGAGTCTGCTGCTTTTTAACACCATGCTGGCTCTCTTAGAAACAAATCACAAGTACTTTGATACTCATTATTAAAAAATCTTACTCTGAAAATGAATTATGAATAATAACATTTAATATTCAGCTTAAAAAAGAAGAAAATTTACCCTTACATTTCAAGTATTTTAAAACAAGGTTAAAATACTACAAGTTTAATCCTGGGACACAGTTTCACTATAATGTGTTTTCAAACTAAAATAGATATGCAGTAGACATATGATGCATTCCATATGGTTTTCCTCAATACCTAGCTCTTTTATAAATGCCAGGGACTGAATCTGGGATATCTTGTAACACTGAGATGATGCTTAATTTCTCCTCTGTGAATGTTCAGATGCAGTTTTCCTTTCTGACTATTAGATAATTTTCAAAATACATAGACTCATTTAAGTATGGAGAAGATCTTGGCTCATTAATAACATGGAAGCTCTTTGGTAAACTGAGGAAGTATTAGTATTAAAATTGAAATTGAAAATGTACTTACTGGACCATACTGCCAGCCAAGTTCAATTTTATTCATGACCCAAATTTCATGGATATTCTCAGCTAGTTTTTCTCTAATTTTTTCCAGATGTGGAGGCAATACAATCTAAAGATAAAAGCATGAGAGTTTATTAGAAACCAAATGGTATGAAGGACAACAAACCAAAATTAAGCTGTAGTGAAATAAACTCCTTGCTCAAGCATGCTGCAGGGAAGCTGATGCATTTTTCTTTAATTTAGTTTCAAATCATATAAAGACACATATGCTGGAAGTTCTGTGCTTCCCAAGTACCTGAGAACCCAACCCTGATCAGGAGTACAACAAGCATGGGAAAGTGTCTTCATCCTCTCCAACCCCCAGTGAATTGAAATGAACTGAACTGGCCCCAGTGAGCCTCTATTTGCTCATCCTATGTGCAGGAAAATGTGCAGGAAAATTGTGTGGAAATCTTATGTGCAGCCATCAATACACATAACTTTTCCAGTGGAATACATAGCAGCTTCCTGAAGCCATTTTGGGTTATGAAAAGAAAATGCAAGATGGTGGAGAATGAAGCCCCTTCACCAGTGTGCCATGTTCTTGGTTGGACTCAAGACTCCTGCAAACCTGTAAAGCATGTTACTCCCAACACACATGTAATCCAACATCCTGATGCTGGTCGTTAGTATTGTTGAATCAGCCCTAAAAGTCCTAGTACTACAACTATATTTTGCTCATTGTGATAGATGCATTTTGTTCTAACATATATAGCTCTGTTCCTTTAGAATAGAGCAACACATGAAAACAACTTTAGAAACAGCACCCAAGATATATAAAATGTCAAGCCCCTCCAAAACTGAGTAGTGTTTCATTGATATAATACACATGACAGGTATTGAAGTATTCTCTTGAAATCAGATTAAGAAGCAAGATCAGAGTAGAATTGAAAGTTTAACAAAGTAAGGCTAAAAAAAATCTTAGGAACAACAGATAGTTGCCTCATTAAGGCCGAATCCATACCAGCAGTGCTGCTCTGGACCACTGCCAGCACGCCGCACCACGGCAACATGTTCTGCTCCTTCCTGTGTCCCCATGGAGGACACATTTCAGTGGCAGATGCTGTCTGCCGTGGATTTCTGCATCCCAGTGGATGCAGACGGAGAGGAAAGGTTCTGAGGGGGGGGGCAGTGTTTTTTTTTTCCCAAAAAATTATTTGCTTTCTTAACAATGCAATCCCTCCTTCCTGATTTAAAAAAAAATCCCCATTTGGCCCTGCAGCACTACGAAGCGCCATGGAGCTGACTGGGGAATTTTTTTGTCTCTTCTAGCATGCAATGGGTAGCAAGGCTAGGCCCTGTTAGCCCCTGTGGTGGCTAAGGGAAATATCTGCATTCCCTTAAAATATCTGTATTCCCTTAACCCCTTTATACCTCTTGTATCGGTGGACCTTCCAGGCCAAACATCACTGGTGGTTGCACCTATTAGTGCAACTGCGATGGCTGCTCAGAAGGTCTGAGGGTTCACATTGGGAAAAGTAGTCTGTGGATTGTTGCCGCAGTCTATTGATTGTACTGGGGCTTTTATGTTGTTTTTATCTTTTTTTATGTAAACCGCCATCAGCCAGATGTGCCAGGAGTGGCAGTCTATAAATATAAATAAATCCTTATCCATGGTTCCTCTATATATTTGTGAAACGGCCCTGTGGGATGAGTGTGTCCTGGGTGTCCAAGTTGAATACAGCCCAATCAGGGTGTGGCCAACACAGCTGGCCACTTCCTGATTGGGCTGGCCCCTATGCTCGCCTCCCTCACAGGGGGCCAATTATGGGGAGAGGAAGGGAATGCAATTTTAAACTGCTTAGAGACACCTGAGGCCTGCTGGGTGACTGTGGACCATTCCAGTTCCCTCAGACCTCTCAGCCCCACATCCATCACTGGTTGTCTATTGTGAGCAGATGAAGGGAAAAGGCGTTTGTAAACCACTTTGTGACTCCTTTTGGTAGTAAACAGCAGGGTACACAAATCCATCTCTTCTTCTTCTAAGGGGCAACAGTGAAGGAAGCATATGGGCACATAACATTATATCAAAAATAAAAAAATGGAGACAGAAGGAGTAGGGCCACAGAACTGGGAGGAATCGGTTGCCATGTAATCTCCCCCTAAGAATAGTCTCCAGTCTAATTTTCCCTTCACATATCTGAAGACATGGCTCTGGAAAGCTCATCTGTAACCACTGCGCCACAATTCCCAAAGGTCAGTCCTCCCCCACACAACTAACATTCCAAACTACAGGTTCTTGACACCCAGCTCTCCATACCCACAACCTCATTTGTCACCATGCTACCACAACCCCCACCCCCACACACATACACACAACACACATATTCACCCTCATGCTCTTACAGACTGGAGGGTGGGAGCTGTAGGGGCAGGGCAAATCAGGGTGCACCCTGATTGGCCCTATTCCAACTCAGACACGCAAAACATGATCCACCCCCCCAGGCTGTTTCACAAATATTAAGAAGAATAATGGATAAGGTTAATACATAGGGAGGTATTTGTGTTCATATAAATGCCAACTCAGGAATTGTACAATTCTGTGCAAATAATCCAAATGCTGCTTAACATACCCATGTTTATTTTATTAATAAATGTAGATTTTATTTACCTGACTGGTATCTACAGGTACAGGAGTGAAAGCTGCTTGTGACAAAGAAATATTTGGACCCAACAAGTCTCTTGTGCAGCCATGGTCTTGTTTATATTCTCTGCTGTGTTCCACTTTCAACTTCTCCTTTGGCAGAATTGCTTCAAAACAAGGAGCATACCCTGGAGGTGGAAGGAATTTAAATTCCCCATGGCGGCCTCCAAGCAAAAAACGTACCCTATAAGACAACAATTTTAAAAATTCTGATCCATGAAATACACTCTTAGGTAATGTTATAAATCATACTTAAGGTCTGTTGATATGTTGCATTTGCTGTGCGGGTGAATACTCTCGCCACAAAAACACATACCACACTTTTTTGACATTAAACAGGTCACAACTTTAATGAACCATTGAGCGTTGAAACAGCATGGGAATAACAGAACCAGCCCTCTTGTGGCCATCCAGCCACAAGGAAGCCAACTTTAAACCAACAGGTATGCACAGGACCCTCCGGCTCACACCGGGCTCCCATGTCCCCAATGACCTGTTGGTTACGATAGGGAGGTGACCAAATGTTTTGGGAACCCGTTGAGGCGTGAACCTCTGCTGGGTCCCTAGGCACACAGAAATGCGGATCTAGCCTCAAAGGCACATTCTCCATGAGAGATGACCGCCCAACTCCGCTTACCCACAGCCTCTTACGGAGGCCCCCTTTTCTATAGAATGCCCAGCACACAGGCTGGGATTGCCCACAAATGGTTCCTCCCCATGCCCAAAACACCACAAGTTGTGACAATAAAATCAATTAAACTTCACCAGTTTCCAAACATTACAACTTTGTTTTTCTTTTTCTTTTTTTATACATATATGTATATATATATATGCTCACATAAGAATATATACAGAATTTACACCCCAAAAGTGACCAGGTTCTTAACCACACCTCCATTACAAAAACACAGATAACAGGGAGGGAGGGTGGGCAACCGCGTTGCTGGTGAGGTGGGAATTAGGCCGAAGCTTCTCGGCCTCTTCCCAAATAGGGGCAAAGCAGAGGAGGCTGGGAAGAGCAGACTCGCCTCCCTCCCTTCCAGCCTCCTCCTGCTGCATGCCCCCAGCCGGCCCCAAGGCATCATGGAACTTGCAGTCCCCAAACGGCGATCTTTGGGCGTCGGCTTCCCCGCAGCAGCAAACTCGCTTGGGGGTAAGTCCCGATCGCCCTTATTTCAAAGAAAATTTGTTGTCTTTTGGTGATTGCTTCTATACTAAACTGTGATTATCCTTCACTTGCTGCATTCTTCCTTACGTTGGGTAAATTACTTCTACCTATTTCTCAGTTCAGTTTAGGTTATCAGTTTTAAACTAGGAATCTAGTTTAAACTAAATGACTTGCAACATTTCAACATACCAAAAAAGTAAAACTAATCATACTAGCATATTAAAAACCTTAACCAAAAAGTTGTTTAGCCCTCCAATACTACTTGTTTTTATTCTTCAGAACTGGATGCCCTACTTTATAATTAGCATTTAAAGGAGGAAATGCATGACCTGTAAAATGATACATTTCCCCCTTTCAAATACTAGCAGCAAAGCAAGCAGCCTCATTTTGAATAGCAAATCTGAGTAGAGATACACTGTTCCTTCTTTGTACAGTTCTGAGGCAAACCAAGGCTATATGAATCTGCCATTTGCATGTTACAGACAGATTTGTTTTTTCATTTCATCTGTTGAAGCACTGAGATCATTTATTGGCTAGATTGTAATTATTATCAACTTCTATTTCTAAAGGCTAAATACTCCCTACTTTCAGTCTGCTGAATCTCTTGCAGTGTGTGACATTCACAGAAGAAACCTCAAATTCACAAGACTTCCAACCCCACTCTCTTCTAAATTATGCCAAGTGCAATTAACTACGAAGTTGAATAGCTTTGTAAATGCTTGATAAAAATGTGACTAACAGGAAGTATACAGTGGTCTTTCTCCTTTAGTCAAAGTAAAATCCACTGATGTTTAATTCAAAGCTACATGCATGAGAATTCCAAAACTTGCTTTTATACACTTGGCTTACTGGCTATCTTTTAATCTTCTTTCATTTGCTAAACCCTTCCCAAGTCTAGAAGTCCAAGAGAGATGCTCCCTATGATCTTTTATGCACGGCGGCAACTATCCCGCACTACCGCTGTGCCGTTGCGGCAGGGCACCATGCCCTATAATTCCCCATGTACGCACGGGGGCAGGGCATGCTGGGCTGCTCCGGCATAGCGCGCGCGCACACGCTTTACGGCGGGGCCAGGAGGGCCGGATCACTGCTGGCTGAGGTAAGTGAAGTGGCGGGGGGGAGGTGGGGAGGGGCTGGGGAGAGTGGGGGGTGAGGCCTCCTCCACATGAACTGGTGGGGGCAGGGGGTCGCCCCTGCCAGCTCCGCGACTCCACGGAACCCACAGAAGCATGCAGTGTCCCTGAAGGGACACCGCAGGTCGGGGCTGGGTGGGCCGAAAGACCCGGCGTTGGCGATTATGCACAGCGCCGGCATGCATCAGCCCCTGCCAGCCCCCAGCGTACCCAGGAAGCTACAGAAGTTCCCGTGTTTGCTTAATGCGGGCCTTCTGTAGCTCTGGGCCAGGACGTGCCTGCACTGGCGGCGAGCATTATCGGAGATTTTCCCCGACATGCTGCCACCACCAGCGTGGGCATTATGGCCTGTGCGACAGGTAAAGTTTGTGTTGATTATTTGCCATACTTGGAATGATTTTTTTTCTTTTGGATTCTAGTGCTAAAGAGAGCATATGGATTATTCTGTTTTAAAAATGGACTGTATTTATCTGTAATTTAAATGTATTTTGAACCCTCACTGGTACCAAGCAATGAAGGAAGCCTGTGTTTTACAGCTTTTAAAGAATGCTGCCATTTTTAAAAAGTTTTTGGTCCTTTTAACTTTTAATGCTATATAAATTCTGATGCCCTTTATAATGAATCATATTTAAATTTTGAATTTTGCACCTGGGATTTCTCATATATACTGTACCTACCGCAACCAGCTCTTGATCAAGCTAACAAACTCAGGTAACAATGGACTCTTTCATTCTTTTTACAAAACAAATAATGAAGTAACTCTGTTTTATAGGCCTTTTGACTGGACCACAAGGTGGACTTGGGATTCAAGGCCAGAGTTCAGACAACAAAAAAAATATGTACATATTTTCATAAGCTCTTTTCATAAGCTCTCAATATGCACCATTGAGAAACCGCTGAAACATTCTTCAGGCTTCAAGAAACCCCAGAAGTGGTGCAATGGTGCAGAATACATGGAACCTTCATTTATTTGTAAAACATCTTAAAACTCCTTGAATTTGGCCCAAGTAGTCAATGAACCTGCCATACTGCCACCTGTCTTCTTCACTATCATCACACTGCAACAGCTGCTAATTTAACTATTTTCAAGATCAGGCCAATCTAGGGGTTTTTTTTATTGTGGAGGAGGGAGATCACCACTTCCTTAATGAAGCATAAGACTTTCTTCTCCCTCAATGAGCTCAAAAGCTTGCACAATGTGTCAATGGATTTTAGTTCTTTGACTTGTAAAAAGCCAACTGCCATTGTTTAGCCTAGTGCATGCTGGTCTTGATAATGTGGAGTGCTAGGAAAGGGAGGGTACTACTATTGTCCCCTCTTCCCCTGACACTTTGATAAACAAAGCCTTTTTCAGACAGGCATGTCTTGATGGGGGAGAGGCATGCAGTTTGTCTGTGCATCCTGACATCAGCTGTATGTCCGGTGGAACAGAGCTGTTTTGAAGGCCCTGTGGAACGTTAATAGATTTGTCAAGGCTCACGTCTCTATCAGCAGCATATTCCACCAGTCTGGGGCTAGGGCCAGTCTCACATCTTTAGGGCCAAGGACCACCAGCATATTCACATTTGTAGATCTTAGAATTCAAAAGGGGGGATATTGGGAGGGATGGTCCCTTGGATACACAGGCTACAGACTGTATAAGGCCTTCAAGGTTAAAACCAACACCTTGAATTTAAAGTTTTTCAAAAATAATAACAGGCAATATTTACAACTATGGTTCCATTTAAAAACCTAGACTCAGTAATTATTACTTAAATGTGCATGTAAATAACTATGAAGAAAATTGTCAGATGCCTGACACCTGTGGGACTCCCTTCCAATTCCCATTCTGCATTCTTTGAGTAAGCCCTGTATATAAAAGTGAAATGCCAAAGTTAAATCAATTAGAAAGCAAATTATTTAACATTATTGACTGAAATTATTAGGCTCAAAAAAGCTTCAGCAAGCACTAACTTTATCCCTGCAGAGAAGCTGACAACTGGAAAGAAAAGGCCATCTGTGTTGAAATTCTCAAACATCCCCTGAACCGGCTGCCCATTTATCCGGAATGAAATACTTGGAGCACTCAGGTCAAGACAACAGCTGATGACATCATCAGTCCTCAGCAGATGCTGGTAAGGAGAATTGACACACCTTGCTACACAACCTAAATATAATTAGAACAAAGACTGAGGGTTATATAAGGCAAAAACATCAAGAAACTGTTAAAGAATCAACACAGAGAATGACAAAAATTGTACCAGGAAAATCAATGCTATTTTGAAATATGTCATTTTCTTGTAAATAAGAAGATTATCTGTTAAGAAGAAGATAAGAGCTGGGTTTTCATACGCCACTTTTTACTACCCAAAGGAGTCACAAGGTGGCTCACAAATACCTTTGCCTTCCTCTTCCCACAACAGATACCTTGTGAGGTAACTGGGGCTAAGTGCCCAAAGAAAATTGCTCTAAAATAAAATAAAAATCAAATAAATAAAATGAATAAATAAAATGTAAGTAGCCCAAGGTCACCCAGCTGCCTGTATATGGAAGAGTGGGAATCAAACCATCGCTCTTGAATTGCTACACCACAGCAGCTCTCCATAAACACTCATTTTCAAAAGGACTTTGATTAAGTTATCTGATTAAGTCTTACCTGACCATAGATGTAATCCATCAAAACTGTACGAGTATAGGTCATCACCAACACCATTACCTCCCCATTCTTCTCCTCCTACAGGGTATGGTGAATAACCTTCTGTTGAAGCCCAGCCTACACGAAGGTGAGTAGCTTCTGCTGTTGTAAATGGTTCCACGTGGTCTACCATTAGCTCATAATACCATTTCCTGTACTGAGCAGAACCTTCACTGATTCCAAGAAAAATATTGGGTCTCATGCTAAAAAGAAGCAGAAAATACATTTTAATGTATCAGAAAATCAAACTTACACTTGAAACTTCTATTTTATGGTAGTTGCACATATTCTCCTTGTCTGCATATCTTTAGAAAAACTACTGAAATTACTAATTTTTTAAAAAAATCACACAAGCAAGAAGAGGCAATGAATTGGAATATGTTAATGTAATCAGAAAATCAACTTATTATGCAATTCCTTAGCAGACAGCAAATAGGAGAGCAGGTAGGTGAATTTTGCCTCAGAAAGAAGGTAGAACTGAAACAAAAATCTTGAACTACCTTCTCTCAGTTCTAGGAAAGATAAGAAATCACCCAAAGCTCTGTAAACAAAGGATGTCAAACATGTTTTCATGGCAAAATTTGGTTCCTTCTCCATCCCCTCACACTAGCATGAATGGAGGATTGCAATTCTTAGCAATGTTGGTTGTAGGTTGCCTAGCAACTATCAAAATGAACTCTCATAATGTAAGTCTCACGAGATTGCAGTGCCAATTTTTTCTTAAAGAATCAGACACTGATTCTATGATGGTTGGATTTTTCTAACTTGCTCTGTGTGTGTGTGTGTACACACACACATACACACAAACCTGAGGCTTCCCCCAGACCAGTAGGAAAATCCTGGCCCCATTATTTGAATTTTTGAACCACATTCTATAGCCCAGTTCAGAAATGTGTGTCTGTATTAGTTTTTTACCTGCTCACATGGTTAACAAGACGTGTTTGTAAAAGAAGATCTCGTCCAGGTAAAAGATTATCACATATCAAATGCTGATTAGACCGTACTGCTACTCCATGGCACACACAAAGGGAACACAATACATCTAAAACCTAGGAAAGAAATAAGCATTGTTATGGTTATGCAAAGTCTCATGCCCTGTGATACTGCTTAGCTACATTAAGAAGGAAACCATAGTCTACCCCTTGCTCATTTATACTCTTTCAATGAGAAAAAGATATGTTACATAAACACAGATTCTATTGTCCAAGTTCATATGTGGTTTGCATACCTTATGGTTTCGTCCATGCTTGTCCAAAAGACTGATAATTGATTTAATATGTCCTTCCTTAATAATATTTAGTGCTTCAGGGCTTTCTACCAACACACAGTGTAAAACTTCAAGAATTCCTGAAAACATAAAAAGCTTACTATTTATTATTTATATAAAGTCATAATTATAAATTGTGGTACTTAGGCACACAAGTAGGCACAACAATCCCCCTCTCGGGTTTGAAACAATGAAAGCAGCTCTTTGCTTTTGGGGAATTTTATGTTTACATACTTTTTACTTAGTTTGCCTTACTTTTGCAAATAATGAACACATATGAGGGTAAGCCGAACAGTATTGCTACAAAATCAAAGAAACCTTTATTAAACAAAAATATTAAAACATGAAGCTATTGTTTCTCAACATATCCACCATCTAGGTTCTGAAGAATTCTGCTCTCTTTGGTTTACACCATTTCAAAACAGCAGCTTTGTCATCCTCAATGACATCAAATTGTGTTCCTTTTAAATGTTCTTTCGAGTTTTGGGAACAAAAAGGAGTCTGAAGGGACAAGATCAGGCTGCAGGTGGATAAAGTAAGTTTTTCCAGTAAAATTACTGTACAGATATTGCTTGTCATGTGCCAATTTGGTAATTTTCTCCAGGGTTTGAGTTGTTCTCCCAATGGGTGCCTGGTATGCCTGGTTATTCTCTAGTTCTCTGAAGTGCAAAATATGTGTTTGTTGTGCTAATATTGTATCTGGTTGTTCCCAGTTAGAATATAAACAACTCTCTATTACAGCCTTAACACCTGCTTTAAAATAATTTCACACTCACAAAATTCTACAATAAACACCCAAATAAAAAAATTAATTAAACCTTTCATGTCATTCTATAGCCTATATCATTCTGAATGTACTGCCCTATATAAGAGGAAGAGTTGTTTTTTATACCCCATTTTTCACTACCTAAAGGTGTCTCAAAACAATGTAGCATTGCCTTCCCTTCCTCTCCCCATAACAGACACCCTGTGAGGTAGGTGAGTCTGAGAGAGCCCTGAGACAACTGTGACTGGCCCAAGGTCACCCAGCTGGCTGCATGTGGAGGAGAAGTGGGCGAATCAAACCCGGTTTACCTAATCATGTTGTAATTCTGCAAGGTAAATAGGAATCCCTGTTCCATGGATACTTGACAGCACAGACAAGACAGAGACAGAGATAAACACTTTCTTTTCTGTTAAATAAAAACTTGGTTAAGTGAGTAAGCGTATTATGTGGAATGCTTCCATTTATTAATTGAAACTGACCGACCTCATGAACCCAGCATCCCTGCATCTTTGGGAAATATGTGCACAGTGCTGGCAACTTCAAAGAGCATCCTCCTTCCTGAAACTCCCTCTCACTAAACCGGCATATCTCAGAAGAAATTTCTTACCTCTGAAATCTCCTTCCTATCCAATCAACCTAATGTCAGCTTGCCAAGAGCCTTATTGCTCTATATATTCAGCTAGATTAAACCAGGTCCCATGTTTCCCAGATCATTCTCTTTGATCACTTTGATCCTGTACTTCCTGGATAAACCTTTTGGGCCCATATCAAAGGGGGCATCTGTACCCTTTGTCCAAAGCCCACTTTTTGACTATGTGACCTTTTGCCATATTTAGCTAAGGTATAAAAACCCTTCCTTTGAGCTCCCAGTGTGCTCGCTCCCCTTTGGCAATGCTCGATTGAGAGGTTGGTTTCATTTGCGTTGCTGACCCCCTCCCTCAACATACCCAACTTTTCCATCTGTGAAAGACAGGTCATCAAATGTCCTCTTCCCCAAATGTAGCCATTTCCTATCTTATTTCTTTCTGTTGTGTTAGTGTAATTGCTTAGTCTTATTCTGTAAATAAAGCTACAATATTATTTTAAACGGTATTTGTTGTCTGCCTTGGATTCCTGAAGGGCTTAAGCACCTTGTAAACTGTGCAAAACAGATCCTGCTAGTTATCCCCCTTTTCGCATTTTGCTTAACACCAAATCCTAACTAAAAGCCAAATGAAACCTTAGCTACCATTATGCTCTTACCAGCAACCTCAAATCCCTGTCTGGAGAAAGATATTTTTCTCCTGTCTTTTTAAAATAAGTTTTTCTCAACACCTCCCATCTAGTGGCATTCCATGGGCTATGACTGGCTGACAGACATATTTTGCATTAGGCCAAAATCATAAGAACTACTTCATAGCCAAAGAGGGGAGGCAGAACTTTGGGGGATGATTGCCAGGGGAACACACAGGGGGCTCTAGCAGGAAGACAAGAAAATCCCTTCTGTGGAAATATGCTATGTTTGTGGTTCATATCATTCAAGCCATAGTTTCCAATTCTGGTTTGCTGACTAATCTGAAACCAGGTTTGCCAATTCAGACATCACGCCAAACCAATGTTAAGCTTATAAAATAACTGGATGCTTTGAAATGAGCCACTGTGATCATTCAAAAATTCTCTACTCTTCAGCTTTATAGTTTATATATATACAAGAATATGACTGAAGCAAAAACTACTACTTGAGCCATACGCATCCATTTCTCATTCTGTGTATACAGGACATTCTATAACAATCTCACCTCAAATCACTCAGATGCATTGAATCCATGCATCACAGGAGGGTATTTGCTGGTTTTTAAAACATGACTGTGACTGTTCAGATACGATGCAAAACTATGGCTGCTTTTAACTTATGTTAATTTAAGATTCCAGCCTTCATTGTAGTGATGGTGGCTTCTAGGAACAAGCCAAGATAAAATCACAGTAATTCATCATACAAAAAGACTAATAGTGTTTAAGAAACCTTCAAAAAGAGGCTAGGATCCAGAGATGCACAAAAGGAAACAGGGCTCAGTGGTAGAGCATCTGCTTAGAATGCAGAAGGTCCAAGGTTCAATACGTGGTATTTCCAATAAAAAGATCTGGCAGTAGTGAAAGACCTCTGCTTCAAACCCTGAAGAGCCACTGTCAGAATGACTAGACAATAGTGACTTTGATGGACCAAGAGTCCAAATCAGAATAAGGTAAAATTCTAAGGTCGTTTAATCTGTTCACATGTTCAAACAGACTTAGCATAGTTCCACTTGCATTTTCCTCCCTATGACCGTTTATGCACTGGGAACTTCACTGCTCCAGCTCCCGTGCAGAAGCACAAATTGGAGGCGGATGAGTCACACCCATCCAAATGCTCCCCTGTGTAGGTGCAGTAAGCAACCTGCCACGACTAAAACTCCAGCCTGCAGCCTGGCCTCCAGTGTGTAAAATGTCTATATCTTACATATGCAAGCAGCTGTGGTGATCTTTCTGTTGCATTTCCACTTGCTCAACAACATTAGCACAAGTGAAAATTTTGTGCTTGATCCCACCGTAACACCGTAATCAACAATAAAGTGGCCTGAATTTGGATAATCGAGCCTCTTGTGGCGCAGAGTGGTAAGGCAGCCGTCTGAAAGCTTTGCCCATGAGGCTGGGAGTTCAATCCCAGCAGCCGGCTCAAGGTTGACTCAGCCTTCCATCCTTCCGAGGTCAGTAAAATGAGTACCCAGCTTGCTGGGGGGTAAACGGTAATGACTGGGGAAGGCACTGGCAAACCACCCCGTATTGAGTCTGCCATGAAAACGCTAGAGGGCGTCACCCCAAGGGTCAGACATGACTCGCTGCTTGCACAGGGGAAACCTTTACCTTTACTAACTAGTTAATTAAGCCACATTATATCCAATCTGAGCCAAAGTTCATTATTGCCATTTCTCTGCTTCTATTTTGTGAGGTAGATTAAGGTGCATTAAAAAAACCAGACAATTATCTGAGTACAACTGTTTTTGACAAAAACTGAGGTTGATTCCACCCAAAAAAAAACCCTATTTACAACATAAAAACCAAGACCAAAGAAGACTTTTAATGTCCCTTTCATATTTTATATGCTGTTGCCAACAGAATCTCAGTAATGTAAAGGTATGTAGACAAATACAATGCAGACAAACCAGTCTTTTCATTTCCTGCTCATCACTGACAACCTGCTGTAACGGCATTACTTCTCTATCAGATTTTTATATTACATTTCCGGAAAGAAATCTTGACTTACCAGAAGATGCTTCTAGTCTCTCCAGTCTGCTGATCAGCCAATCCAAAGATCCAGAAAACTGGGCACAGTTTTTACGATTCCCCCTAATCAAGGCCGCTAGAAAAAAACAAAAACTGATTAATTCTTGTCCTGATCACCCCTCCACATACACACACTATAAATCCTTTGGCTGCACAGAACATAATCCATTACCTCCATATCACAAAAGAATGACACAAGATTAGACTGTGTTAATATAAGATGACAAAATGATACATATTACAGAACAAATGACCATATAACTTTCTTAACACTATAATCGACCACAAGATATATGCAGAATGCCTTCTTGACTAACATTAATGCATCAAATTAAAAATGGCATGTAGAGAAATTTCTTGGTTGTTCCTCATTGACCAATTATGCATGGGGAGGAAAGGTCGGGCTGGTGTCAGCATGGCAGTGGGGCTAATCCCTGCTTATGCATGATGTTGCTGCCATCCTGGCCCCAACTCGCTGTAGGGCTTCCGATGATCCACAGCAATGGAATTCTAATTTTTCAGTGTTCCCTTTTTTTGCCGCGGCTGCCATCAGTGGCCCTAGCCATCAGAGGCCCCATGCATACGGGCAGAGCCAAGCCTTCTAGGCCCAGCTCCTCCCACCCACCTGCAGTGTCCCCGCAAGGACATGAACTGCCCTGTTGGACTGTGGAGTTAAACAGGGCACTTTTACACTGCTATCTCACTATTGGAAAATGGGACCTCCATGCCCCCCTCCCCTCCTACTGCCACCACCACTGCGAGGCATGGCGGAATCTTCCCACCCCAGAGTTGTGCATGCACACATAAAACTCCAAGGCAGACTGTGCGCACTGGGGTATTTCTTCCCCTGTGCGCATTTGGGAAGCGGCAGCATCCCAGCATGGCCGCCACCATGCTTAAACGGTCATTTACAGCTTTCTTACCCTTAGAGGCCCATCATTCCCGGGTTTCAAGTCAACTTAACCTAGATGTGTATAAATTCTATAGAAATCAATGGGGCTTAAGTGAGTTGCTACTGATTTATTCCATTAATTTCATGGGACTTAATCATTACTAAAATTAGCTGAATTAGGGTTCATTTTTGCCAGTGATAAACATCTTTTCCTTACATGTATAAAGCGTTGGAAAGGCTATAATAGTAAGACAAATGGCAAAAATGGCAAATGGTCATTAGGTCTTTTATAATAGTTACAGATAATTAGTATGGTAATTGATATGGTAATTATGACAGCACATTGAAATCTCATAGAATCATAGAATCATAGAGTTGGAAGGGGCCATACAGGCCATCTAGTCCAACCCCCTGCTCAACGCAGGATTAGCCCTAAGCATCCTAAAGCATCCAAGAAAAGTGTGTATCCAACCTTTGCTTGAAGACTTCCAGTGAGGGGGAGCTCACCACCTCCTTAGGCAGCCTATTCCACTGCTGAACTACTCTGACTGTGAAAAACATTTTCCTGATATCTAGCCTATATCGTTGTACTTGAAGTTTAAACCCATTACTGCGTGTCCTCTCCTCTGCAGCCAGCAGAAACAGCATCCTGCCCTCCTCCAAGTGACAACCTTTCAAATACTTAAAGAGGGCTATCATGTCCCCTCTCAACCTCCTTTTCTCCAGGCTGAACATTCCCAAGTCCCTCAACCTATCTTCATAGGGCTTGGTCCCTTGGTCCCAGATCATCTTCGTCACTCTCCTCTGTACCCTTTCAATTTTATCGACGTCCTTCTTGAAGTGAGGCCTCCAGAACTGCACACAGTACTCCAGGTGTGGTCTGACCAGTGCCGTATACAATGGGACTATGACATCTTGTGATTTTGATGTGATGCCCCTGTTGATACAGCCCAAAATGGCGTTTGCCTTTTTTACCGCTGCATCACAATGCCTGCTCATGTTTAGTTTACAATCCACAAGTACCCCAAGGTCTCGTTCACACACAGTGCTACCTAGAAGCGTATCCCCCATCCAGTAGGCATGCTTTTCATTTTTCTGACCCAGATGCAGAACTTTACACGTATCTTTATTAAATTGCATCTTGTTCTCATTTGCCCATTTTTCCATTGTGTTCAGATCTCGTTGAACTCTGTCTCTATCTTCCGGAGTATTTGCCAGTCCTCCCAACTTGGTGTCATCTGCAAACTTGATGAGTAGTCCCTCCACCCCCTCATCTAGATCATTAATAAATATGTTAAAAAGTACCGGGCCGAGCACCAAGCCCTGAGGTACCCCGCTACTCACCTCTCTCCAGTCTGATGAAACACCATTGACAACAACTCTTTGAGTGCGGTTCTCTAACCAATTCCCTATCCACCTAACTATCTGAAAATCCAGATTGCAGTCCTTCAACTTATCCGTCAGAACATCATGGGGAACCTTGTCAAAAGCTTTACTAAAATCCAAGTAAATGACATCAACCAAATTTCCCCGATCCAGCAAGCCTGTTACTTGGTCAAAAAAGGAAACTAGGTTGGTCTGGCAGGACCTGTTGGAGACAAATCCATGCTGACTTCCTTGGATCACCAAATTGTCCTCCAGATGTTTGCAGATCGCTCCCTTTAATATCTGCTCCATTATCTTCCCCACAACAGAGGTCAGACTCACTGGTCTGTAGTTTCCTGGGTCATCCTTCCTCCCTTTTTTGAAGATCGGAATAACGTTTGCTCTTTTCCAGTCCTCCGGGACATCTCCAGTCCTTAAAGAGGTTCCCAAGATCATCATCTGTGCAAGTTCTTTGGGCTGTGCAAGTTCTTTGGAAAGTTCTTTGAGTACTCTCGGGTGCATTTCATCCGGACCAGGGGATTTGAACTCATCCAGTGCAGCTAAATGCCTCTCGACAACCTCTCTATCCATGTTAACCTGCCACCCAGACACTATCCTTTGGCTACGGCCATCTCTAGATGTGCCTAAACACTTTGACCTGTGGGAAAAAACAGATGTAAGATAGGCACTAAGCCTTTCTGCTTTCTCTGCATCTTTCGTTAGAGTTTGTCCATCCGCACCCAACAGTGGGCCTATTGCCTCCTCTACTTTACGTTTGCTCCTCACATAACTGAAAAATCTTTTCTTGTTACAATGGGCTTCCCTGGCCAATCTTAGCTCACTCTCAGCTTTGGCCTTTCTGATGATTGATCTACAGTGCCTAGTAACCTGTAGGTACTCTTCTTTAGAGCTCTGTCCTTCCCTCCATTTCCTGAACATTTTCCTTTTCTTTCTTAGTTCCTCTTGAAGTTCTCTGTTCATCCAAATAGGCTTCTTAGAGCTCCTACAGTGTTTTCGTCTTTCTGGGATAGTCATTGATTGAGCATGCAATAGCTCTTGTTTGAGTAGCGCCCACCCTTCACATGCTCCCTTCCCTTCCAGCATTCTCGTCCATGATATGACACTCATCGTGTCTCTGAGTTTATTAAAGTTTGCCCTACGAAAATCCAACATCCGCGTCTGGCTACAAGCTTCCTTGGCTCCCCATCTCAAAAGGAATTCTATGAGGACATGGTCACTTCCCCCTAGGGTCCCCACCTCCTTCACCTCATCCACCAACTCTTGCCTGTTGGTCAGTATTAAGTCCAGTATGGCTGAACCTCTTGTGGGTTCATCTACCATTTGATAAATGAAATTGTCAGCTAGGCAGGTCAGAAAGTTGCATGACTGAGGACGATTCGCAGAGTTTGTTTCCCAGCACACATCTGGGAAATTGAAGTCACCCATGATGACAAGGTCCTGCCGCTTGGATATTTTCTCAAGCTGCTCACAAAGTGCAGCATCCACATCCTCTCGTTGGTCAGGCGGTCGGTAGCAGACACCAACCACCACACTGTTTGTTTTCCCCTCGCTTATTTTCACCCAGATGCTTTCCACTGTAGATATGCTCTCCTTCACTAGAATTTCCTGACAGGTAAGCCCTTTCCTCACATACAGTGCCACTCCTCCACCTCTTCGATCTATTCTGTTTTTTCTGAACAGTTCATATCCATCCACCATTACATTCCAGTCATGAGAGTCATTCCACCAAGTTTCTGTGATGCCTACTAGATCATACCTTTCCATCAGCATGAGAAGTTCCAGATCTTTCTTTTTATTGCCCATGCTTTGGGCGTTAGTATAAAGACATCTGAATCCTTTTACTTTTGGTTCCCTATGAGCTGGCCTTGCCGGTTGGGCTGCCTCCGATTGTGTTCCTTCCATACACTCCCTATGTTGATCGTCTCCTTCCCCTTGTGGCTTTAGTTTAAAGCTCTCCTGATGAATCTCCCCAGGTTCCTGCCAAACACATTCTTCCCCAGTTTCGATAAGTGCAGTCCATCAGGTGCTAGTAGGCCTTCCTCAAGAAAGCCTATCCCATGGTCCCAGAAACCAAATCTCTCCTGCCGGCACCAACTACGCAGCCAGTGATTCACCTCCATTATCTTCCTCTCCCGACGCATTCCTCTTCCCTTGACAGGCAAGATTGAAGAGAATACCACTTGTGCCCCCATTTGCTTGAGCTTCCTCCCCAGATCTTGATAGTCTTTTTTAATAGGAGCGATGGTATTCAGGGACATGTCATTCGTTCCCACATGGACCATCACAAATGGGTAGCGATCCGTAGATTTGAGGAGTTTGGGCAGCCTTTCTGAAACATCTTTAATTTTCGCCCCTGGCAAGCAACACACCTCTCAGGTTAGGGGGTCGGGCCCAGCCACATGGCGATCCATTCCTCTTAGCAGGGAGTCTCCAATTACCAGTACTCTCCTTTTTTTTTTCTTCTCAACTCCATTTCCTTCTGTCTCCGTGGCCTCTTCCCTTTGTCTTAGAATTTGTTTTGGGACCTCTTCCTTTGTTGACCCTTGCACCTCCTCTGCAAGGGCCTGAAATCTATTCTGGAGCTCTAAAGGCCCCGAGAACTGTCTCGCCCTTCACCGTTCAGTCTTTTTCCGAACTGCCTGCAGAGGCTCCCTATTGTGGTCAATCTCCTTATCCTCTTCAGGACTGGTTGTATTGTCTTTATTCCAAGTTGCAGAGCTCTGGACTATGAACTCCTCCCCTTTCTTACTTTGGGTCAGAGTAATAATTCTGTTTTCTAGTCCCCTAATCTTTTCCTCCAAAAGTCTTACCAGCTTACACTTGGGGCAGCTGTAGTCCATCTTGTCTTCTGGGAGGAAGGCAATCATGTCACACTCACAGCAGATGATGGGATGAGTGTCCTGGAGGTCCATTGTAATGTCTAGGCAGTGGAAGTACTAGGGAAATATAATCTACTGATATAATCTACTGATTCTAATTGCTCAGCCAAGAACCCCAGGCCAAGAGCCCTTTGTCTCTCGCCCTTCGGCTTGTGCCAAAGGCTCGCGCCTCTGGTGAGGAGCAGCCCTTTTTTAATCCTCCCAACAATTACTCAGCAATCACCTCACCCAGGCAGAACAATAGCCTCACCTGGTCAGCAGCAACTCTCCCCAGTAGCTCTCTCCACGTGCTCTCAGTTGTCTGAGCTCTGCCTCTGGTGAGGAGCAGCCCTTTTTAATCCTCCCAACAATTACCCAGCAATCACCTCACCCAGGCAGAACAATAGCCTCACCTGGTCAGCAGCAACTCTCCCCAGTAGCTCTCTCCATATGCTCTCAGTTGTCTGAGCTCTGCCTCTGGTGAGGAGCAGCCCTTTTTAATCCTCCCAACAATTACCCAGCAATCACCTCACCCAGGCAGAACAATAGCCTCACCTGGTCAGCAGCAACTCTCCCCAGTAGCTCTCTCCATGTGCTCTCAGTTGTCTGAGCTCCAAATGAAATCAAATGATTTTACAAGTGATCTGCTTTACTGGAACTGCAAAACTGGCACTTGCTTATTAAAGAGTAGTAACACTAAAATATATTGATAACATATACTTCATACCCATCAAAATCCCATATTATTTTATTTTAACTGATAGGCAAAAAATCTAAAATGTATTTTTATATTTTAAAAATATTAAATGCCACAGCACTGATAAAGCTGTTCTGACTGAGCAGTAATGTCAGGGCTCTCTCAGCCTCACCTACTTCACAGGGTGTCTGTTGTGGGGAGAAGAAAGGGAAGGTGATTGTAAGCTGCTTTGAGACTCCTTCTGGTAGAGAAAAGCAGCATATAAGAACCAACACTTCTATTTTATTCAAAGTATTATTTGCACTTTTTCTTTCTAATACTTCCATTATCCTTGTTTTTTTAAAACAAAAATTATCTAAACTTTCAATATTATGACATTTTTAATCTGCATGCTTTGATGCAAATAAATCCAAGTTATTCAAATGTATTTTTACCTAATAATTCATATAATGAGTTTAGAATCGACTTCCAAGTCTCTCCTGCCTCCTTCCCAGCAACATCAGCAAAGTGAGCTGCACTGCTGTATACATGTAAGCGGTCAATACATTCAAGCACCAAGCTGATCATACCCTGCAAAAAAGAAAAATGTTTGTAATACGTAACAATAACTGCCATTTGTTCTGCCTCTAATATCAGAAAAAAATATCAGTTCAATGCCAATAAAGGTATTGCTTACTTAAAAAGGTAAAGGTATCCCCTGTGCAAGCACCAGGTCATGTCTGACCCTTGGGGTGACACCCTCTAGCATTTTCATGGCAGACTCAATACGGGGTGGTTTGCCAGTGCCTTCCCCAGTCATTACCGTTTACCCCCCAGCAAGCTGGGTACTCATTTTACCGACCTCGGAAGGATGGAAGGCTGAGTCAACCTTGAGCCGGCTGCTGGGATTGAACTCCCAGCCTCATGGGCAGACAGCTTCAGACAGCATTTGTGCTGTCTTACCACCCTGCGCCACAAGAGGCTCTTTTATAAATATGTTAGCTATAACCAAAAAATTCTTTCTAGTTGAAAATATTCCTATCTCATAGACATAAAAGCTTACTCCCAAAATTAAGCTTTGTTGGTGTTAACACCCAGTCTGAGCAGTTGTCCCTCCCCTGAGTGCCTTTCTCCAACCAGCTTGCCTGTCTGTCCCATGGCCAACCAATAGCCTTCAGTCCCCCACACCTGACCACCCCCCTCCTTCTTCCACTTCCCTCTGTGGCTTGGAGGCTGAAAATCCCTGCAGGTGAGTTCCATAACACCTGCCTGCAGTCTTTCCACTTCCTGGGGGGGGGGAGCTGTCCACAGAGTTCTTCCACACACACACACACCAATCTAGCACCTGTTGTACTCCTGAATGCAACCGGCTTGGCCCCTAGTAGGAAATAATGGCAGGGCGGCCATTCCAGCTAGCTAATCTCAGTTTTCCCCCTCTTTCTCTGGGGACAAAATTCTTTTCCAAAGTTCTTTTTCATCTCAGTACTCAGTTCTGAAAGTAGGATGTTTGGGAAACTGGATCTGGAGCAGCTATTTTTAAAGATGATGGTACCAAATTATCACAGAGGGAAAACTATATTCTGGGCAACTTTGTCTCTAGATGCAATTTTTTCCCATTGAAAATATTGGTTCTGAAAATCTGGAACCTGGAAAAAAATGTGGATTTGAAAACCAAACCAGTAGTGATCTAAAATAATAATTTTTTCTTGGTGCACACCCCTCATTACAGAATCTCAGCCTAACCTCCCTCACAGTGCTGTCAAGAGGGCAAAATGGAGAAGAGACGATTAATGTAAGCCATTTTGGGTGCTTTTTTCATACAGCATAAAGGATGTATACTTTAAAAAAAATTACTACCTCTTCCTGGAAGAGATTCTGCCGATTTTTCAGTGCTCTTAGTCGGTTCTGCTTGTCTTCATGTTCTAAATGTTCATCAGGTGGATGGAAGTAACCAATCAAATCCTGGAGGCTAAGGCTGACTGACTCAATGGGCAAATCGATAATGGAAGACTTTGCTTTCTTGCTGAGAGCATCAAGGCCCCTAAAATGATTTAAACAATAAAAATGATTTAAACAATAAATATATAGTATAGTTTTTGATGTTATTACTTCATTAACAAATCTTGCATTTAATCTCTCATAGAAAGCCTGTATTGTGAAAGTTCTGGAAAACAAAATTCAGTCACCTTTCCTAAAATCCATGCAAGAGTTGGGTGGATGCGACCTCCTCATCATGATGTAAGTGATGGCAACCCCACCACCATCTTGTTCTGTGAGGGATGGGCAAGAGTTGAGCAAGCACCACCTCTCCCTCGCTGTGTGAGTGCCATGCGATCCTGCCTCTCCCTTACCATGTAAGTGTAGTGGAAAAACAAAGGAGGCTGCCTTCCCTTCTCCATGCAAAGGCTAGAGACAGTTCCAGCCCAGGTGTGGAGTTGAGGCCACCAGCTCACCAGGAAATGTCCCATTGGACATAATGGTCAGTCTGCCCCAACCTACTTCTGCCAAGCAATTCAAGAGCCCCACTTGGTCCCCATTTGGGTTGCTTGGATGACAAAGTGGTCCAACTAATAATGAATGAATTTGAAATATGAATCATGGTGAATAAAATCACATCAAATGTTACTGTAATTCAGAATACAAATGTGTCCATATTTACAAAGATCCTACTCCTCTATCTTGGGTGCTGACCTTTTCCTTATATAAAAAATTATATGTGATAGTATCCTCATGGCCACCACGAAAAGGCTGCTGTCGCCATTTTAAATGGCTGTGTCATTCAGTAAAGGCTTCATTTTCTGTGGACAGTGCCAGCACCAGATGAATGTTCTGATTCTCTCTGATGAAGCCTATCCAGCAAAACACAAGGGGACCTTGTAAAATAAATCTATTTCTTATCACCTGTTTTTTTATTTCTGTTTTGCTGCCATTTTAAAGTCATTTAAAATGTCACTGCACAGCACAGCACAGAGCCAGTTTGGTGTAGTGGTTAGGACTGCGGACTTCTAATCTAGCATGCCAGGTTCGATTCTGCACTCTCCCACAAGCAGCCAGCTGGGTGACCTTGGGCTCGCCACGGCACTGATAAAACTGTTCTGACTGAGCAGTGATATCAGCGCTCTCTCAGCCTCACCCACCTCACAGGGTGTCCGTTGTGGGGAGAGGAATGGGAAGCCACTTTGAGCCTCCTTCAGGTAGGGAAAAGCGGCATATAAGAACCAACTCTTCTTCTTCTTCTTCTTCACTCGTTTCCCCTTACACACACCTTATCAAGTGCTGAAATGGATGCAACCCCACCCCCATTGCAGCACTTGAAAAGGTGTGAGGGGTAACAAGGCTCATGTGCTGCAAGCCTGAACAGGATCTGGCCCTCACAACATTTTAATAATTTTTAAATGGTGACAGTGTTTTTGTGGTGGCCAGTGGGATGCCATCTCATCTAGTTTGGTGCTTTGTCCATATCTATCCTACAGTTTGTTGTCTTTATAATGCGTATCTGTAACTAAAGTATGCGTATCTGTAACTAAAACAAGAGTTTTGACTAAAATAGAAGATCCATGAACGATTTTGGGATACAAAAGTGACTCAGCATACAAAAGTTACTCCAGGCCCAATACCTATGCAATATTTCCTTGCCATGTCCCTTAGGCTGCCTCCTCCTTCATGATCAAATTGTACCTCTTTCCCCTTTTCAGTGTTAATTGTTGCTCATATTACATCTCTGCCAAGGTTGATTTTAACCATAATTAGTTTTCTGCCAGCACCCAATTTACCTTATGAACCTATTGAAAAGGAAGACAGTACTACGAATTACTCGCGCTGTACGTGATTCTTCATGCTGTGATCTGGACAATGTTAGACCATCGTCCATATGGCCTTCATGGTGCATGATAGCCTACAACGAAAAACAAAACAACAGTAATAAAGAAGAAAATTATATAACCAAGGTTTAATTAAAACAAACTATACTTAATTCATTATGTGAATCTGTACCATCACATTAATTAAATCAGAGTCCAATAGCACCTTTAAGACCAACAAAGATTTATTCAATGTGTGAGCTTTCGAGTGCAAGCACCCCTCGTCAGCTCGAACACGGCTACTCATTTGAATCCATCACACTAATTGCACTTAGTTCAAGTAACTCAAACCAGGACATGAAGCTAATTTATTAACTTTATATTTAGTCTTATTATGGACAAATGTGGTATCCTAAATTTATCCTGATTTGTTTCCTACTGATGCTCCACATTCGTTCTAACTCATTGAGAATTAAAAGACTAAGCAATCCCAAAAGCCTCACTTATAAAATAAAAACAGAAGTATATAAAAAAGAAATTTGTTGGCTTTAAAATTTGTCCCAAATTAATAGGTCTGGAGATGGGATGTTGTCACTGATCTCCATATTTCTCTCTCCAAATCTCTTGGTGATACTGTAGAAGTTCTGATACACTAACTGACAACTGCAGTTAAATTGCTAAGAGTTAATTAATTAAACTGAACCCTAAGAACAAAGAGGTACTAGACCTGAAGTCTTGAAGGACATTGTGGTTCCTGCTTTCAGTAGTGTTCAGCTGATACTTGTTGACAAAATTAAAACCCTGGGGGTAATACTGGACTCAACATTACTGATGGAGAAGCTAATGCAATTGTGAAAATAACTTTCTTCCAACTTAGTTTAGCTCAGAAGATGGCCTCCTACCTTGGTTTACCAGATTGTGCCACATGGATCCATACAATGGTAACTGAGACTAGACTATTGTAATGCTTTTTATAGAGGTCTCCCTTCAAAATCAGCTTAGACACTCCAGCTGGGACAGCTTGGCTGTTATAAGGGGCTAGGCAAAACATGCATATTATTGTCATTTTGCAATAACTCCATTGGCCCACCAGTTACCAAATTTAATTTAGCGTACTAGCTATTGCATAAGGTGACCAGATTGTCCCACTTTTGGAGGGACATCTGGGGGTACCTGACAAATTGTACTTATGTTGAAATTAAAATATATACATTACAATACTATTTTTACGTTCTATGCGTTCTATGAAACTTTTTGTTGCTCCATATAGACCAAATTTTTAATCAAGAACCCCCCCGGTCAATGGTGTCCCGCTTTACCAATGTTAAAATCTGGTCACCTTACTATTGCATGCAAAGACCTTCATGGTCTTGAACCCTCAAATCTGCAGAATCACTGGTACCCCTATTGTCTTCATTAACAGCTTCGCTCATCTGTGGTGTGCCTTATGAAGATGCTATCCAGCAAATGTCCATACAACTGCATTTTCTATAGTGGCTGCTACCTTGTGGAATAAACTGCCACACAAGGTCAGGAATGCTCTTACACTTCTGGAATTCTGCAAAGTATGCAAACCAGAATTGTTCAGGAGGGCATTTTATAAAGGTAATAGTTATATATAATAATAGAGCACTTCAGAAAATGCTTTAATAAGAAGAATGGGATTGTAGCCTATACTTGTATAGTATGTATTATCTGTTGCTGCACATATTATCTTGCTCTCCCTGCATTATAGTTCAAGTTATGGAATAACGTTTTCTGCATTAACGTATTATATTTAAAATATTTCCTTTCAAATTTCTGTGAAGAGAAAAGCAGGCTAAAAACAGCAATAGTAAATAAATAAATAAACATGAAGTACCAAAATGCATGCATTGAAGATGTCCTTCCATTTTCATCATACTTATATATGTTTTGTATAATATCATTGTATATAGTATCTTACTTTACGTTGTACAGATCCCATTCTTGCAGACTTTGCATCCACTGATTGGTATGTAAGCCACAAACCCGTGTCAGCATGTTGTATAAAGCACACTGAATCCCCATATTTTATCTCAGGAGCTCCCATTCCATCTACTTCTTTTCTTATTGCCACATCCAACTTTTCCTAAAAACAGAATACATAAATTATATTCTCATACATGCAAGACATGAAGAGGGAAAATTTCTTCCTTAGCACAAAATATTACACATAAATACTGTTACAATCAATAGCCCTTTGAAATATGCAGTTAAGGGCGAATTTGATTTAATTAGGTATTGTTCACTGTTCTCCCAAATATAGCCAACCTCTTTAAAAAAAAACTCCAAATATTCATAAATGTGTTCCTAATCTTTACATGCTCATTAACCAAAACTTCACATTATTACTACACTCAATCTGTCTGAAGTTTATAATTTTACCATATAAAACTTCAGATGCAGGTACTTCTAGTTTCTCTTCTACACTAATTATGCTACATAAATTGAAGAGAATTTATTTAATAAAGTTATTTAAGTAATTTGTTTTGAGCACTGGAATCTACAAAAGGCATTCACAGTGGTGGTTCTTTCTCCATGTTCCTCTTCCCTCATCAGCCCTCTAAGGGGCCAGAAAAGCCAGTGCTGGGAGTCAAGGAGGCTTGTGGAGAAAAGGCATGGGAGGGGGCTGCATTACGGAGAGGAAATCAGGCAAAATGACTCTTCCTTCCCTTTTGTGGAAGAAAAATTTGATGTACTTTCTCATCCAACCGATGATAGAAATGATCGTATTGCAGGGGGAGATATCCAAACCTGTGCAGAGGACACTGGTACAACCAGGGCTGCCATGGCGGCTTCGGGCCAAGTCTCCTTTTCTGTCTCCCACCCAAGCCGTCTGTCTTTAGGGCTGGGTGCCCGGTGGCTCTGGGAGGTGGGGGCATTGCCCAGGTCCTTCTCCGTCACCCTTTACCCCTCCTCCCTGTTCTTGCCCCACCCTGAGCAGCTCTCGCCCGGACACTGGACACCAGGCATGTGGTGCCCAATTCAGAGTGGGATCACAGAACATGAAGAGGAACTTTAGTATTTAAATTAGCATTGGAATGGAAGGCTGCTGCCCCTTGCCCTGTGCACCACAGTGCTGATCTCAATCAAGCACTGTGTGTACAGAAACCAAGAGGAACACAAAACTGGCTGAAAGAAACTATCAATGTACACTGTAGACCAGTGGTTCTCAATCTGGGGGTTGGGCCCCCTTGGGGGGTCGAAGAACCCTTTCACTGGGGTTGCGGCAGGATGAGCAGCTTGACCGGGGAGTTGCCACCATAGTTGCTGCTCCTCCTGAAGGTGCCTGCCCATTTATATACGATTTATAACTAATTTATATACAATCATGAACAATTGATCTTCATGCCATTGGTCAGTTTCAGTTTAATTTCTGTGAAAGAACACTTGCATAATTCTATGGTTGGGGGTCACCACAACATGAGGAACTGTATTAAAGGGTTGCGGCATTAGGAAGGTCGAGAACCACTGCTGTAGACATACAGATCAGCTCTTAGCCAGGGATCTCCATGGTTTTGCCAGCAGCCTCTTCCTTGCCTGGGAGTGATAGCATATTGAAGCCTCTGGAGATAAAAGCACAGCAAGGTTGAGGAAGAGCTATTATTGACATTATTGACATTATTCATTTTATCACTTGATCAAATACTGTCATTCAAATTAATGCAATATTGATTTCCTACCTTGGAAGACCTAAAGCAAAAAGCTGTAGATTTCACATCAGCTTTCTCTTTGTCTGTTAGAAGAAGACTCTTGTCATCCATGAGGCTTAAATATTTTCCTGTAGTTATATGTCTTAGTCTGAATGGCTGCCCCCATCGAATGTGACTTCCACTCCACCTAACAAAATTCCAAAGTTGAATACTTAAGCACTGAACATGCCAAATCTGAATGTCAAATAATATGAAATGAAACATATTCTAAGTGAATTAAAGTTAGTTGAAGAATAGGCCAATATCATTGGAAAGAGAGAATTGTGGAACAGAAGAAGTAAGCCTGTTTCAGAATAGGTCAAAGGAGCAAGACTACTCTGGGGTAAGGAACCATCACATTTCTCAATTAGCAGAACTTTCATGTGATGGAATGGCTCTAAAATGGAGATTGTAGCATGCAGAAAACAACTTAGAAAATGGCAATGTCCAAATAGCATTGGTTTATATCTTTCTAGATCACAAATAGTAAAGCTCATACCTTGAATAAAACTTTTGTTGGTTTTAAAGATGCCACTGGACTCAAACTTTATTCTGCTGCTTCAAACCAACACGGATACAAACCTGAATCTATTCATACCCTTCTTTATTATGATTTTTTAAATTCACAGAACTGTTTTTCCCAAACCTACTTCAAATGGACATCCCCCTCCATTTCTTAAGAATGTAAGTGGCAAATGACCAATTCCTTTGATGATCTTGAAAACTTGCACAGATTTTGTGCAGATCTGACTAAGCGATAATACAAATTATTTTCATGGTAGTTAAATACATTTCTAGAGATCCACCAATAGGGGGCTGCAGAATGCTGAATTCTGCTTAAATCGAGATATCATAGAATAAATACCCTTTCTGCACACAGCACATCAAACTGTCCTACAAAATGCACTGTTCCTGCTGATTGATACTTGCATATCTTTGATTAACTGTTGTCAATGTTTGTTTAGGGATGAGAAACAAATGTTTCATCAGTCTTCAAAAGACTGCACAACCAAGCTCCAAAGCTGCTTTCCTAATAAAGAGTAATCATAGCTGAACAGCTGAATGCTACTCGGAGGTGTTTAAATTCCCTGTCAAACAAGCTGACCCAATATCTTTGTTAAAGTGAAATGCAGGTCTTCAAATAAATGTTCTTCTGTCATGTACCATCTAATGCATAAAGCTGTAGGTTAAGGCAGTGCCTATCAAATTAAGGATATGCTGAAGACTGTCATTCCCTGAACCTCAGCCTAATAGCTCCTATGAAATCATGAGTGTTAAGATAATACACTTCTAAATGAGACAGACTAGGGAAGCATAAAGGAACCTATTTGTGATTCACTACATCTCTTCTAGAATTCTTGAGTTCAGCTTTAATTCCAATTAACTAAAGGAGGAACAGTATTTATTCAGTGTCCATTCAGTTTATTTTATCACCATGTTCATTAGAAACCATAAACATCATTACAGTGCACTCTTTGTTGAAGCTCCTGTCAATTACTAATCAAACACTGACCATTTACTTTCATGGGATTGACTCTGGTGAACGATTTTGAAGACTCTAAAAATCATTTCTTGTTATAAAAAAACAAAAAAATTTCGCAAGGCATGATGGTATTTTGTGATCACAGTTAAACAGTGCCATTTCTAAACTGTCATGACAATCTGTCAGCATAACAACATTTTTTTGTCAAGAGGAAGCAGAGGAGGGGGGTGGAGGCCTTGGTTGCAATAACAGAAGTGAATTGTGCCTTGACTTTTAACTTACGCAACCCTCAGTGTCTCCAGTCTCCAAAGAGAACGTGCATGAATTGACACAGGACCACCTTCATAGTGGACAGTTCTGAAACACAAGATGATTTGTGAGTTCTGAGACTTTTAGGTTGAAGGTGAATGATACCTTTTATAGAACATTAAAATCAGTCTGAAAGATGGACTCAGTGCTCCTAATCCTACATGCACTTTACCTCTGAACGAACACCTTGATAGTTTCTTCAAAAACCTGCAAAAACTATTTTACCAAAGGGAATAGTGGGGCAAAAGAAATATTATGCATCTCCACAGCATGGGAAGCCTACTCCTATCTCAATTCCAAGATATACATATAATTTGATCAAGTAACACTGTCCTTTATATGTCCAGGGGAGCCACCTGTTCATTCACAAAAATTTAATTATTTCCTTTCTGCTTGCACTCGAAAGCTCACGCGTTGAATAAATCTTTGTTGGTCTTAAAGGTGCTACTGGACTCTGATGTTATATTTAAACACAATTATCATATCTCCCATTTCCCTCCTCTTCCCCAAGCTACCCAACTTTCTCAACCTTTCCTCTTAAGGCATAGATTTCAACCCCTCAAACATCCCAGTCATCCTTCTATACACAACTTGTCAGTTCCAACTTGTCAATATCCTTCTTGAACTGTGAAACCCAGAACTGGACACAATATTCCAAATGAGGTCTAATTAATGTGGAATAGAGTGGTAATATAATTTCCTTTGCTTTTGATTCTACGCTCCTAGCAATACAGCCTAATATTCCATTAGTTTTCTTAGCTACCATAATTGCACTGTTAACTCATATTCAATTTATTGCCCACCAGAACTCTTAAATCCTTTTCATATGGACTACTATCAAGCAAGATATTCCCCATCTTATTGTTAGACATCACATTATTGTTATATAAATGTAATACTTTATACTTCTCCCTATTACAATTCATTTTGTTAACTATGGCCCAATTTTTCAATCTCTTTGAATAGTAGTCTTTTCTTCTAGGGTATTTGCCATCCCACCCAGATTAGTGTCATCTGCAAATTTGATCTATTACCTCTTCCAAGTCATTAGTGAAAATGTTAAACAATCACAGCAAAGAATCCTGTGATACACCGCTGGTCACCTCCTTCCAAGATGATAAACCATTGATGAGCACCCTTGGGTTTTATCAGCTGGCTAATTACAAATTCATTTGATTGTGATCTTATCCATCTTAGGCTTTCTAACTTTCTTACATATCAAAGACCTCACTAAAATGAATGTCCCTAAAAGGTTATATTAGTCAGGGAAATAGAAAAGACTACAAAAGGCTGTTAACTAAGAATGAAAAATTTTGTCAATGCACAAACAGCATGGGGAATCAAAATTCAAAATATGCTTTTGAACTGTCAAGAAGCAACCTGCCATGAGCTGCATAAAGCCTGCTGATCACTTGTAGATACATTATAGTAGGAATGTGTTATATTAGCAGAGTATGGCCATTATGGGCCATCAGCCATTATTAGCTAAACCCCATGTTGCTATGGTTGTACAGAGGGAAAAGTAAGTGGCAATTACAGTTTATTAGCAACGCTCTGTCCTAATAAGAAAATAATTCATGGCTCTTGAGAGGTCTTCACCTCAAGATAAGATTTTTTCAAAAACATGTATTCCATATAATGAATTCATTTTTCTATGATCTTAAAAGATAACATGTGTCAGTTGTTCTTCGTTGTACTAATAATCAATTTTATTTGTTTTAATGTAAACAACCACTGGGGTCTACAGTTTACTAATTTTGTCGCTAATATTACATAAAATCCACCCTACATACATGTTGTCATTTCCCTTGGCCTTAAGCTCCTTGTGCCTGTGAATATTCTTTATTCTTCTGTGAATATTCCTGCATTGCACCCATTAAATGACTGAATCAGGACATACATATAGGAGTGAAACAGAATTAATCAAGTTTCTGCTTCCTTATTTAAACTTGATATTTAAAAAAAATCTTTATGTAACGTAAACTGAGACATTATAAATCGAGATGGGTATGTAATGGATCATGGCCCAAAATTCAGGACAAATTCGGCCTGGTTCAGAGCAACCAATGCCATATTTGGGATAGGCGTCTTCCTTCAACATTTACCAGACTTTTGACCAGTTCAGCTGTTTGAGGCCATTTAAATCTAACAGCTGAGTGGCATGGGTCCACAACTGAGCAGTTAGGTTGAAATGGATGTGCTTCCCCCCACTTTAAAGTGAGGGGGGAGTGAAATATACTGTTGAAATGGCTGCCAGCCATTTAAGCATTCCTGAGTGATCCCCCACTTTCTCATAGCTGTGGCAAGACAAGGTTGGAATAAAGGGAAAATTGAACTTGCTGGATCAACTTAGTTCATGTCGGAGGCTTTTGGCTCATTTCAGTTTGACATTGGTTTTGGGGGCTGCCCAAAACATATACACACACCCACAAATCAAAATAATTATACACAGTTCAAAATGCTTTATACCTATACCCATAGGTGCTTCAGGAAAGTACATCAGCAATGACATTCTCCTTCCCTCTTATATTCACAAGTTCAAAATCCAAAGTGAAAAAACAATATGCAACACCAAATGTTTCCACTAATTTGTCCACCATTGATTCAAGATTGCCAACTAAAAAATCTTTCCATATTATCAGATTTGGAAACTAAAATAACCAGTGAGGCCCAAGGACTTTCTGAAAGTGCAATACACCCAAAGTTCAACATTTCTTTAACCTCTTATTTTTATACTGATGGCATTTGGGCCAGTTACTCTGTATTGTGGAAGAGCAATAGATCTGGTATCTCCAGCAGCAATCTTGTGCTGAGCTAATTTGGTTCTCCCTAGAAAATCTAAAAAAGATGGACTGCTATTCTGTTAAAACAGCCTTTGTTAGTTTTTGGTTAGGACTGGTGCTAGGTTAACTTCATTATCTTTCCCCAGCCTATTAATGCAAATCCCTGTTTTCCCTAATTTGGCCATAAGGATCAGATTACCTCTATCATGTTAAGGCTTTAACATATAATGGAATCAGCTTCTCCTCCAGCAATGGTCACCATTGTTATGCCACAAAACAGCCTTTTGAGGGGGGTTTTAATCAGCAAATACTATTGTAAATATGAACACTAACAACCTATCAATTTATTTCTACAATCTCTGGCCATTTCTGCACAAGGAAAATGTTCCTGGACAGCCTTCACATGTTGGCGGCATATAGAGCCCCCTCCACATGAAGTTGCCAACATCCTGAGGCTGTCCAGTAGCCAGGTCATGATTTGGCCATTTTGAAGTCGTGATTTCAGGAATCCAGAAAACTGAATTTACCACCCTAAATTGGGTGAACCACCAGTAAGCAACCAGTGAGCAACCAGGGATAAGGCCATATGGAGGGCAAAATGCGTGATAGTCTCAGCAGCTTTGTCCTGCCCTCGCACCTGCCCTCTCCTCTCCATTTCCTGCTCCAAGTAATTTTTTTTTAAATGGTGTGATCCATGTTGCAGTACGATTGCAAACCTACATTGTCAAAGGTGAAATAAAATCATCTTTAAAGTGTCCATGGTCTTTTTGGGATCAGGCAGGCAAAACACAACCCCTTTTCTGTTTTCTGGAGGTAGGGAATGAACTGGGAAAGGGGGGGGGGGGTGATCTGGCAGCCTTCTCCCGATCATACAGGGATCTGAGCATCTTGTTTTAAAGCCAACCATTAGCACAAAATGTCTTTTTTGGCTCCAGTTATCATGGTCAGGGTCTCAGAAGTCCACCCAGACAGAAATAAAGTAAAAAAGAACTATGGTCATGTTAAAAGACAATGAAATGAAACAGATATGCAAGAGGTGATATTTCTAGGAAAAAGCTAAAATAAAAAAATACAAGATATGTCCAGCAGTCCAGCAGTCATTCACCCCAGTCATAACTGTACCTATTTCAGCCCCACTCAATACAATCAATAGTTAAAATTCTTATTTAGTTAGCAGTTCCCTGTGTACTAATAAATTTGTGAGTCTCTGAGGTACCACAAAACTCTTTTTTGTTTATAAGGAAGGAGAGCAACTGAAACATCCATCAAAATGCGTTATCGTGGAGCCATGATCTCTTGTTATAAAGTAATAATTTATTTAATAAAGAAATAAAAAATTAAAATTATATCCCAGAAAACTAGGATATTTTCCATTAACTTGCTATTTGTGAACCAATTATGCTGTTTAGGAATTAGCTGGTAGGGACAAGATAAGACTGCATTTTGCTTGGGATAAAAAAATGCCAAAATAGCTCTGTACATAATAATTAGAGCCTCTTGTGGCGCAGAGTGGTAAGGCAGCGACATGCTATCTGAAGCTGTCTGCCCATGAGACTGGGAGTTCAATCCCAGCAGCCGGCTCAAGGTTGACTCAGCCTTCCATCCTCCCGAGGTCGGTAAAATGAGTACCCAGCTTGCTGAAGGGGGTAAACGGTAATGACTGGGGAAGGCACTGGCAAACCACCCCGTATTGAGTCTGCCATGAAAACACTAGAGGGTGTCACCCCAAGGGTCAGACATGACCCGGTGCTTGCACAGGAGATACCTTTACCTTTACATAATAATTAGATGTTAAAGTATCAATAGATACCTAAGTTTCAACCTACCCCCAAAAAATAATAATATAAATTTTCTCGTATCTGTGCAAGGCTTTAAAATATACCTTCTCTGCTCTTCTCCATGTTCTCCTGAAGGGACAGTCAGGCATTCATCCATGTGGCCATGTAATAACCTCAGCACATCACCACCTATCAGATAACCTATAATGCAGCAAGATAAGGAAAGCAAGCACCACATATTTCAGATTTCAACCATATTCAGAATATGAAATCTTACTCAGCTCTGAGCTGCCTTTAAAACCATTGTGATAAGACTATGGTATGAGACAGAAATTTTTCTAATGTTTTAGAACAGTGGCAAATTTTTAAAAGACCTGTGCTAAGAATGAAAACAGATGGTTGAATAAGTAAACATGTTCTGCAACCTAACAATACAACAATATTTGTGAATGCAAATAAGCCTTCCCCACAGGGTTGCCAGCTTTGGGTTCAAAAATATCTGGAGACTTTGGGGGTGGGGTCAGGAGTGAGGGAGATTTGAGGGGCTCCTCCAAAGCAGCAATTTTATCCAAGGGAACTAATCTCTTTAGTCTGAAGATGACTACAAACTGTGGATGTCCCATTGTTTAGAAAGCTCTATCTACCATGCCAGCAAAAGGTACTCTGTGCACATATGTGTCTGAAGTTATGCAAGCATGGGAACCACAGATGCACCCTCAAATTTCCATAGAAAATCTCATAATACCAGGATTAAAATTATCCCAGTTTCAATAATGAATTTTTTAAAAAGGGATTCAGGAAGTGCAGCAATTTGTACAATATCACAAAGGAAATCAATTATTTATCTGCAAATCCATCTTTTTTCTGAAACAAATGAAGTTCTCCATAGATTGCATACAATTAAAGACAATTGTTTTTGATACTAACACATCACTGCCTTTAAAAGAGGAGAAAAGAAAAGTAAAATAGCAGGCTTTTAGGGTAAATAGTCTAAAGCGCCTAATAGCATTTTTAGAGAAATGATTTAACTTTTGGAAAATATAAACACCAGGGTTTTCAAGAAGGTACACTAAATGTTTCCTATTAAGCCAATGAAACAAAAATGTGCCTTATAAAAGTTTTGAATGTATACATGACATAATTATAATTAATAATTAATAATTAATCCTACATAAAAGCTGAAAACTAAGCATTAGGTGCAATTTTAATATAATAGAACCAACAAAATTAGGGCTCTGAAAGTAATCATTCAGTACAGCAATCATTTTCAGACTATTATTCTTAAATAACCAGTAGATGTTATATCATTGGTGTTACCTTGGGCTACTTCACTTCCTGAACTGATAGGTGCTACACTCCAAAGTGTTTGCTGGAAAGCTGCATCAACACTCAAGCTGTCATTGCCATAAGATAGATGCTGAAACAAATGGAGAAAAAACACATTCAATCCTGTTCTCAAAAACATTAGAATATAGTACACTTACATCAAAATGGATGGATTTACATTTAACATAAATGTTAAATTTCCTTTAAAGGAATTACAATACATGGATATTTTTACATTAGACAATCTATTGTCAGAGCTTTTTGTTGAAGTCCTGTCCACTTAGGATTTTCATGTTGCCAGGGATATTTATATACTAAATGCTTTTCAGCTACTGAATGAAGAGGGTGGTATGTGACAAGAACCAGCAGTGGAAGTGTACTGCAAGCCGCTAAGAGATTCAGGTTACAATCCTAATATGTTCCTGGGAGTAAACCCCATTGAATAACATCAGACTTACTTCTGAGAAGACATGCTGAGGATGAGTCCCACAGAATCAATTCAAAATAAGATCATTCTGCCCTGGTATATTTTGCTAGAGTCCTCTCTTATGTATTCCATAAGAATAAAATGATTCTACTAATAATCAGCTGTGACATGGAGGGAAGAAAAAACTAGCACAAGTAGTGACAAGCTACAATAAAACAACTTATTTATATTGTTTGGTTATCATTCTTGGGACAGAAGGCTGCATGGTTTAGTCTGATCTCATCAGATCTCAGAAATTAAGCATAGTCAGTACTTGTAGAACACCAAGGAATATTTTACAGAGAAAGGCATGGAAAATCATCTCTTTTTCTCACTTGCCTTGAAAGTCCCTTGCTGGGGTCATCATAAATTGGCTTTGACATGCTGGCACTTCAAAAACACAAATCATTATTACCTGACAGTTATCCCAGTGATTATAATGAGATTTACTTTTAAGTAAAGAAAGGATTTCCCATTTTCTACTAACACTAAATCTTTATTTAATGCCAGAAGTGTATTAGGCATCTAAACTCTTAAAATGTAAACACAGAGAGCAATTTGATCAAGAATTATTTCAATCTAAACTCTCTGGCTTTCAGTGGTCATAAAATGGGGAGACACTAATAGACTTGCAATGTAAACCATCTTCCTTGTCTAGCATCAAGAAAGAATCTGTTTGTTTGCAATAATGTTTCTAAAGCTGTCATTAAATTTAAGCTTAGATTTGTTCATTTTTCCTCCAAGATATTTCACAGGTCCTCTCTTACTTGGATTTGTTAATCTGGGGAACATGATAATTGTTTATCATTTCATAGTGCATGTGCACAGAATAAAATTTGGTACTTGTCAGATTGTTTCCTAGGGTGGGGGGGGGAAGAGATTCTCTGTTCTTGTCTTTTATTTCTCGCCACTGGAAATAATGGAGGAAGGATGGACACCGTGGTTCAATCTTTTTGAAACTTGGCGGTTATTTTAAGGAGAGTCTCCCGCAGCTACACTGCAAATTTGTTGCCTCTAACTCCCCCCAGCCCCAAGCATGGAATAGACAAAAAAAATCCCCGTGATTTTAATGGTCCCATAGGTTATAATGGAGCTGAATTGCCGAATCATTCTCTGAATCACCAAATCATTATTCAGATAAGGCTGATTTGGACTATTTAAAGTGCACGTAAGGGCAGTTCAGCTACCATACAGCTGAAAAGTACATGAATCAGCATTGACTCAGGTTCCTTTCAGCTTATCTGAGCTGAATCGCTCATACCTATTACAAGCTAAAGCTATGGTGATTTGGCAAGCTTTTTTGCCATCAAGTCGCAGATGACTTATTGAGACAGAATGATATTTTCAAGGCAGGGAACATTTCAAAGTGTACGGTGACCAGATTTTAACATTGGTAAAGTGGGACACTATTGACCAGAGGGGTCCTGGATTTAAAATTTGGTCTATATATAGCAACAAAAAGTTTCATAGAACGCATAGAACACAAAAATAGTATTGTAATATATGTTTTTTTTTAATTTCAACATAAGTACAATTTGCCAGGTACCCCCAGATGTCCCTCCAAAAGTGGGACAATCTGGTCACTTTACCAAAGTGGCTTGTGAATTTAGGCTCTGCAGCCTGACCCCAGAATTCCTTGGTAGCCTCCCATCCAAATATTGACCAAAGGCAACCCTGCTTAGCTTCTGAGATCTAACAAGAATGAACTAGTCTGAGCTATCCAGGCCAAGGCAAGCAAATATTAGCCGTGCCTTGTTTTAAAGTTAGAAAAGCAAAAAGAAAACTATATGCTACTCTAAGTGTTTCAAGTTCTGTTTTCTATGGAAGATTGGATAATTACATTCAAATAATTGGATGATTATCTCCAAATAACTAAGGATTGATAATTTTATTTTCATCCTTCAGTTGTTTATCACAGTTTTAAAAACTATTGTCTTAACAAATGGCCACTGGATACTGGATTATAAAAAACCACTGGTCTAATCCAGCAGTGCTTTTATGTTCCTATTAGAGCCAGCTTGGTGTAGTGGTTAAGAGTGGCAGTCTCTAATCTGGAGAACCAGCTTTGATTTCTCACTCCTTCATATGCAGCCAACTAGGTGATATTGGGCCAGTCACAGTTCTTCCAGAGCTCTCTCAGATTAACCTACTGTGCAGGGTGTAGTGAGAGGAAAGGTTGTAATAACCTGCTTTGAGATTTCTTGTAACCTGGTTTGAGATTCCTTTGGGTAGTAAAAAGTGGGATCCAAAAAATAGGTCTTTTCTTCTTCGTCTGCATTCAGTGATCATGACAACTGAGGTTTGTCAATGATGGACATATGTAAAGCTCGTTGTTGTGCTAACAAACTTGCTTCTATTCCTTTGGCCCCTTCCAATCACTTACAGAGCATAACTGAACATTTCCAGGAATCAAGTTCCAATTTATTTCAACACCTGAATGCAGGTGCCTGGGTAAATTAGAACTTGTTTCCTTCCTGATAACAGGATTCAGAACCTCAGATCCCTGTTCTGGGGTTGGAGATGAGGTTGAAAAACAAATAACAATTCACCCCTAGCTGTAAATATCTTTTGCTCTTCCCAACATGAAATTACTTTAGTTTTTATTTGGGAGGCAAAGCACTCTAATTTCACTCAAAGGTTAATGCGAATATTAGCAGGTCTGCTCCAGCTAGCAAGTGTTGGTAACTGGGCTTCCTCACAGACACCATCTTTATCTTTTTCAAAGCCAGATTCAAGAATGTGATAATTAGCTAACTGCAGAAACATACAGTCAGTTGAGTAACTAAATGGGAATGGGGAGTCAGGAGCCAATGCCATAATTGTCAAGAAGGTTTCATCCTGTTAGATACCTGCTTGAATTTGGGAGACCATCTGATGCCAGATGGGCAAAGACTATGACCAAGTCATAGGAAAGAGGAAGGCTACACTAACTTCCTGAATTGACTAAGCAGTAGTTGTTCATGCAGCAATGAATTGCTGCATGAACAACATTTAAGCCTCTAATTCAAACTCTAGTATTCTAAATGGTATGCCATCTAATGCTAAGTACCCAAATATTAAACTGAAAGTTAGCCTTTGTTATTTTCTTGCTTTGATTTATGGAGATTATGTTACCAAGTGATATTCCTTCTTTGAAAAAATCATTCAATAAACTTTTATAAATTTTCAAAGGTTTGGTTTCTTGTGTGCACTTAGACTAAGGGACCCACAGACCTGAGCACTGCTTGCCTGCCAAAGGGGTGGTGATTCAGGGGAACCCAGGTCTGGGTTCTTGACAGTATTACTATTAGGATCCCTGAATATTATATCAAATTAATGGGAAGCCTTTATTGCGAGTATACTATTTATTTTACTTAATTTGGATTGCTGGCTTTATTGTATGTTTTGTCTTACTGCTTCCAATTGCTAATATTTTAAAGGCACACTGTCAAGTCATTAACAAGCCAACAGCATTTTATTGCCAACTGAGTTTCAATGCACAAAACATAAGCTGCCATTACACTGAGAATATGCTTTACATTTGAAGAGAATGGGGCACCCCCCGCACAGATGGAACTGTGCACAAGAACAGGAAAACGGCCTGCATGTACGTTAAAGTTCAAAAATCAGAGCAACAGTTTATGAATCCAAAAGTCAGTTATCCTACATACTCCATTAAAAGATTGAAATTTTTTAAAGAACATTGTATTCATGATTTCCTTGTTGTTTGTTAATATTTTCTCATATAGTACTACTCTGGTAACATACAACCCTTTTAAACAAAAAAAGTGGCCTGAAGGAAAATAAGTACTATAAAGCAGTGCTCATTCCATTCGATACACATACACTACCGCACAGCCTGGCTTACTGAAATGCACAGACATCCAAAAAAACAACATTTCATTGAGCACCCTCAAGCCATGCCTCTAGTGTTCTTTTGCTGCTATCGAGAAAGAGACAGCAGATTCAAGCAACTAACATTTTACAGTAAAGTCAGCATTCAGAGCTAGTATACAAGTGCTGCTAGAAAAGGAATGCTGAGTGCTTTATAGAAAGGGTTTTTTTCTCAATCCTTATGTTGTTGTAGCCATCAACAACTCTCTTAAAAGTAAATAATGATTCTGAAATGTTTGTTTGCATGTAGACACAAGGCTGAACAATACAGATCTGTTTCTGCAAAAAAAAAAAAAGACCTTTATTTATATCCTACCTCTCTCCTGCAACACAGGGTTTGGTGTGGTTCACATTTTAAAAGCCATACAATGAAACCGAATGATTTATCATTAAAACAGTTAACCTTGGTGGCTTTTAGAGCCCCCTCCACATGATGTTGCCTGCATCCCAAGGCTGTCAAGGAGCTAGGTTAAGTTTTGGCCATTTTTAACTTGCAATGAGAGAAATCACCAAAACTAGATTTACCACCCTCTCAATCACACGTCCCATCAGTGAGCAACCAGTGAGCAACCAGGGGCAAGCCCATATAGAGGGGGAAAGGCGGCATTGTCCCGCTCTCACACTCACCCTCCCCTCTCCATTTCCTGTTCCTAGTAAAAAAAAAAATCATGTCATGGTCATGTTGCGACCACAAAACTACATTGTCAAAGGTGAAATAAAATTTTATTTAAAGTGACCACAGTCTTTTGGGGGGTCAGGCAGGCAAAAACAGCCCTGTTTGTTTTCTGAAGGTGGGAAATGAGCTGGGAAAGGTGGGGGCTCCAGGGACCCTGTTTCGCATCTCAGAAATCCATTGAGACAGAAATAATAGACATATGAGAGAAGGTTGGGGGAGCTTGGTCTGTTTAGCCTGGAAAGGAGACAGACAACTGAGAGAGGATTTGATAACCATTTTCAAGTATTTAAAAGGCTGCCATATAGAGGATGGAGCAGAGTTGTTCTCTCTTGCCCCAGAAGGATGGAACAGAACTAATGGGATGAAATTAATTTAAAGGAAATTCCATCTCAATATCCAGAAGAAGTTCCTCACAGAGCAGTTTCTCAGTGGAACAGGCTTCCTCGGGAGGTGGTGGGTTCTCCATCTTTGGAAATTTTTAAACAGAGGCTGGATAGCCATCTGACAGAGAGGCTGACTCTGAAGGCTCAAGGGGGTGGCAGGTTACAGTGGATAAGTGATAGGGTTGTGAGTGTCCTGCATAGTGCAGGAGTTGAACTAGATGACTCAGGATGTCCCTTCCAACTCTATGATTCTATGATTCTATGAGCAGAGGGAGAAGTTCATTTTGCTTTCCCTTGCAGCATCAGGAGGCAAAAAGCTACAATGGGGCAGAAGGAAAATGTGGTAGAGGTCTCCCATGAGGAGGGCTGCAAACACAAGGTTATCATCCCACATTAGCAAGCAGGAAGCCACTCGCGTTTTACCCCTCCATGCGGAAATGATCTTGACATTCCAAAGAAAGAACATCTGGCAGACCAATAACTGCTGAAAAGGAAATGATTAGCTGAAGACCTGCTCAAACTATTACGTTTTATATGCCCTGCAGAACATTGACAGGAATATGGATGTGGGCATACAAGGAACATAGGCTGTGTTCACATACACTTAGTCCCCCAGATTACAGTTGATTTAAAACAGTGGTCTCCAACCTGCGGGCCACGGCCTGGTGCCGGGCCGCGAAGGCCATGGCGCTGGGCCGCGGTTCCCTCTCCCCGCCCCCCCCCCCGCAGTAAAAAACTTCCCAGCCCGCAAGCTTGCGGCCCGGGAAGCTTCTTACTGTGGGAGGGGGGGAGAGGGAATCAAGGCCGTGCCCGCGCATTGCGCATGCGCAACTGGGCCACGCATGCGCACATGCGCCATGTACGGCCGAAATCGCACACCCGAAATTGCGGGTGTGGCCACGCATGCACGATGTGCGGGCGGGGCAGTTGCCCTGCCGGTTCCCAGCCTAAAAAAGGTTGGGGACAACTGATTTAAAAGACTTTGTTCTATGTTTATTTACTATATATTTTGAGGTATATATAAGGAACAACTTTTGTGGTCTTTATTGGTCAATTTAACAGGCATGTACTTTGGATTCTCTATAGTGTATATCATGTATTTATTTTCAAGGTTATTCAGCATAACCTGATAAACAATAAGCTATGACTATTCTCAAAACTATTTACAATTTCTGGGTGTGCATATGTAAATAAGGTTTTTTGTTAATCAAACAATATCTGAAAATGCAACATTTTTCTTAAAAATATATTCCTGAAAATATATTATTTATTTAACTTGTATAACATTGTTACCAACAAGATAGTTATGTCATTAGAAGGCAAGATATTACGGCTAAAGCTCACTTACTTTGGACATATCATGTGATCAAACTCGTTAGAAAATCATTAATGCTCGGCATGGTCAGGGGCAAAAGGTAGCGTGGTCACCAAAGGATCTGCTGGCTCAACATGATCAAAGCTGATACAGGGATGACCATGAATCAACTAAAAGAAGCAGTCATTGACAGAGGCACATGGAAGAAACTTTCCTATAGAATCACCAAGGGTCAGACACGACTGAACGGATAACATCATCATAACATTAATTTATCAGTTATGCCACTCATGAAAATGATGTTGAAAACATGTAAATAACCAGTTTGTCTTTTGGCTTGACTCAAGAACTACTTTAATAAAGAAAATTTTCCAGCTACTAGAACAGTAGCCCTACTAAAAGCTTCTTTTGCTCATATGCCTTCAGCTATACTGACAGGTAATCCTTGTCAGGTCAAACAGGGGGGGGGGGCAGTTGGCAGGCTTAATATAAAAAGAAGAATGCTGATCTCACCACTGTAGACACCTGTTTGTCCAACAGAAGTGGAGAATCAAGCCTAGTCTTAGATTCACTAGACTTAAGGGAACTCCCTCAAGAGTCAGTAATTGCATTCCTGCCAAAGTCCTGGCATTACGTGGCCACATGACCTTTGTCTTCAACAGATTCAACATCAGCCAGCTCTCTGTAGTGAGCCTAGGGTCACTCAGCTGTCTGCCTGTGGGGGAGCAGGGTATCAAACCCAGCTCGCCAGATTAGAAGTCTGTGCTCCTAATCCCTACACCAAATTTAAGTGAATTTTCCCACTTCTTTGTGAAAATATGTGGTTAACAGACAGCTGACTGCAAATGCATTTTATCCATCCAAAATCAATGACTGACGGGGGATTCAGGAAGAATGCTACTCTTTACTTGAGAGATCAGTTGAGAATGTTGGTTAGGAAGAAATGTGGGAAGTATAGGAAAGTGTAGGTTCTGAGAGGATACTGAAATAGGGAAGTAGAACTGGTAGTCCTTCCCTGAGAGAAATAGCTCCTAGGAAAGAAGGTTGATCCCAATGAAGTGTTAGACAGAAAATTGGAACCAATGCGTATATTCTTGCCTTAGCAATTTAGTATCTAAGCTTGTGCCTGTTCTAAATAGTAAGTAGTAACAGCTACAACAGCTACAAACACCCGCCAGTAGAATGAAATGACAAGTTTTGTGACAATCTACTGAATTTATTATTATTGTTGTTGTTATTGTTGTTGTTGTTGTTGTTGTTATATTTCGATTTATTTCCCACCTCTTCTGGAAGGCTCGATCGGGTGAGAATGATCTTAACCCCATTAAAACCCATGAAACCTCCCATTAAAATATTAATACCAACATGGCGGCATAGAGAAAATACCCCATCCTTCCCCATACTAATATCAGAGATAATGGAGGAGTGCAATGCACACTTCCTAACTCCCAGGGGGGGGGGTGATGTCCCGAGTTCGCTGACCCCAGCCTCAACCATAGACCTGGTGGAAGAGCTCCGTCTTGCAGGCCCTGTGGAAAGCTGACAAATCCCGCAGGGCCCGCAGTTCACCCGGGAGCTCATTCCACCAGATAGGGGCCAGGACAGAAAAGGCCCTGGCCCTGGTCGAGACTAGGCATGCTTCCTTAGGGCCGGGAATGATCAATAGGTTCTCACCTGCAGAGCGTAAATATATACAGTTTCCCTGTTGTCTTTCTACCTGCCTTTCCACCTGAAACCTCCCTGACTGTCTAACTTGACCATGTGGCGCATTTAGACTAGTCCAGAATATCTAGGAAAAATAATTTTCAAACTTCACCGTAGAGAAATAGCCTTATTAAAGACCATTACTTACCAAGTACCTTTCAGAAGAGATACTGACTAAGATAAGATCATCCCCAACACGCACTTTTTCTCCTTCTGAACGCTGTTTGGAAGCAGGATGTATAGTCCACCAACAGGCCTCGCCTACACAGCCATAGATTGATGGGAAATTATGGAATGAGAATGAAAACAAAGATGTATTTTTTTATTAAGCTTTACTGTATTTAAATACGTTTGGATTACAGCTAGAAATACTTACTAAAATAAGAAATTTTAACAATAATTAGTCTTGAATTTCAAAGATTCTGAAAAAAGAAAGGCTAGGCTATTCATATTAGAGATTCAATTGCTGTCTCTCAGATAATTATTACACACACACATATATATATATATAACTGGTGGTTGGATCCGAACTCCTCCCTCTATTTGTGGTAGGGCATTTGTAAAAGAAGGTGTCCTCCCATTCCCATTTCTAATCACAAACCAACATGAGCAACACCCTGTTTCTAAGGGTCCCCCAAAATGAAACCCATTGTTTCTAAGCCAGGAGCTTTCTTATAAATTTGAAAATATGGCACTGAAAATAGAGAATTGGCTAACTTTATAAGAATGCTCAAGATATAGTAACCATTGACCTATGCTTGGTGGTCCTACATGATGTTTAGAGGCGGGACAAGTATAGTATAATCATACAATTAAAATAATAGCTTGCAGACAAAAAATGCCAACTTCTATACTCTTTTTCCTAAGAAGAATTACACCCTTCTAAACTCACTAACTTTAATAGACTTAGAATGGTGTTAACTCTGCTGAGAATTGCACTTAACAATTTGAGTAATAGTGATAGACAAAATGCTGATATTCATTCATACTAAGTGATGGGAAAAACACACATTTTCCTGTAACCGTAAAATAGAAGTCTTTAAAATTTTATTTATAACTAAAGATTAATAATATTGTTTATGAGGATGTGTCTTACAGGGGTTTGTATTCCAAAAATAATTTTGAAGCTGGATTTTGGAGTGGACATTGTTTTCATCATCCTAACTTTGCAGAAATGAAGAAAATACTTGGTTCTTATATGCCGCTTTTCTCTACCCAAAGATAGAGAAAAGCGGCTTACAATCACCTTCCCTTTCCTCTCCCCACAACAGACACCCTGTGAGGTAGTTGGGGCTGAGAGAGCCCTGATATCACTGCCTGGTCAGAACAGCTTTATCAGTGCTGTGGTGAGCCCAAGGTCACCCAGCTGGCTGCATGTGGGGAAATGCAAGATCAATCCAGATTAGAAGTCCGCATTCCTAACCACTACACCAAGATGGGTGATGCTACTGTTTAGAATTTAGCGTTGCTTAAAATTTAGAATCATTTTTTTTTACTTGCACCAGACAGCATAAACACAGTCAGAGGAAGGAAAATTGAGGAAGCCAGTCCTGGACTTCCATGCCAGCTTGGAAGTCACCAGCAGTCCCTGTGGGAGTATGGGGAGAGGGGGGGCAGAGGGAACCATGCCAGAGCATTCACCATGGCTGCCTGTAAAGCAGGGCTCACACCACATCCTGCATGCTGCTCTCCTCAAGTTTGTATGGCGAGCACTGGTATGTGGGGGGTTCCAGCTGGTTCTGAGCTGCCTTAAAGGTGGGCTAGGGGTTCCAGCTGGCCCCCACTGGTGTCCTTGCCACCACAAAAGCAAGCATCCCCACCAATGCATTCTGGCCATTCTACCTGTAACCATGGGAGTGAGGGCTGCTGGCCCCTTACAGCCAGCTGCCCAAGCATTCAGGAAGGGGGTTGGGGTATATCATGGCATATCCCAGGCTGCTCCAGAGAGCAGGGGGCAGTAGAGGTGGAGTGCATTGCATGGACAAGCTTTTTTCTGTTTGGTGGCAAGAGGGCATTGGCAGGGGGCAGCCAGCAGCAGCTCAGACATGTCCATGGCAGAGACGGGCGGCTTTCCCAACTCCAGTTGGAGCTAGGAGGCAGGTGTGGGCTTGATGGCATGCTTGCCCTCTGTTTTGCTCTCAGGGCCCTCCTTTCATAGCCATCCCCAGAGGTCCAATCAGAGAGGTGGCACATTGTGAGAAGTACACTACTCATTTTATTATATAGGATATCAGTATAGCAATACGTGTGCCAGGTTCTCTGAATTAAAAAAAAAAGTAAACCTCTATCCTCTTCTGTTGCTGAGATAAAGGAAAAGATGCATCTCCACAAATAAGCCAGAGGGTTTTTTTTAATGAAACCTGGAAATATAGAGGATTTGGTAAACCTCCACAAGAAGAAGCCATCAGTTAAACAGCCAAGCTAGACAGAGTCCAGGCTGAGAGTCCTGGCTGAGAGGATAAGCTTTGGTGCAACTTAAGCTGCTGGTGGAAGAAGCCTCCAGCGGGCACAATGTCAGCATGGTAAGTCTAGGGTCAGTTTGGTCCTTTAACTTTTTAAATTTAAAGGGCCATGGATGAAGGATGTGTACTTGACTGTCTATGTCTTTCCAAAGGAAGAGAGATGCTAACCAGCAGCCATTTTCTGGTCCAGCTTCCTCAGTTTTCCTCCCCTGAGTTTTCCTCCCCTACTAGTGCCCTATCTGTCCCCCGAACACCTGGCCACTGTGATCCATGCAACGGTCACCTCCAGATTAGATTTCTGTAACTCGCTCTACACAGGCCTACCTTGTCCTTGATCCGGAAACTCCAGCTAGTGCAAAATGCAGCTGCTAGAGTCCTCACCGGCACACCTTGGAGGGCTCACATCCAGCCTGTGCTGAGGCAGCTGCACTGGTTACCAATTGCTGTCTGGATCCGGTTCAAGGTTTTGGTTCTAACCTTTAAGGCTTTACGCGGGCTGGGACCCACATACCTGAGGGACCGCCTACTGCCCTATGCCCCCCGCAGGGCTCTGCGCTCTGCGAGTGAGAATCTTCTGGTCGTTCCCTGCCCTAGGGAAGCACGCCTAGCCTTGACCAGGGCTAGGGCCTTTCAGTCCTGGCCCCCACTTGGTGGAACGAGCTCCTGGGAGAGCTGTGGGCCCTGCGGGACCTTTCAGTGTTCCGCAGGGTCTGAAAAATGGAGCTCTTCCGCCAGGTCTATGGTTTAGGCTGGGACTGCTGTGGTACATCGATTGCTCTCCCCTGGGCTTCTTCTTGAACACCGTTGACCTCCTTCTCCTCCGCCCCCCCTTTTTAGGAAGGGGGGTAGTAAGGGGATTTTATTATTGCGCCGCCATACTGTGATGGTTTTTAAGTCTTTTAATGGGAGTTTTAATGGGGTTTTAAGAGACTGTAACCCACCACAAGCCATTTGGGAGTGGCGGGAAATAAATCGTAATAATAATAATAATAATAATAATAATAATAATAATAATAATAATAATAATAATAATAATAATAATAATAATAATAAATGTGCCTCTCCACCAAACCTCCTAAAATTCCAGGATATAAAGTTTAAGGTCCAGGGTGTGGGCAAGATGACCTGAAACCACGACACCATTCCTGAAATAACTGATTTGAGAAATAATTTTGGCACAGGTATATCCATATATTTTGCTTTAGGATGCTTTGGGCTGATCCTGCATTGAGCAGGGGGTTGGACTAGATGGCCTGTATGGCCCCTTCCAACTCTTTGATTCTATGATTCTATGATTCAAATGCTGAATGTACTCCCCTAGTAGTCTAGCTTAGTTTGCTTCTAATTTCAGAAAAAATGGTTTATGTTTTATTAAAATACTAGGGGCAAAGCCCATTGTATCCAAGAATACAACGGGCGCTAGAGCTTGGCCGTGGGAAGAGGAAGGGGAGGAGTTGTCCAGTCTGTAAGGGTTGAATATGTGTGTTGTGTGGGAGGTTGTGGTGGTGTGTTGGCACATGAAGGCATGGGTATGGAGATATGGGTGTCAAGAACCTGTGGTTTGGAATGTTCGTTGTGTGTGGGAGAGGACTAACCTTTGGGAACTGTGGCATAGTGGTTACAGATGAGCTTTCCAGAGCCATGTCTTCAGATATGTGAAGGGAAAATCAGACTGGAGACTCTTCTTAGGGGAAGATTACATGGCAACCAATTCCCCACAGTTCTACATCATTTCCCTTCTTGTATGAATTAGGCCACAGACACCAAAATGTCCCTTTGCCCTAATACACATGGGGTAGTCACAGTACACAGGTGTCTACCCTGTTCCTTCTTTTCCATTTTTTCACTGTTGATAAAATGTTATGTGCCCACATGCTTCTTTCATGGTTGCTCCTTAGAAGAAGAACGGATTTGTGTACCCTGTTGTTTACTACCCATTCATCTCCCCACAATAGTCAACCTGTAAGGTATGTGGGGCTGTGAGAGGTCTCCCACCCATATACTAGCCAGGACTGACCCTGCTTAGATTCTGAGACCTGATGAGATCAGGATAGCCTGAGCTATCCAGGCCAGGGTTACAGAGGAAATACAAAAACACAAATAATACTGTATTCAAGTCTGGCAAATTCATTTTCATATTTTATAACAAGGCAGGAATTTTGCATTGGTACAGCAAAACTGGAACATAAAATATGACACACAAATATCTACACATTTTATTAGAAATATAGCAACAGTTAGGTTCTACTGAAGTCCACTCTAACCAAACTTAACGACATGAAATAACAATGCTCAGGCTTTATCAAAGATGTCTCCTCACCAGTAGTATCTTCCTGCAAGCCCACATCAAATGCTAGCTTGTCCATTGATGTTCGTGATGTGGAGAGGCAACACAGATACTAAGAAAGAAAGAAGAGAAAAATGCATCATTGTGCTTTGGGCCTAGTTTTCAATCAGAACACAAGTTTGTTATTAGTAAATACATGATAATTTGAAGGGAAATTAATAGTTTAATAGAATCAACAGGCAAAATACCCGAAAGTCAAATTCATGCACAGATAGCATTGCGGCTGGGAGAAAGAATGCAGGGACCACCCTGGAAGGAACTTTTCTTTAATGCAGGTTTTGCTTCTCCCTGCTTCAAAGAGGGGAGAAAAACCCACAGGTTTAATGGCTCACAGCCATTTAAACCTAACCGCTGAGTGAGTTTGCTCTACCTCATGAGGAAAGCTTCAGATGCGCATGGAAGGTCTGCACTACATCTTCTTACTCTATAAAACTGAATCAGTAAAGCAAAACTGAATCCAAAAGAAGTTCTGCTTCTACAAGATGTACAACCTTTATCACTTTTTCCCACCCTTCCTCCAACAAGCTTAGGATGGTACATAAGGCTCTAGGCAACTTGCTTTTACCTACTATTAAATGAATAAAGAGTTAATAAATGCTTTATTATTGAGGTTGCCTAGCAATGAAATTTGTCTCACACCAATTGTATTATCCCTTGAAGATATCAAGACTGGTGGTAGTAACTCTTTTTCAAAGTATTTCACAGAAATCGTTATTATTCCTTGATATGATTAATTATATTTGTCCTTCACGTAAGTAACAAAAAATGTATTTCAAAGAAACACGCTCGGCAAAATACTGCACAGCTACTACAGCAAAAAGGACATTCTCTATGATAACTGCTGATTTTCCATAGTCTGCAACCCTATAACTCTGATATACTGAAAGAAAATAATCAACGTATGTAGATTCATACATACCATTCCACTGTAAGAATGGCGCAACAATATTGCATGTCCATAGAGGAGTGTTCGATGACCACCACCTTGAGCAGTCTGTATGAATTAAAAGAAGACGATGGCATAAAATGAACCCTTCCTATATGAAGCAATGGTTTGGAAACAATGGAATTTGTTTATAGAACAGATCTTTCTGTCTTCCATCAGCATTCTTGCAGTTTCTAATGCCTCCCCAAAAGCTGCTCCTGAGGATTAGAAGCAGTGTAGATTGTGAAAACGGCACCAGGATGAGAGAATCAGAAGCAAACACCCCTCTCTCACTTGCACAAACTCTTCACAGAAGAATTTGTGCAACAGAGAAAGCAGTTATATTTTATTATATCCAATAGACCAGCACCCCACTGTACTGTGTTCAGCTCTGCTGTTGATGGTGCCTCTTTCATGGGTACAGAGAGAAGGCAGAACACACTGTTTCATTAACCTTTGGAGAAGGGCAGCATACAAATATGAAGATAAATAAATAAACAAGAGGTAATTCTAAACAAATTCGGTTGGATCCCTCTTGTGTCCCTCTTGTGAAAGATTAAAATAAGAACAACAAAAATATGGTAAACAAAGTTGCATTCATAAAACATTCAATACTAATCTTCCTAGATTTAGCATCAAGTATCTCAAAATATATAAAAAAAAATAGAAGCCTACTTTCCCACAGCAAGTAACTTGCTAGCATTCTCTGAGTTACTTTATATTTGCTCACATGGGAATATTGGTCCCATTTACATAGATACACATTCAACGGTTTTAAAATAAAGAAACAGAGCTTAAACAACCTGAAACTTAAAAGTCAACTACTGTAGTAACAACTCCTGTAGTAAATATGCCCCCAGAATGATAATATAACCACATCCAGTTTTTGATAAATTATGATAATTTATTATTCTCAAGTTAAAATGGGTATTTCTAAAATAGTACTATATATACTTGAGGAGAAAAATTATGTTCTGTGACCCACAAGGTAGATTATGGCACATTACAAAGTGTATGGGTGTCCAATAACTTGAATTATGCCTTACCCTGCTAAGAGAAATGAGTTATCCCCTACTGTTCATGGGCCATGAGTCTCTGCTGGGGCGGGGGGATCAAGATCCTGTGTTTCTGTGTGAATCTAGCAACTGTGTATTTTATAACCAGTTAAGTCAATGTTCTTTCACACACATAACAGTGTAAAGAACTAGTCTGTTTCCCACCTAATTTAGAAAATAACAATTTTAGCATGGATCTCTCCTAGAACATTGTTCTGCACAGTCTTAAATACAAAATGATCAAAGTATTTTATTTATTTATTTATCATTCGACTTCTATTCTACCATTCCCAGAGAAGCCGGCTTGTGGAAGCTCCCAAACATAATAAATATTAAACTCCATAAAATACATAAATCAGATAAACTAGATAGATGACAGTCACAATAACCCACAATAGGCCCATTTTCTTCCATTCCTCTATTTCTCTATCCCTGGCTCTGCCCACCTGATGTAAATCTGGGGCGATGGTAGTCCCCCTGGGGGAAGGACACATTCTTATCACCCGGTATACAGCTGGTATACAGCCTGGCCTCAACCCAAAGCCTGGTGGAAGAGCTGCATCTTGCAGGCCCTGTGGAACCCAGAGAGTTCCTGCAGAGTGCTCAGCTCTTCAGGGAGCTCATTCCACCAAAAAGGCCCTGGCCCTAGTTGAGGTCAGGCTTGCATCCCGGGGGCCCAAAGAGTGAAGTGCCCTGTGGAGGGCATAAGGAGATAAGCAGTCCTGCAGATAGGTAGGACCCAGACCACGTATAGCCTTAAAGGTCAAAATCAATACCTTGAACTTAATTTGGAAACAGACTGGCAGCCAGCGCAGCTGTCTCAGCAAAGGCTGAACATGGGCCCTCCAAGATGATCCAGTGAGGACCCGTGCAGCTGCATTTTGTACCAGCTGTAATTTCCAAGTCAGGGACAAGGATAGAACAAGTTAAAGAAGTCTAATCTAGAAGTGACCATTGCGTGGATCACTGTGGCCAGCTGTTCTGAGGACAGGTAGGGTAATAATAGCCATGCTTGGTATAGGTAGAAAAAAGCTGTCCAGGCTATCTTCATGATCTGAGCCTCCATAGATAATGAGGCATCAAAGATCAGGCCCAAGTTCCTAGCTATTAGTGCAGATGTAAGTTGCACCATGTCCAGCCATGGGAGATACGCTTCCTGCTCCTGCCCCCTTCTCCCCAGTCACAGGACCTCTGTCTTAGAGGAGCTGAATTTCAGACAGCTCTACCTGATCCACAAAGCCACTGCTTCCAAACAACTGGCAAATGTCTCTGGCGGGAGATTCAGCCAACCGTCCATCAGCAGAAGGCTTCTCCGCTTAAGCAAATTTAATACAGGGGCCAAACTTCAAAGCAATACTATAATTTATATCTCTAATGCAGTAAATGAAGACCATGCTGCTACTGTCTACCAAACCATAACAAGTGGAGGAATGCAAAGTATTAAAGCTAATGTTTAAGCATGCATATGAGCAATCTGTCACTACAGATTTTATGCTTAAGACTGGGGGGAGGTAAAAGAATGACTTGTTTTCCAAATACCGTCCATGGAAGCAGACGCTGAATAATCCAAATTAGCTGCCTGCATAAATTTCATTAATAGAATGATGCCGTATTTTACAATCTTAGCTTAAGCGTCTGAATTCAATTATCACCATCACTAGTACTAATGGCACAATGATAATAAATGCTCTTGATTTTGCACCCAGTGATCTGCTGGGAAATGACAAAAATAAACATATAGCTAAGAACATATTGAAGACTTGGCCTAGTGATTAACATTTCCAAGAAAATATATGGTCTGTTTTCCCAGCAACAGTTAGCCTTATTTGCATGGATTTTTTTTTAATCTAGTAAGAGTTCAATAAATCTATAATAAATCACTTTATCAATTCTAACCTTGCAGCCTGGGATGTTAACAAAAATATTTATCATCATGGCTAGCTGAGATGGCATTTCTAATATCAAGCATTTATAAAGTAAAGTTTTGTTATAGAGGTAGAAATAGGGAGAAACACTGAGTAGGGGAATAGGGGAAACAACATTCTGTGAGCGAAGGAAGATAGACACAATGCCAGACAGAAACATGCCAGAAAAAAGGTTCAGGAATGGAGATTATGGAAGGGAAAAGCAAGGGATTAATTCAATGTAACAAAGGTATTGGATAAAACTGCTGTGGGAGAAAACTGACATAAAGAGAGAAGAATGAAGACTATTGAGGGCTGGGGGAAAGTTTGTGAAGGGTACTGATTCAGAACATTTGGGAAATGAACCTGCCTAGCAAAAGAGTGGGGTGTAAAACATGGGAAGAGGTGTGTAGGTTAGAGAGGGTACACACTCTTTCAGTGTTCAGAAGTGCAGTGGAAGACAGTTTGAGAACATGCACTAATGGAGGTCACTTGGCTCCGGATTATTTCAGCCAGCCCACCCATATGTTTACAAAGGCTGAAAGTAACATTTTATTATCAGGACACTACAGAAGGGATAAAATGTCCCCTCAACAATGGAGAGGAAACAACAAAGCCAGAGCAAATACTTCACCAAGCAATCCCTGGTCTTGGGAGGGAAAGTTATAAGAGGAGCCTTTGACAGTTGCAGCAAGAAGGGGCTTCAAAGGGGCTTGAATGCAATCAACTGATTACTACAAAACTGGGACAGCAATCCCCTGAAGGGAACAAAGGCCAGAATCTTTATACACTATTTATACATTACCCGCTCCTCTCCTCTCAGATAGGATACAGAAACTGAGTAGTATCATTTTATATCACTGTAAAATTAGTAGTAGTAGTAGTAGTAGTAGTAGTAGTAGTAGTATGTGGATTTGGATTTGGATTTGGATTTCTTCCCTGCCACATCGGTGAACAGTCTCGCAGCATGTTACATTAGAAGATTTTTTAAAATACATGAAATTAAAAACTTTAACAACTCCCCATTATATTTCTGTATTTTCAATTTAAGAGTTTATAAATAATTTAATGTTCAGTTTTATATCTACATTTTATGAAATGTTAAATGTGTATATTTTTATTCTGATATAACCCACCCTGAGTTCTTGGGGAAGGATGGGCTAAAAATATGAAAGTAAAAAAATAAAATGAAGAAACTTTGCAGCCATAGGAGCTTGCGTAGGTTTATGAGATACCAAGCCAGATACTGGCAGCATACTTCTGATTGGTGAAGAGGTGAGTCCCCTTGCTGTAGCATTTAGAGATTGCAGTACTTGGACAGCTCACAGAGCAGTCCTTTCAGAACTCTCTTAGCTTCATCTACCACACAGGTGTCTGTTGTGAGGAGAGGATGGGATCATGATTGTAAGGTGCTCTGAGACTCCTTTGGGTAGTGAAAAGTGGGTATAAAAACCAACTCTTCTTCTTGTCTATGCTGAGTCAGCCATCCCTGCACTTTTAACAGACTGAATCAGCAGTGGCCAAATGGCAATTTGGTCAATTTAAAGTGGGGGGGGGGGACCAAGTAGCTAATGTGTCATGATCAGTTGCTTAGTGAGCCCTTTAAATGCCTCCCCCTCAACCTTCTCTGGCAGTGGAGAATGTTCTCACTGCCAGAGAAGACAGGGGGAAGGCATTTAAAGGGCCTTCCAAACAGCTGATAATAAATCATCAACTGCTTGGTGTGCTCCTCCCACCCTGCTTTCTAAGGCACTGAAAAAGCATTTAAAAGGTGCTCCAAACATCTGATATGTCATGATTACGTACTTTGTGGGCCCTTTAATGCTTCCCTCCCAGCCTTCTCTGGAAGATGTGCAGGGGAGGACATTCCAACCATTTCAGATTCAGTCAAATCTGAACCAGTGAAGAGTGGTTCAGATGAATCGGATTCAGTTCAAGTAAATTCCATCGGAATCCAAAACAGTCTGAATTGTTTTACCCATGCACATACCTAGACTAGCAGTCACAAACGGTTACTTCTAGTTATTATTAGCACAAAGAATGTTGCACTAAGCAACCATGAAGAAGCAGGCATGATGATACCACTACAAATATGAGATGTTGCTATCGCTGAAGGTTGGTCAAGAATTTTGATCAGCACGCCTAATTTGTGCCGTTGTCAATATTTCATTCTTTCTAAAGATCCACATTAAACAACTGAGTGGGATTTAATGCTGGTATTCAGTTTAGTCAACATACAAGAGCATGCCATAATGAAAGCTTTACTAATGAGGCAGACTATAAATAATTGAAATAAAATTGTACATAAAATGAATACAGATGTACGATCACAACATTTCATTCATTCTGAAGATCCACTTTAAATAAAATGACTAATGATAACAGGGAGGAGAGGGAGGTGCTGTTTTCACCTGGTAGAGCCATAAAATACTATACTATACTGGCAGGTATATGTCTTATAACACCAAATCATGCATGTTTCTGCAAGGCAATTTATATGTAAGGGATGGTTGTTGACAGAGATACTTCGGTTATTACAGCATGGGGTTGAAATCAAATCATTCAAAAGTACAGAATTCTTGCTAACAATTTCTCATATTGACTTTTACCTGTTTTCATAAAGATTACTTCAGCCTTTATCAAACAGCTATTTTGGAAAATAGCCACCAGTACCGAGCAATTCAAGCTGCCTCTATATCCCACTGATACCATGAAAAAATCATGTGTTTTAGTCAAATTTCATATGAAGTGAGCAATTCTTGCCAAATATGTTCTTGATTAGGGTTGCCAGCCTCCAGGTGGCACCCTTGGGTCCCCAGAATTACAGCCCATCTCGAGACTACAGAGATCAGTTCTACTGAAGAAAATAGACACCTTTGAGGGTGGCCTCAGTGGCACTGTACCTCATTGAGGTCCCTTTCCTCTTAAGCTGCCAATCTCAAACCTTCAGGAGTTTCCCAAACTGGAACTGGAAACCCTATTTCAGATGGCTGCCATCTTGGGCAGTAATGGGACCAAGACCCACCTGGGGTTTCCAACCTCAAGGTGAAGACTGGAGACATGCTGGAAATTCTCCAGTGGATCATGTTACAGTGGGTCAACTTACAAAAGAAAGAAAAACATACCCTTGGGGGAGAAGTGTGTGCACCACACAGCTGAGAAGTGCCTAAGCCTTTCCTCCTCCCAAGTCAGGGGGATGCCACTGCCAGCTTGCTCCCCCAGGCAGCCACTCCATCCTGGCCATTCCCACTACACCAGACCTCACCAGAGCCCAAAGGGGGGGAGGGTGGCTAGAAAGCAGGGAACATCCAAAGGTGAAGGGGGGGGGGTGAAGGAAAAAAATCAAATAAACTCTCCACGATCTACAACCTCTATGGCTGCAAGGATAGACGTGAAAAAGAAGGGAAACTTGTGCTGGAGGATCAGAGTTCAGTTGCAAATCTGCCCAGAGACATATGGAAGGGCAGTATAAAAATCTAAAGCCAGTTTGGTGTAGTGAGAGCCAGTTTGGTGTAGTGGTTAGGAGTGCGGACTTCTAATCTGGCATGCCACATGCAGCCAGCTGGGTGACCTTGGGCTCGCCACGGCACTGATAAAACTGTTCTGACCAAGCAGTGATATCAGCGCTCTCTCAGCCTCACCCACCCCACAGGGTGTCTGTTGTGGGGAGAGGAATGGGAAGGCGACTGTAAGCCGCTTTGAGCCTCCTTTGGGTAGGGAAAAGCAGCATATAAGAACCAACTCTTCTTCTTCTAAATAAATAAAATAATACCAGCCTGCACCTCCATGCTTGCAAAATAACCTAGACACACATATTTGTAGCTTCCACAAGAGCAAGGTGAAGGCAAATGGAGCTCCATGCCAGCATCCATGTCCAAACCGAGCAAGCTGACATGGGGAGAGAGGCGAGGGCAGGCCCGCCCCACCCCCATTGCACCCTCTCTGCCTTTTGTCAGATGCAGCTCAGGAAAGCAGGAGCAGGCCAAGGAGAATTATCCTTCCCAAAGGTCTCTCAGTTCCCTCAACTAATGGAAGAGAAAAGGCTGGATCTCTGGAGTGAGGGGAGCTGGAGAAAGGTAAGAAGATTGCTGAGGCAGGGCTGAATCTTCACCCACACTTCTTGTTTCCTGCAGGAAGTTCTAGCCAGGCCATGGAGAATTGTGGGAGGCTGGGTTGCATGGTCAGCTCCACTACAGCTAGGAAAGGCACTCAGCCTTTCCTTCCAGCTCTAGTGGCCCAACTGAAAGCAAGTTTGGCCCTAGGAGTGGGTGGGCACACAGGTGGGCAGGGCAAGCACCATCCCCCCCTGCCCCAGGTAGAACTTATCACAGTTTTCAGTATCTTTTATTCAGAAAACAGTGTAAAACCCTTTATTTTATTTATTTGTAACTGTTCAGGAGGAGTTCTAAAAGTTCATCCCACTATCTTTTGTATACTATAAATACGGTTAGTACTTTTCTCAAGTATTCTACATTTGTGCAATATTACATTGGTGTTATTTTGTACTATATTTTGAGAGGTGTAAACCATTCTAAATATTTATTGGGTGGAAAAATCTAAATTAATTAAATAATGATATTCAAGCTTACCTTCATCATAAACTTCTGGAATACCATGGAATAGAAGAAAAAGAGAAAAGATTACATATTATTGCCTTCCTCACCTTCAAAACGCTATTTCATTTTCTGGTTCTAAAAAAGAAGCTTGGAAGAACTGTTTTTAATAAATATAGCATTATATTGGCATATGCAGACAAACAGAATAAACTTGTTTCATTTAATTTTTAAAAAAAATTTCTATCCCGCCACTTTCTGTAGTCTTGTGATGGGTTACATAAAAACAGATAAAACCCCAATAAAAAAACAATCAGTATTCCCCTTACAAACAGACCCAAGAAGGTGGCATAATCCCTCGACTATCCTCCCTCATCTTCATCCTTATCCAGCACTGCAAGGTAGGTTCACATGATGTTAAGCATTGTCCGGAGGAGGGACCCCAGTTCTTTCTGACCCTGGCCTCAACCAAAGACCTGGCAGAAAAGTCCTGCAGAACTTAGACAGCTCCATCAGAGACCTCAGCTCTTCAGGAAGCTCATTCCACCAGGTCAGGGCGAGGAAATAGAAAGCCCTGGCTGGGTCGAGACCAGGTGTGCTACCTTAGGGCCAGGGACCATGAACAGATTACCACCTGCAGAGTGAAGGGCCCTGCAGAGGGCATAGGGAGATAAGTGGTCCATCAGATAGGAAGGACTCAAGCCACAGATGGCCTTAAAGGTTAATATCACCATGTTGAATTTGATCTGGGCTACAACTGGTAGCCGATGCAGCTGCCTCAGCACAGCCCTTCAAGATGTACCTATAAGGACTCCAGCAGATACATTTTGCACCAGCTGCAATTTCTGAGTCAAAGACAAGGGAAGGCCCACATAGAGTGTGTTACAGAAATCTAATCTAGAGGTGAACATTGTGTGGATCACTGTAGCCAGACAGTCCGATGGCAGGTAGAGAGCTAGTAGCCTCATCTGCTGAAGATGATAAAATGTTGTTGTTACATATGGTGGCACACTGTACTCCATAACCCGTAATACACCGCAACAGTCCATGCTTGGGAGCAAGCCAGACACAAAAACACACTGAAACACCCTGACAAGACACACTGCTAGGACAGAATCCATCTTGGAAGCCAGAACATGCCTTGGCTTGTCCTTTGCTACAGGTTGGAATTTCAGGTGCCTTGGGACTCTGATTTTCCCCCACCCCCATAGTTCTGCTGATAACGTGGTATGGCCAGAACTGGTTTGGCCAGGGGCTCTTAGCCAGTTTCTTTGTCTCCTGCCCATGACTCACACTTGGCCACTCTGCCAAGGAATAATCCCATCACCTGGTCTCTAGGATGGTTCCTTTTGTCTAAGGCCATTAACAGCCATCTCTGGCTTGGGCCAGCAGTTGCTCAACATCTAATTCAGTGCCTTGCCTTATGCCTGGCTTGCACCACACAGGCCAGCCCCGCCAAACCCTATATAAACTATGGCTTTAGCAAGCCACTCCAAGTCTCTTCCTCTCAAGCTTCTCTGATTCAGATTCAATTTGGAACTCCATGTACACTTGTCATACAGCCTGCTTTCTCTTGCCTATTATCTCTATGGACAGGTAATTATACTGGACCCTTTTTTCCCATCCTTTTCTTCTCTATTTGACTGCTTGCTAAGTGTGTTAGATATACTTATGATTTTATTATTTTATTTCTAATAAAATATTATTATTTTTACGTTATTATTTAATGTTATTATTTTTACAATTTACCAACGTTGTCTTCCTTGAATTCTTAAGGATGTAATCACTCATAAAACATTGGCAATCAGTCCTTGAATGTTACAATACTACCCTCTTGCTCAGCTATTTCCCCACAGCTTAATACAACTATGTCACAGGACACACGTGTAAGCACAATTCAGGTAACACCGTGCAGACTACTCCTGTGACCTGGGCCTCCATTGAAAGGGAGGCATCCAGGATCACCTCCAGATTCCTGGCTGAGGGAATGATGTTGCGCTGCACCCCAGCCAAGGTGGGCAGATGTGCTTCCTGTTCCGCCACCTTTCTGCCCAGCCACAGGACATCTGTCTTGGAGGGGCTGAGTTTCAGGCAACTCTGCTCTAACCACCCACTGACTACTTCCAAACATCTTGCAAATGTATCTGGGAGGGAGTCTGGGTGGCCATCCATGAGGAGATAGAGCTGAGTGTCATCCACATATTATGACAGCCCAGCCTGTGAGTCTGAACCAGTTGTGCCAGAGGGCGCATAAAGATGTTGAATACTGTGGGGGAGAGTACCACCCCCTGTGGGGCCCCACATGGGAGTCAATTATCTGGATGGATAGGCACCACTCTCACACTGTACAATGTATGCAGGGCTCTCAATAGGGGGCCAAATAAGCTTGAGTGCCTGTAAATGCCCTAGATCCAATGCAAACAATATTCTAGCTTAAATATGTGGCTAAAATTTTGTATGTGATTTGAAAATGCACCTTACTTTCAACTTTGTTAAAGCACAAATGAGACTGAAATTAAGTTCGAACTACAGCCCTACAACAATAATTAGAAGTGATTTAATTGCAGTTAAAATGCTGTTCAAGCAATGAGTTCAAACAATATTATTGTATTGGTGGGAAATCTACTTGGACTTTCGTAGATGTATTTTTTCTAATTCAAATGCAGCTTTTCTAATTCAAGTCACCTTCATCAGAGGTAAGAAATGTACCCTATATTCATAGATCTATGAGCATAAATATAAAATTACAGAAATAGAGAATAATATTGAGAGGTAGAGGATGTACAAACTGAATAGATAATAGGGACTCCTCATGGGCTGATATAAAGACAGTGGGGGTGTCTCCAGAACCCGTATTAAATGAAGGAAGAAACATTTTGGCTGCAAAGAAGAAAAGTTAAGTTGTCCCTGCTTCTTTTTTATAATACTGAAGGTTTATATAGAATAGATATATAAATAGAGACTTCTAACCTAATGAATGCTGTAATTCTGACAATTTTGTATGCCTCACTACCAGAGTCCACCCATAGCGAACTTGATTGGCAGGAGGTTCAGAAAGAAAGAACGACACCACTTGCTGCTAGGGTTGCCAGGCTCCGAGTGGGACCTGGAGATCTCCTGGAATTAGAACTGAAATCCAGAGAACAGAGATGGCTGCTTTGGAGAGTGCACTCTGGCATTATACTCCACTGAGAATTCTCTTCTCCCTTGGATCTATCCCCAAACCTCCAGGAATTTTCCAAGCTAAACAAAACAATCTTACAAGCTGCATAATTAATTTATTGAATTAACTATTTTTTATAGAATACTTTAAAGGAAGATTAGATAGATTCATGGGGTGGACAAGTCTGTATGTGATGATTAGCTATAATGGCTCAATAGAAGCTGTACATTCAGAGGCTGGATACTCCTGATTACCAATTTTGGGATGCAAATATGAGGGGTGACTGTTGCCTTTATCCTCTGTTGCTGGGATTCGCAGAAGCATCTGGCTGACCAGTTTGAGAAACTGGGCGCGAGACTAGAAAGGTCTCCAACCTTTTTGAGCGCAAGGAGACCTTTGAAATTTTGACATAGTATAAAAGGCACAGAATTTGGTGTAGTGGTTAGGAGTGCAGACTTCTAATCTGGCAAGCTGGGTTTGATTCTGCATTCCCCCACATGCAGCCAAGCTGGGTGACATTGGGCACTGATAAAGCTGTTCTGATTGAGCAGTGATATCAGGGCTCTCTCAGCCTCACCCACCCCACAGGGTGTCTGTTGTGGGAAGAAGAAAGGGAAGGCGACTGTAAGCCGCTTTGAGACTCCTTCGGGTAGAGAAAGAACCAACTCTTCTTCTTCTTGTACCCCCTTCTGTTGGTCAGCAAAAGGTGCCTATTCTGCTTTATGCAGATGGCAAGGTCCTGGTTTCCCTTATAAGGGTTGGTCTGAAAAAGCTACTGAACAACTTGGGTACTTATTGTAAGGAAGAGTCCCTCTCCATCAACTATACAAAAACAAAAGTTATGTTTTTAGGAAAAAATTTCTTTGGAGTTTACACAATATTCCTATAGAACAGTGCAGTACATTTAAATATCTTGGAATCACTTACAGTGAGACCCTAAGCTGGAATGCCCACCTTGCAAGTATAAAGGCCTCTGGTTTAAAAATCATTGGAGCCATTCTGAGATTTTACTACACCAGGGGAGAGTTTCTAGTTGGCCCAGCTCTAAAGCTCTTTGCAGCCAAAGCCATTCCTCACCTACTATATGGTATCGACATCTGGGGCTGGAAAGAACAAATAACCAACAGCTTGGAGGCCATTCAGAACTTTTTCTTCAGACATATCCTGGCTCTTCCAAAAGGGTCATTCAGAACTTTTTGCCTTGCAGGGGGATATTGACCACCTAATGAGGACACTGACAACCATAATTTTGGCATAAAATATTTGGCCACAGCCTTTATTCAACATTGAGCGTGGCAAGCATGGGACGTCTTGTGGTTACCCTACCACAAGGAAGCCCACCACAGCCTGCCCCTCAACGGGTAGCCTTGGCTATCCAGCCCCAAAACCCGGACATAATGGCAGGCTGAAACAGGGGGGGAGGCACCATGGAGTGACCCCTCTGGGCACCAGCCTCTGTTGGGTTCTCCTGCCCCCCGGAAATGCTAGCCTTCAATCAGGCTCTGCATCCACACAGCCCTTTAAAGGGCCCCCCAAATCTAGGGGAGGACAGCGCGCAAGCTTGGCCTCCCCAAAATTGATCCTTCCCATGCTCCACTTCCGCAGGCTGTGACAATTAATCAATAATATAACCCAACTTCTAACAAAAAGTCAAACAATTCATAAACAGGGAAGGAGGGTGGGTTTTGCGTCTTTGGGCGCCCTGAAGGGGGGAAAGAGGCCAAAGAATATCAGGCCATCCGTTTAACTGACGCCCAGTTCAGTCACACCCCCTGTTGCCATGCCAACACACATACTGCTCAGAGAATGCCAGGGCTGGGCAATCTCTCCAACCAGCCAGGTCCCTGTCGGTGTTCCTCCCCCGCAGCAGCAATGGCCCCCTTAGATAAGTCTTGTGGGCTTTTTGCCTTGCAGGGGGATATTGACCACCTAATGAGGACACTGACAACCATAATTTTGGCATAAAATATTTGGCCACAGCCTTTATTCAACATTGAGCGTGGCAAGCATGGGAGGAGAATCATGCCATCTTGTGGTTACCCTACCACAAGGAAGCCCACCACAGCCTGCCCCTCAACGGGTTGCCTTGGCTATCCAGCCCCAAAACCCGGACATAATGGCAGGCTGAAACAGGGGGGGAGGCACCATGGAGTGACCCCTCTGGGCACCAGCCTCTGTTGGGTTCTCCTGCCCCCCGGAAATCCTAGCCTTCAATCAGGCTCTGCATCCACACAGCCCTTTAAAGGGCCCCCCAAATCTAGGGGAGGACAGCGCGCAAGCTTGGCCTCCCCAAAATTGATCCTTCCCATGCTCCACTTCCGCCACTGAGCCCGAATAGGTATATACCTCTTCGAGCTCCCGCCACCGCTCAATTTTGCAGCCAATTCAAAATAACATGTTGGATCCCAGGGAGCCAGATGTCCATGCCCCACTCCAACAAGTGCACCCCAAGTGCACCCCATCACTCTTATAAAGGGCCCAGAACTGCAAATGCCATACCATGGGGCCCCCAATGAGTAATACACATCCCAATACAGCTAGATACCCAGGCTTTAGCTCCACCTGAGATCACAGAACTCTGCGCGACAGGTGAAAGGGTCATTCGCCACCAGGGACCATTCCTTGGTGATTGTCCACTGTGCCCAGTGGGGCTTCTTGTGAGACATAGCTTTTAGCAACATGGCATCCTAGCCATTCAGCCCAGACCATAACTGTCCCTTGAAGTTACCAGGGCCCAACACCATTGCCCCTGCCAATGCTGGCAAAGTGTCATATGACAATTACTGCAACAATGTTTCCTGGTGCTCAGCTCAACGTTCACAACTATAGCTAAGCCAACGTCCCATGATGGTCAGCCAATGCTTTGAGGAATACGGACTCCCACTGTCACGCTTGAACAGGAAGTCTGCCATCGCAGCAATGTCCAGGAAGGCAGCTGCATCCAAACAATGTCCGAGCCAGGTGATGCCTTCAGACCCCCAAGTGGATCACTTCCAGGTCTTATAGCATGCCATTCCATCTGCCGCATGGTGCCATTCTCTGTAACCAGCATCAGGCACCCCCGTTGACTGCCGCTCTGAAGGAAACCAAAAGGTTGTTACTGGAAAAGAGTTACATGAGCACCCTCGCCCCATGCTCACCCTGGGCCAGCCGCTCTCAGCCAATACCCCGCTCTGCATACTGCATATCCTGCAGGAGCCCTAGAGATGTTTCCCCTGAGCACCAAGTTGTTATTGTTGTTGTTATGTGCGAAGTCGTGTCCGACCCATCGCGACCCCATGGACAATGATCCTCCAGGCCTTCCTGTCCTCTACCATTCCCCGGAGTCCATTTAAGTTTGCACCTACTGCTTCAGTGACTCCATCCAGCCACCTCATTCTCTGTCGTCCCCTTCTTCTTTTGCCCTCAATCGCTCCCAGCATTAGGCTCTTCTCCAGGGAGTCCTTCCTTCTCATGAGGTGGCCAAAGTATTTGAGTTTCATCTTCAGGATCTGGCCTTCTAAAGAGCAGTCAGGGTTGATCTCCTCTAGGACTGACCGGTTTGTTCGCCTTGCAGTCCAAGGGACTCGCAAGAGTCTTCTCCAGCACCAGAGTTCAAAAGCCTCAATTCTTTGATGCTCGGCCTTCCTTATGGTCCAACTTTCGCAGCCATACATTGCAACTGGGAAGACCATAGCCTTGACTAAACGCACTTTTGTTGGCAGGGTGATGTCTCTGCTTTTTAGGATGCTGTCTAGATTTGCCATAGCTTTCCTCCCCAGGAGCAAGCGTCTTTTAATTTCTTTGCTGCAGTCCCCATCTGCGGTGATCTTGGAGCCCAGGAAAATAAAATCTGTCACTAAGCACCAAGTACCAGAACCCTATTGGGCTCTAGGCCCTACAGGTTGTGATCTGTGGGAAAACATTGTACTGCATGCCCTGGCAAAGCCCTTAGTACTGTGCCACCCAACCTGGGCAGACCTCCCTTGGCCAATGCCCTGCTCTGCATCTACTGCATACCTTGCCAAAGCCCTGGACATGTTCCTCTTGAGCACTGAAGCCCAGCCCACCTTTGGTTCCCTAAGTCCTACAGGTTGCAGTCCGTGGTGACATTGTGAACCACCACTAATGTACATACACCTTCTGATCCACGGATGTCATACCGGGGTAACCCCATATGCCAGCATATTGAGACCTGACTGGATCTGCTAGTAGCCCAGCCATGAAACATCCTCCTGAACCTGCAATATGCTTAGTCTACAATGCCCAGGCAGATAGGGCCCATGCCACTTTCCCAGGTTGGAGTCTATGCAGTCCCAAGACAGCTCCCTGAACTCATGCTGGCCATGTGACACTTCTCCCTAAACCACTTGTTTGTCCCAGCCCCAGACATAATTTAAGCAACCTCCCTGAAGGACAAAATTGGTCTCTCTAGTCAAAAGAGGCCCCATCACTCCTAGAACTGGAATCTGAGCAACCCCAGGCCCCCACGCTATGTGGGGAGTTGGTGAGGACAGGTGACAGGTTTGCAGCCACCTCCTCCCACAAGGCTGGCCTGGTCAGACAGTATCTCATATATCTGCAGACCTGGGCTGCAACGCAAAGCTCAGATGATCAATGAGGCCATCCAAACAGATCGGATGCATAGAAGTGAAGAGGTATGAGGGATTGACCTGCAGAACTTAATATGTAGTCTGCCCCTGCTCCCTCCAGCTGGAAACAGCATTGGCATCACGTGATGGGGAGCCAAATAACGCTGGCATAAATATGAAGCTAGGGAATTCCTGAATGGGATGAAGAGGCACCTGCATCAGAGTGATCTACCAGTTGTTGACACACCTGCAGTCTATCATAACTGAGACTATATAACCAGATGAATGCTTCCTTAGAGCATTGTACCTTACTATGTGGGTGCCTTAACTTCATTTCCTTGGCCAAAGATCTCCACCGGCTTCTAGGGTGCAGCACCTTGCATACCTTGTGTGGTCCTAAGCAGCCACTTTCTGTGCCAAGCACATTCCAGCTCAAGCCCTGGGAAGCTCTTGGCATTGCTCGCCCATCCACACCAACAGCACTTCCATACTGGACCTGTAATGAGACACACACCCCTCCAAGCCAGGCTGGCCCATTAACTTCAAATAACCTTGGATTGGCCGCCCTGCAAAACAAGACCAGGTGATGACTCTGACACCATTTGCAGAAGGCGTGTCTTGCCTGAAGCCAACAGGTGATGTCCGGCCACTGCTGCAGGTTGACCCGGCCACCAGGGAGCCACCTCCCCTTTTGCAATGATATTCTCCCCTGGAGTAGCCTTTGGGTTGGTGCCCCCTGTAAACTGGCCCTTGTAGGGCCCATCATGCATCACAATGCCACTGGCTGAGGCCCACCAGTGGCATCCAATGATGCCCCAAGACCCAGAGTACATGGCACCCCCGTTCCCCCAATGCTGGCACCCACTGCCTGTCTGATGGGCATGTATTGCCTGGTGAAGACAACGGTGTAGCCCTGGCCAGTGGCCACCAGACACCAGTGGCCAGCTGAGGGCCACTGGGTGCTCCATTCCCCACCCATGGGGTGGGTGCCTTCCTACCCACCTGAGCCAGGGACCAGCAGCCAGGCCAGTGGACAGTGCTCACCATCTGCTGTCGAAGATGCCATTGTTCCCCATGGCTGTAAGTCCCCTCAGATTTCCCTGGAGACCTTCCGAGCTGGTGCACAGCAGCCTGCCTCAGCATGAGGCAAGGGGTTGGACTGGATGACCCCCAGAGTTCCCCGCCAACTCTGCGCTCCTGCAAACCAAGACCGTTGCCTGAAGCAGGGGGCTGGACTAGACAACCCTGAGAGGTACTTGCCAACTCCTCGCTCATACAAACCAAGACTACTGTCAGAAGCATGGGGTTGGACTAGATGACCTTGAAAGGTACCTGCAGCTCTTTGCTCATACAAACCTTTATGCAAATAAAAGGTTACTGACTGACTGCTCATACAAACCGAGACTGCTACAGAAGCAGGGGGTTAGACTAAATGACCCTGGAGGTCCCTGCCAACTCTGCTTATGCGAACAGTGCCCATGGCGTACAGCATGGGGTTGGACTAGATGACCCAATGAGGTCTCTGCCAGCTACGTGCCCTTACAAAAACTGTAGTTGGTTGTAGCTCCACTGTTGGATCCCAACCTTCCCCCCCCCCTTTTTTTTTTTTTTGGAAGAGGGCTGATCCCCACAAAAAGGCATTTTTGTAACCACTGGCTTGTCACGTCTCTTCTTCAAGTGGGCTCCACCTTAAGCCTCTCAGCAGTGCTCAAAGTATTGGCACATGCTTATATTGAATTCCCAACAGGTGCCCCACCCATCATTCCTATACATGGGCTTATATTTGTCTTGTTCTGTCCTCCTAACATATGGGCTCACTTTCATATTCTCGGTGTCATGGTCCTTTAAGTCCCACCTTGTCTGGGTGTTGTTTGAAGATCACTTGCGAGCCTAATCATTATGCACCATGGCCTCTGCATCCCCAAAAAGTGCTTTGGCCTCCAAAACATTTGATAAATTCTCCAAGTGCTAACTCCCTTCTGGGAGAGCATCAGCCACAAAGCGTAGAAAATCTGTTTACCCCCTTAACCAGTTAGTGAAGGAGTGATTGTTATATCCCACTGTAAAGTTGTTTTTGTTTTTGTTTTTAAATCCCCTTTGAACCCTATTTTTGGGACATCTCTGTCTGGTCACAACCTGTTAAATATGTCAACATAATACCCATCATGGGCCCTCTTGATTTCCTAGTAAGGTGAGTACCAGGTGGGTTTTCCCCAGATGCATAACCCAAAGGGGATTTCGTGGACTAACCCATCCCCGCCTTATCTTTATAATAAATATGCAAAGAATGCAGCTGATTCATCATCCAGATCAGATACACAAAACCAAAGAATCCTGATGCCAATAGGTCCCATCCTGTTGGCCTTCAGAGAAAAGGACTCACCCGAGGTACCGGCAGCCTGCCAGGCCCTGGAGTACTTTCCTCCATACATTATACTCTTATGCCCAGTTGTCTCTTGTTGCTCTGTTCCTCCCTGTTGAACATTCCTGGAGGAGCTAGGAATACTAACCGCACCTACACTGGCCTGTCCCTGATGTGCTGCTATAGCAATTGCTGTAGGGTCAATGCCCATGTGTATAGTCTGCATACCTTGATGTGGAGCTGGCCAGCCCTGTCCATACCACCCAGTCATCGTAGGGCCAGGTTGCTGCCAGTTTCACCCAGGCATTGCCTCCTGGCCCATCCATGTCTGCAGTCCTACAGCATAACCTCAAGCTTGATAGTCAGCCAAGTGTTGGCCCACAGGCCCAGCAGACAAATCCTGATGGCCCCCTGGCCACAAAGGGGGTTGTTGGTATCCTGAACCCCATGGAGCCACAGGTGAGCAAGAAGAGAAACTGCCAATTCCACAGTGGTTAGACGCACGAGATCCTAAACCACCTCTGACGGGCTTGGTTGTGCAAATCCTCTTAGAGGAAAACCATGGATGTTCCCTTCCCCATGGCTGGTGGTCCAGATGATTCCTGCCACCAAGATGGGCCCGCAGCAACCTGCCCCAGTCCTGCCCCAATTGTACAACTGCAGCCAGGATCTACCACACCCCCAAATGATGGGCCCGCATGTTGCAGAGTAAAAACACCCCCTGCACAATTGTTAGAAGGGGATGGGGGGCAGAAGCCTCACCTCTCCCACCTAGACCCCCCCTTCCTCTATCAAGGTGGATGATCCCACTGCCAGGCATCTTAATGCCCCCAGCATCCGATGAATTTCAGAGTAACCTGCTGCCGCTGCATCATGAAATGTGCCTGTCCCATCACTTGCTCCCAAGGCCCTGGAACAAGCAGCTGCCACCAGTACAGTACAGTTCATGGACAGTTGGGGCTTCCCCCCACTGGCATCCTTTTTCGGTGCCATGGTCACTTGTTCCTCTCTCCCTCACCTTCCTTTTCTGAAGGGGCGAACGCTCCTGCCAAAACGGCCTGTGAGAGGCTTAGTTGTTTGTTAGTTTAAAAAACAAATAAACAAACAATGCCCTGCAGCATGTCTAGCATCCCTTTTCCCTCAAAAAGTAAAATGAAATAAAATTGCTGGGCTTCCCTGACATCGCGAGGCGGTTGGGCCAGGAAAAAGGCTCCTTCCACCAAGCGATGCGTCTTTGGGCGCCCTGAAGGGGGGAAAGAGGCCAAAGAATATCAGGCCATCCGTTTAACTGACGCCCAGTTCAGCCACACCCCCTGTTGCCATGCCAACACACATACTGCTCAGAGAATGCCAGGGCTGGGCAATCTCTCCAACCAGCCAGGTCCCTGTCGGTGTTCCTCCCCCGCAGCAGCAATGGCCCCCTTAGATAAGTCTTGTGGGCTTTTTCTTCAGACATATCCTGGCTCTTCCAAAAGGGTCTCCTGCAGCCCTGATAAGGGCAGAGCTTGGTTTACCCTCACTCAAAGCCTGTGCCCACTTAGCTATTCTGAAATCTTGGAAGAAAGACATCACAACCAAATCAGATTCTTTAAGCCATCAAAGTTTTAAGCTCTTATTGAGCTTAAATAAGCTCTTAAATAAGCTCTTAAATAAGCTCTTATTGAGCTTAAAGACAGGACTTGGTCTGATATCTTTAGCTCCATTCTTTCACGTTATACCATACTAGATGACTTACTGCATACATCAGCCAATATTTCTGATGTACGTGATTGGGTGCTCAAAGCTGATTCATTGATTGATCACTCTTCAATTCTGCTATCACAATCAGCCCCATGGTATAAAACAATTTAAAAAGACCACTCTAGAGCATCATATTTAGTAAACATAACAATACGTAATCTTAGAATGGCCCTAACATCTTTGCGGTTTGAAATGATGCCATCAGCCATGATCTCTGGCCGATATCTCCAAATACCCACAGTCCAATGCCTGTGTATATGTAGAAATTCATCTGTGGAGGACCTGCCCCACTATGTTTTGGCTTGTCCCCTGTACTCTGAACCCAGGGGGAAATTTCTTGCCAAGTTACTACCGAACTCATATCCCACTTCTGATTTGACAAAGTCACCTATCTGTTATCAAGTGTCGACCCCTATATTTCATATAAGGTGGCACGTTTCACTCTGGCCACCAGGAAGATCCGAGCCAAAGCTTTTTACAGGACTCCACACCTAGATACACCATATTTTTCGTATTGTAACTCAGTAGCCCTTGTTTACAATTTTATATAAGCAATATTGGAGAAATATTGTTTTATTTGTATTTGTACCATATTGTTTTTAATTATGTTTTGTAATGGCCCTTGGCTATATACAATAAATGTTATCGTATCATAAGTATGCTACTGCATTATTACATTGTATGGAGGGAATGGGAGAGTCCAGTTTTCATTACTAAGAGAGGGAGCGGCACAGACTTACCCGTGCCGTTTTTTGGCGGCGTGGAGGGCAGGGAGGAAGCAGTGGCGCAAGTGGCCGCGGCACAGGTCTCCTTGGCGGGACGCTTTGAAGGACGCTGCCCCCTCTCTTCCCGCCTCTTCGCCTGAGTGCGGGCAAACAACCCACCCACCCTCCCTGTTATGTTGAGGTACATGTTTAATGTTTTATTCTGTCACAGCGGAATGTGCACAAGAGTATGAGCTCAATGGGATGGGAGCCGGTGTGCGATCGGCATCCCTGTGGGAAATGGGTCCTCCTTAAAGGGGGTTGGTGGTAACGAGCTGCATGCAAACCCAACAAGGTGGGCTTGTGAGCTCGTTCCGTGACCAGGCGGCTCTGGAGGAAGCCAAGGAGGTTTGCGCCCTTTGGCCCTCCACAGGAGTCATCTCCCTAGATATAGGATTACCCAGGGGAAGAGATCCGTAGCCCAGCGGGGTACTTGATGAGTTCCTGTCCCTTGGGTAAGGCTTGTGTTTGCAGTCAGCGGACTGTCTATATATATTTTGGGCTCATACCCTTGTTACCCCAACCCTATGCATTTGGTTGTGTTAATAAATCTGTGGCCAATTTTATGCCAGTAAATTGTGTCGCGTCTTCCTTCTCCAAAACTGACCTCCTACCTGCCAAAAACATTTTGTGCATGCCTGGAAGCATTTTTTTCTGGAATACAGCCTGTGCTGAAAATAAACTATTGACTTTTTGACACTAACAGAGTAATTAGATGATAGAAATTCTAGAGGGGTAGCCATGTTAGTCTGTTGTCTCTTTAACCTTATCAAAAACATGGCTAAAGCCGCTCAAGAAATTATTTCCAATTTCATTTTGATTGAGCAATCTGCCACTGTCTTCTGTAGAAAGCCAAGTGATGTATTTCATTTTGGATCAGTGTAATATGGAGGGGGCAGGTGGACTGTTTTTTTTTGGGGGGGGGGCATAGCAGCCCTGAACAGATTAACAATCACACATTTAATTTCAATTACTATGGGAAGAATAGTACACAGTTCACATTAAGTGAAATATTTTCATAGTACATAAAATTCATTTGCTATAGTTAAAAAATGAAATGATACAGACAATAACTCTTCTTAGTTTTCAAACAGAAAGCAGAGAATGGAAAAAAAGAATTACCATTAACTAATGGATAACAATGCCAAAAAATTACATCACTGCATATATTATCTATCCAAAGTAATTGTACAGATCTTGTCAAAACTATGACATAGTTCTTAAAAGCTCCTGCTTTGCAAATTATTTTTAAGTCTTAAAGTTGCACTGAATAGCAGAACAAACTGGCACAACACTATATTTAATTTGTTAATATGCATTTGTTAATGTTCAAGTATTGGCTACCACAGACTGGCCAACACTTTCATAGGACAATGTAATTTGAATCAATTTTCTTCCACAAGCACCTTAAGCACACTGCTTACAACATCCTAGGACTTCGTGTTCTTGCTTCAAATAATCAATGGTATCTGAAATCTGATCTTAAACTGAATGTTAGTTTATGAACCTGGAATAATGTTTCTACACTGTTTCTACACTACATCATGTAAACCATGATGTATGAAAGACTACATTGGAGAGACTATATTGCTTACATAGAAAGTCTTCATTCAATAAGGTGAAATTGGGCTTATTCATTCCACAGATGTTCAATCCAGCAAACAGGATAAAACTGACAAGTCAATTTGCAGCATATCTGCCAAAGTTTGAGAAATCAAACTCCACATATTCAACTATCATATGCAGCCAGAAATGGCCACTGGAAAAATAAATATAGAAATTTGGAGACATTTACAATGCAAGATGGCAGACATTTATCAATCTTCAACATTTTTATTCTATCCTTTCTCTAAGAAGCATACTTGGTTTTCTCCTCAAAACAAATTAGTGTTGTAGTTTAGACTGAGAGTGTAACTGGCCCAAGATCACCCAATGTGTTTCGTGGCTGGGTAGATTCTAACTCAGGTCTTCCCAGTCAAGTCCAGTACTCTAATCATAGAAGCACACTGGCTCACAGTCACAGTTCTTAAAGAAAATAAAAGGGTAATTTCCTTACACCTGTTCACACATATTTAGAGAGTCAATGCCAGAGAGGTTTGATTACACTCTTGTGGAAAGGATATGTAGGAAGTATATCCGGTTTATAAACCATCTGACAGAATGTACCAAAGCATCCATTTCATTGATGGGGCTGTTATGCCAACCCCTAACTAAGATGTCAGTCCTGCCTGGTTAGTTATGTAGTTAAACTAGCCAAGCAGTACCTCTTGGTTAGCAGTACTAACCAAGCAGTACCTCGCAAGGCGCCTCCCAATTGGCCCCCACGATTGTCAGCCCTGGCCCAAGGGGCCAATCGGGAGCTGCGCACAGTGCGGCTCCCGAATGGCCCCCTGAGCCCCAGACTGCCCCAGACTGCAGGGGAGAGGGCTTCGCGGCCGGGGAAGGAGCCTTCCCCAGCGATGAAGCAGGGAGCCTGGCCAGGGAGGGGGGCAGGGGAGAGTGGGGCTACCGCCCATTGAATTTCACCATACAATGGGCTTCAAATCTAGTCTGCTCAATAATGCTGAGTGAAGTACTGGACAGAATGGCAATTATACATATGTTCTCAGCAGATATCCTGGCAGAGAATGCTGTCAAGTTGAGTTAATGTATGTTTGAGTGAATAGATTGAACAACATTAGCCAGAAAGTTTTCCCGATGCAGTTTTTCGACTGGGGTGAGACATCCATTTCAACAGTGTCCAGGAAGATGTGCTTCCCTAGGACACTGGAGAACCAGAAATGAACAACATTGAGTTGAAGGATCAACTATGAGGGCATAATGTTAACAATTGATAAGGCTTTATGGGGTCCCCAGAGACCCAAACATACAGAGGAACTTTTGTACTTTGCCGTCACCTGGAGGAAAAGGCAAAATAAAAAGGTTTAAAATTAAACAAATACATTGCAGGGGTGCTGCCATTATACCACATTTTCTGCAATGGCTCCAAGAATACTTCCTGATATAAGAATCATCACTCCATGTTTTTTTTCCTTTTATATGCAATTATTATGTGGCAGTGCTGGAGAATCCTGCCAATGGAAGGTGAAGTAAGGATAGAAGTCATTTTTTACTGCTGAGCCTCTGGAGGCAAGGAATGGCTTTTACAAGCCACTGATCAGTTGCAGCCTCGGCACAGTTATTAAAAAGGCATTATTGTAGCATTCAGTTGCTCAGCAAAGCTACTAAAGAGCTTTCATGGTCAATAAAACTGGCTCTCTGCAACAGGAAAGGGTGCAAGAGGCAGCACTCATCTCTTTGCTATACACACCTTGACCAGAGGAGCCAAGACTGCAGAAATGGGAAAGAGTTGGGGAAGTCCCAGTGCTTAGCATTTTCCCTTGAAAATTGTCTCTACAGAGTAATGATGAATAGGAATAAATGAGATCAATTATTTCCCCCTTGTGTCAACTCTTTTTTAATAAAATGCAACACACACAAAAGAAGGCTAGTAGTAAATGAATAATTAAATACTGGATGCTGTGGTCCTGGATTCTGGGCAGCATGCAGGCTGTGCCCAGCGTAAGAGGTGCTGGGGAGGGAGGGAATTGGTCCAGGGCAACTCTGGGCTGGCATGGACTGTTGGAGCAGCGGTGTGGAGGGGAAGAAGGGAGAAGAAGGTATGGGGGTCTGAAAACTGCAGGGGAAGGGAAGGATGCACTTGGTTCAGAAAAACTACAGAGACTTCTGCTGCTTGAAATGACAGGGGGGAATCTGCCTCCTTCACTGGGCAGGGAATGGAGGGGGGAAGGCGGGAGCAAGGGTAGGACAAAGCTGGAAGGCTACAGTGTGGTTTCACCCTCCATACCTTCTTTCTGCTGTTTACAGGCTGGTTGTTCACTGGGGAATCACATATTTTAGGATGGTGAATCCACTTTGTACAATTCCCAAAGTCATGGGTTAAAATGGAGGAGATCACAACCCAGCTTCTGGAGGTAGGCAACGTCTTATGGAGGAGCCAGAAAATGCTGCCTGCCTTCAGGGGTTGTGCAGCTACATTCCTTGCATGTAGAAAAGCCCTCTGTATTCCCCCTGAAACCTGCTTGATTCTAAGTCCAATCAACGGTCATTGTTAAATCAAATTAAAATCACTGGCACAAGTTAATTAGCTGAATTATGGCCCAAAACATTCATAATGATCCATAAGATAAGTAGTACCTCTAACTAGCTTTTAAAATTTATATCATAAAATCATCAATTAAGGCTGAGGTGGAAAAAAGTGATAAATATATATTCATATTTTTCACACACTTTTTTACTGAAAAGCTTTTAACAGCTCTATGACAGTAGAAACCCAATGGTTATTGGAAGCAAAATACAGTAAATGCTACATCTGTTGCATGAGCTGTATGGCTGTTAAAAGAATGGAATCTCTATCAATTATACAAGGTAATAGCTGCTTTCCGTTCCACTAAAGCATATACTTTTTAATTTTAGCAAGTACTGTTGTGCTGCAATTTACTGTACATGACAAAAATAAATATGTATTTTTCAGTGATTCAATAACATTAGGATTAAATGGCTGCTAAAGCTAGAGAATTCTTTTAAATATAAAACAGTGCTGAGCAAGGAGCCCTAAAAAAGACTGCCTAACTGAGCTTAGATTTCTATTATAGGGCCTTACCATTATATGTCCCCCTTCAAGGATCTCTGCCTTGTTGTGGCAAGGGGGCTTGCGTAGTTCAGTGAAGCTATGAGCTATGCCGTGCAGGGCCACCCAAGACGGACAGGTCATAGCTGAGAGCTCTGACAAAAGGTGATCCACTGGAGAAGGAAATGGCAAACCACTCCAGTATCTTTGCCATGAAAACTCTATGGACAGTTCCAATAGACATAACGATATGACGCTGGAAGATGAGCCCCTCAGGTCGGAAGGTGTCCAATATGCTACTGGGGATGAGCAGACGGCTAGTACGAGTAGCGCCAGAATGAATGAAGCGGCTGGGCCAAAGCCGAAAGGACGCTCAGTTGTGGAAGTAACTGGTGGCGAAAAGACAGTCCGATGCTGTAAAGATTTTTATTCCATAGGAACCTGGAACGTCAGATCCATGAATCAAGGCAAGCTGGACGTGGTTAAACAAGAAATGACAAGACTGAACATCGACATTTTAGGAATCAGTGAACTAAAATGGACAGGAATGGGTGAATTTAATTCAGATGACCATCAGGTATACTACTGTGGACAAGAATCTCGCAGAAGAAATGGAGTAGCCTTCATAATCAATAAGAGAGTAGGAAAAGCAGTCTTGGGATACAATCCCCAAAATGACAGAATGATCTCAGTTCGAATCCAAGGCAAACCATTCAACATCACAGTGATCCAGGTCTACGCCCCAACCACTGCTGCTGAAGAGGATGAAGTTGATCAGTTCTATGAAGCCCTACAACACCTTCTAGAAGCAACGCCCAAAAATGATGTGCTTATCATCATGGGGGATTGGAATGCTAAAGTAGGAAGCCAAAAGATAACCGGGATAACCGGCAAGTTTGGCCTTGGAGTACAAAATGAAGCAGGGCACAGGCTGGTAGAATTTTGTCAAGAGAATACAATGGTCATAGCAAACACTCTTTTCCAGCAACCCAAGAGACGACTCTACACATGGACATCACCAGACGGTCAACACAGAAATCAGATTGACTATGTGCTCTGCAGCCAAAGATGGAAAAGTTCTATCCAGTCAATAAAAACAAGACCAGGAGCTGATTGTGGTTCAGATCATGAGCTTCTTGTTGCAAAATTTAGGCTTAAATTGAAGAAAGTAGGGAAAAGCACTAAGCCACTCAGGTATGAACTAAATCATATCCCCGACGAATACACAGTGGAGGTGACAAATAGATTTAAGGAATTAGATCTGATAGACAGAGTGCCTGAAGAACTATGGATGGAGGTTCGCAACATTGTACAAGAGGTAGCAACTAAAACCATCCCAAAGAAAAAGAAATGCAAGAAATCAAAATGGCTGTCTGAGGAAGCTTTACAAATAGCTAAGGAGAGAAGGGAAGTGAAAGGCAAGGGAGAAAGAGAAAGATACACCCAACTGAATGCAGAATTCCAGAGAAAGGTAAGAAGAGATAAGAATGCCTTCTTAAATGAACAGTGCAAACAAATAGAAGAAAACAATAGAATGGGGAGGACCAGAGATCTTTTCAAGAAAATTGGAGATATGAAGAGAACGTTTCATGCAAAGATGGGTATGATAAGGGACCAAAATGGTAGGGACCTCACAGAAGCAGAAGAGATTAAACAAAGGTGGCAAAATTATACAGAAGAACTATACAAGAGCGAGCTTAACATCCCTGATGACCACAATGGGGTAGTTACTGACCTGGAGCCAGACATCCTGGAATGTGAAGTCAAATGGGCCTTAGGAAGTCTGAGTAACAATAAAGCTAGTGGTGGTGACAGCATTCCAGTTGAACTATTCAAAATCTTAAAGGACGATGCAGTAAAAGTGCTACACTCAATATGCCAGCAAATTTGGAAAACTCAACAATGGCCACAGGATTGGAAAAGGTCAGTTTACATTCCAATTCCAAAGAAGGGCAATGCCAAAGAATGTTCAAACTACCGCACCATTGCACTAATTTCTCATGCTAGCAAAGTTATGCTCAAAATCCTACAAGCTAGGCTCCAGCAATATGTGGACCGAGAACTTCCAGAAGTACAGGCAGGATTTCGAAGAGGCAGAGGAACTAGAGATCAAATTGCCAACATACGCTGGATCATGGAGAAAGCTAGGGAGTACCAGAAGAACGTCTACTTCTGCTTCATTGACTATGCTAAAGCCTTTGATTGTGTGGAACACAACAAATTGTGGCAAGTTCTTAAAGAGATGGGAATACCAGAGCATCTTATTTGTCTCTTGAGAAATTTATATGCAGGTCAAGAAGCAACAGTGAGAACTGAACATGGAATCACTGACTGGTTCAAAATTGAGAAAGGAGTTCGGCAAGGCTGTATACTGTCACCTTGCCTATTTAACTTGTATGCAGAGCACATCATGAGAAATGCGGGATTAGAGGAGTCACAAATTGGGATCAAGATTGCAGGGAGAAATATCAACAACCTCAGATATGCAGATGATACCACTCTAATGGCAGAAAGTGAAGAGGAACTAAAGAGCCTGTTGATGCGGGTGAAGGAGGAGAGTGCAAAAGTTGGCTTGAAACTCAACATCAAGAAAACAAAGATCATGGCATCCGGCCCTCTCAATTCCTGGCAAATAGAAGGGGAAGAAATGGAGATAGTGACAGATTTTATTTTCCTGGGCTCCAAGATCACTGCAGATGGGGACTGCAGCAAAGAAATTAAAAGACGCTTGCTCCTGGGGAGGAAAGCTATGGCAAATCTAGACAGCATCCTAAAAAGCAGAGACATCACCCTGCCAACAAAAGTGCGTTTAGTCAAGGCTATGGTCTTCCCAGTTGCAATGTATGGCTGCGAAAGTTGGACCATAAGGAAGGCCGAGCGTCAAAGAATTGAGGCTTTTGAACTCTGGTGCTGGAGAAGACTCTTGCGAGTCCCTTGGACTGCAAGGCGAACAAACCGGTCAATCCTAGAGGAGATCAACCCTGACTGCTCTTTAGAAGGCCAGATCCTGAAGATGAAACTCAAATATTTTGGCCACCTCATGAGAAGGAAGGACTCCCTGGAGAAGAGCCTAATGCTGGGAGCGATCGAGGGCAAAAGAAGAAGGGGACGACAGAGAATGAGGTGGCTGGATGAAGTCACTGAAGCAGTAGGTGCAAACTTAAATGGACTCCAGGGAATGGTAGAGGACAGGAAGGCCTGGAGGATCATTGTCCATGGGGTCGCGATTGGTCGGACACGACTTCGCACATAACAACAACAACACCATTATATGTCACCATATATTTCTTACAATAGTAGAACGTCTCCTATATTGGAACAAATAGAATCAGATTTCTAAAGCAAATAATAGCTTTATGTTTACCATTCATAGGACTGGTTGACAGAATATACGTAAAACAAATACTCAAAATTGCAGATGTCTGAAGATTTCACATCCTGTCTCGCCTCAAAAAACATAAGAATTTTTGAGCTTTCTTACTAAAAAAAAAATTAAAATGAGAGTTCTTGTGAACATTTAGCAAGAAAACTCAGTGTGTCAGAGCATATTTCACCCCTGCAATTAGCCCCATCTCCATCTCCAATCCCCCTTCAAGGATCGCTGCCTTGTTGTGGCAAGGGGGCTTGCGTAGTTCAGTGAAGCTATGAGCCATGCCGTGCAGGGCCACCCAAGACGGACAGGTCATAGCTGAGAGCTCTGACAAAAGGTGATCCACTGGAGAAGGAAATGGCAAACCACTCCAGTATCTTTGCCATGAAAACTCTATGGACAGTTCCAAAAGGCAAAACGATATGAAGCCGGAAGATGAGCCCCTCAGGTAGGAAGGTGTCCAATATGCTACTGGGGATGAGCAGACGGCTAGTACGAGTAGCGCCAGAATGAATGAAGCGACTGGGCCAAAGCCGAAAGGACGCTCAGTTGTGGAAGTAACTGGTGGCAAAAAGACAGTCCGATGCTGTAAAGATTTTTATTCCATAGGAACCTGGAACGTCAGATCCATGAATCAAGGCAAGCTGGACGTGGTCAAACAAGAAATGACAAGACTGAACATCGACATTTTAGGAATCAGTGAACTAAAATGGACAGGAATGGATGAATTTAATTCAGATGACCATCAGGTATACTACTGTGGACAAGAATCTCGCAGAAGAAATGGAGTAGCCTTCATAATCAATAAGAGAGTAGGAAAAGCAGTCTTGGGATACAATCCCCAAAATGACAGAATGATCTCAGTTCGAATCTAAGGCAAACCATTCAACATCACAGTGATCCAGGTCTATGCCCCAACCACTGCTGCTGAAGAGGATGAAGTTGATCAGTTCTATGAAGCCCTACAACACCTTCTAGAAGCAACGCCAAAAAATGATGTGCTTATCATCATGGGGGATTGGAATGCTAAAGTAGGAACCCAAAAGATAACCGGGATAACCGGCAAGTTTGGCCTTGGAGTACAAAATGAAGCAGGGCACAGGCTGGTAGAATTTTGTCAAGAGAATACAATGGTCATAGCAAACACTCTTTTCCAACAACCCAAGAGACGACTCTGCACATGGACATCACCAGACGGTCAACACAGAAATCAGATTGACTATGTGCTCTGCAGCCAAACATGGAAAAGTTCTATCCAGTCAATAAAAACAAGACCAGGAGCTGATTGTGGTTCAGATCATGAGCTTCTTGTTGCAAAATTTAGGCTTAAATAGAAAGAAAGTAGGGAAAAGCACTAGGCCACTCAGGTATGAATTAAATCATATCCCCAACGAATACACAGTAGAGGTGACAAATAGATTTAAGGAATTAGATCTGATAGACAGACTGCCTGAAGAACTATGGACGGAGGTTTGCGACATTGTACAAGAGGTAGCAACTAAAACCATCTCAAAGAAAAAGAAATGCAAGAAATAAAAATGGCTGTCTGAGGAAGCTTTACAAATAGCTAAGGAGAGAAGGGAAGTGAAAGGCAAGGGAGAAAGAGAAAGATACACCCAATTGAATGCAGAATTCCAGAGAAAAGCTAGAAGAGATAAGAATGCCTTCTTAAATGAACAGTGCAAACAAATAGAAGAAATTATGGCAAAATTATACAGAACAACTATACAAGAGCGAGCTTAACATCCCTGATGACCACAGTGGGATAGTTACTGACCTGGAGCCAGACATCCTGGAATGTGAAGCCAAATGGGCCTTAGGAAGTCTGAGCAACAATAAAGCTAGTGGTGGTGACAGCATTCCAGTTGAACTATTCAAAATCTTAAAGGACAATGCAGTAAAAGTGCTACACTCAATATGCCAGCAAATTTGGAAAACTCAACAATGGCCACAGGATTGGAAAAGGTCAGTTTACATTCCAATCCCAAAGAAGGGCAATGCCAAAGAATGTTCAAACTACGGCACCATCGCACTAATTTCTCATGCTAGCAAAGTTATGCTCAAAATCCTGCAAGCTAGGCTCCAGCAATATGTGGACCGAGAACTTCCAGAAGTACAGGCAGGATTTCGAAGAGGCAGAGGAACTAGAGATCAAATTGCCAACATACGCTTGATCATAGAGAAAGCTAGGGAGTACCAGAAGAACGTCCACTTCTGCTTCATTGACTATGCTAAAGCCTTTGATTCTGTGGAGCACAACAAATTGTGGCAAGTTCTTAAAGAGATGGGAATACCAGAGCATCTTATTTGTCTCTTGAGAAATTTATATGCAGGTCAAGAAGCAACAGTGAGAACTGAACATGGAATCACTGATTGGTTCAAAATTGAGAAAGGAGTTCGGCAAGGCTGTATACTGTCGCCTTGCTTATTTAACTTGTATGCAGAGCACATCATGAGAAATGCGGGATTAGAGGAGTCACAAATTGGGATCAAGATTGCAGGGAGAAATATCAACAACCTCAGATATGCAGATGATACCACTCTAATGACAGAAAGTGAAGAGGAACTAAAGAGCCTGTTGTTGCGGGTGAAGGAGGAGAGTGCAAAAGTTGGCTTGAAACTCAACATCAAGAAAACAAAGATCATGGCATTAAGTGCTTATACAGCACTTCTGAGCCTCTATAACTTCAGTCTGTCACAGAAGATTTTAAAGAGTCTGAGTCTCATTAAATTCCTGCTTTCTGTTCCCCAAGAAAGTCACAAAAACAGCTAAGCAGTGGGGAATTGCTCCCCACCACTCAGATGTTTCAGCCATCTTGTGCAGTCCCTTTAAAAGGACTGCAGAAAACTGCTGCATAGAGGGTTTAAAGAAACTGCAAAGTAGCATGATAAATTGCTCTGTGAGGAGAGACACTCTGCAGTTCTGTTAAATTTTAAAGGGACTGCAGACGTTAGTGTGAAAAACAGCTGCACAATGGGGAGTGCCTCCCTGGCACAGCTGTTTTCCTGCTGGTTTGCAGTTCCTTTAAATTTTATGGCGATTGCACAAGACAGGCTGAATCAGCTGAGCAGCAGGGTCCAAGTTGTTCCCCAACACTCAGCTGTTTTTTAGACTTTCTACAAAGTCTGTTTAAAGGTATTACAGTCCCTTTCAATGGAGTTTGCAGGACCACAAACCAACTGGGTTTGAGAACAAACCTCCTAGTTGAATTTGTAGTTTGATTTGTGGTTCTGACACCAACTGAATTGAACTGCATTTTCCTGGCATACCTGGGCGTAAGCTGCACGGAGCTTTTATTGCAATCCCAGGTCAATTCAGGCCCTGCCATCTACACAGAATGCGATTTTCGTTTTGATGTTGGGTGATTTAAATTTTCCCTCTGCAACAAGCAGGATTGATCTGGAGTCACCCTACCTTTATCACGCAATATTTAGGAGTGGAAATAACCCTCAATATTTTCAGAATCGGATTGTGAAAGCATGTGGATCTCCGGCTGCATCACATTTGCCATGGTAGAGAAGCCCTGATTGGCCAAGGCTGCAAGCTTTTCTTAAAGGGGAAATGCTAATTTTCTCTCCCCAGAAGCTGTAGAAGCAGTAACTTCTGTGGGTAGAGATTTGCCTCGTGGTTTTTTTTTTCTCCCTCCTCTGTTGTCTTCAATCCTCCCCCCCCCTCATTCAAGAAAAGGAAGGAAGGAAGGAAGGAAGGAAGGAAGGAAGGAAGGAAGGAAGGAAGGAAGGAAGGAAGGAAGGAAGGAAGGAAGGAAGGAAGGAAAGAAAGAAAGAAAGAAAGAAAGAAAGAAAGAAAGAAAGAAAGAAAGAAAGAAAGAAAGAAAGAAAGAAAGAAAGAAAGAAAGAAAGAAAGAAAGAAAGAAAGAAAGAAAGAAAGAAAGAAAGAAAGAAAGAAAGAAAGAAAGAAAGAAGCTCCGTCTGGGCTTTGCTTCCCCCTCCCCTTCTGAGCTTCCCTAACCTCATTTTCTGTTTCAAAGGGGAAGGGAGGGGAGAGGAAAACCCAGTTGAAATTGATCTGAATTCAGCAGGATCCACACTGGAAAAAAACAAAGTGCAGAATCATCCCTAAGCAGGCCACCAGCCCTACTTCATACCACCCAGATAGCCTTTTCACTCTATTTTGTACTTTTTTGTTTATAACATCAATGCCAGAATTATTCTGACCCATGCAAGCAGACTTGGTGCACTTAATAGGGTTCTTAGCTTAAAATATTAAACTGTTGATGATAAATATTTTACAATCTGCTTTGTATATATTTTTATTGATGTTAGCCACCATGAGCCTGTCTTTAGGGAGGGATGGCCAATAAATATAAATAATAATACTAATAGACATAGTGCTCATAAATTTTGCTAATAAAAATTGCACACTTTAAATCTATGTTAGCTTTCTTGAGAAAACTACTTAAGAAAAACATGGGAATGCCATATGACGTGTGTTCAAATGTTGATAGAGTTCTGAGGTCCTTAAACCACTGATATACCAGAGGAGGACTTTTATCTTTCCAGTGTTGTAATATGAATCTTTTATCTGTAGTAAGGGCATGGAGGGTGCAGTTCTGCTGACCATCGATTAGCCTTCGAGAGATGTGCAGATAGTTAATAGTACATATGACTCCTCAAAAATCAATGAACATTCTAATATAGAATTGGATCGCTGCCTTGCCATGGTAAGGGGGCTTTTGTAGCTCAGTGAAGCTATGAGCTATGCCGTGCAGGGCCACCCAAGACGGACATATCATAGCAGAGAGCACTGACAAGAGGTGATCCACTGGAGAAGGAAATGGCAAACCACTCCAGTATCTTTGCCGTGAAAACCCAATGGACAGGTTCAAAAGGCAAAATGATATGACGCCGGAAGATGAGCCCCTCAGGTCAGAAGGTGTCCAATATGCTACTGGGGATGAGCAGACGGCTAGTACGAGTAGCACCAGAATGAATGAAGCGAGTGGGCCAAAGCCAAAAGGACGCTCAGTTGTGGAAGTAACTGGTGGCAAAAAGACAGTCCGATGCTGTAAAGATTTTTATTCCATAGGAACCTGGAACGTCAGATCCATGAATCAAGGCAAGCTGGACGTGGTTAAACTAGAGATGACAAGACTGGATATTTTAGAAACCAGTGAACTAAAATGGACAGGAATGGGTGAATTTAATTCAGATGACCATCAGGTATACTACTGTGGACAAGAATATCGCAGAAGAAATGGAGTAGCCTTCATAATCAATAAGAGAGTAGGAAAAGCAGTCTTGGGATACAATCCCCAAAATGACAGAATGATCTCAGTTCGAATCTAAGGCAAACCATTCAACATCACAGTAATCCAGGTCTATGCCCCAACCACTGCTGCTGAAGAGGATGAAGTTGACCAGTTCTATGAAGCCCTACAACACCTTCTAGATGCAACGCCAAAAAATGATGAACCAGAGATATTTTCAAGAAGATTGGAGATATGAAGCGAACGTTTCAGGCAAAAATGGGTATGATAAGGGACCGAAATGGTAGGGACCTCACAGAAGCAGAAGAGATTTTAAAAAGGTGGCAAAATTATACAGAGGAACTATACAAGAGCGAGCTTAACATCCCTGATAACCACGATGGGGTAGTTACTAACCTGCAGCCAGACATCCTGGAATGTGAAGTCAAATGGGCCTTAGGAAGTCTGAGCAACAATAAAGCTAGTGGTGGTGACAACATTCCAGTTGAACTATTCAAAATCTTAAAAGATGATGCAGTAAAAATGCTACACTCAATATGCCAGCAAATTTGGAAAACTCAACAATGGCCACAGGATTGGAAAATGTCAGTTTACATTCCAATCCCAAAGAAGGGCATTGCCAAAGAATTTTCAAACTACTGCACCATTTCTCTCATTTCTCATGCTAGCAAAGTATTCAAGATGTTAGTCAGTCAGGAGAAACCACATTTGCAAGGTCAGAATTATAAATTATTGATTTAATATAAGACAAAGTCATGCTCAAAATCCTACAAGCTAGGCTCCAGCAATATGTGGACCGAGAACTTCCAGAAGTACAGGCAGGATTTTGAAGAGGCAGAGGAACTAGAGATCAAATTGCCAACATACGCTGGATCATGGAAAAAGCTAGGGGGTTCCAGAAGAACATCTACTTCTGCTTCATTGACTATGCTAAAGCCTTTGATTGTGTGGAGCACAACAAATTGTTGCAGGTTCTTAAAGAGATGGGAATACCAGAGCATCTTATTTGTCTCTTGAGAAACCTATATGCAGGTCAAGAAGCAATAGTGAGAACTGAACATGGAATCACTGATTGGTTCAAAATTGAGAAAGGAGTTTGGCAAGGCTGTATACTGTCGCCTTCCCTATTTAACTTGTATGTGGAGCACATCATGAGAAAGGCGGGATTAGAGGAGTCACAAATTGGGATCAAGATTGCAGGGAGAAATATCAACAACACATGTTTATAGATTGTTTTATGTACTGTTGTTTGTTCTTATGTAAACCGCCCTGAGCCCCCGGGAAGGGCGGTATATAAATATAATAAATAAATAAATAACATTAATAAACCTCAGATATGCAGATGATGCCACTCTAATGGCAGAAAGTGAAGAGGAACTAAAGAGCCTGCTGATGCGGGTGAAGGAGGAGATTGCAAAAGTTGGCTTGAAACTCAACATCAAGAAAACAAAGATCATGGCATCCGGCCCTCTCAATTCCTGGCAAATAGAAGGGGAAGAAATGGAGATAGTGACAGATTTTATTTTCCTGGGCTCCAAGATCACTGCAGATGGGGACTGCAGTAAAAAAATTAAAAGACGCTTGCTCCTGGGGAGGAAAGCTATGGCAAATCTAGACAGCATCCTAAAAAGCAGAGACATCACCCTGCCAACAAAAGTGCGTTTAGTCAAGGCTATGGTCTTCCCTGTTGCAATGTATGGCTGCGAAAGTTGGACCATAAGGAAGGCCGAGCGTCAAAGAATTGAGGCTTTTGAACTCTGGTGCTGGAGAAGACTCTTGCGAGTCCCTTGGACTGCAAGGCGAACAAACCGGTCAGTCCTAGAGGAGATCAACCCTGACTGCTCTTTAGCAGGCCAGATCCTGAAGATGAAACTCAAATACTTTGGCCACCTCATGAGAAGGAAGGACTCCCTGGAGAAGAGCCTAATGCTGGGAGCGATTGAGGGCAAAAGAAGAAGGGGACGACAGAGAACGAGGTGGCTGGATGGAGTCACTGAAGCAGTAGGTGCAAACTTAAATGGACTCCGGGGAATGGTAGAGGACAGGAAGGCCTAGAGGATCATTGTCCATGGGGTCGCGATGGGTCAGACACGACTTCGCACATAACAACAACAACCATCTCCAATAACAATAAACACCTTATTTTTGTAGCAATGCCAGTCTCCAGGTCATCTCCAGACTAAAGAGATCAGTTCCCCTGGAGAAAATGACTGCTTTGGATGGTGGATTCCATAGCATTATTGTTATAGTGAAACCCAAAACAACAATAGTTGTTTTACAGTGTTTGGGGAGAGGAATAGATGTCCACACCAGACCCTAACCTCTGCTACCAAAATCTGTTGTAGATATGGCTGTGGTCCCCAATAACTTCTGCACTTGCCCAACGTTACAAACCCACCTGGAAGCACTGGCCAAAGTCTCCAAAACATAGATAGGAAAATTGCCCTTTTCCCTACTGTATAGGGTTCCACTCTTTACAATATGGGTTCTAGAATCCATAATGCCCCACATCAATTATACACTACTGAGATCCCTGCCTGACCCAAATCCTGGCTCCATTCCCCAAAGTCTCCAGCTATTTCCCAACCCAGATCTGGCAACCCTATATCTTCGAGAAATCAAAATGGATAATTGTGTGAACAGGATCAGTATGAATTCAAGTCCCTTACTGTCTACCTTCTAGAAATTAAGCTCTAAGTATTCCTGGAAATACAATTTCCTGCTGTACTTCATGGAAATCTCCCAGGCAAACACAAGGAGAAGGAGACTGGTTGGCGTGGAAGGTTGGCTAACAAATGCCATTTCAAGTTAGATCTTGGTACTGTCTGCACTCACAATTTTTTCCCACTCTCGATCCTGCCAAATTCTGATCGATCTGAACCTGGATCTTGCAACAGATCTGCAACGTTCCTTTTTTCTGACTCAAAACAGCTTTCACTCAGACACTGTGTTCTGCACATGAATAATTCCAATTGTCAGTTTCCTCTCTCCTTTCTACCTGATCTGCAGAGTCACACTACAGCTGTGCAGATGGGAGGAAAAACCCGACCAGGATCATAGTGGAAATCAGAGTCAAGTGCAGATGGCTTCTTTTTCAATGAGCCCAATGAGCTTTAAAAGCCCTGTCCAGATAAACCCCTGGATTCCAAGGGATTTAGACCTGACTCAAAGTGGAGAAAGTATTTTAAATTCAGAGGGGTTTTATTACAAGCTTCCACCCCAAAATCATCAGCCTCACTACTAGAAATCAAAATATAATCCATTTAAAGAGACCAGTAGCACTATTTGGGGTGCTCTTACAAATGGATAGAAACTACACAAGGAAGCAAAATTAAGGCATAATTAATACTCTTTAGGAAGCAAACATTTTGTGGGGAACTATTGTAGAATCCTGACTGCTAACTTGCCTTAAAATAGATTAATTTCCAGATACCTTCATTTCAGAGAGAACATGAAAATGTTTTGGAGCCATTTTCATCATATGTCTCTATAACTAAAGTTCCATGTTAAGGTACTGGATCATTTAAGAAATATGTCATGTAGCTCTTTGGTCTTCAATAAGGTACAACATATTGTAAATAACTGTAGAATAGGCAAACAAAATAATTATGAGATATGGACAAGAAAACAATAATCCATAAAGAAAAGTTAGAATCAAAAAGATGCAGACATGGTATTTTCTCCAGAATATTTATCCAATATCTTAAAAATGCAACTATTCTTAGTGCCAACATCTGAACATATACAATGATATTCATACATGCCCAAGACATCCTGTACGCAGACAATACAATATTAGCATGCATATGTTTTAACATATAGTTTAGTGTGGACAATTACATGCACACATACACACAGAGACAAATGGAGGATACCTTTCACAAATCTGAGACTCCATTTTACAAAAACTCAATATATTTCAGTACACATTACATAAATTGATAAACTGAGAAATGTTGCAAAATCCATGTAGTGATTTCATTTTGTGCATTCTCTGACATGTGTTCCCTGCACCGAGGGATTTAATATATATTGTCTTTAATGAATAAAGGAATACATATATTATAAACAAAGGATTATGATAGTCTCATGCATTTTTCAATTAAAATGACAAAGAACTAATGATACATTTTCAGGCTGTACTTTTATAGGATGGAATTGCAAAGCTCAAAACCTCAAGAGAGAATTCCTTTTATAGAGCTTTATATCCCACAATAATTATAATTTCAGAAATATTTTTTCTATTATTATTTTGAAAATATGATAATCTATTTCAGGAGTCTAATTGTTGTGGCTAGTATTGTAAAATCATTTTGTAAAATATGTTTTGAGCTTAGCAAATTAGTGTTGGGATACATACAGAATACAAAAATGCAGACAGTTTTGACTTGGTGATAAACAGAATATTTTGGATCAAGAATCAAAAGCACATACCCATTTTTCCATATCCACTAGCTGTAAAAAGAAAAGGCAAGGAGTATTCTGTTACTGTACATAACCTTCTGTAATTTAGTACTCACAAATCAACATAAATATATATTAATTAAATTATATGGGAGTACTTTTTAAACTGCTTTTCCATGAATACAAGAGTATGAGCTCAATGGGATGGGATTTCATTCAAAATACAAGAGAATCATGGTTGCCACAAGTTTCACGTGGAAATTAAAATTATAGTATGGGTTACAAGTATGGCAAACCATGGGCTTAGATCCACTGGAACAATTCTGTAGAAAGAATAATTTTGACCCCCGGAGTGTGATATTCTTACCTTCCTTCTCCTGCAATCCCAACTATCTCTATAATGTTGACAATGGGGAACAGGGAGGCCCTCTATGGAAATGTAAATCCAAGCTATAATCTTCTTTTTAAATAATTGAATTGTCATGAGATCAATGAAAGATGGAATACCCATCCTTTTTCTATTTTTAACACAGCTGAACTAATTGCAAGGTAAAACATTATATACTCCAATATGTATTACAGTTTCACAAAACATTTATTGTCCAGTGTTAGTAACATTAATCTTACTAAAATACAAGGTAATTATTACAGTAATCTGAGTAGAAACTTATAATGGAAAAACAAAGAAACCAGACAGTTTACAATAATCAACATGATTTTGATTTCTTCATCTCAAAATGTATGTGTTGTAGTTTGTTTTTTGTGGGGGAGGGGATTGGTGCAGATTTTTTCCTACTCATATATAATTAAGGTATCTGTTCCACTTAATATTTCTCATAAGGCCTTGGAGGAGAAGCATGTCTCATTGCTTAAGTGCCACTCAGCACTTAACACCCACTCAGGGCGGCTGTCCCACTCCTGAGTGCCTCTTCCTCCAACCGGCTTGCCTGTCTGTCCAGTGGCCAGCCAATCACCTTCCATCCCCCAGCCTGACCACCCACTCCTCCTTCCACTTCCCTCCAAAGCTCAAAGGATGCAGATCCCTACTATGTGAGAGCTGCCACTGCCGGTGAGTTCCCTAACAGCTGCCTGCAGCCTTTCCAGGTCCTGGGGGGAAGGGGAGGCTGTCCAAAGAGTTCTACCATACCCACCCCAATCTAGCAATCTGAATGCAACAGCCTAGGCCCCTAGTAAACTAAATAAATCCTCACTCTACATGCAGTTATTAATCATTGTATCACCATGCCATTGAGGCTCAAAGCCACAGGCAGAATCGAAAATATAAAGGGATGGGATGGATTTGCATCCTCAGAAGCCAGGTGTTAAATTTAATGCATTGGACTTAACCCATGTCTTGTTTAACTCATGATTATTTAGAAATACTGTTCATGTGAATTGGTTCTTCATGCACAGAGCGCTGGCTCCTGCCTGGTGGAATGAGCTCCCATAAGAGACCAGGGTTGTCAGAACTCTCTGAGATCCAATTCTAACATCTAGCTGGCTACGAGTTATTTCTTAGGACACAACAGTGATTATTTTCTTAATTTTATATTTGTTAAATTTATTGGTTTCACTTGATTTCACAAAATTAGAGAATCACAGAATCATAGAGTTTGAAGGGGTCATGTAAGCCATCTAGTCCAACTCCCTGCTCAATGCAGGATCAGCCCAAAGCATCCTAAAGCATCCAAGAAAAGTATCCAACCTTTGCTTAAAGATTGCCAGTGAGGGGGAGCTCACCACTTCCTTAGGCAGCCTATTCCACTGCTGAGCTACTCTGACTGTGAAAAATTTTTCCCTGAAATCTAGCCTATATCGTTGTACTTGTAGTTTAAACCCATTACTGTGCGTCTTTTCCTCTGCAGCCAACGGAAACAGCATCCTGCCCTCCTACAAGTGACAACCTTTCAAATACTTAAAGAGGGCTATCATGTCCCCTCTCAACCTCCTTTTCTCCAGGCCCCTCAACCTACCTTTCCCAAGTCCCTCAACCTATCTACATAGGGCTTGGTCCCTTGGCCCCAGATCATCCTCGTCGCTCTCCTCTGTACACTTTCAATTTTATCAACGTCCTTCTTGAAGTGAGGCCTCCAGAACTACACACAGTACTCCAGGTACGGTCTGACCAGTGCCGTATACAATGAGACTATGACATCTTGTGATTTTGATGTGATGCCCCTGTTGATACAGCCCAAAATGGCATTTGCCTTTTTTACCGCTGCATCACACTGCCTGCTCATGTTTAGTTTACAATCCACAAGTACCCCAAGGTCTCGTTCACACACAGTGTTACCTAGAAGCGTATCCCCCATCCAGTAGGCATGCTTTTATTTTTCTGACCCAGATGCATAACTTTACACTTATCTTTATTAAATTGCATCTTGTTCTATTTGCCCATTTTTCCATTGTGTTCAGATCTCGTTGAACTCTGTCTCTATCGTCCGGAGTATTTGCCAGTCCTCCCAATTTGGTGTCATCTGCAAACTTGATGAGTAGTCCCTCCACCCCCTCATCTAGATCATTAATAAATATGTTAAAAAGTACCGGACCAAGCACCGAGCCGTGAGGTACCCCACTACTTACCTCCCTCCAGTCTGATGAAACACCATTGACAACAAATCCTTGAGTTGTTGAGTTGTTTGAGTTTTCTAACCAATTCCCTATCCACCTAACTATCTGAAAATCCAGATTGCATTCCTTCTATTTATCCATCAGAACATCATGGGGAACCTTATCAAAAGCTTTACTAAATTCGAGAACGACTGAAGGTGGCGCCGTAACATCTGGGCTTCTGTCCGGCTCTAAAGCCATGCTGAGGGTCAGGAGCAACCGCACCTGGCGGACCTGAGCAGATACGCAAATCTGCTCGCCGGTCACCCCAGGAACCGCGAACGGCATCCTGAGGGTCCTACAGATCCGTGGAGAGGGAGAGAGACGAAGCTCTCTGGATCAACCGCAGCATGTGCTTAAGGTCATGATGGCGCCCTTGTCGTAAATAACTTTCTAAGCCTGAAACGACCAGCTGACCCTACATTCTTCCCAGATCATCTTTTACTAGACTGACAGGAGCTGAAGTCTACAACAGTAAGGATTGAAAGCTTTCTGGCTTTTCCTTTTCTTTCCCCACAAGCTCTTCCCCCCCCCTTAACCAATTTACAAGTGAATTCCTTCTTTCGTCGAGTGAGAGGTTCCCAGCTAATTATACCCACTAACCAAACAAAGAGAGAGCTTAAGAAAAAGGAGACTTTAAAGCTTTGCTGGAGAGAGTTCAGTGGGGGAAGCTGACTTGATACGGAGATCGACAAACTGATAATTTTGGATCGCTCGTGCTCCCGCGAGACCTCACAAGACTTTCTGTTTATACTTTGTGACTGCCTAGAACCATGGAAAAATTAACTAAGGCACAGCTTTTCCATTTGTTATGTGAAGGGAACTCAAAGATACTGAAAGCAGTCAATAAGGTGGAAAAGGAAATCCGAGGGACTAAGGGGGAGCTTTTGGACGGAGCCGACGGTCTGGAGAGAGCAGTTGAAGAGGACACAGCTCAGTTAACAATACAAACGAGAATTCAATGTCTGGAAGTTAATCAACAGGAGGGGGAGAGAGCTAGGGACGTAAAAATCCAAAGCACCTTGGAAGAACGTGGGAAAACAGATTTAAGGAAGGAAAGCACCGAAAACCTGGAAGTCTATTTAGAGCAGGAAGTTATTTGGATCAGCAAAATAAAAAGAGTCTATTCAAAGGCGACAGCATGCAAAAAGCTATCAGGAGATATCTCTGTGCGACCAGAGGAAGAGATCCAGATTGATAAAGTATACAGAGCCTACTTAAAGGCGACTGCAAGCAAGAATCAAGCAAGAGACTTCTTTGGCCCTGACAGAAGGACAATCAGAAATACTCTACTATGGAAAAAAACACAATTTCATTTTCTGCGACCACCTGAAGGATGTGTTGAACAGTGGAGCATTCTCCTGGTTTCCTGTGGGGAAGACAGCGGCAGTAACTCTTAGGACAGGACCAATATATGAAGGGAACTGACTTTATATCATCTAAGACAATAATAGAATATATTCTTATAATAGATTATACTCTTATATGTATCAACAATTACTCTGCTAAGAAAGATGGTAATAACTTCTAGATCAGGATCAATATGTGATGGGAACTGAATATGTATGCCAATATGTATGCTAAAAGAGGATGGAAAACTATATTTCAAATGTATTAACAAGTCAGCAGCAGTAACTCTTAGGTCAGGGCCAATTTATGAAGGGACTGACCGTATATCACTTAAGATAATAATAGAATATATTCTTATAATAGATCATATTCTCATATGTATTAACAATCATTTTGCTAAGAAAAATGGTAAAAACTTCTAGATTAGGATTAATAGGTGATGGGAACTGAATATGTATGTTAAAAGAAGATGGCAAACCATATCAGCTGGTCGCTTTTTTTCTCTTTACTTTTCTGTAAATGCTTCATATAATAATAAATAATAAAATTATTAAAACAAAAAAAAAGCTTTACTAAATTCCAAGTAAACGACATCAACCAAATTTCCACGGTCCAGCAAACCTGTTACATGGTCAAAAAAGGAAATCAAGTTGGTCTGACAGGACCTGTTGGAGACAAATCCATGCTGACTTCCTTGGATCACCAAATTGTCCTCCAGATGTTTGCAGGTGTTTGCAGAAAACCTCTCTGTCCATGTCAGCCTGCCACCCAGACACTATCTCTTGGCTACTGCCATCTCTAGATGTGCCTAAACCCTTTGACCTGTGGAAAAAAACAGATATAAGATAGGCGCTGAGCCTTTCTGCTTTCTCTGCATCCTCTGTTAGAGTTTGTCCATCCGCACCCAACAGTGGGCCTATTGCCTCCTTTACTTTACGTTTGCTCCTCACATAACAGAAAAAATATTTTCTTGTTACAGTGGGTTTCCCTGGCCAATCTTAGCTCACTTTCAGCTTTGGCCTTTCTGATGATTGATCTACAGTGCCTAGTAACCTGTAGGTACTCTTCTTTGGAGCTCTGTCCTTCCCTCCATTTCCTGAACATTTTCCTTTTCTTTCTTAGTTCCTCTTGAAGTTCTCTGTTCATCCAAATAGGCTTCTTAGAGCTCCTGCAATGTTTTTGTCTGTCTGGTATAGTCATTGATTGATCATGCAATAGCTCTTGTTTGAGTAGCGCCCACCCTTCACATGCTCCCTTCCCTTCCAGCATTCTCGTCCATGGTATGACACTCATCATGTCTTTGAGTTTATTAAAGTTTGCCCTACGAAAATCCAACATCCGCGTCTGGCTACAAGCTTCCTTGGCTCCCCATCTCAAAAGGAATTCTATGAGGACATGGTCACTTCCCCCTAGGGTCACCACCTCCTTCATCTCATCCACCAACTCTTGCCTGTTGGTCAGTATTTGTCAGTGGGCACATAACATTTTATCAACAGTGAAAAAATGGAGAAGAAGGAACAGGGTGGACACCTGTGTACTGTGACTACCCAATGTGTATTAGGGCAGAGGGGCATTTCGGTGTCTGTGGCCTAATTCCCACAAGAAGGGAAATGGCGCAGAACTGTGGGGAATTGGTTGCCATGTAATCTTCCCCTAAGAAGAGTCTCCAGTCTGATTTTCCCTTCACATATCTGAAGACATGGCTCTGGAAAACTCATCTGTAACCACTATGCCACAATTCCCATAGGTCAGTCTTCTCCCACACTCAACGAACATTCCAAACCACAGGTTCTTGACACCCATATCTCCACACTCATGCCCTCATTTGCCACTATGCCACCACAACCTCCCACACAACACACACATTCAACCCCATGACCTTACAGACTGGACAACTCCGCCCCTTCCTCTTCCCACTGCCAAGCTCTAGAGCTCGTTGTATTATTGGATACAACGGGCTTTGCCCCTACTTATAAATAATAATATAATTTCTATTCTACCCTCACAAAATGGCTAAGGGCACTGAACAAAGTGGGTAAAAATTAGCAGTAATTTATAAACAGTATAAGATATTAACAGTATAAAACATAATAAAAGCATAAGTAACAAGTTAGCAGCATTAAGCAAAGCAGTGTCCAGATACTCACTGCCCAGAAGTCTCCAGACTAGGTGTCCCTCAGTGGGGGTGTTTTGTAGGGAAGGGCAACAGATGTTATTAAGTCATTGGCCTCAACCAAAAACTTGCTGGAAGAGTTCCGTCTTGCAGGCCCTGCAGAACTGTACTAGCTTCCACAGGACCTGGATCTCCTCCGGGCATTAAATACAGCTCAACATTTTTACCTTCACTGGAAGCACTTAAGAAGTACCAACGTCCCCCCCTCCTGCTTCTGGTTTTCCTCTCATGGCTATTTCATGGTATCTCCTGTTGGCATTCCTTTTAAGTTGTAAACAAAGGTTTTCCAGCTCAAGATCCTCTGTTTATGATTTCATCTATTCCAGATGTTATAAGAGTTAAATCAAGTTTGAGACCTTGCATTTGCAACTCAGAACGAATTCTGACAGGGAGGGCCCATGAGATAGCCATGAAGGCGAAAGAAGGGGGCAGAGGACCTCTGGCTTTTCCCCATGTTCTCAGTTTGCACTCAGGCAGTCACTTTGCAGGCACCATAATAAGGGGTCTAATGGAACTGGCTTAGGGTCATCCATTTTACCTAGATCAACAGTTACATATCAAGTAGATGTTGCTTGATGATTTATGAGTGTGTCAGGTTTGATAACTGTCCTACCAAATCCAAAAACCTGACAGGTCACATTAAGAAACAAACAGGGAAGGCCAAAATGGGTTCATTTGAGACAAAATAACAAGACTGTTAAGACATGCTATTTCTGATGATCATGCAGCTTTTAAACATTTGTGACTCAATGTAGAGTTTTAATTTACAATTAAAATTATAGTTTAGGCTTTGGCTTTCCATCTAGTATCTTTTTAAAAATACCAGCTTTTCTGTGTTGTTCTTCTGAGCTAAATGGTTTGTAATAACAGAAGCCTTTGCAATGTCTGATTTCCACCACCACCACGATACCAACAATAATTCAAGGATTATAGGACACAGTAGCTACAGAGTTGTTGCAACTGAAATGATTAGCCTAGGTGGTACAAACATGTAACAATGTTCTACTATGGTTTTAAAAAAGAGGCTGCTTTAAGAGCAAAAGGAGGGGTGAATACATGAACTGAACACCTTTTATATATTTCTCACTGCATTCCGTTTAGTGGAACAGTCCACAACAAATGCAATTACCTTTTGTTTTTCCACATTGTGTCTCTCCTCCCAGGGGCTCCCCTGCTTTACCATTTCAATCAGGTCACCAGACCCACTTTCTTAGAGAAGGTCTTTGGCACTTGTGGGAGGTTTTGGATAAGTAACTCCCTTGTACTCAAGCCCCAGGAGGCAGAATTGGCCTGCTGATTTAAGGGACCTGCTGTTGTAGCCTCTTAAACAGTACCACACGCAGTTGCTTCTCAGTCAAGGCTATTAGTGCTAGAGGAGAGCCTTGCTAAAAAGGCAGAGGGGCGGAGTGCTGTTCAAGAAGCTGTGCCAGCAGCTCCATTCCAGGCTCTAAAGCAGTGTGTCTGCCCACCTTTCTGGCACAGCTCTTGTCACCTCCTTTTAGCCAGGGCTTTTAGCTGTGGGTGTAGGAAGGGAACAGAGAGAAATTGGAGAATTGTCAAGACACATTGGGGCACACGTGCTCAGATTTTGTTATAATCATAGAATCATAGAGTTGGCGAAGATGGTAAAATGATATGGCAGGACCCCTGCCTCACATGATGGCACACTGTACTCCATAACCCATAGTACACCACAACAGTCTATGCT